>NC_064616.1:879056518-879681518 GCF_023898315.1 Schistocerca nitens | reverse complement strand
GGGATACTGGGTATTGACGGGTTTATTATCAGTTCTTTATTTCTTATCAAGCACCACCCATTGCAAAATTTTTGTTACGAAAAATGTGAATGGAGTTCCTTGGTAAATCGTGAGTGCTGAATTCGAAAACGAAATTAACTTTGGCTGTAGGGTTCAAGTTCCTTCCTGACACGCTACTCCATCTATCGAAATCTTTGATAATGCTCCAAATTACTCACTCTTCTGTGGCTTAACTCAGATGTTCAGCAGATTTAATGGTTAAAAATAATATAAATATGTTCAAGGAATTAGCACACATGGCTCTCAGTTCAGAAATCTACTTCAGGGAAATAAACATAATTAAATTCTCTCATGTTGACACATGAGAAGGAGCGACCTGTTTCACGTGATAAAAAGCTCTCTATAACCAAGATCACATAAATACCTCTTTGTTTTCGACAACGGGTTTTGACAAACTTTGCTGTAATCTTCTGGCCTTCAAAAATTTCTGTTACAAAACGTGTTCATTTGAGTTGGAACCTTGTGACAAGTTACCATACTAGTGGATAAAACGTAGCACATTATACAAATATTTGTCAGAAATAAAACATTTACAATGAGAAAGCATCTTGTGCACATGACGATGTCTGCATATGTAGCTCTCACAGACGATATCGAATCTTAAAAGTCAAAGTGTACAGCAACATTCACATTAGCACATCTGTTTACGTTAGCTTTACATGTTCTATTTCAAAGACTCGTCAATGATCTGTGAGCGTTACATATACAGACATGTCCATTGCGCGTGAGGTGCTTTTTGATCGCAAATGTTTCATTTCTGACAATCATTTGTACAGTGTGCTACATTTTACCTACTAAAATCACAAACTGGCATGAGACTTCAACTCACAATGAAAATGTACTGTAACAAAACTTTTTGAAAACCAGAAGATGACGGAGAAGTGTGCCGAAACTGATTGTTGAAAATAAAGAAGTATCTATGCGATCTTGGCTACAGAACATTTTTTATCAAGAAATAACGGTGGTTTGACAGCACTGCTAATGAGTCATGCTTGAAGACATAGAATCAAGCTGGGTTTCGAATTGCAAGAAAATTGACTTCACTTGAGTGACGCCACTTTTAGTCATGTTACACAAACTAAAGTCGCTTTAACTTTGTGATGCCACTTTTCTGCCTCCATCGCCGATTAGTGCCATGTCAAATATCTTTGTCAAACAAATATGACGAATATTGGATCATATCTTTGATTAAATTTTTGTCAAAGAAATATGATAGTGTAATACTAGCCTTAGTGACTTTCGACTGCCAGCTTATGGCTGAATTTCGAAGCACCATCGTTATGTTTTGGTTTATATGTCAGTAATTTAACTAATTCAAATGTCTAAGAAGACGTCAGTAGCAACAATTGTACAGTTTATTGTGTTGTATGAGTGATGATCTTGTTTGCAGAAACTCTGAAATCAGTGCTAGAAATGCAGGATTTTGAGTATTGATGGAAACTGTGGATGGAATCTGGGAACACTTTTCCAGTAGTGATTTACTTATTGCAAAAGATAAAATAGGGAATCACAATGCCTATGTCTGTGAACATGACAAAGTAGTATAATCTTATAAGAGTGGTGCATCTGCAGGTCCAGCTGGCACCAGACGATATTAATTTCTGAAAAATATTTAGCAAATATATAGTAATAAAAAAATATGTTGTATTAAAATACTTGTCACTTCCTTTTATGCATGGTTACAAAATATTTCCTACATTTAATTGAAAATGCAAGTGAGATAGTTTGTGGAAGTTGAATTTAAATAATCATAATACTGTACTTCGCCAATACAAAAGAAATTGATCATTTTATGCTGCAAGGTAAGCACACAGCTATAATGACAGTAAAATGATGTAGCATAAGATTTCACTCTGTGTAAGAGCACCAAGGAACTCCAACAACATGAAGTCTGTGTTTTTATTCCAAATTGTATGTGGCTAATCTATGACAACATGGTGTGTATTTTAAAAGAAATACAATGCCATCTTTCTGTATTCCTGGTTTCAGGTAGATCAAGGTTTTGTTACTGCAGTTATACATAAAAATGTCGTGAAAGTACCGCTATATGATACTTCTGTTATCTGATACAGGCATAAGATTCTTGTGTAAGTAAGTATTATTGAGTAGTTAATGAAAGGTGATTTATAGCTGCACAGTAACTCATTTAATTCTATAAGTGATGAGAAGTAATGCAATATTGGCAGTATATTCAGATTCAACTACTGGCAACATAAGTGCACTTAAACACCTGTTCAGCGAATTTTAGAAAGGAAGTAACAAGGTCTCTGGTGGTGGTATAGTTTCAGCTTGAAAGCCGCTTTTAATATAGGACCATGAGTATACCATCACCACCTAGATTGCAATGTCTTTTTGTGCACTTTTAGAAAGCACAGTTCCAATATTCAGCATAGAGTAGCTTTAATATTTCGTCTTGTTTAAGTAATGTCGATTGCAAAAGAGAAAATATTAGCTTCCAAATGAGCTTTGAGGGCTCAGCATCCAACTTTTGGGAATGTGGTATATATTGGAGAGCTGCCAGGTAGTTGCCAGATGTCAAATTTGAAGTGACACTTGTAGTTTCACTCGAGCAAGCACTGCATCTGTAATGTCCATATCGTGTTTTTTTAATAGACCTCCATATCCATCTCAACAAGTACTTAAATTTTACTTTTTTAAAGTGGTTTGCGAATGGATTTTCGCTTATGACTGCTACTTCATTTATAAATGTGTGTATGCCCCTGTGTTATTCCTGTGCAACAAAACCCACTTCCAGATTCCACATTTATACTTCCTCTTCTACTTGTTGGATTCTGGGCTTGATTTTTAATGCCATAACCTGAACGACAAAACCAATGTCTGTTCAAACAATCTTTCACAGTATTGGAAATGGTGTCACAGGAATTTTGACAGAAGTATGTAGAAACATCAGCACATGACATGACTGGTGTATCAGTTGTCATACAACAAGCTGTGGCTTCACTTAAGTTGCATATTGAAACTCGTCTTCACATTGTGTATGTTGCCACTTACGACTCAGCATTGATAGTTCTGGAAAGTGTTGGAAATGACTCTTCATGAAGGTTTGTTGTTTATGCTTTAATTCAGAAGAAAGCTGATTATATCTTTGTAAATAGCGCACATTCTTTCTGTAATGTATATCTGTGGCGAGTTAACTTTGAAATCACAAAAATGGAAACTTGATCCTCTTTTAAAGATGTATTACGAAATTTTGGTGACTTTTGCCCAACAAAAAATATGGAATCGCTTTGAAAACAAGGGAAACTGTACAAAATCCTAATTTAACGAATACTACAATGCTTATATAGCAGAGTGAAGAACTGTGATAGCAGTGTGTCCTCAGAATGTGGCAGCCAGTGAAGATGAATATGGTGATGAACTCAAAGAAGACAGTGAAGGAGATATACATGCCGATCCAACATTCCAAGGCCACTGTGAATCAAATGAGCCACACTTTTTGTCTCAAGGGGATCTCAGCGATCTTATTTTTGACTTAAACTTGATAAAGCAACAGGCTGAGCTTTTACCTTTGTGGTTACAAGGATTGAATCGTCATCTCTGCAAATTAAAGTGAGTGTTTATTATGACTATCGTGCTGTTTTTTGTGAATATTTCTGTAAAGAAAGTGAGATGGTTTTTTTGTAATGATATTAAGTCCATTATGGAGACTCTTGCTCATGATATCTGCGAAAATGAGTAACACTTGTTCACATATTTGAGTAAAACTGGTCTGAAAACAGTACTTCTTCACAATATCACAATGGTAACGAATTTCCTTCTTTTATAAAATAAACAACTCGCTTCAGTTGCCAGCAACTGAAGTGAACTTTTTATTCTATAAATATGTTTCTCAGTTGTTCCTGATCAAGACTTTCATTCTGTTACTGTTTCTCATATGGTTAATCTGAAGGAGACATATGAGAACTTCAAACTGCAGCTCACTCTTATCTAGTATTATGAATACAAATGGGATAAATGTGGAGATATAGGTAACTGGAATTCCTGCTGGTATGCAGCTGTGGTACAGAAAGCACTGCTGCTTTCAGTGTGAATGTGACAGCAAAGACAGAAAAAGCTTACTATTATTTAAAAAAAACGGCCTGCTCAGAAAGAATTACTGCCTGGGAAGAAGGTTGTGCTGAACTAATTTGGTAGCAAATCCGAAGAAATTCTGATCGTATGTAAAGTACACAAGCGGCAAGACGCAGTAAATACCTTCGCTGCACAGTGCCGATGGTACTATTACCGATGACTGTGCCGCTAAAGCGGAGTTATTGAACGCAGTTTTCCGAAATTCCTTCACTAGGGAAGACGAATGGAATATTCCAGAATTTGAAACATGAACAGCTGCTAGCATGAGTTTCTTAGAAGTAGATACCTTAGGGGTTGCGAAGCAACTCAAATCGCTTGATACGGGCAAGTCTTCAGGTCCAGATTGTATACCGATTGGGTTCCTTCCAGATTATGCTGATACAATAGCTCCCTACTTAGCAATCACATACAACCGCTCGCTCACCGATAGAGCTGTACCTACAGATTGGAAAATTGCGCAGGTCACACCAGTGTTTAAGAAGGGTAGTAGGAGTAATCCATCAAACTACAGACCTATATCATTGACGTTGGTTTGCAGTAGGGTTTTGGAGCATATACTGTATTCAAACATTATGAATCACCTCGAAGGGAACGATCTATTGATATGTAATCAGCATGGTTTCAGAAAACATCGTTCTTGTGCAATGCAGCTAGCTCTTTATTCACACGAAGTAATGGCCGCTATCGACAGGGGATCTCAGGTTGATTCCGTATTTCTAGATTTCCGGAAAGCTTTTGACACCGTTCCTCACAAGCGACTTCTAATCAAGCTGCGGGCCTATGAGGTATCGTCTCAGTTGTGCGACTGGATTCGTGATTTCCTGTCAGGAAGGTCGCAGTACGTAGTAATAGACGGCAAATCATCGAGTAAAACTGAAGTGATATCAGGTGTTCCCAAGGGAAGCGTCCTCGGACCTCTGCTGTTCCTGATCTATATAAATGACCTGGGTGACAATCTGAGCACTTCTCTAAGGTCGTTCGCAGATGATGCTGTAATTTACCGTCTAGTAAGGTCATCTGAAGACTAGTATCAGTTGCAAAACGATTTAGAAAAGATTGTTGTATGGTGTGGCAGGTGGCAGTTGACGCTAAATAACGAAAAGTGTGAGGTGATCCACATGAGATCCAAAAGAAATCAGTTGGAATTCGATTACTCGATAAATAGTACGATTCTCAAGGCTGTCAATTCAACTAAGTACCTGGGTGTTAAAATTACGAACAAGTTCAGTTGGAAAGACCACATAGATAATATTGTGTGGAAGGCGAGCCAAAGGTTGCGTTTCATTGGCAGGACACTTAGAAGATGTAACAAGTCCACTAAAGAGACAGCTGACACTACACTCGTTCGTCCTCTGTTAGAATATTGCTGCGCGGTGTGGGATCCTTACTAGGTGGGATTGACAGAGGACATCGAAAGGGTGCAGAAAAGGGCAGATCGTTTTGTATTATCACGTAATAGGGGAGAGAGTGTGGAAGATTTGATACGCGAATTGGGATGGAAGTCATTAAAGCGAAGACGTTTTTCGTCGCGGCGAGATCTATTTACGAAATTTCAATCACCAACTTTCTCTTCCGAATGCGAATATATTTTGTCGAGCCCAACCTACATAGGTAGGAATGGTCATCAAAATAAAATAAGAGAAATCAGAGCTCGAACAGAAAGGTTTAGGTGTTTATTTTTCCCACGCGCTGTTCGGGAGTGGAATGGTAGAGAGATAGTATGATTGTGGTTCGATGAACCCTCTGCCAAGCACTTAAATGTGAATTGCAGAGTAGTCATGTAGATGTAGAACACATCTCTAGTTAACCCCAAAAACGTGTGTCTGCCTGCACTGCACATTGAAATGAGCTCATCAGAAACTTTGTGGAAGCTATGGATAAACCTATACATAAATCCAGGTATTTGTGAGAGAGGTAGTCAAGGATCAGTGAAGTAAAAATAAGGGAAGGATATTGATTGGTTTACAAATTACGTAATTAATGCCTGATGAATACTTCCTCACATTGTTGAGTGATACTTAAATATAAGAAGTTCTTAGGTAACCATAGGGAAGAGAACTATAGTCACATTGCACTATAAATAATTTCTTGAATGATCAATTTGTGTTCTCCCAGATAACCTTGGTACACTGGTGATGAACATGGATAATGATTCCACTAGGCCAGTTCTCAAATGGAAAAGTATTGTGAAGGCAAATCGTGTAGGGCAATGTTGTCGAACTACTGCTTGTCCTTATGAAGCAACGTTACTGAAGCAAAATATCACAGAAAATTGGGAAGGAAATATTTATAGGTACATTTATTTACTTTTCTTTATTCTAATGCAATTAATTTCTTTGAGTCCTTTGTACAATGACACATTTGTTTGCCATTTATATTTGAGAGTCAGTACACACACACACACACACACTCACTCACACACACACACACACACACACACACACACACACATATATATATATACATATATACATATATATATATATATATATATATATATATATATATATATATATATATATATATATATATGTGTGTGTGTGTGTGTGTGTGTGTGTGTGTGTGTGTGTGTGTGTGTGTGTGTGTGTGTAATATATAGGCTGCTATAAGGTTATAGAAAAACCAGTGTTACATGAAAACTGAGGCCCCTACAGAAGTTGTGGTATCAGATATGTATTCAGGGACAAATTACCTTCCAGAAACAGTGTATATTGTTCTAGTAACAGATAATAAGAGTTATTTGTTGACCAATGTAATTGCTCTGCAGTACAGAACGAAGGAAGGACCACAGTTTAACATCCTCTCAAGGACAAGGCCATTAGAGACAGAGCATAAGCTCAGATTAGGAAAGGATGGGGAAGGAATTCAGTTGTGCCACTATTAAAGGAGCCATTCTAGCATCCAACCTAAGCGATTTAGAGAAATCATTGAATACTTGAATATAGATAGCTGGCCAAGGATTTGAACCATTATCCTTCTGAATGCAGGTCCAATGTGCTAACCACTACACCAACTCGAGCAGTAGCATAGAAAGAGTTGGCAGGGGAAAGCAACTCTAAAATATATTTTTAAAAATTCTTCTGCTGTTTCTCTGGCACTTTATATGTATGAGTGAAAAATCTCTACAGCTATGCCTTTTACATTGTAGTAGTCTGGCTTGGACACTGCTATTTAGTCATTCAAGAATAGCAGGATGGCCACCTAGAGTCAAGATGTCGAGAATGGGTGACCTCAGAGAATGGGTAATGCCAGGTCCAGGTTACAGCAAAGCCAGAAAATAACCAGCAGTTGTTGGCCACACATTCTATACAACAGAGTAAGCTAGTGGCCATGGTGAGGAAGCACTGATGTAGTGATATGCATTGAATGCTATGTTGGCAGCATCTCGCAGGGTGGCTTTGCTGAAGTAGATGATGATAATACTACTCAGCAGTGGATAGGCAGCCCTGGGGACAGCTAGCTGGATTCGATGTGGCCTGTGCCAAATCCATGATCTCCGCAGTCAATGGAGTGCTAGAAGCTGGTGTGTGCTGAACAGAACCTCTGCGTTAGTCCCAGTTTGATGCCAAAGAGCATTAGGCTAACAGGCCCGTGATTGAGTCTAATAGCAGATGCAGCCCTTACAGGCCACTATCTCATGCAGAGACTGCATCAGAACCAAGGGTTGATCAGAATTTGATCAAGGTTGAAGAGCAGCATGGTGGTAGACACGTCAGATGCCCTGTCTAATGCCAAGACAGGTTAAGTCAGAAGTCAGGTGATAAGAAAAGTCTCCATTGCAAGCGGTCTTCAGCTGGGCTGGTGGCCCAGATATATTTGTCTGGGTGGCGTTGGTGTGCCAGAAACACCACTTCCTGGCACATATGCCTGAAAAGCACTGCCCCAGACATTTGCATGGAGTACCTGAGCCATCACAAGGCAGCCTGCTTGTGCTGAGGTAGCAGTATTACAGGGCCTGCCACTAGAGTTCCATAACTGGCAGCCCACTTCCCCTGCTGGCATCTCACACTGAGGCCAATGACATAATAATGACTCCCCTTTAGGAAAGAAGTCAGTCCTCCAAATTCTAGACTGCTGCTGAACCTGTGAATTTCCTACAATTACATGATGGTGTTGTATTACTTGTATTTGTGTCTCTACTTTCCCACACCTACTGTGTACAGGTTGTCCTCTATTCTTCTTAATCAGAGTCACTACTCATGGCATAAAGTCTTTTGGAGCAGTGTACTCACTTCACACTTGGTGGACAACCCACTGGAGTGACAGATATTGGAGTGGAAGTTCAGAAGGACAGATAGTTCTCCACTGATAATGAACATAGACAACACAATTGGCGACTAAGATTAAGAAGGTTTCTGATACTGAGAGTCCTGTTACCATGATGTGACGCTGGTTTATGTTGCAGTGCTGTTGAATGTAGTGGAACAAGTGTTCTGCAACTAAAGCGTCCATTCTGTGCTGCTGTTAGCCTGTTGAGGGAATTTATCTTGGTGGTGTCAAGGGTATTATTAAAGTAGGTTGGGTACTGTCAGGCATATTCAACAGAGGATATGTTAGGTTCAAGAGTGTAAGCCTCTGCTATTGCAACAGGAAGATGAAAAGTCAGCCCCAAGATGTCTCACTGGGTTCTGTTCAACAGTAACCTACTGCCCCACACCTCTAAGCTCTATGCCACCCTTGTGCAGCCTTGTTTGTAGCAAGCAGTGATAGCTATGACTGCATCATACATCAAGTACATCCAGTGTGATACTTCTATCTGGAAGTAGTAAAAACACAATTCATTCCTCAATAAACTTTGTAAAGAATCCTTTTCCTCCACACTCACAACTTTCAAAAGAAAAAATGCTGTTGCCACAGCTGTGTCCACAGTAATAAATCAGAAAATACTCATAGTCATACTTAACTCACACTGCATCCATACAACAAAATAAACAAACATCATCTCTTGTCATTTGAAGATCATTATAAAACGAAAACAAACATCCAATTTACCACACTAACAAGACACCAGAATCACTTCAGTTAAACAATGCACATAATATCCCCTAATCAAGTGTTAACATATCACAAGAATGAAAATCATCCACATATTAAATCTTGTCATCTGTCAACATCGCGTGACTGTCAGTCAGTCAGTGACAATACATTGATATAGCCACAGTACACTCCAAGACTTTGATATACTTTCAAGCAAAATACATATACATGTAAAAAAAACATTTAGCATTTGTACATCATTTGCTTCACATATTCTCATTACGGCGGTACACGAGATGATATGTAAAAAAATTCACTTAATAAAAGCCTAAATTTTTAAATAACATGTTCGTTCTGTGGCTGGCAATGCTCTTTGTGGGCATTTCTGTCGGGATGTTATGTATAGCAGGGAAGCTCCAAGCATTCTCTCCTCCTCTTTATACTGGCCTAACTCTGGATCTTAAGGCCTACAGCAGAGTACACACAGATTGTATGGGAGTGGCTTAATGAACCTGATGTGCCATTTTTTCTTTCTTACCACCTCCCACTTTTATTGGGACTGGTACCAGTAATGTGGTAAAGCTGAAAGGGTAGAATACACCCTGCATAGACGACTGTTGTCCGCATAGGTTGTTGTAATATCACATTTACCAGGAGGACATCTCCACTACTTCATTCGAATCCTAATAATGACTATAAAACCTTTTAGTCTTCCTTTTTGGGGTACAAGAGCTTGTCAACATCAGCCTTAATCCCACACAGTATGTAGGTCACTTGGCATTTCATTGCTCCATTCAGTCTTGCCATTCTAAGGCTGTTGTATTTTCTCCCTGCAGTTCGAACCATACCATCTGTAATGTTTGCACGAACTTTCGTACTGATTCACTGTCCTTTCGCATTCCGGGTTTCAGTATCTCGAATGGTGATGACGTCTCCTGTGCACATAACGCACAGACCTGTACACTCATGGATTTTTTAATTGTATGTTGCGAGGGCGTGAGGTAATGGTGTATCCCAGCTGGTATGGTGACTGTTGACAATGCGAGTTAACATATTTTCTGCTTTTTTGTGCACCCATTCTATTCTGCCATTTGCTTGCAGGTGTAAAGCACTTGTTCAAAAATTTGTGATAAACGGCACAGTTGTTTTATTAGTTATGACATGAAGTTAGTACCTTGTTAGGTAATCAATAGTTCTGAAGTTCCGAATTTTAACAACCAATTTTTGTCCATTCCTTGTGCTACTGTAGGTAGCTGCTGATTTTTGGTAGCTATCATCTTCACATAGCATGAGAACCGATCTATTATTGTTAATACATAACGATTAGCTGTTGGCATTTGCCCTAAATGGCCCAGTAGGTCCAATCCCATTATCACAAACTATTTGCTTGCTTCTGGTAATCTCTGCAATGAAATACATTGGTGATGTAACTCAGCTCACTGCATGCATACATATTCTGACACATCCTTTTTCTGTGTTTGCCACCAGTATATCATCCCATGGTTCTACATCTCCATGATCTGCTAACATATGATAATGTACTTGTCTGAGTACTTTCTCCAACATTGTCGCTGGCACTACAACATGAGGTCCACGTTTTACTTCCTTACACAATAGTCCATTGTTTACAATGAATTCTGGTTGATTTGCAAATAGCTTGTAGTTATCATCCTGAGCTTGCGATTGCTGTCATTCTGCAGAAATGTTGCGCACTCTTCATAACAAACAAACCTTCCGACTGAGGCCATCTGCATTTCTGTGTTCCTTGCCATGTTGATAAATCCCCTCAAAATTCAATTCACTGAGTTTCAGTGCCCAGCATATTAACTTGCTAGATTGGTCTCTTAAACCTAATAGCCATTTAATGCTGCATGATCTGCTATGACCTTGAATTTCCTTCCATGTAAATGACATAGAAAGTTGGTTACTCCAACATTTCCAAATTGGCCATAAAGCAGCTTTTATCTGCTGCACTCAACTGTCATGATGCATACACAATCAAACGTTCTGCCCTCTCCACATCTTGGTTCAGTACACAACCAAGTGCACAACTGCTAACATTATGTGACAATCTGTATTCCTTTTCATAATTTGTGAAAACCTATACTGGTCCAGTTTTTAAAAATTCTTTCAGTTTACTGAATGCATCTTCACACTGCAATTACCAGTGAAGCTTTACTCTTTTCTTCAGTAGGTGAGTAAGTGGTCGTGCTATCTCTGCAAATTTCGGTACAAACTTTCGATAATAATTCGTTACATCTGAAGAATGTTGGAACTCATTCTCCATATGTGGTGTCGAAAAATCTTGTATGGCTTTTATTATCCCAGGTTCCATATTGACTCCCTCACAACTAACTGCATGCCTTAAATATTGTACTTCTTCCAGTGTAAAGTGTAATTGCTCTGTAGTGAGTATTAGGTGTTCCACATGCAACCGCTTAAACACTTCCATTAGTTGTAACATATGCTCTTCGATGTCCTACACAAAGACAATTATCCCATCTAAATATACCATACTCAGCCTAGTTTTCAACCCTTGTAAAACTCCATCCAAAAGGCAATGAAATATAGCTGGAGCAATTTTCAACGGGAACTGCATACATCGATGTTATAATGTCCCAATGTTACCAAAAATGCTGCTTTTGTCTGACGTTCTGGTGGCGCTTCTAGCTGATGACAACAACTCCACAGATCTATGGTAGAAAACTATATGTACTTCCCCAGATCATACGAAGTTCCCGTTATATTTACGATTGGACAAGCATCTGTAACCGGGCACTTATAAAGACGTCAATAATCACAACAAAACCAATATGGTTTTGCCCCTTCTGTATCTTTCTTCAGGACAATCACCATCAGTGTTCCTCGGGGACTGATACTTTCCCCAATAATACCATCTCGTAACTATTGATTAATAAACTTCTTCATCATTACTTGTAGGTGATGATGCACACAGTATGGTTTATGATAAACAGGCAGCTCATTCCCCTTTGGGGGTCTATGCAGTGTTACTGAGGTCACTGGCAATGGTCCATGGTCCTCAGACTCTAACAACTCCTCCATTGCTAACTGATCTGCTCCTTTCAAGTGACCTACCTTCTCCCATAATGTAACTGAACTGGCCGCTTGTTTAAGTTTACGTTCTGAATTTGTTCTGTCCAAATGGTCTACCTCTATAATCAATCCCATAAACAAGTCAACATCCATGGCCCCCAAAATTATCTAACCCAATGGACACTACCTGCTCACTGTCTAATTCGCTTACGTGCACAACACTCCTGGATACAAAACACTATGATTTATCCAATTCCTCATTCTCCTGAGGTAGCTGTCTTACACACAACGCATTTGAATAAAATATTTCCGGTTTTTCAAACGTGCAAGTGATAAGTCCCTGCAGTCGTGCTATTCATCTGTGTCCTCAGTGGCTCAGATGGATAGAGTGTCTGCCATGTAAGCAGGAGATCCCGGGTTCGAGTCTTGGTTGGGGCACACATTTTCAGCTGTCCACATCGAGGTATATCAACAACACCTGTCGGCAGCTGAGGGTTTCAGTTAGTCATCATTTATTTCAGGGAAAAGCTGCATGGTCATCAACAGTATTCTGTTCTTTCGAGAACAGTTACTGTCTTCATATATATAGTTAAAGGCTACCCAGCCATTGACCTTCATCTGTGCGAATGCGCACAGGTTGCCCAAACTCTTACGGGAATCGCCAAAGCGTGTGCTTGTAATGAGTGAATGGGCAAATGTCTATAAGGTACATTACATATGTAGAATTGTGGACAGTTGGGAATGTGAGTCTCACGGGAAGCGTGCAAGGGATAAGTCCCTGCAGTCGCGCTATTCATCCGTGTCCTCGGTGGCTCAGATGGATAGACCGTCTGCCATGTAAGCAGGAGATCCCGGGTTCGAGTCCCGGTCGGGGCACACATTTTCAGCTGTCCACATCGAGGTATATCAACAACACCTGTCGGCAGCTGAGGTTTTCAGTTAGTCATCATTTATTTCAGGGAAAAGTTGCACGGTCATCAACAGTATTCTATTCATTCGAGAACAGTTACTGTCTTCATATATATAGAGAAATTTGTGCCTAGTTAAATGTTGGTAGACGTGTAGACACACTGACCTTTGATGACTGTATGAATAATGATGATTTTGGTGACTGCATCACTTGGCACTGTAGTAGACTCAGGTGTATGGGCAAGGAGAGACTTACATACTGCAATATGTTTGCACTGCGAGGACAACATAGAAAAGGAGTTAGCTGATATTATTGACGACAAGGTATGTCACATAGAAATGAGGTATGAGTGGAAATAGTTAGATGGGATACTGAAAGCAAGCAGAATTGTATTTTGTGAATTACCAGGGACGATTAACAATTTTCTATAGTAGTTCCACATGATGGAGCACCAAATGTTCTTTATGTGGCCATATCCAAAACTGCAAGTTTACAAAGATGGAGTTGAAGCTGCAATTCAATTGATTTTAAAATAAGCCATAAAGAGCCAACAGTGTGCTCACATAACAGCCCATGGCTTTGTGTACCAAAAAGGCACAGAGCAATCGGGCTAATCCTAGACTCAAGGCAGACTAACAGCATTTTTGAAATGGAGATGCACTGACCAGAGACTTTAGACGAGTTACTCCAACGATTTCATAGAGCTAAGGTGTGGACATCAGTTGACCTGACAGTAGTCACTGGCAAGTAGAATTGCACCCCTCATACCAGGAGTACACAGTATTTCTGTGTTATGGAAAGTGTTATCAATTTAGGAAGCTACTATTAGGCTTGAACATGTCTGCATCGGCATTTATTCGAACATTAGCACGGCAGTAGCTGAATCATAGCCTAAACATGTCACTTTCTAGGTTGACAATGTCCTCACAGCTGAAAAATTATGGGCAGCACACAACCAAACGTTAGATACGTTGTTGCAAAACATTTCACGTGCGCGACATCACTGTGAATCTAAGTAAATTAAAGTTTGGAGGAAAGACTTAAACTTTTTAGGTTATGTTGTCTTGTCCAAGGGGATTCGTCCAGACCTGGAATTGCAGACAGTTTGGGAGCATCCTGCATCAGATGAAAGGTGCTAGGGTTTCCCAGTCTCATAAATTTATAAAAAGGGTTCATTAAAACTGAAAACTTAACGCCAACAATTTTTTGTAGTCTGGTAGGGGAAAAGACAGTATGGAAGTGAAGTGAGGATGCACAGAAATAATTTGAGGAAATAAAAAGAGCATTATTGTTGGCTCTGATATTTCCAGAATGAGATTTTTCACTCTGCAGCAGAGTGTGCGCTGATATGAAACTTCCTGGCAGATTAAAACTGCGTGCCCAACCGAGACTCGAACTCGGGACCGTTGCCTTTCGCGGGCAATTGCTCTACTATCTGAGCTACCGAAGCGTAAGGCAACGGTCCCGAGTCCGAGTCTCGGTCGGGCACACAGTTTTAATCTGCCAGGAAGTTTCAGCTCTGATATTGTTTCATCCTGATCTGAACAAGGAATCCTGTGTCTCATTGGTCAGTTTCCAGTCCATTTTAGGTGTGACTCTCTTTCAGATATTTTAGCATCTTGGGGCAATACGTCCACAAACAACGACATTCACAAGCTGAATCTTTAATCAAGTGGAGAAAAATTATTCGTTTACCAAGCTAGCCCTCTTTACCAAGCCTAGGCACTTAATTTTTGGTCATATAACTGAGGTGCATTCAGATCACAAGGCACTGCAATTTCTAATACCAGCAAAACTAACTCACAGATTATTAATACAAGAACTTCAACTCAAAATCATTTACGTGCTGGGACCAAAAAATGCAGTGGCTGATTTGCTATACTATGCTCCCATTGGACTCACACAAGGAATCAAAGAGGGATTAAATAAGAATCGTTACAGTTTAATGTACATTCGTTGATTAGCACTCGGAAATTACATAGGAACAGCTCTACAAAATCTTGTGCAAGAGCAAAGCAAAGACCCCACATCAAAATTAGGAATCAAGAGACAGGTAGCGCTCTGAATTTATATATGATAAAGAATAACGTTTTGTTCCACAGGGAAAGTCCTGGAGATGCAAACTGGGTAATATGTATCCTGGACGAGTTGATAAAGAAGTGTGTTTGTCATTTTAGTTCACGGAAATGTTTTAAAAAACTGCGAGAATCCGCCTATTTTTATAACATGGAAAAACATATTACGAAAGTACTTGCCACCTGTAAAGTGTGCAGAAGGCGAAACCACCTACTATCTCACGAAAGGCATCCCTCTTTCCAATTGTTCTGGAAAAACTTTGTGACTTTGTGGCAGTTGATTGTTTTGGACCGTTACTGCAGACAACACAACGATTACCGTCTGCCTTCGTAGCCATAGAGTATGTTTCCACATTTTTTACTCTTGCCCTTTTGGGTAACGCAACAACAAAAACCATAGTTACAGCATTCGCTAGTCATTTCCTAGAGGAAGTAGAGCACATTGAGAAAGTTACCTCTGATAACAGGCTGTAATTTTAGTCAAAATTTCAAATTCAAATGTGTGTGAAATCTTATGGGACTTAATTGCTAAGGTCATCAGTCCCTAAGCTTACACACTACTTAACCTAAATTATCCTAAGGACAAACACACACACCCATGCCCGAGGAAAGACTCGAACCTCCGCTGGGATCAGCCACAATTTTAGTCACACTGGTGGCAAACCCTTCTTAAATATCAGTAGGTGAAGTCCCTATTCATTTCAAGTTATCAACCATCGTTAAACCAAGCTGAATATATAACGTAAAAGTCAGTTGGGACATATTCTTAAGTCAGTTTCAGGAAGTAATGAATTAGCTACCGCATGGTTCAAGAGGAATATCTCCCCTGGCAGTTTTAAAAAAAAGCCGGCCGACTGCAGACATGAACTGATGAACTTCCCATGTACTTGAAGGTGCAGACGTGCTAAGGTTGCCCAACTCGCGATTGACCACACAAGGAAAAAGGAAGAAGGAAGGAAGTGCAGACAGAAGGGCCTACTGTATCTGTGGTAGATCACTTCCTTTCGCCATCTGCTGGGCTTCCAGAGTGATACTCTGCGCTTGCCGCATGAGCAGTTCATCATGTCGGCATGTCACAGCTGTGGCTTCTTGTGCTCATCTGAGGCTCGATAGCTGTATATTTTCGGCTGAGACCAGAGGCTACACCACTGCTTGTGGACTTTGGTTCTCTGTACTGTGAACAGCGAACAGCACGTGTTTTTCCTTCTTTTCACTCACCATGGACGAACTACCTTCAGTCATGCAGCAGCTGATGGCTCAACATATGGAAAGTCAAAAACGTATTGATGAGCTCTTGGGCATATGCCCCAGATTTAGATATCGATCTCCTTCCAGCCTGGACTGTTTTCAGAAGCATGCTAGAAAAGATTGTCCGGCAGGTGGACAGATTGTACTAAATCCTTGAAACATGGTCAACTCGCATCCGTTTGTAGGCCTCCATTTCATCTTCATGATAGTAAGATCAAATGGACGTAAATGTTATCGGTTTTGACCAATCAATCCATGGAAGATCGTCCAATAAACTACTCATTTCACTCTGAGCAGCTGGCAAATCAGTAAACGTTCAAGTTGATATGGATGTCGCTGCAAGTCTCGTAAATTTTCAAACGAATTTGCAGTTAGGGGCATATGTTCTAACTCTGTCAGCTCGACGGTTGGTCAGTTATAACTAGCAATAAGTTCCGTTTAAAGATCGGTTTAGCATAGAAGCCACTTACCCAAATATGACAAGGGAAATAACTTTCTTAGTTGTAACCAGTGCTAACAAGGAAAAACTTTTTGGTCCGGACACATTTACGTCTTTTGGATTCTTCACCAATGATGCGTATCAGAGAAAGAAGAATAATTTCGAAGCTCATATTTTGCTAAAAGCTACAGCATGATCTCGATTTTTCGTCCAGGCAGGTTCCACTGGCACTTTGTGATCAGGTCAAGGACGAATTACGCAGCCTGCCGGAGCTGGATGTGATCGAAACTATCTCATCGAGCAAGCGGACAACACCCATGGTTACTGACAAAAAACCATCCCGGAAACTCAGGCTTTGCTGGGATTTCAATGTCACATTGAATACTCAATCTAAAGTGGATATATACCCAATCCTGAAGCTTGGTAAACCATATGCAAAGCCGGCAGGCGGATACTTGTTCTCCGTTGTTGACTTCGCTGAGCATACTTACAGCTTTCTTTAGATAACAGTTCTGAGAAGATTTTAGTAGTCAACACAATGCACGGTTTATATATTTCTAAGCAGTTTGTCTGGAGGGTTCCCAATGCCCCTGCAATTTTACAGAGGTTTTGGGAACAGCTAATTCACAATGTGCCTGGTTGCATAAACTATTTGGATGACATCATGGTAATGGGCATTTCCACAGCATTTAGCAAACCTGAAGTCACTCTTTTTCGTTTTGCGGGAGGTAGGATTAAGGCACAGTCTCAGCAGATATAAAGTTTTTCAGCCTTCACTGAAGTACTTAGGCCACATCATTTGTCACAAATGTATTTTACCAATGAAAGAACACTTGAAAGTAACTGAATCAATTCCTTGGCCAGCAAACCTAGAGCGACACTAGGCTTCTCTGGGAAAATTAAATATTACAGAAAATTTATTCCCATTGCATCCCAGATGGTTCATCCATTACATAACTTGTGTAACAAAGGAGTGGCAGTCATATGGTCCATAGCGTGTAAAAAGGAGCTCACGGAGCTCAAGCAGCGTCTTCTCCCAGCACGCATCGGAATATGGGTTGGGGGCCTTCTTCATTCACAGAAATGACGATGAGCCAGAGCAACCCGGTGCAAAGTGGGCGCTGTACCAGACGCAAAAAATCATCGACATACAACACAGGGTGACTAGTGGCCCAACAGAGGCCACCATCCCATTAATGGTGATGAGGAAAAGAGTGACACTCAACACAGAGGCCTGTGGAACACTGTTCACTTGGACCTGAAGGGAGCTGAGTGAAGTGCTGATTCTAATCTGGAACAACTGTTGGGATAAAAACTAACGAATAAAGATCCGTAGGGGGCCTCTAAGCCTTATGAAGATCAAAAAGGGCTGTGAAAAGGTGTTGGCGTTCAGAAAAAGCCTGTTGGACTGCTATTTCCGACCTAAGCAGGTGGTCGGTTACGGATCGTCCCTCCTGGAAACCACACTGACAGGCGGACAAAACGCCTCGAGTCTCGAGAACCCAGCATAATATTTGGGCAACTATCCTTTCAAGCAGCTTAAAGAGCACTTTAGTCAGGCTAATCGCACGGTAACTATCGAGAGACTTTGGATTTTTGGCTGTCTTAAGGATAGGGACTACTATGCTTTCTCTCCATTGCAAGAGGAAGGCACCTTGGAGCCAAAGACAGTTGAAGATCCTGGAGAGGTGTTGCTTTTTGGGAACATTTAGGCACTGGATCACCTGACTGTGGATTGAATCAGGGCTTGAGGTGATGTCATGGAGCGAGGTAAGAGCCTGAAGTTGTTCCCAGTCAGTGAAGAGTCCGTTATAGGATTCAGCTTAGTGGGGACTGAAACATAAGGGAATATTTCAGCTTGTTGCTTCTGCAGTATAGAGGTAACCTGATAGGAAGAGAATGCCGACGCTGTCGCAAACTGGATCTTAAGATGTTCCTTAAGAACCAATGAATCAGTACAAAGATCACCCTGTAGGACCAGACCTGGAACGTCTGTTGACGATTGGAGGCCCATGAGACCATGGAGCTCGGCTCACACCTGAGATGAAGAGGCACAGGTCCCCAGAGAAGAATCGCAGCGCTCCAAGAATTCCTTCTTACTGCGTTTGATTAAATAGCGAGACTTAGCACGAAGTCACTTAAAAGTGATAAGATTGTTCTGTCCAGGATGCCGTTTGAATCGCTGTAGGGCCCTTCGGCGATCCTGAATAGCTATTGCAATGTCCCTGATCCATCAGGGCGCCGGTCGACGGTACGGGGGACATGTAGAGAGAGGAACGGCAGTTGCAGCGGCGTGGATGATCACGTCTGAGACTCCTTGCACAACCTCATCAATACAATCCAACAGAGAGACGGGAAATCTAATAGCAGAGGCATGCAAGGGCCAGTTGGCTCTGTGAATTGCCCAACATGATAGTCGGTGTGTCTGGCGGTGGCAAGGAAACGACAGGATAACTGGAAAGTGTTTACTGTCACAAAGGTTGTCGTGTAGTGACCAGTGTAGTGAAGCTACAAGATGATGGGAAGAGATATTAGATCGATAGCTGAAGGGTGCCATGGGCGGCACTGAAGTGGGTTAGGGAACCATCAATGAGCAGGCACAGATCATGGTCTGTGGAAGCTGGTCAATTAGAAGGCCTCTACCAGATGAAGCGGTTCTCCCCCACTGGTGGTGGTGGTGTGCATTGAAGTTCTTAAGCAAGAGAAGCGGTTATCCCCCACAGGTGGTGGTCTGCATTGAAGTTCTTAAGCAAGAGAAAAGAGGTGAAAGTCGTTGGATTAATGTGGCCAGTTCAACATAAACAAGTGGCCTGCCTGTAGGTTGGTAAATGTTGCAAATAATAATCGCTGAGGACGTTTCCGCCCACACCAGCAATCAGTTCACCAACGCCACCTGTATGAACCAACGTACAGATTCCTCCAGATACCTCTTCGGCCCATTAAGGTTCTGACAGAATGCATGATACGTACAGGGTGTTGGAGCATGATCACTACTGAAGTGTATTTCTTGGAGAGCAACGCGAACTGCCGAAAAACATGTTCAAAATGGTTCAAATGGCTCTAAGCACTATGGGACTTAACATCTGAGGTCATCAGTCCCCCAGACTTAGAACTACTTAAACCTAACTAACCTAAGGACATCACATACATCCATGCCCGAGGCAGGATTCGAACCAGCGACCATAGCAGCACCGTGGTTCCGGACTGAAGTGCCTAGAACCGCTCGGCCTCAGTTTGTGGGGAAGTAGTCGTCCGATAATGTCTCAAATGTGCTCGATGGAAGACAGATCTGGTGATCGAACAGGCCAGGGCAACATGTCGACGCTCTGTAGAGGACGTTGGGTTACAACAGCGGTATTTCCTATTGGAAAACACCTGCTGGAATGCTGTTGGTGAATGGCGGCACAACAGGTCGAATCACCAAATTGACATACAATTTTGCTTTCAGGGCGCATGGAACAACTATGAGATTGCTCCTGCTGTCATACGAAATTGCACCCCAGACCATAACTCCAGGTGTAGGTCCAATTTATCTAACACACACAAACACACACAAACAGGCTGTTTACAGGTCCTCAACTGGCTTCCTTCTAACTAATACAGGGCCTTCACTGACACCGAGGCAGAACCAGATTTCATCAGAAAACACAACGGACCTTCACCCCACCCTCCAAAGAGCTGTTGCATGACAACACTGAAGTCTTAAATGGTGGTGGTTTGGGATCAGTGGAATGCACGCTACAGGGCGTCTGGCTCGGAGCTGTCCTTGAAGTAACCGATTTGTAACAGTTCGTTGTGTCGCTGCAGATGCAGGACGATGCGTCAGAGCCACATGCCGAACACGATGGTCTTCCCTCTCCGTTGTGGGACGTGCCCATCCGGAGCCCGCTCTTCTTGCGATCGTACATTCTCGCGACCACCGCTGTCTGCAATCATGTACAGTGGCTACATTTCTGCCAAGTCTTTATGTAATATCGGAGGAGAAACATCCAATTTCTCATAGCCCTATTACAGGACCTCTTCCAAACTCAGTGAGGTGTTTATAATGGAGTCTTTGTCGCCTTAAAGGCTTTCTTGACTAACATCAACTCTCCACTTCCAATCTTAAAGGTAACTAACGCTCACGACCGTTTCAGCGTGTATTTAAATCAAACCCGATTTGCATCCTCATAGTAGCGCTACTAGCGCCCCTCTTATGCGACTACAGCGAAATTTGAACAGACATCATCTTTTAGATGTAGAAACGCGCCTACCAGCTTTCGTTAATGTCGCAACTCCTTCTTAGAGTTTTTTATTTTTTTTGTAGTCAGTGTATTTAAGAAAATATTTAAAAAGAGATGTGAAATTGGATGAGGCAGTAGTGGGGAGGACTTAGATTTATTGGATGTTTTCTGGGGAACAGCAGTGCATCGTAAATAGAGATCGGATACAAGTCGCTAGTGCCACCAGTTCTAGAGTACTGTTCCAGCTTTTGGAGTCAGCATTAAGTAGGCGGGACGTTAGTCATCGAACAACTTCAGTGACCTGGTGCTAGGATAGTAACAGATCGTTATGGCCTACGCGAACGTGTAACAGAGACGCTCGGGAAATTTAAAGGGGAACTTTGGAAAAAAAGGCGTCGTTAATGTTGTTTGTCAAGCATGTCTGACAGCTAGGGGCACCAAATATCCTATCACCTGTTTCGTTGTTGTAAGCTATAGTATCAATTTCTTCACTTTTTTATGTGGTTCGTAGGTTTTAAACTTTCATAATTTCATGTTTGGAAACTGTTGAATGCTAAATATCTTGTGATTGAGCTTTGCACTGTTCTGCAGTCATTCCGATATCCTATTCGGGAAACACGTGTTGATTTTTATGATTCCGTACCTCATTTGGTAAGAACGTCAATCTTACAGGATCGCTTTGTTGCCCGTCGATCTAGGTTTCTGTCTGTCCGTCCGACTGTTAATAATCCTTCTTTTCAGAACGGGCAGACGTATCAAGTTGAAATCTGTCACATACTATGGGCAGCGGCTTCTTGGCGGTAAGTCGATGAAATCCAAAGATACAGCTATTTATGCCATATATTTTGATACTCGCATTTCACTCATCATAACCTATATGGTACGTTGACCTACAATCACGGAATTCGGCAAGAAGCAAGGTTTCACAGTACAAGTAAAGGAAGAAATTCAAACATTGTTATTTTGTAATTATATCAAATAAAAATATTTTTTGTCTTTTTTATTCGTCTGTCCGTCTGTTAAAACCCCTTTTCCTCAGGAAAAAGTTGACGTATGGAAGGGAAATTTATGTCACGTACTAGTGTCTACAGTCCCTTAGCGGTGTAAAATATTTAAAGGTCGAAGTTAAAAGTTACAGCTACACTACTGGCCATTATAATTGCTGCACCACGAAGATGACGTGCTGCAGACGCGAAATTTAATCGACAGGAAGAAGATGCTGTGATATGCAAATAATTAGCTTTTCAGAGCATTCACACAAGGCTGGCGCCAGTGGCGACACCTACAACGTGCTGACATGAGGAAAGTTTCCAACCGATTTCTCATACACAAACAGCACTTGACCGGCGTTGCCTGGTGAAACGTTGTTGTGATGCCTCGTGTAAGGAAAAGAAATGTGTACCATCACGTTTCCGACTTTGATAAAGGTCGGATTGTAGCGTATCGCGATTGCGGTTTATCGCATCGCGACATTGCTGCTCGCGTTGGTCGAGATCCAATGACTGTTAGCAGAATACGGAATCGGTGGGTTCAGGAGGGTAATACGGAACGCCGTGCTGGATCACAACGGCCTCGTATCACTAGCAGTCGAGATGACAGGCATCTTATCCGCATGGCTGTAACGGATTGTGCAGCCACGTCTCGATCCCTGAGTCAGCAGATGGGGACGTTTGCAAGACAGCAACCATCTGCACGAACAGTTCGACGACGTTTGCAGCAGCATGGACTATCAGCTCGGAGACTGTGGCTGCGGTTACCGTTGACGCTGCCATCACAGACAGGAGCGCCTGCGATGGTGTACTCAACGACGAACCTGGGTGCACGAATGGCAAAACGTCAATTTTTCGGATGAATCCAGGTTCTGTTTACAGCATCATGATGGTCGCATCCGTGTTTGGCGACATCGCGGTGAACGCATATTGGAAGCGTGTATTAGTCATCGCCATAATGGCATATAACCCGGCGTGATGGTATGGGGTGCCATTGGTTACACGTCTCGGTCACGTCTTGTTTTCATCGACGGCACTTTGAACTGTGGACGTTACATTTCAGATGTGTTACGACCCGTGGCTCTTCTCTTCATTCGATCCCTGCGAAACCCTACATTTCAGCAGGATAATGCACGACCGCATGTTGCAGGTCCTGTACGGGCCTTTCTGGATACATAAAATGTTCGACTTTAACCCTGGCCAGTACATTCTCCAGATCTCTCACCAATTGAAAACGTCTGGTCAATGGTGGCCGACCAACTTGCTCGTCACAATACGCCAGTCATTACTCTTGATGAACTGTGGTATCGTGCTGAAGCTGCATGGACAGCTGTACCTGTACACGCCATCCAAGCTCTTTTTGACTCAATGTCCAGGCGTATCAAGGCCGTTATAACGGCCAGAGGTTGTTGTTCTGGGTACTGGTTTCTCAGGATCTATGCCCCCAAATTGCGTGAAAATGTATCACATGTCAGTTCTAGTATAATATATTTGTCCAATAAATACCGGTTTTATCATCTGAATTTCTTCTTGGTGTAGCAATTTTAATGGCCAGTTTACATTGCATTCATCATCACTCAAAAGCTTAACAGAAAAATGTTACTGCATGAAAACGTAACAAGTAAGTTGCAGACGTGTTTCAGTAAGTAAATAAAAAATATTTTATTAAATCTTCTCTCTCTACATATATAATCTGAAGTCCCCTGCTCCCTGATTTTAGTCTCAGGAACTACTGTAGAAATTTTGATACAGTCTTGCAATTCCTGGGACCGATATCTTGCCAGTATCGATATCTATAACAGGTAAAAATTGTCTAGATTCTCGGTTCTATGAATGTATGATGTATGTCAGCCCAGTGATGTTTAAAGAATCCTCCCAGCATTCATCTGATTTCATTTGGGGAAGTGACAGTACACCTAACTCAGAATGGTCGGAGGGGATTTAGAATTCCGTTCCTGCTGAATACGTATCCAGCGCCTTGTCTTTGCCATCCATCTCTCGGAACATCGATTGCTAGTAGATAGAAAGCAAAATTAGGATTTAATGTCCTTCCGATAACGACGCCATTAACTCTGGTTGGGCAAGGATCCGGGAGGAAATCGATAGTTTCTGTTTCAAAGGAACCATCCCTCTGTCAGCGGGAGACAACAAAATATTTGACATTGTGAGTAAAAGGTTTTTGGCTGAATTTTCATTAAAACTTTCCCCCCACCCCGAATCAGATTACTGGATATCTATGAACACTCTACATAAGGTTAAAAGGCGGTAGATGTAAGCGATTGGCTTGACGTACTTCATGGAACGCTCGGAAATTACCTAACGCCTGGGAAAGAAACTAAACTGCTCTTGCAACGCTTCTGCCCTTTATCTGGTGTCGGAGGACGTTAGATGAGAATTGCGGAAGAAGAACGAAGCTTAGAATGTAACATGCCGTCGACAATTAGAATACTTCAAATGGACAAGGACTGGAAGAAAACCGGCAGTGGTTTTGTGGAAGGAAACCCCGACGCAGTCCCGCGAAGTGGTTTGGGAAACCACAGAAAACATAAATCTAGATATTTCGATAGGTACTTGAACACACATCAAATACGAAATCAAATAGAAATTGCACCAACTCGTTCGACCTTTTTTTTATGGTAGATGTAAAATGTGCACAAACATGGAGTCACAACGAGGATGGCCGGCCTTGATGGCCGAGCGGTTCTAGGCGCTACAGTCTGGAAGCGCGCGACCGCTATGGTCGCAGGTTCGAATCCTGCCTCGGGCATGGATGTGTGTGATATCCTTAGGTTAGTTAGGTTTAAGTAGTTCTAAGTTCTAGGGGACTGATGACCTCAGAAGTTAAGTCGCATAGTGCTCAGAGCCATTTGAACCAATTTTGAACAACGAGGATGATTTCAGCTATTCTCAGTACACGCGACGGACGGATATATTAAACTCGCTAAAATTGTAGACACTCGATGAAAGACGTCGATTAGCTCTAGAAGCACTTCTTGTAAATTTTAGAGAGCTCGTTTGCGCAGAACTTTCGACATATGCTTGTATATCGTCAATGAAAAATCGGTTCGCACTACGCTTGAAAAATTAGATGTGCGAAAATACGGACACGCTCATTTTCCCACGCTTCATTTGGAAATGTAAAGGAGAAAGCGCTTGATAGTTTTGTTAGAAATAACAATTGTCTGACGCGAAAGACTGTATAGATACATATCTTTGTTGCTGTCTTTCAAAAACTCTCACTATAAATTTAAAATCAGATATAGAAGCATAACTGGAAAATGTGAGATATGTACCATTTATCAGACGCTTTTTGAATGGCTATTCAACAAACGATTTGGAAACTGAGCACACTTTAGTTGAAAGATTTGCTGGATAGCTCTTCACACTGAGGTAACGAAAGTCATGGGATGCTTCCCACTATTGTGTCGGAACTGCTTTTGCCCGGCGTAGTGCAGTGACTCGATGTGGCACGGACTCAAGAAGTCGATGGAAGCCCCCGGCAGAAATATTGAGCCATGGTGCCCCTATAGCCGTCCACAAATGCGAAAGTGTGGCCGTTGCAGGATTTTGTGCACGAACTGACCTCCCGATTACGTCCCATACATGTTCGACGAGATCATCTCGGGCGTTCTGGGTGGGCAAATCATTCGCTCAAATTGTCCAGAATGTTATTCAAACCAGTCGCGAACATTTGTGGCCTGGTGACTTGGAGCGTTGTCATCCATAAAAACTCCATCGTTGTTTGAGAACATGCAGTCCATCAATGGCTGCAAATAGTCTCCAAGTAGCCGAACATTCCAGCCAATAAACCGTGAGGACCCAATCAATTCCATGTAAAAACAGATCACACCATTATGGAGCCACCACCAGCTTGCACAGTGTCTTGTTGACAACTTGGGACCATGGCTTCGTGGGGTCTGCGCCACACTCCAACCCTACCATCAGCTCTTACCAACTGAAATCGGGACTAATCTGATCAGGCCACGATTATCCAGTCATATAGGGTCCAACCGATATGGTCACGAGTCTAGGGGAGACGGTGCAGGCGATGTAGTGCTTTTAGCGGAGGCACTCGCTTCGATCGACTGCTGCCATAGTCCACTGACGCCACATTTCGCCGCACTGACCTAATGGACACGTTCGTCGTTGGCAACACATTGATTTTTGCGGTTATTTCGTGCAGTGTTGCTTGTTGTTAGCACTGACAATTCTACGCAAACGCCGCTGCTCTCAGTCGTTAAGTGAAGGACATCGGCCACTGGGTTGTCCGTGCCTTTTCACATGAATCACCTTTGTACAAATGACAGCTCCGCCAACGTACTTCCCCTTTAAGCCTTGTGTACCCGATACTACCGCATCTGTAGATATGCATATCGCTGTTTTATTGACTTTTGTCAGCACAGTGTATATCAATATTCGAGCCTGAAACTTCCTTGAACGCAGATTAAAGATAGTGGTTCAGTGCAGCAGACCCAGAACAATGCATGCACAGTACATCAAGTTTTGATTCCATGTGTAATCAAACGGAACTTATTCTATTGCAAGTGGAGAAAGGTGTCTGTGTTGCCAACCCAAATCACCAAATTTAATTTCTGTGGGTGTTAGTATCTTCAGACAAACAAAAAATTGTGAGAACTTAGGTTATTCGTCGGAAAAACATGTCGGGGAATAATTTAATGCAGTTCTAATGCACGTGATGAACCGCATCTCAGTGGAGAGTTTGGCTCAAAACACAAATATAGCAACGGTAAGGGCAGCAGGCTAATCCAGAACTCATTTGCGACACTCGTTTCCGCAGCAGCGGGCTAAATGTATGAAACACGTACTTTTGCGATTCAATAAGGTTTAAAATCGTTTAAAGTGGACTACATTTCGCAAATACAAAAAATTGTGTTTTATTTTTAATGTAACTGGAGATCACCGCGATAATACGTAACGCTTCCGAAGATCGAATTGTGCTGACAAGAGGACCATACGAACTTCCCCCCACCCATTTCATTCATACTGGCAGTGTGTGTAGGTAACGACTAGCATTTCAGCGTATATAAACAGGAAGACGCAACTCTGAATCGTTTTCGAGAAAATCGAGTTTGAAAATTGTAGGCGTTTTCACTTACTTTGTAGGGTCGCTAGTAATCAACGAGACCGCAGCCAAGCGAGTAAGCGATGCGTTTCGTAAGTGCAAGGTCTCTGGTTTGAATGGCTCGAAGCACTATGGGACTTAACATCTGAGGTCATCAGTCCCCTAGACTTATAACTATTTAAACCTAACTAAACTAAGGACATTACCCACATCCATGCCCGAGGCAGGATTCGAATCTGCGACCGTAGCAGCAGCGCGGTTCCGGACTAAAGCGCCTAGAACCGCTCGGTCACAGCGGCCGGCCTCTGGATTGAATCTCGTACACGGTACCTTTTCTTTATGTCCACATAATCCTAACAACAAATCTGTTATGACTGTACAAATTATCAATATTTAATGATCCATTTTGTTATTTTCCTTGTTTTAATCCTGAAAAAAGGAGAAAAAAGTTTCTGTAGGAGACTGAAATTAAAAAAAAAAAAAAAACATACACGAGAACTTTCAAATGAGTGTCGTCATTTTGTTTATATTATTCTATCTACATTTGTGACAAGTGTAATATATAACCTATGGAGCACTTCAAGAATCAGGATGATACTGACAGTAGAAGCATGAGTAAACAATAGTTATCATGATGCAATGAACGCCGAAGTTTTCGATGTGCACAGTGTTTTCAACATGTCTGTTGAAAAACAAACTTGGTTTACATTCATAAACGGCTTTCGTTCGCCATACAGTTTCGCGGGGTACCACGCATATCCAAGCATATCACCGAATATCGATGCAGATGGCTCACAAAAAGACAGTAGCGGCGCGAGATTAGAATCCAGCGACTTCTCGCATATGAAAGTAAATGCTGGCTCGCTCGGCAGTGGACTCCTCGAACACTAGCGACCCTAGAAAGCATGAAAGCACGCCTAAAATTTTCAAACTCGATTTTTCCCGAAAACAGTTGAGAGTTGTATCTTCGTTTATACATATGCTGAAGACCTACTCGTGCCCTACACACCATGCCAATATGAATCCAATCGGCGAGAAGTCCGTTCGGTCCGCTTGTGAGTGCCTGGTTATCAGGTGTAAATGCGCACAACGCCTGCTCTCCTCAGGGAAGCGTGCGTGTCTTATCCTCCAACTCTTGTTACTAAAAGTTGGACTATTATTTTCTAATGACGATGTTATGTACATTTGTTCGTTCTTGGATGTAGGAAAGTTGTGCAATGATTACTGTGATCTTTTTGAGTTATAATCATATTTATGTCAAAGTGAATAAAAGTTCTTGTTACTCGCAAGTCGCAGATGCTCACTTACGTTCAGAACATTGGAATTATTATTGATATTTCTACATGCTGGGAACACGAAATCTCTTCGGAATATTTCAAATAAAAAGTGATGATAGCTTTTTACAAGACTGTGAATATATTTCAAGAGGGGAAGAAATATAAGTAGTTTGGTTTTGTTTTACATACACTGCCAGAAAAACAATTGTACACCCTTTTTGAGATTTCCAATTCGCTCAAGATTTATCGTTGTGACAGTGAGTATAGAGTACGTGAAATGATTACATTTCCGTATCAATAGCTCAAGCGGTTCTGAGGTATCAGGTATGGACACCTGCTGGAAGAACCATGTTAGTATGTGGTGTAGCCTCCATGGGAGGCAATGCAGACACTGACACTGGCATCCAGTCGATCGAACATATTGCGAATGCTGTCCGGGTATACGTTATTCCACGTCTGATCGACCTCTTCACGTAGTTCTGTAAGAGTTGTTGGTCGATGAGTCGCGTGAGTCACTTCTCGTGTCATAATACACTACTGGCCATTAAAATTGCTACACCATGATGATTACGTGCTACAGACGCGAAATTTAACCGACAGGAAGAAGAGGCTGTGATATGCAAACGATTACCTTTTCAGAGCATTCACAGAAGGTTGGCGCCGGTGGCGACACCTACAACGTGCTGACATGAGGAAAGTTTCCAACCGATTTCTCATACACAAACAGCAATTGACCGGCGTTGCCTGGTGAAACGTTGTTGAGACGCCTCGTGTAAGGAGGAGAAAAGCGTACCATCACGTTTCCGACTTTGATAAAGGTCTGATTGTAGCCTACCGCGATTGAGGTTTATCGTATTGCGACATTGCTGCTCGCGTTGGTTGAGATCCAATGACTGTTAGCAGAATATGGAATCGGTGGGTTTAGGAGGGTAATACGGAACACCACGCTGGATCCCAAGGGCCTCGTATCACTAGCAGTCGTGATGACAGGCTTCTTATCCGCATGGCAGTAACTGATCGTGCAGCCACGTCTCGATCCCTGCGTCAACAGATGGGGACGTTTGCAAGACAACAACCATATGTACGAACAGTTCGACGACGTTTGCAGCAGCATGGACTATCAGCTCGGAGACCGTGGCTGCGGTTACCCTTGAGACTGCATCACAGACAGGAGCGCCTGCGATGGTGTACTCAACGACGAACCTGGGTGCACGAATGGCAAAACGTCATTTTTTCCTCCAGGTTCTGTTTACAGCATCATGATGGTCGCATCCATGTTTGGTGACATCGCGGTGAACGCACATTGGAAGCGTGTATTCGTCATCTCCATACTGGCGTATCACCCGGCGTAATAGTATGGGATGCCATTGGTTACACGTCTCGGTCACCTCTTGTTCGCATTGACGGCACTTTGAACAGTGGACGTTACATTTCAGATGTGTTACGACTCGTGTCTCTACCCTTCATTCGATCCCTGCAGGATAATGCACGACCGCATGTTGCAGGTTCTGTAAGGGCCTTTCTGGATACAGAAAATGTTCGACTGCTGCCCTGGGCAGCACATTCTCCAGATCTCTCACTAATTGAAAACGTCTCGTCAATGGTGGCCGACCAACTTTCTCGTCACAATACGCCAGTCATTACTCTTGATGAACTGTGGTATCGTGCTGAAGCTGCATGGGCAGCTGTACCTGTACACGCCATCCAAGCTCTTTTTGACTCAATGTCCAGGCGTATCAAGGCCGTTATTACGGCCAGAGGTGGCTGTTCTGGGTACTGATTTCTCACGATCGATGCACCCAAATTGCGTAAAAATGTAATTACATGGCAGTTCCAGTATAATATATTTTGCCAATGAATACCCATTTATCATCTGCATTTCATCTTGGTATAGTAATTTTAATGGCCAGTAGTGTATCTCACTCGTGCTCTATTGAAGAGAAGTCCAGCGATGATGCTAGAGCCAGCCGCTGTGGCCGAGCGGTTCTAGGTGCTTCAGTCCGGAACCGCGCTGCTGCTACGGTCGCAGTTTCGAATCCTGCCTCGGGCATGGATGTGTGTGATGTCCTTAGGTTAGTTAGGTTTAAGTAGTTCTACGTCTAGGGGACTGATGACCTCAGATGAGTCCCATAGTGCTTAGAGCCATTTTTGATGGTGCTAGAGGAAAGTTGCTGCCCATCTTACAGAGCACGATGAGTTTCTCGGGCAATGTATGGGTCGATATTATCCTATTGGAACATTACACCACATTTCTGCTGCAAGAACGGCAAAAGAAAGGATCTAACAACATTATCCATTTCCGAGCGAAGGTTAATGTCCCCTCCAGAAACATCGAAGATGAACGAGAGTTGTAGCTTATTACCCGCCAGACCATAAGGTCTGGGGCTGGGCCAGTATGTCTTGGACAAATCCTCTCCACAAGACAGCGCTCAGCAGGTCTACGTCGGACGCGCAAACGATCATTACCTGCGTGCTGGCGAAATCTACTTTCATTGATGAAGATCATGGCGCGTCATTCCATCTACCAAGGGGTCCTCTGACGGCATCAGTCGGGCCGTGCACGTCCATGTTGTGGCCTGAGTGGAAGACGGACTAGAGATGTGCGTGCCCGTAGTCTCACTGTTAGTAACCGTTTCCAAACCAATCTACATCTACATCTACATCCATACTCCCCAAGCCACCTGACGGTGTGTGGCGGAGGGTACTTTGAGTACCTCTATCAGTTCTCCCTTCTATTCCAGTCTCCTATTGTTCGTGGAAAGAAAGATTGTCGGTATGCCTCTGTGTGGGCTCTAATCTCTCTGATTTTATCGTCATGGTATCTTCGCGAGATACACGTAGGAGGGAGCAATATACAGCTTGACTCCTCGGTGAAGGTATGTTCTCGAAACTTCAACAAAAGCCCGTACCGAGCTACTGAGCGTCTCTCCTGCAGAGTCTTCCACTGGAGTTTATCTATCATCTCAGTAACGCTTTCGTGATTACTAAATGATCCTGTAACGAAGCGCGCTGCTCTCCGTTGGATCTTATCTGTCTCATCTATCAACCCTATCTGGTACGGATCCCACACTGGTGAGCAATATTCAAGCAGTGGGCGAACAAGTGTACTGTAACCTACTTCCTTTGTTTTCGGATTTCATTTCCTTAGGATTCTTCCAATGAATCTCAGTCTGGCATCCGCTTTACCGACGATCAACTTTATATGATCATTCCATTTTAAATCACTCCTAATACCTACTCCAAGGTAATTCACGGAAGTAACTGCTTCCAGTTGCTGACCTGCTATATTGTAGCTAAATGATAAAGGATCTTTCTTTCCATGTATTCGCAGCACATTACACTTGTTTACATTGAGATTCAATTGCCATTCCCTGCGCCATGCGTCAATTCGTTGCAGATCCTCCTGCATTTCCGTACAATTTTCCATTGTTACAACCTCTCGATATGCTACAGCATCATCCGCAAAAAGCCTCGTGAACTTCCGATGTTATCCACGAGGTCATCTATGTATATTGTGAATAGCAACGGTCCTACGACACTCCCCTGTGGCACACCTGAAATCACTCTTACTTCGGAAGACTTCTCTCCATTGAGAATGACATGCTGCTTTCTGTTGTCTAGGAACTCTTCAATCCAATCACACAATTGGTCTGATAGTCCATCTGCTCTTACTTTGTTCATTAAACGACTGTGGGGAACTACACTCCTGGAAATGGAAAAAAGAACACATTGACACCGGTGTGTCAGACCCACCATACTTGCTCCGGACACTGCGAGAGGGCTGTACAAGCAATGATCACACGCACGGCACAGCGGACACACCAGGAACCGCGGTGTTGGCCGTCGAATGGCGCGAGCTGCGCAGCATTTGTGCACCGCCGCCGTCAGTGTCAGCCAGTTTGCCGTGGCATACGGAGCTCCATCGCAGTCTTTAACACTGGTAGCATGCCGCGACAGCGTGGACGTGAACCGTATGTGCAGTTGACGGACTTTGAGCGAGGGCGTATAGTGGGCATGCGGGAGGCCGGGTGGACGTACCGCCGAATTGCTCAACACGTGGGGCGTGAGGTCTCCACAGTACATCGATGTTGTCGCCAGTGGTCGGCGGAAGGTGCACGTGCCCGTCGACCTGGGACCGGACCGCAGCGACGCACGGATGCACGCCAAGACCATAGGATCCTACGCAGTGCCGTAGGGGACCGCACCGCCACTTCCCAGCAAATTAGGGACACTTTTGCTCCTGGGGTATCGGCGAGGACCATTCGCAACCGTCTCCATGAAGCTGGGCTACGGTCCCGCACACCGTTAGGCCGTCTTCCGCTCACGCCCCAACATCGTGCAGCCCGCCTCCAGTGGTGTCGCGACAGGCGTGAATGGAGGGACGAATGGAGACGTGTCGTCTTCAGCGATGAGAGTCGCTTCTGCCTTGGTGCCAATGATGGTCGTATGCGTGTTTGGCGCCGTGCAGGTGAGCGCCACAATCAGGACTGCATACGACCGAGGCACACAGGGCCAACACCCGGCATCATGGTGTGGGGAGCGATCTCCTACACTGGCCGTACACCACTGGTGATCGTCGAGGGGACACTGAATAGTGCACGGTACATCCAAACCGTCATCGAACCCATCGTTCTACCATTCCTAGACCGGCAAGGGAACTTGCTGTTCCAACAGGACAATGCACGTCCGCATGTATCCCGTGCCACCCAACGTGCTCTAGAAGGTGTAAGTCAACTACCCTGGCCAGCAAGATCTCCGGATCTGTCCCCCATTGAGCATGTTTGGGACTGGATGAAGCGTCGTCTCACGCGGTCTGCAAGTCCAGCACGAACGCTGGTCCAACTGAGACGCCAGGTGGAAATGGCATGGCAAGCCTTTCCACAGGACTACATCCAGCATCTCTACGATCGTCTCCATGGGAGAATAGCAGCCTGCATTGCTGCGAAAGGTGGATATACACTGTACTAGTGCCGACATTGTGCATGCTCTGTTGCCTGTGTCTATGTGCCTGTGGTTCTGTCAGTGTGATCATGTGATGTATCTGACCCCAGGAATGTGTCAATAAAGTTTCCCCTTCCTGGGACAACGAATTCACGGTGTTCTTATTTCAATTTCCAGGAGTGTATATCGAACGTCTTGCGGAAGTCAAGAAACACGGCATCTACCTGGGAACCCGTGTCTATGGCCCTGTGAGTCTCGTGGACGAATAGCGCGAGCTGGGTTTTACACGATCGTCTTTTTCGAAACCCATGCTGATTCCTACAGAGTAGATTTCTTGTCTCCAGAAAAGTCATTATACTCGAACATAATACGTGTTCCAAAACTCTACAACTGATCGGCGTTAGAGATATTGGTCTATAGTTCTGCACATCTGTTCGACGTCCCTTCTTGAAAACGGGGATGTCCTGTGCCCTTTTCCAATCCTTTGGAACGCTACGCTCTTCTAGAGACCGAAGGTACACCGCTGCAGATTCATGTTGACATGTCTGGGCTCACAAGCCCTCTTATCTGTGTTGTGTTAGCTGTACGATCTGCCACTGCTGCCACGATCCTGGCGGGTGTCTATGCTGCGTGGATGTCCAGAATGTTGTGTACGGGTGTGAGAATGTTCACGTGACCATTGATACAAGCATCGTTGCACAACTGACACAGCACGTCCAACTTATGCGGAAATTCTCCGAAAGGACCGTCTCGTCACTCGTTTGCCCATAATTTAACCCCTGTCAAACTCGTTCAGTTCACTGTCGGAAGCAAGAGTGTGTCTCCGCGACATAGCTGCTTGCACGCTTCCCATGTTTGCACCACACGAACCTTCTGGCTGTGAGCATTCCCTATAAAAGTGTAGACACAGATGGCCCTCTGGTAGCTGTGCCATGACGCTCATCTATTGGTGAACGACGTAAAACCATTATCAGTTCATCTCATATCCCTCAGGTGGCATATGCCGTCATCGGATCAAAATCGATGTCGTCTTTCCAGGTCCACTATTTTTTTCCGGCAGTGTATACACTTTTGTTGCCTATCTGAGGCAGATCTTTGAGTTACCGGTATATTGGAAGAAGGCAGTCACTATCGTGATCCCTCAACTTTCTTCTACCAGCTTTTCTCTCTTTTGTTGATAAACGAACCCTGCAACAACATTTTGACTAATTAATTTAGAAGAGAGCTTGGATAGAAGGAAACAGAATATGTACAAAGAAATTATTGAGTTTCCGTGACAGACAGAGTTGATTTTTATGTGAGTTACAAAACACGCTTCACTTGGAAGTTTAAAGGAGATTTCGAGAGTTCTGTTAGAAATAACATGAATTGTCTGACAATAAAGATTATTCTCTCTGTTAAAAGCATTCAGTAAAAATTTAATATCAGGAACAGAAACATAACAGAAAAATATGATTTATATGTACAATTTATTAGAAGATTACTTTTTAAATTGGTTTTTATAACTGATCTGAAAACTGTGTGTATTTAACTTGAATGATTTGCTGACAGTTCTTTATAACGGAGTTCAGCATGCAATGCAGCACAGTCAGAGAGCATTATATGCAAAGTACATCGTGTTTAGATACGGTGCGGAAAGAAACGGAACTCATTCTATTCTAGTGGAGAAATGTGTCTGTTTTGCCAACACAAATGACTAAATTTAAATTCTTTGGGCGTTTGTATCTTTAGAGAAACAAAAAACTATAGGATCTGAGGTTACTGGTTAAAAAAAATTCGGCAAATAATTTAAGGTAGTTTTAAGGCACGTGATGAATCGCATTACAGTGGAGATTTTGGATCGAAACAAAATACAGCAACGATAAAGGCACTAAAAGGGTGGTATTTAAATATTAGTGGGATTATTCAGACTGAGCTTATCTAGTGTTGTTTATAAAATCAATTGAGTGGAATACAGCATGTGTTGCTTCCAAATTGCCTCCATTATTCCCCTCCGCCTTGTTCATCTTGGTTTATCTAACGACTACAAGACGTACAGCTACGAACTCCTTTTCGCAAGGATAGCATTTCGAATATCCATTTTGTAAACCGAGATGATTCTGTGATGTTGAAAGTACGAGTAAAATATTATTCCTACCTACCACAACATTTAATACATACCGTTTGTGGAAATTGCAACACCAAGAAGGAAACGCATGAATTCAATTAATTTAATGCCACAGGTTAGGTACATGATTACCTTTTCAAATCTATACATGTCCTTTGAGCCCTACCATTCAGTATGTTGTGTGGCCATCAGGCCCTGCAATTAGAGCTGCTACACGCGGTAGCATAGAATCAATAAGGTTCTGAATACGTTCCTGAGAGATTTCCCTCCACGCAGTTTGTATCCGAGCCCACTAATCCGTGACACCAGTTACTGGAGGACCGTGACACACCAGCTGCCGACCAACCATATCCCAGACATGTTCAATGGGCGACATGTCTGGCGAACGTGCAGGCTCTTCGAAGAAGGCCTCTACATTCCTCGCAATATGTGGCCGGGCATTGTCCTGTTGAAATGTGGCCTGTGGAGATGCCTGAAGCAGGGGGAGTACCACAGGCTCCACAACCTCCGTTAGGCGGCTGTTGCTGTTCAAAGTACCCGCAATACATATGTTGTTGTAACCAATGGCGCCCCAAACTATCACACCTGATGTTTGTCCACTAAGCCGTTCCACAATGCAGCCCTCCAGGTTGCGCTCACCACGGTACCGCCGGACACGTATACTGCCCTATATAAGTTTGGAAACACCATGCTGCGTATTACAGCGGAGCAAGATGGAAGTGATCTGTGTGAGTTATTGGTTAGAATACGGAATAGCAAGCTCAAATAACGGTTAACAATGAAACGTACAGGACTGTACACTTAATTATTGTACATATACATACATATTGGAACATTCTAGTATTGTTCAAATGGTTCAAATGGCTCTGAGCACTATGGGACTCAACTGCTGAGGTCATTAGTCCCCTAGAACTTAGAACTAGTTAAACCTAACTAACCTAAGGACATCACAAACATCCATGCCCGAGGCAGGATTCGAACCTGCGACCGTAGCGGTCTTGCGGTTCCAGACTGCAGCGCCTTTAACCGCACGGCCACTTCGACCGGCACTCTAGTATTGTTCCGTTTTATGTAAACCGACGTTAGCTGTCCAAGCAGTTCTACTAAACACGCCAGGTGGCGCGAATAGGCCGCATGGCTATGTAGAGGTACGTTGTTTACATTTCTGCTCACTTGTGGTTGCGTTCGCATAAAGGTATAACACGCCGCGAAAGTAATTGAAAATGGCCCCAAAGTTCCAGATTCCTTATGAATCACGGGTAATGATAATCACTTTGCACCAATAATGCAATAGTGTCCGACAAATAGCAAAGAAACTGATGATTTCCATCAGCGAAGTTGTCAAAACCATACACTGGCATCGAGAAACAGGCTCCTATGGAGATAGTCCTCGCTCAGGAGCACCCAGGAAAATATCAGAACGCCAGGAAAAGTATTTAGTAGTAACAGATTAAAAACTGTCCGTGAATTGACTGATGAACTAAACGTAACGAGGGATACACCAGTGAGCGAGTCAACGGTGAGACGACGCCTGGCAGACAACAACTTCCGAGGTTATGTAGCAACAAGGAAACCACTGTTGCGCCCTGTTAACAAGAAGAAAAGGCTTCAGTGGGCTAAGACACACCATCATTGGACAGCGGGGGATTGGGAAAGAGTCTTATTCACTGATGAATCCATGTTCGAAATATTTGGAAGTAAACGCCGTCAATTTGTACGCCGTTTACCCCATGAACGCTTGAATCCTCAGTGCATAATTCTAACTGTAAAACATGGAGGGGGCTCTGTGATGGTATGGAGATTCTGTGGAGGGAATAAAGTTGGATATTTGGTGAAAATAGATGGAATAATGAACCAAAAGAATTATCATATCATTCTCCAGCGACATGCTAAGACATCTGGTTTTGCGTCTGATTGGGAAAGGGTTTATCTTGCAGCAAGACAACGATCCGAAATATACGTCTCGCTTGTGTCATAACTATGTGAAGTCTCTAGAGGTTCGTAAAATATCGAAAAAAAAATGGAATGGCCGCCCCAATCCCCTGATTGTAACCCAATCGAGCTGTCATGGGATAAATTGGACAGGAGGATCCGAAAACTGGAAATCATGCGTGAGTCACAATTGTGGGAGGTCCTGCAGAAAGAATGGAGATTAATTCCAACTGAAACGTTGGCAAAACTGACGCAGCGCATGCCGAGAGTGTGCAAGGCAGTGATGAAAGCAAAGGGTGGCTATTTTGAGGAATCGAAAATTTAATTGTTGCATCTCCCTGTGTATTATTTGAGTTTAATAAATATTTGGAAAACAACAAAATGCATTTTTATACTCTATTTCCTTTCCACTGTCTATAATTATTAGGTGTTTCCAAACGTATGGAGGGTAGTGTATGCGGCCATCACTGTAGGACACGCTGAACGGGACTCATCCGAAAAGATTACATGTTGCCACTCAGCACCCCAGTGACGTTGTTCACGTGCCCATTGCAATCGGAGGAGCTTTTGGTTTCTGGACAATGGATGCCGATGTCATGGCATGCGTGCAACCAGTCCAACCTGCAGCAGACGGCGACGAACCGTCGATGCAGACAAGTTCACACCTGTTACAGTGCTCCAGCGACGAGCCAACACTGTGGATGACGCTGTACGGTCCGTGATGGCCATGCAGACAAGATGACGGTCATCCCGTGCTGTGGTCATATTCCGTTGTCCAGTCCCCGCTCATCGCTACGTACGACCTTCCTCTATCCACTGCTTCCACTCACGCACCACTGTCGTAGCAGCATGCCCTGTGCGAGCCGAAATGTCACGGTAAGACAACCCCGTTTCCCGGAGACAGATCATTCTGCCCCGTTCGAAGTCGCTCATGCCGATATGGCTCCCTTTGACGTCGACGAGGCATGCTGGCACTCACCGTATTGTTTTCACCTTGTGTGACAGCTCTGCACCGACTACACTAGGCGCAACACCCACTCTGTCGGACAGACACGAGAGGGCTCTGCTCGGCTTACGTGTCCCCGTCTCGCTACAAAACGTATCACGTATTGCTTGCACACCCGTAGCCACTTCCACCTAGTGTGGCACTATCCGAGTAATTCCTTCTCGGTGTTGCAGTTTTCACAAACGGCAGTGTAGAATTGCGCTTGCGACAGGCTTCTTAGCAGCTGAAACTTACCGACAACTGGCATAATCAGATGTAGACCTTAACAGAAAATGTTTCCTATTTCATAAGCTTCACATTAACTTATTAAAACAACATTCCTCCCTGTCGCTGGCATTTTCGATACCCAAACGTCGTATAAATGCCCACTTGAAGGACCACTACATGCAAATTGACAGAAATGTGGCTAACGTTTACCCACAAACTCATTTTTTCCTAATTTGCACAAACTACAATTTCTGTATGCCATGTATCTTCTGTTGCTAGGTAGTCAACATCCTTACATCATTTTCTCCTCGAAATTCCTTCAATCACATACGGGGTGTGAAAAGACGCTGCTCGCTCGAAAATTCATAGTGGAACAATTAAAAGGCTACATATCTCCAGAGTTGATGCTAGTGTAAGCGCAGCAGTTAATTTCTAGTGTATTCTGTAATTCTTAACATTATTTGTTACAAATATAAAAAAGACGGATTCTTCACACTTGACTTTGGAACGGACAGCTGAAGTCTCCATTGAATGTCGAAAAACGTCAAAATTCAATATTACGGCGCCTGTAAAGTTTCCATTCCGGAACACCGAAAAAAGAGCAGCTGTAATAAAACCTGCTGCTGTTTTCTATTTATGGAAAATTTCTCAGACTTACTTATGAATGTGTGTAAAAGGATCAGATACATAAATGACGTAATTATAGTCCACGACATTTTCAATAAAATAATGAAAACGTTTTCTAAAGAAGTAATGAATATTATATTCAAGGTGCTGCCTGTTGGATTCTGTCTCGGGTTCCTCGATCGACATTTGTTCCATGATTTTTCTGATGTTTCTCCAGCACGAGTAGACAAACGTCGGCCTAAGAACCCGAGACAGAAGCCAGTAGGCGGTTTATCAACAAGTGGCTTCGATAACCTTAACAATTTTGTAATATTATGTTTATTTAAATTCCTGCTATCTTAACAAGCCTAGGCTGTTCTACATCTACATTTACATCCATGCGCCGCGAGACACCTGACGGTGTGTGGTGGAGGGTACCTTGAGTACCTCTATCGGTTCTCCCTTCTATTCCAGTCTCGTATTGTTCGTGGAAAGAAAGATTGTCTGTATGCCTCTGTGTTGGCTCTAATCTCTCTGATTTTATCCTCATGGTCTCTTCGCAAGATATACGTAGGAGGGAGCAATATACAACTTGACTCCTCGGTGAAGGTATGTTCTCGAAACTTCAACAAAAGCCCGTGCCGAGCTACTGAGCGTCTCTCTTGCAGAGTCTTCCACTGGAGTTTATCTATCATCTCCATAACGCTTTCGCGATTACTAAATGATCCTGTAACTAAGCGCGCTGCTCCCCGTTGGATCTTCTCTATCTCTTCTATCAACCCTATCTGGCACGGATCCCACACTGGTGAGCAGTATTCAAGCAGTGGTCGAACAAGTGTACTGTAACCTACTTCCTTTGTTTTTGGATTGCATATCATTAGGATTCTTCCAATGAATCTCAGTCTGTCATCCGCTTTGCCGACGATTAATTTTATGTGGTAATTCCATTTTAAATCACTCCTAATACCTACTCCAAGGTAATTCACGGAATTAACTGCTTCCAGTTGCTGACCTGCTATATTGTAGCTAAATGATAAAGGATCTTTCTTTCTGTGTATTCGCAGCACATCACACTTGTTTACATTGAGATTCAATTGCCATTCCCTGCATCATGCGTCAATTCGTTGCAGACCCTCCTGCATTTCCGTACAATTTTCCATTGTTACAACCTCTCGATATACTACAGCATCATCCGCAAAAAGCCTCAGTGAACTTCCGATGTTATCCACAAGGTCATTTATTTAAATTGTAAATAGCAACGGTCCTACGACACTCCCCTGCGGCACACCTAAAATCACTCTTACTTCGGAAGACTTCTCTCCATTGAGAATGACATGCTGCGTTCTGTTATTTCGGAACTCTTCAATCCAATCACACAATTGGTCTGATAGTCCATATGCTCTTACTTTGTTCATTAAACGACTGTGGGGAACTATATCGAACGCCTTGCGGAAGTCAAGAAACACGGCATCTACCTGTGAACCCGTGTCTATGGCCCTCTGAGTCTCGTGGACGAATAGCGCGAGCTGAGTTTTACACGATCGTCTTTTTCGAAACCCATGCTGATTCCTACAGAGTAGATTTTTAGTCTCCAGAAAAGTCATTATACTCGAACATAATACGTGTTCCAAAATTCTACAACTGATCGACGTTAGAGATATAGGTCCTTAGCTCTGCACATCTGTTCGACGTGCCTTCTTGAAAACGGGGGTGACCTGTGCCCTTTTCCAATCCTTTGGAACGCTACGCTCTTCTAGAGACCTACGGTACACCACTGCAAGAAGAGGGGCAAGTTACTTCGCGTACTCTGTGTAAAATCGAACTGGTATCCCATCAGGTTCAGCGGCCTTTCCTCTTTAGAACGATTTTAATTGTTTTTCTATCCCTCTGTCATCTATTTCGATATCTACCATTTTGCCATCTGTGCGACAATCTAGAGAAGGAACTACAGTGCAGTTTTCCTCCGTGAAGCAGCTTTTAAAAAAGACATTTAATATTTCGGCCTTTAGTCTGTCATCCTCTGTTTCAGTTCCATTTTGGTCACAGTGTCTGGACATTTTGTTTTGATCCACCTACCGCTTTGACATAAGACCAAAAATTTCTTAGGATTTTCTGCCAAGTCAGTAGATAGAACCTTACTTTCGAATTCGTCTAACGCCTCTCGCATAGCCCTCCTCACACTACACTTCGCTTCGCGTAATTTTTGTTTGTCTGCAAGGCATTGGCTATGTTTATGTTTGCTGTGAAGTTCCCTGTGCTTCCATAGCAGTTTTCTAACTCGGTTGTTGTACCACAGTGGCTCTTTTCCATCTCTTACGATCTTGCTTGGCACATACTCATCTAATGCATATTGTACGACGGTTTTGAACTTTGTCCACTGATCCTCAACACTATCTGTACTTTTGTGTTAAGCCGTCAAGTATTCGGAAATCTGCTTTTTGTCACTTGTGCTAAACAGAAAAATCTTCCTACCTTTTTTAATATTTCTATTTACGGCTGAAATCACCGATGCAGTAACCGCTTTATGATCGCTGGTTCCCTGTTCTGCGTTAACTGTTTCAAATAGTTCGGGTCTGTTTGTCACCAGAAGGTCTAATATGTTATCGCCACGAGTCGGTTCTCTGTTTAATTGATCAAGGTAGTTTTCAGATAATGCACTTAAAAAGATTTCACTGGATTCTTTGTCCCTACCACCCGTTATAAACGTTTGAGTCTCCCAGTCTATATCTGGTAAATTAAAATCTACACCCAAAACTATAACATGGTCGGGAAATATTTTCCAAATTTTTCTTCAGGTGTTCTGCCACAACAGCTGCTGAGCCAGGGGGCCTATAGAGACATCCAATTACCATGTTTGAGCCTGCGTTAACCGTGACCTTCATCCAAATTATTTCACATTTTATTTCACATTTCGGATCTCCGTCAATTTCCTTCGATACTATTGCACTTTTTATCGCTATAAACACGTCTTCCCCTTCACTGTCCAGCCTGTCCCTGCGGTATACATTCCAATCTGAGTTTAGAATTTCATTACTGTTTACATCAGGTTTCAGCCAACTTTCCGTCCCTTGTACTATGTGGGCATTGGGACCGTTTATTAATTAGAGCAGTCCTGGGACCTTTCTATAGACGCTCCTGCTGTTTGTTATTACCACATTAATATCGTCATTTCCTGTTGCGTTTTGCCTACTGCTACCTTGTCGCATCTCAGGAGGCGTCTTGTCGGGTCTAGGGAGAGAATTCTGTAACCTAAAAAACCCACATGTGCACTCCACACGTACTCCGCTACTCTTGTACCCGCTTCCTGCGTGTATCGCACGCCTGACCTATTCAGGGGGACCCTACATTTCTCCACCCTATTGCGGAGGTCGAGAAATTTGCAACACAGATCTCCGCAGAATCGACTGAGCCTCTGGTTTAAGCCTTCCACTCGGCTCCAAACCAGAGGACCGCTATCGGTTCTGGGAACGACACTACAAATACCCTCCTGGAAATGGAAAAAAGAACACATTGACACCGGTGTGTCAGACCCACCATACGTGCTCCGGACACTGCGAGAGGGCTGTACAAGCAATGATCACACGCACGGCACAGCGGACACACCAGGAACCGCGGTGTTGGCCGTCGAATGGCGCTAGCTGCGCAGCATTTGTGCACCGCCGCCGTCAGTGTCAGCCAGTTTGCCGTGGCATACGGAGCTCCATCGCAGTCTTTAACACTGGTAGCATGCCGCGACAGCGTGGACGTGAACCGTATGTGCAGTTGACGGACTTTGAGCGAGGGCGTATAGTGGGCATGCGGGAGGCCGGGTGGACGTACCGCCGAATTGCTCAACACGTGGGGCGTGAGGTATCCACAGTACATCGATGTTGTCGCCAGTGGTCGGCGGAAGGTGCACGTGCCCGTCAACCTGGGACCGGACCGCAGCGACGCACGGATGCACGCCAAGACCGTAGGATCCTACGCAGTGCCGTAGGGGACCGCACCGCAAATTAGGGACACTGTTGCTCCTGGGGTATCGGCGAGGACCATTCGCAACCGTCTCCATGAAGCTGGGCTACGGTCCCGCACACCGTTAGGCCGTCTTCCGCTCACGCCCCAACATCGTGCAGCCCGCCTCCAGTGGTGTCGCGACAGGCGTGAATGGAGGGACGAATGGAGACGTGTCGTCTTCAGCGATGAGAGTCGCTTCTGCCTTGGTGCCAATGATGGTCGTATGCGTGTTTGGCGCCGTGCAGGTGAGCGCCACAATCAGGACTGCATACGACCGAGGCACACAGGGCCAACACCCGGCATCATGGTGTGGGGAGCGATCTCCTACACTGGCCGTACACCACTGGTGATCGTCGAGGGGACACTGAATAGTGCACGGTACATCCAAACCGTCATCGAACCCATCGTTCTACCATTCCTAGACCGGCAAGGGAACTTGCTGTTCCAACAGGACAATGCACGTCCGCATGTATCCCGTGCCACCCAACGTGCTCTAGAAGGTGTAAGTCAACTACCCTGGCCAGCAAGATCTCCGGATCTGTCCCCCATTGAGCATGTTTGGGACTGGATGAAGCGTCGTCTCACGCGGTCTACACGTCCAGCACGAATGCTGGTCCAACTGAGGCGCCAGGTGGAAATGGCATGGCAAGCCGTTCCACAGGACTACATCCAGCATCTCTACGATCGTCTCCATGGGAGAATAGCAGCCTGCATTGCTGCGAAAGGTGGATATACACTGTACTAGTGCCGACATTGTGCATGCTCTGTTGCCTGTGTCTATGTGCCTGTGGTTCTGTCAGTGTGATCATGTGATGTATCTGACCCCAGGAATGTGTCAATAAAGTTTCCCCTTCCTGGGACAATGAATTCACGGTGTTCTTATTTCAATTTCCAGGAGTGTAGTTAACTCAGATTCCCCCCCACGAGCGAGGCTTTCTGCCTTCACCAACTCCGCTAACCGCCTGTATGAACTGAGGATGACCTCTGAACCCAGACGGCAGGAGTCATTGGTGCCGACATGAGCAACAATTAGCAGTCGGGTACACCCAGTGCTCTCTATCGCCCCCGGCAGCGCCTCCTCCACATCTCGGATGAGATCCCCCGGCAAGCAGACAGAGTGAACACTGGCCTTCTTCCCCGACCTTTCCGCTATTTCCCTAAGGGACTCTATCACCCGCTAACACTGGAGCTCCTAATCACTAATAAACCCCTCCCCCCTGTGCCTGTTCAGACCTTGTTAAAGAAATACACTCCTGGAAATTGAAATAAGAACACCGTGAATTCATTGTCCCAGGAAGGGGAAACTTTATTGACACATTCCTGGGGTCAGATACATCACATGATCACACTGACAGAACCACAGGCACATAGACACAGGCAACAGAGCATGCACAATGTCGGCACTGCTGGGAAGTGGCGGTGCGGTCCCCTACGGCACTGCGTAGGATCCTACGGTCTTGGCGTGCATCCGTGCGTCGCTGCGGTCCGGTCCCAGGTCGACGGGCACGTGCACCTTCCGCCGACCACTGGCGACAACATCGATGTACTGTGGAGACCTCACGCCCCACGTGTTGAGCAATTCGGCGGTACGTCCACCCGGCCTCCCGCATGCCCACTATACGCCCTCGCTCAAAGTCCGTCAACTGCACATACGCTTCACGTCCACGCTGTCGCGGCATGCTACCAGTGTTAATGACTGCGATGGAGCTCCGTATGCCACGGCAAACTGGCTGACACTGACGGCGGCGGTGCACAAATGCTGCGCAGCTAGCGCCATTCGACGGCCAACACCGCGGTTCTTGGTGTGTCCGCTGTGCCGTGCGTGTGATCATTGCTTGTACAGCCCTCTCGCAGTGTCCGGAGCAAGTATGGTGGGTTTGACACACCGGTGTCAATGTGTTCTTTTTTCCATTTCCAGGAGTGTAGTCTAATGTTTGGATTGTCGTTCAGTTACCAGTTGCTTTAGTTTCATTAATATCCTTGAAAGTATCATTTTCACTGTAAATTATCTTATTTTAATGCTTATTAACGTATATCTGAGATAACCGAGATTTTTAATTAGTTTAATTCGCTCTAAACACTCCATTTTTTATTTAAAACGGGTGGAATGGTATTTAGTCATAAACAAGAAACAAATAACTCCCTGGGAAACACTAAATATAATGAAACACAGTTTTGTTTCTGTTCTGTAACTGAAAGTATTTGTTCATCCATGGATTTAAGCCACAGTGTACGATACAGCCACTTTCAAAGAAGTGTTTGAATTACCGACCGAAGCGAAGTGTAAATATTGACAGTTAGGGTACGCTAAACTGAATTAAAAGATATTTCATTACCCAGAGCTCCGTTTCTTGTTCCAGAAGTGTTTCAGTAATACAGTACACACAGTTCCCTCCATAGCGCTTTCGATTTACAGTCTAAAAATAGTAGCTTTGTGCGTTTTACTGCTCTAATCACAAAGCTTTTTTTTAAAATAGCTGTCAGTCTTATCTAAAATACTACCACATCGAAATCTCCACTTAGTCATGCCTCAAGGAATGAACTGTGCATGTTCATGTTTAATCTGTTAACGATAGCCATAGTTCAGAGACGATTCATGTCAGTACTCTAAAATATAACTACATTTCTACGCTTACTTCTTTTAGACAAAGTCGAATTTCGGCTGTAACAAGACAGAAATGAAGATCTACTGCTAATGGTACTAATGTCGCTAGTGTATTTTATGTTAAACGGTGTCTGCCCTACGGGTTGTACTACTTATCTTGACTACCCCAAATACCTTTCTGTCCAGAAAAAACGTACCAAGCAAATGTTGTTTAGCTACCAGGCGGACATTAACCTGCATGATTTTCTTCCTTGTAATTTTATTCGTTACAGAGATATGAACGGCATTACGTTTTTTTAAAATATCAACCTATATTTCATTCGATAATCCACTTCCTCTCCTCGACAGCCGTCCATCATGACGTTATTAAAAACGTAACACAAAAATAACTTTGACTCTCCAGTACTAGCACACACATGTATGTAACTCGTCCACTTGCTAGAGTTGACGGTAAACAAACGGATGCACAAGGAAAAAGGAAGCGAGATTAGTACTTAACGTGTCGTCAGCATAGAGGTCGAAGTCATTAGAGACGGAGCACAAGCTCGGACTGTTTCAAGGATAGAGAAGGAAATCGGCTTTCCCCTTTCAAAGGGACCATCCCGGCATTTGCTTGGAACGATTTAGGTAAATCATGGAGAATCTAAACCAGGATGTTCAGACGTGGATTTGAACTGTCGTTCTCCCGAATGCAAGTCCAGTGTACTAACTATTGCATCACCTCTCTCGGTCCCAAGAAAAATTTGCACCGGTCATTCCGACAATTACCTCGGTTGTCTGAGTACAATGTCAACTGCGTAACAACATGTGCTTGAAACATTTTTCATTTTGTTTCTGGGCAACAAGTTATTTTGGATTTTCAAGGTAAATGGGACACCCTGATTACTAATTTATGTCAAACTGAGTGGAAATTACTTATTAATTTGCTTCTGTAATGTGCTCTTATATGAGTATTCGTGTTCTTCGTCTATCACTGTTGTATTGCTTGATGTAATTACTGTAGTGACCCTGGCCGTAGAGTACAACTAACGGAATGAAATCATAAAATATTGGCAGAAATCGAATGGAATAGGAGGAAAAAGCAGTGTTCCATCGTAATTTAGAAAATTTACGGAACGTTTACTACGCAGATAAGCATGTTTAAAAATACGTAGAATGCTGTTCCCCGTACGAACTTTGACGGGCGGCATAGTTACAGAGAAATTCATTTACATGTTGTTAGCACGAACGTAGCATCGATCGCAGTAAACTTGAGACACCACCCCTTACCACATGACCTCGACATTATCTTGCGTGACGAATGTAGGTGACTATGCTTCTCTTCCGTTTCTTGGAAGATGCCTTTAATGTTTCGCGTAATTAAGAAGCACTGCCTTTCTTTTCAAGAGTGGCTTACATAAAATAAAATGTTTTCTTCACAGAGAAAGACCAAAGATTTATGGATGAAAAAGTTACTTCAGAATAAAAACTATGTTGAATGGGAAATTATTTAATATCAATGACGCGTTTCTCCCTTTTGGCGGTTCTAGGCGCTGCAGTCCGGAACTGCGGGACTGCTACGGTCGCAGGTTCGAATCCTGCCTCGGGCATGGATGTGTGTGATGTCCTTAGGTTAGTTAGGTTTAAGTCGTTCTAAGTTCTAGGGGACTGATGACCTAAGATGTTAAGTCCCATAGTGCTCAGAGCCATTTGAACCATTTTGAACCATCTCCCTTTTGGGGCATCATCAGATTGTGTAAAAGTAGCTGGATATGTAACCTGTCCGTCATAAAGCCATATAGAATGGAAATGGCCGCATCATTAACTGTATATGTAATCCAACCGCCATAAAAACTTATAAAATGCAAGGTGGACCTTCAACACACCAGCTGACCCTGCCATAGGTGTACAAAATAGGACCACGCTTACAAATTAACGAGGTATGAGCATCACGTAGCTGCTATGTTAAATGTCCACCTTGCATTTTATATTGTTTTTATGACTGTTGCGTGCATTTGCTTTTTATATGGATGGCCTTATGATAGATGGGGTACATATCCAGCTGCTTTTACACAACCTGATGATGCCCCAAAAGGGTGAAACGCGTCATTGATATTAAATAATTTCGGAACTAACACTGTTTCTTCTGAAATATTTCGAAAAGGATTGCTGTAGCACCCTTCCACAATGGTTTGGAATAATTTTTGAAAAAGTTATTGCTGAAACATAATAGAAAATTTGTCAGCGGGACCGTATTTGAGACAGTTAGTAGCGATACACTTACGTTGCGGCAATGTCACAATGAAGGAATCTGCAGGGGAAAACATTAATTAAAGAATGAGCGTACACTAGGGAGACTGGAACAAGATAGGAGGAAACATGGAGGTGCGTGGCATCAGATGACAATGACAGCAGCAGCTTAGAGCCTCTTGTCTGGCTCTCTTCTCAGTGGACTTCGAACCTGACGTAAAAGCATGACCTGGTCTGGACGTGAGTAGACCCTTTAATCACCACCCGTCCCACGCTGGAAAGCTGTCAGCGCAATTAGGGAGTGCCTTCTATAGCGAATGATTAGTCGCCGTTTAATGGCTTACCGTCCTCTGCAGAGAACCGAAGGGGAATCGGAGTTCAGACACTACACTTGCATTCCGGACGACATCGGTTCAAATCTCCCACTCGTCATTTCCGTGATTTCCCGAAATCGATAAAGGCAAATGTTGGGATATATTCTTTGGATAGGGAGCGGCCGATTCGCTTCTCTACCTTTCCCAAATTCGAGTTCGTGGGCTGTTTTTAATTCTCTCGTCATCGGTGGCGCATTAAACATTTATCTTCCTTCTTTGCGAAGCAGGAACGAAGCCCTTGCGCAAAGAGCCAGCTTGCCTGCTATTTCTTGTCCAACCCAGCTCCCATTGCACACGTCGGTCTTTAGATTTACGATGATCGCTGAGGTTTGTCAACGTATGCTGCTAAGATGCGAAGGACAAACCGACATGATGATTTTAGGGGTTTAGGTTAGGGGATCTCGGGAAATTACAGAAAGGGCGTCAGACTAAAAGAGTGGAATGTAAACACAGGAAGGTAGACGTAGTAAAAATCGCTATTGTAGTTGTAAACTGTCGTAGCCATGTTATACGTACGGAAAGCTGGCTAAATCCGGAAATATGTTCAGCTGAAGTTTTAAGGGCTCAACCGTGTTCAGAAAGGATAGATTTAAACAATTGGTGGTGGAGTGTCTATTTCTATCAGGAGTAGTTTAGTGAAACTGAAGTAGATAGTTACTGTGAGTTAGTATGGGTAGAAGTTATGCTTGACAACTGGAATAAATTAATAATTGGTTCTTTTACTGACCCCACGACTCAGATGATACAGTTGCTGAACAGTTCAAAGGAAACTTGAGTCTCATCTCAAATAGGTACCCCACTCATTTGATTATAGTTGAACGTGACTTTTAACTACCCTCGATATGATGGCGAAAATACATGTTTAAAGTCGGTGGTAGGACTAATGTCGTCCGCAATTGTACTGAATGAATTCTCAGGAAATTATTTTGAACAATTAGCTCAGGAGGCTACCCGAAGTGTAAATGTTTGCGAAAACGTACTTGACCTACTAGCAACAAATAATCCTGAGCAAATTGGGAGCATTATGACAGATATAGGAATTAACGACCACAAGGTTGTAGGAAGACTGAATACCATAACATAGAAACCCACCAAAAATAAACGCAAAATACGTCTGTCTAAAAAGGCAGATAAAAAATTCGCTGACGTCTTCCTCAGAGACAGTCTTAACTCCTTCCAATCTGACTATGTGAGCGTTGACCAGATCTGGCTTAGATTCGAAGAAATAGTATCGACGACAATAGAGAGATATATACCAAATAAATTAATAAGACATCGTACTGCTTCCATGGTACACAAAACATGTCAAAACACCGTTGTAGAAGCAACCAAAGAGGCATGCCAAATATAAAATAACGCAAACCCCCAAGATTGGCGAAGTTTGACAGAAGCTCGAAATTTAGGGCGAACTTCAATGCAACATGCTTTGAATGTTTTCCACAACGAAACTGACTCTAGAAATCTGGCAGAAAACCCAAGGAGATTCTAGTCATTTGTTAAGCGCACCAGCGGCAAGACACCATCAGTAACTTCACTGAGCGGTGTTACTGATGACAGTGCCACTAAAGCGGAGTTACTAAACGCAGTTTTCCGGAATTCCTTCACCGAAGAAGACGAAGTAATATTCCCGAATTCGAATCATGAACAACTGCCAACATGGTTAACTTAGAAGTAGATATCCTCAGTGTAACGAAGCAGTTTAAATAACTTAATAAAGGCAAGGCCTCCGGTCCGGACTGTATACCAGGCACGTACCTTTCAGAGTATGCTGGTACAATAGCTCCATACTTAGCAATCATATACAACCGGCAGCTCGTCGAAAGATACGTACTTAATGACTGGAAAGTTGCACAAATCACACACATAACCAAGAAAGAAAATAGAAGTAATCCGTTGAATTATAGACCCGTATCATTAACGTCGAATAGTAGTAGGGATTTGGATCATATACTGTATACGAATGTTATGAACTACCTTGAAGAAAACGATTTGTTGATAAGGAGCCAGCATGGCTTCAGAAAATATCAATCTTGTAAAACTCAACTATTTCTTTATTCTCACGAAGTTATGAGTGCTACCGACGGAGGATGTAAAAATGATTAAATTTTTTAAAATTATTTTCAGAAGGTTTTGACTCCATTCCTCACTAGCGACTTCTAATCAAATTGCTTGCCTATGGAGTATCGTCTCAGTTGTGCGACTTGATTCGTGATTTCCTGCCAGAAAGGTCTTAATTCGGAGTTATTGTCGGAAAGTCATCGAGTAAAAGAAAATTAATACCTGACGTTCCCCAGGGAGGTGTTACAGGCCCTCTGCAGTTCCTGGTCTACATAAACGATTTAGGAGATAATCTGAACAGTCCTCTTATATAGTTTGCAGATGATGCTGTCATTTACCTTCTTGTAAAGTCATTAGATGATCAAAACCATTTGCAAAACGAATTAGAGAAGATGTCTGTATGGTGTGGAAAATGACAATTGACTCTAAATAATGAAAAAGGGTGAAGTCTTCCGCATGAGTGATAAAAAGAATCCGCCAAATTTCAGTTACATGATAAATCACAAAACTCTGAAGGCAGTAAATTCAGCTAAATATCAGGGATTACAAGAACGAACAACTGTAGCTGGAACGAACTTTTTGGGGAAAGCAAATCAAAGAACGCGATTTATTTCCGGAACATTTAGAAAATACAACAGGTCTACTAAAGAGACTGCTTACATTACACTTGTCCACCCTCTTCTGGAGTACTGCTGAGCGGTGTGGGACTCGCGTCAGATACGATTGACGGAGGACATAGAAGAAGTCCAAAGAAGGGCAGTTGGTTTTTTGTTATCGCGAGGCAGGGGAGAGAGTATGCTATGGATATGATACGTGAACTGGGTTGGTAATCATTAAAACAAAGGCGTTTTTCGTTGCACCAGGATCTTCTCGTGATATTTCAATCACCAAATTTCTCATCAGAGTGTGAAACTATTTCTTGGTGTCCACCTACAAGGAGGGAATGGTCATCACAAAATAAGGGATATCAAAGCTCGGCCGGAAAGGTTTAAGTGTTCGTTTTTCCTGCGCGTTGTTCGAGAGTCGAACAATAGAGAAACAGCTTGAAGGTGCCAGCCACAACTGTTAATTGCAGAGGAATCATGTAGATGCCAATGTAGATGAGGGTTTCAATGTCTTTCGTCAAAGAATTATATTATTTTAAGAAAGGGATAATTTCCCTTCTGTTTTTCCACCTTATTCATCTGATAATTCTCATCTTATTCTTCCGTGGATGTTTAACATATGGCTGTATCGGTTGCTATCAGAAACGATAAAATTTTCAAGGCTGCAATGTTATAAAATTCAATTACGTCATTATTTGTCTTCTTCACTATTTGTGGTTTTATATGATCTACATATTGGTCGGTATTGATCGACACTATGCTGGCGTAAGCTGTCGCGATCACGCCAGTAGGCAAAGATGCAGCGAAGATCGATTAATAGGCGCTGGATCGAGCGCGCCAGTCACCGTGAGAGGCCAGAGACACACCTGCAAGGAACACGCATCCAACACCCTCTTGGCAGCATGTATTTAGTCCGCCGCAGCTGACCGGAGGGCAGTCACTAACTCTCACTCCTGTTTGGCGTCTGTCAGCATCTTCGCTGAGGGGGCTCAGTTCGCGTAACAGGCTACGGCTGTGCATGACGCCCAGATTAGTGATTACAGCGGGACCAACAGCCAGACTAAATTTTGTAATAGCAAGATTACCGATATTGTCCACAAGAGGACTATTACTGATGAGTTTGTACCACAACACGTGCACTATATTCAAGACAAGTAAATACTTCAAGTTCATGTAAATAAAGAACTCTATTAATCCATGTGTGCATTTGTGTTGTAGAAGGAGGATGCCGGCCAGCCATAACAACATCCTCTCCCTTGCTTCCTTACGGTACAAGACTCAACAGACACAATACTTTTAATTGTATTTTTTAACTACGTCAAGATTATTTTCTTTTAAATGTTGTAATTTAATATGTTTTAAAAGCAGGCTCCTTTATGTGATGCCACGGAGAGTCGTGCGATATTGTGAAATTTTCTTTCACGAGTTCAGCAATAATTTGTCATTTATTTTAGCAGTGTGCCGATAGGTTGCTATTTTATTGCTTGGTGTTTATATGTGTTTCACTTAACGTCTGTTGAAAACTGCAGCTCATAAAAGAACACAATACGTAAGTCCATCCATTAACTCTAAAAGATCGTTGAAATGGCAGAAAACTAAATGAGTCTGTGGAGCAACTAAGAGACAGGGTATTAGAAGGGCAACACGTAAAACATGATTTTACAAGGCTTACCACGATCAGATCAGAAAATTCTCCTAACATTCGCTACCGTTCGATGCAAGGACGCCAGCCATTTAGCTAACAGGGTGTATGGCTTCTCTTTCTGTGTCTGTACCATTCTGTTTTGGGGGAGACATGCCACGCAATTACGATGCAGAAAAGGAGGAATTTGTTTACATTTATACTGAAGCACGGTAAATTGCTGTTTCTCGTTTTGGAGTACAGCGATCAGACACTCAACCGATGCCTAAATCATTCCAAAGGTGGTCGACGGGATGTTGGCTGGGGCTTTGAACTCGCCAGTCCGGCAAAGCCGCATGTTTTTCTTAGCTACCTTGCGTCGTCCTTGCTTTGTACCTGCACCTTCCAAACATTGGCACAATATGGTTCAAATGGCTCTGAGCACTATGGGACTTAACATCTGAGGTCATCAGTCCCCTAGAACTTAGAACTACTTAAACCTAACTAACCTAAGGACATCACACACATCCATGCCCGAGGCAGGATTCGAACCTGCGACCGTAGCGGTCGCGCGGCCCCAGACTGAAGCGCCTAGAACCGCTCGGCCACCGCGGCCGGCGGCACAATATGATCAAGGGGCAATTTCTTAAATGTTGTACAAAATTCCTATGTATGTTTTGTCATCAATGAAAACTAATCGTCCAATACCAAGCAAGAAAAGGTAGTGGTAGACTTTCATACCACTTCCAGCGAATTCTACTGTCGCCACGTCGCACTGAGCTAAATACAGTTCGCTTGCATCTGTCACTGTACCGAGACTCACCACTCCATTGAAAACCTTCTTCTACAGCTTTACAGACCAATGACAGTGCCATTTAAACCATTCTAAACGTCGCCTTGCAGTTCTCCTTGGGATTAGTGGCGCCTAGTCTGTAGCACGACCTTGAGAAGTGAATTCTGCACTTCTTGACAGACATTTTTGTTGCTAAAACTATGTACTCGAACTGTAAGGGAAGTCTTCCGTATAACTGACGAGGATGATTGACGACTGGTTTGTACAGCACGCTTTATAATCCAGTGGTCCCTTTCAGTTAATGCGAGGGTTGGAACTTTAATAGTGGCAACTATTTATTTACAGCTCGTACAAAATAGATACGTGTTTCAAAGTTTTACTGATCTTCAAAGTAGTCACCACCATTGTGTATAACCCTTTGCTAGTGATGTGGAAGTCGTAGGATACTCTTAGCAGCGCCAGTTGTGTTGACAGTTCGAGCGGCGCGGTCTATTGCTCGACGTATTTGTAGCAGTTCTGAAGCGAATGCCTTGAAGCGTTTCCTTCAGTTTAGAAATCGAGTTGAATTTAACGAGGGCTAAAGTCAGGGGAGTGCAATAGGTGGTATATCACTTAGCAGCTCCATCAGTCAAACAACTCAATAACAGAATGAGGTTTTCACTCTGCAGCGGAGTGTGCGCTGATATGGAACTTCCTGGCAAATTAAAACTGTGTGGCGGACCGAGACTCGAACTCGGGACCTTTGCCTTTCGCGGGCAAGTGCTCTACCAACTGAGCTACCCAAGTACGACTCACGCCCCGTCCTCACAGCTTTACTTCTGCCAGTACCTCGTCTCCTACCTTCCAAACTTTACAGAAGCTCTCCTGCGAACCTGGGTAGCTCAGTTGGTAGAGCGCTTGCCCGCGAAAGGCAAAGGTCACGAGTTCGAGTCTCGGTCCGGCACACAGTTTTAATTTGCCAGGAAGTTTCATGTGAGCGCACACTCCGCTGCAGAGTGAAAATCTCATTCTAGAAACATCCCCCAGGCTGAGGCTAAGCCATGTCCCCGCAATATCCTTTCTTTCAGGAGTGCTAGTTCTGCAAGGGTCGCGAGGGAGTACCCTTGCACGACACAAAGCTTTACGCCTCGCCTGGGACCGTCAACACCGACATTGGATTTTTGATGACTGGAAACATGCTGGCTGATCGGACGAGTCTCGTTTCAAATTGAATCGCGCGGATGGTCGTGTACGGGTATGGAGACAGTCTCATGAATCCATGTACCCTGCATGACAGCAGGGGACTGTTCAAGTTTATGGAGGCTCTGTAATGGTGTGGGACGTGTGCAGTTGGAGTGGGACTCCTGATACGTCAAGATACGACTCTGACAGGTGACACATACGTAAGCATCTTACCTGATCACCTGATCCATTCAAGTCCATTGTGCATTCCGATGGACTTGAGCAATTCAAGCAGGACAATCTCTTACGGATTTACGGACAGTCTGTAGGATTCATGGTGTCATTTCTCTCCAGCAGTACTTAAGACATTAGTCGAGTCCACGGCACGTCGCGTTGCGGCACTTCAGCGTGATCACGGGGACTCTACACTATATTAGGCAGCTGTACCACTTTCTTTGGCTCTTCAGTGTATAAGAATGCATGAATTTCGACCGCTGTATATTGAGGGCAGGTTGAACAGTAACTGTTGCATTGGGGAAGATTTAGAGATCAAGGTACTACTTCTCCTTCACGCAGGCCTATAAGACATATTTCAAGAGGACAATACCTGTCCATATGTGGTGAGAAACTTGCAAGTGTTCCTCGAAGAACGAATAGTACCACTACTACCCTGACTTACTCATTCTTCTGGTATGTTATCCATTGAAGATGCATGTGTTATGGTTGTTCGGCAAACTTTTCAGTATGGTTCTGCAGCGACCACAGTTAATGAGCTGTGGACTCGCGTATAGACTGCGTCGGGAGATAATCCTCAGAAATAGCTAGATACTCTTTGATTCAATGGCACGAATGTTGGATATCCTGAGTGTAATAGACCATCACGGCGAGTTCTGAAAGAAAGAAATAAGGCACAGTTTTGTTATCCTTATTATTTGTGTGTTAGCATGATACGAGCATGGTATATAGTTCATTTTAGTCACATCTTTCGGTCTTGATGCAGCAGTTCTCATAATATTTAGTGCATATGCTTCACCGAGCGAGGTGGCGCAGTGGTTAACACACAGGACTCGCATTCAGAAGTACGCTGGTTTAAATCCGCGTTCGACCATGAAGATTCAGATTTTCCATGATTTCCGTATGTCACTCCATCTAAATGCCTGGTGATGATTTTCGAAGGGTCTGGTCGATTTCCTTTCCTAATCCGAGCTTGCACTCTCTCCCTAATGATCTCGTTGTCGAGAGCACGTTAAACACTAACCTCCCTTCCTTCTTTTTTGGTGCATCCTGTGAAATACTTCTGACACAGTTTTCAGACCTATAGGCCTCTTCAAATCCGTTAGTTCGGTGTCTCTCCATACTTCCCATCGGCTTATTCTGACAGAAGAAGCGTCTATGATGTGTATACATATGTTTACATTTATATATCCTTAAGTGCATAGCTTGACAACCTACAGAATATGTTCAATAAAATAATGTAACATGATACTGTAATACGAAAGTAACGTCATGTCTCTTCTGTTACCACGTTTTGAACTAGGTAAAAATAATAATACGGCCGATGTGCTCTGGTTACAGCAAATGAGATTCATCGTTTCGGGGTGGTGTGTGACAGGTACTGTAGGTGGAGTGGTGACATAGCAGAGTCAGCACTTATCTTCATAGCATACTCCGTAAAGGTATGTTAAATAAAACACGATATATTGTTAGATGCAATTCGATTTTTGGAAGGGGAAGTCACGACCCGCAGCTCCCTAGATTGTTTTCTCCTTGTTGTGTTTCCCTGTCCAAAAATTTAATCCAATGCATTCACTGCATATACAGAATACTAACCTCATCCACCTATACGAGCACTCTGGCTCGTGGACTGGATACTCGAGTAACAATCTAATTTTAAATACTGAGTACTGAACTCGACTGTTGTGAAGTGATTAGAAATCCTAATCAACAGTACGTCCTTTTCATTACAAATGTTGCAAACTACGGGACCCTGGGATTAGTCTGCAGTCATTGTTAACTCATTTCTGGAATGAATGCTACTATTGTTTCTGGCTTAATCTTTAGCCACATTGTCAGACAGGTTTCACGTGACAGTGTTACAATAAGTTTGCCGGCCGGAGTGGCCGAGCGGTTCTAGGCGCTACAGTCTGGAACCGGGCGACCGCTACGGTCGCAGGTTAGAATCCTGCCTCGGGCATGGATGTGTGTGATGTCCTTAGGTTAGTTAGGTTTAAGTAATTCTAAGTTCTAGGGGACTGATGACCTCAGAAGTTAAGTCCCATAGTGCTCAGAGCCATTTCAACCATTTTGTTATAATAAGTTTAAATATTATTAATCTTATAAAATTAATTTATTAGCGAGGCGTTTCCAGACACTAGTGTTCATCATCAGGCATCAAGGCATACAAACTTAAATATTATTTACGCAAGTAATATGAGTACTGTTAACTAGGTTATCCATAGTTTATTGAATTGCCAGGGTTTTTGTTAAGCCCAGAACGTGCGCCTCCTTTATACAAATATCTAGAGGAAATGATGGAGGATATTAAACTGAGTATTTCGAAATAAGGGACTAATTTTTTGTTGACATACGCAACCTTACAGATATATTTTAAGCTTGCAAAAACTGTTCAGAATGACGACCATCAGTCTCAAATTTCATTACAATGGTGCATAGATTTTTTGTTGCACAATGAGAGAGGCAGCAAGGGCCCTACCAAATACTACCTCTGCAATTTCTTTTGAGATTTTATGCACAAACGACTAATTCCCTGGAGGGAAGGCAACGTTCTTTTCGAGGAACACTATCGAGAAAATTCAGAGAACATGCATTTGAAGCTGACTGCAGAACGATTCTACTGCCGCGTAAGGACTACTAAGAAAAAATGAAAGAAATCGGGTCTCGTGCGGAGGCATACAGGCAGTAGTTTTTCCCTCGCTTTATTTGCGAGTGGAACAGGAAATGAAATGACTAGTAGTGGTACAGGGTACCCTCCACAGAACATCATGAGGTGGTTTGTGGAATATGTATCTTGATGCAGAGGTACAAAAGTAACCTCATAGGACTGGCCCGCCCGGTTGGCCGTGCAGTCTAACGCACGGCTTTCCGGGCGGGAAGGAGCACCTGGTCCCCGGCACGAATACGCCCAGCGGAATTGTGTCGAGGTCCGGAGAACCGGCCAGTCTGTGGATGGTTTTTAGGCGGTTTTCCATCTGCCCGGGCGAATGCGGGATGGTTCCCCTTATTCCGCCTCACTTACACTATGTCGGCGATTGCTGCGCAAACAAGTTCTCCACGTATGCGTACGCCACCATTACTCTACCACGCAAACATAGGGGTTACAGAATGAAGGCTTTCACGACCGGGTGACATGGCTGTTGATACACTTTCCGGGATGTGAGGTCGTGGTCCAAGAACTTTTCTGCTCCTTACGTTTCGTCCAGGACTGCGCTGGACTTCCTCAGAGGCGCTGCTCCGCTGAGTCTTGCCGACTGACTGGTCGGGTGTCTGAGAGCGACTTATATATTGTGAGAAAGGGGGATGTGGTTCAGGTGACACGTGATGAGCAGTGATAATCCATAGCAAAGATAAGGTTGACTATCGATTTCCACCTTGTCAAAGATAAAAATTGTTAGCAATTTTGTTGAGCCACTGTCCATATATCGCTAAGTTTCATAGCCTCCTTAGCGATATATGGACAGTGGCTCTACAAAATTGCTAACAATTTTTATCTTTGACAAGGTGGTAATCGATAGTCAATCTTATCTTTGCTATGGATCATCACTGCTCATCACGTGTCACCTGAACCACGTCCCCCTTTCTCACAACATATAAGTCGCTCTCAGACACCCGACCAGTCAGTCGGCAAGACTCAGCGGAGCAGCGCCTCTGAGGAAGTCCAGCGCAGTCCTGGACGAAACGTAAGGAGCAGAAAAGTTCTTGGACCACGACCTCACATCCCGGAAAGTGTATCAACAGCCATAGGGGTTACACTCGTCTGATGTGAGATGTTCCCCGGGTGGTCCATCGAGGGCCGAACCGCACCATAACCCTGGGTTCGGTGTGGGGCGGCGGAGGGGTGAAGTGGACTACGGTAGTCGTCATAGGATTGTGGACCACTGCGGCTGCGGCTGCGGCGGGGACGGAGCCTCTCCGTCTTTTCTAGGTCCCCGGTTAACATACAATACAATACAAAACAACCTCATAGGAAAACAAAATGCACCATGACTCTTTACAGACCATTGTGTATTGTTGATCAAGGCAGCACCAGCGACGTTGATGCAGAGAGATAAAACTGTTGGGAAACACGAGTTGCCTATACATGTGGTGTCTGTTCTTTCGAACAAGTCCGAAGGCGAGGACAGCCAATGATCACTTCAGTGCGGATGAACACCAAGCTCGAACTCTTACGAAAATTGGCGAAATGTGGATAAGTTGAGAATTTGGGTCTAATGGGAAGCATGCTAGGGTAGCGCATGCAGTGACGCTGACCGCTGTATCTGGATGGCGCAGTGGTCAACACATCAACCTAGCAAGCAGGAGACCATTTGGACCAGGACAAATTTTGAACTTTCCCCATTGATTTGAATCATTGTTTCTAGGCAGCTAACGTTATTAATTCCTTTGTGCCTTGAAACACGAATTGCTTATTCAAGCCGACGTACCCATTGAAATATTCAGTTCTTGTCATTATCTCAAAACGTTCAGTTAAGGATCCCCTACCATCTATATACTTTTGAGCGTAAGCGTTTCGGACGTTCTGTATGTCGCTGCAGACGAATGCTGAGAAATTTTCTTCAAGAAGACTGCGGACGATTTCGTGCTCAGCTTTGTCCAGATGTGCTATTCTTCTGCCACTAGTCATTGCTATGCGAATGGGACTATAAAGCCAAACTTTTATCTCCATTTCGACAGCACGATTCAAAGGAATAGCTTACAACGAGAAAAGATTGGCGGGACCCTAGAAGTATAATGGGTGGTCCAGTGATCGTGACCGGGCCAAATATCTCACGAAATAAGCATCAAACGAAAAAACTACAAAGAACGAAACTCGTATAGCTTGAAGGAGGAAACCAGATGGCGCCTGAGTTGGCCCGCTAGATGGCACTGCCATAGGTCAAACGGATATCACTGCGTTTACATATTCGTGTAGTACGTAAAGAAATATGAATGTTTTAGTTGGACAACTTTTTTCGCTTTGTGATAGATGGCGCTGTAATAGTTAAAAACGTATAAGTACGTTGTATCACGCAACATTCCGCCAGTGCGGACAGTATTTGCTTCGTGATACATTACCCGTGTTAAAATGGACCGTTTACCAATTGCGGAAAAGGTCGATTTCGTGTTGATGTATGGCTATTGTGATCAAAATGCCCAACGGGCGTGTGCTATGTATGCTTCAGCCACATGTGAAACGTCAGTCACGACCCGCAACAAATGATGAGATCCAAGTAGCTGTCGTGGCTAATCCGCACATCAGTAGCAGACAAATTGCGCGAGAATCGGGAATCTCAAAAACGTCGGTGTTGAGAAAGCTACATCAACCTCGATTGCACCCATACTGTATTTCTATGCACCAGGACTTGCATGGCGATGACTTTGAACGTCGTGTACATTTCTGCCACTGGGTCCAAAAAAAATTTCGGGACGATGACAGATTTTTTGCCCGCGTTCTATTTAGCGACGAAGCGTCATTCACCAACAGCGGCAACGTAAACTGGCATAATATGCACTATTGGGCCACGGAAAATCTACGATGGCTGCGACAAGTGGAATATCAGCGACCTTGGCGGGTTGATGTATGGAGCGGCATTATGGGAGGAAGGATAATTGGCCCCCATTTTATCGATGGCAATCTCAATGGTGCAATCTATGCTGATTTCCTACGTAATGTTCGACCGATGTTCCTACAAGATGTTTCACTGCATGACGCATGACAGAATGGCGATGTACTTCCAACATGATGGATGTCCGGCACATAGCTCGCGTGCGGTTGAAGGGGTATTGAATAGCGTATTTCATGACAGGTGGATTGGTCGTCGAAACACCATACCATGGCCCGCACGTTCACCGAATCTGACGTTCTTTCTGTGGGGAAAATTGAAGGATATTTGCTATCATGATCCACCGACAACGCCTGACAACATGCGTCAGCGCATTGTCAATGCATGTGCGAACATTACGGAAGGTGAACTACTCGCTGTTGAGAGGAATGTCGTTACACGTATTGCCAAATGCACTGAGGTTGACGGACATCATTTTGAGCATTTATTGCATTAATGTGATATTTACAGGTAATCACGCTGTAACAGCATTCGTTCTCAGAAATGATAACTTCACAAATGTACATGTATCACATTGGAACAACCGAAACAAAATGTTCAGACATACCTAAGTTCTGTATTTTAATTTAAAAAACCTACCTGTTACCAACTGTTTGTCTAAAATTGTGAGCCATATGTTTGTGACTATTACAGCGCTATCTGTCACAAAGCGAAAAAAGTGCTCCAACCAAAACATTCATATTTCTTTATGTACTACACGAATATGTAATAAAAAATGGGGGTTCCTATTTAGAAAAAAACGCAGTTGGTATCCGTTTGACCTATGGCAGCGCCATCTAGCGGGCCAACCATAGCGCCATCTGGTTTCCCCCTTCAAGCTAAACAAGTTTCGTTGTTTGTAGTTTTTTCGTTTGACGCTTATTTCGTGAGATATTTGGCCCGCTAACGATCAATGGACCACCCTGTATACATTCGAATGTTACTGCTGCTGCATGAGAAGGCATGAACTTATTGTTGTGTTGTGTTACAGGCATAGAGTGTAACCTTATCGTTTTCTGGTTACGTTTAGGGCTAGTGCCAACTAGGTGCGTAAACCCGCGACAAAGCGTTGCACGATTTATCACGCGCAGAGCAGTGGCGGACGAAACGGTCGGCGGTTGTCTTGCAATGTCAAGCGACGGAGCACGAGCTACAAATCAGTTTGAATCTTGCGATCTCTCTTGCCCTGTAAACTGCACTACGTAAAAACTAACTGAGGCAGGAGTGGAGGCGTGCTGGTGTCACATGCCAAACCTGAAAACGAATATGCGGGTGGAGTTTCATGGTTCAAATGGCTCTAAGCACTATGAGACTTAACATCTGAGGTCATCAGTCCCCTAGACTTAGAACTACTTAAAACTAACTAATGTAAGGACATCACACACATCCATGCCCGAGGCAGGATTCGAACCTGCGACCGTAGCAGCAGTGCGGTTCCAGACTGAAGCGCCTAGAACCGCTCGGTCACAGCGGCCGGCCTGTTCTGTAGAAAAGTAATACATTTTACACTGTAACGACAGTATAACTGTCAAAGATGCTAGACAGTGGCGTTTCTTCACTCAGATGTTCTTCCTGAAGAACACATCAGTCCAGACAACACTCAACGCAGCATTAACGATGAAACGGAAAGCTTTGCTTCTGATGACTCGAATGAAACCTGTCGTAGTGAAGAGCATTTTACCAATGATGGAGATAATTTAGAAGAATATAGATGATATTCAGAGACAAGCGTCACAATATGAAACCCAGGCAACACTTACAATGCAAAAAAAAGTTTCAAGCGCCCGTACAGAAGTAAGATTCAGAAGATGAATTATGATGAGAAGTTACTTGAAATTGAAAATACGAAGCTTTCCCTTATTCAAGAAAGGCCTTACAAAGTGAGTATAGTTAATATCAGTTTTTGATGACTATGTTGCTACATCTGTGTGAAGTTTCTTCGTCTAGCACACTCTGATTTGATCGGACGACATCGTCAGCAAAGGACGCGCTGTTGTCGCGCAGTGTGACGCACAACGTGCAACGATCTGTCACATATTTACGCATACAGTGGACACGTAGCCTTAGTTTGTCAAGGTCATTGCCTGTCAACTTGAAATCGATCAACGGTAGAACTTCTGCGCAAGTGTAATTTCCCCGCTCTTGTCAGCAACAAAATAATTTACGTAATATTCTTAGAAGAGGAATAACAGCATGATATGTTAACTAGTATTTAACATGTGAAATCAAGTATGTATAAAAAAGTCTGTGCGGAAATGTAAAGTGAAATGCATCCGTAATTCGCCAGCGGAACTGTTGTCGCAACGTCTCTGGGGATCGATACGCGCATGCGCAGTGACAGCTACATTCCAGACGGTTATTCAAAGGCGGCTAAAACAGCGCACACCGTCGACGATTTGAACGCTCGCTAGCCGCTGGAAAGGATCATGTTCGCCGAAGTCTGACTGTGCCAATTATTCTCTTCGGAAGCTTACAGAGATGCATTTAGTAACAAAGATGTTCCTGACAGCAGACCAATAACATTGTAACATAACTATACAGTACAAATTTCCCTTGAAAAAGAAACATCGTCTCAGGTGAGTTTGATACCCGACTTTTTGGTACGGAACTGGCGGGGATATATCTATTTCATAAAATTACTCCATGCTACAGCATTTCTGTTTCACTGCTTCCTTCACGCGTTATAAATGCTATGTTTTGTTAAAGCACGATCGTTTGACTAAAATCGCACATCACACTATTTTGTTAACAGGTATACGATTTCCTGATCATATACGATATCTCACAATGCCACAAGTAGTACATGTCAGGTGGATAGTGATATTTATATTTTAAATGTCTCTGATGTAACTACGACATGGCAAAAAGATCAGATAAATATATCGCCGTCAATTCGAAATCACATAGTCATCTGTTTTGGCGCATTTGATGGCGTACTTGTATGCAAGCTCTAAAGTCAAGGAAAAATTTACGTAGCAAGTGTATACAGAAGCGTTATTTTCTGTAACAGCTGCTAAACTGTGGCAAGGCCGCAGTCGGATCTTTGGGTACGACTCACGACCCTCAGGGTCAGCTCCGCATCTTAATGAAGCAAGGTGGCCACGCGACGTTGCAGAGCAAGGTCGCCTGAGCCAAATCAGCTGTAGCAAGCTTTGGCGTTTCGAAACAAGCGGAGCGAGGAATTTCGCGGAATTTGAAAAGCGCTTTACGTTCCTTTAGGGTCCGAGTGTTTTGTTCCTATATGGCTCTAGAAGTCCAAATTTTCAGATCACATTACTCACTTTGAGGAGCATTGCTCACGAAAAGCAAAGGAGAGGTTTCGAATTCGGCTGTGGCACACAGTTCAGTCCTCCGAGAAATTTCATTATTCGCGCAATTTAGCAACTAGGACTAAGAATTTAAAGTGATTCATCACTTAAATGTCTAGCTATCATGAGTTAAATTCAGACAAAGTGAGGTACGCCGCTGAACTCTGAATGTTCGTCGTGACACGTAAATTAAAATACTGATGCTTTTTGCAGAGAAATGGATTTGAGACCTTGCTAGACGTTCCGAATGTGGTTTACCGTGTTTTCCTTAAATCAACCGATACGAATGCTTGGATGATTTCTTACATAAATCAGGGCCGCTCCCTACAACTGATTTACCTCCGCCTAGAATCACTACATCCTTGACAAAAACGATAAAATCTAAGCTGCTTTTTTCGTTAAACTTGTGTCTATTGTTTCCTTTCATTTCATTTTGGGAATAACGTGTTTTCTGCTGGTATTATGTTACACTATGAAGCTTTCAAATATCTGGGTTCGAGTATCGCTGCAAAACATAGTTTCAGCCCCTCAGATATATCCGAATATCTCAAAGCATGGAACTTGGGCATTGTGTGTCACGCCCAAGTAGACTGTGGGGGACTGTAATATGTACGTGTGTGGATGCACATGTGTGCATGTGTGCATGCGTGCGAACACGCGCGTTTGTGTGTGTGTGTGTGTGATTGTGTATGTGTGCAATTGCATGACTGTAGGTTAAGTTATGCGCTACGTTTGTGCTAGACTTCATATCGAGACTTTGTATTCAACTCAGGAAGTTGGCACACATTCTATTGATTAGCAACTATACGTTACATTTGATGAACAAAGACAGCTGATTAGACTACTTTTCGTTACTAGTATTATTTCCAACTAAATACAGCCTCAAAGCTCGGTTTGAAAAGCTCGATCACGGAGATGAACCATTCGATATGTATGAAGAACTTAACGGCTCGCTGAAGAGACTAGGAACGCATCATGTAGGGTCATATTACTCACTGGACTTCATGTAAATGTTCAGTCTCTGGTAACTGTTGAATTAAGGACACTTACTCTCAGACTTTCTCTGTTTCTTACTCTTCTCTCTCTCTCTCTCTCTCTCTCTCTCTCTCCCTCCCTCCCTCCCTCTGTCTCTGTGAGATGGTGCCACACTCCTGGCGTACGACTATTACTGCATTTTGTCCACCCCCAACTCTTTTACGTTAATCAGCACTACGCAAACTCCGTTATCTCCAATTCCTCTTTGATCTGAAAATGGCTTGATCGATTGCAAGAGTGGGAACAAGCCAGCACATAAATAGTCTTTCCTGCTGCTTCTCAAACCAACAACAGATGTGAGCACAGTGTTTTGCTACAAATATTGATACAAATCCGTGAACTATTTCTTTGGATTTTTTTTGCCATTGTTAAGGAAGGACGTCATTCTTTTCTGCCTTGACACACGGTTCTATCAACTAGTCTTATGCTGGCCCAAATGGCTTTTCTTTGTACCTCAGTCTGTCATAGCTCGTAATAAAGGATGCTTGGAAAACTAGGCATTTTTCGGTTTTGTGAATTTATCGATATCCATCTACATCCATGCTCCGCAAGCCACCTAACGGGGTGTGGCGGAGGGTACCCTGAGTACCTCTATCGGTTCTCCCTTCTATTCCAGTCTCGTATTGTTCGTGGAAAGAAGGATTGTCGGTATGCTTCTGTATGGGCTCTAATCTCTCTGATTTTATCCTCATGGTCTCTTCGCGAGATATACGTAGGAGGGAGCAATATACTGCTTGACTCTTCGGTGAAGGTATGTTCTCGAAACTTTAACAAAAGCCTGTACCGAGCTACTGAGCGTCTCTCCTGCAGTCTTCCACTGGAGTTTATCTATCATCTCCGTAACGCTTTCGCGATTACTAAATGATCCTGTAAAGAAGCGCGCTGCTCTCCGTTGGATCTTCTCTATCTCTTCTATCAACCCTATCTGGTACGGATCCCACACTGCTGAGCAGTATTCAAGCAGTGGGCGAACAAGTGTACTGTAACCTACTTCCTTTGTTTTCGGATTGCATTTCCTTAGGATTCTTCCAATGAATCTCAGTCTGGCATCTGCTTTACCGACGATCAACTTTATATGATCTTTCCATTTTAAATCACTCCTAATGCGTACTCCCAGATAATTTATAACTGCTTCCAGTTGCTGACCTGCTATTTTGTAGCTAAATGATAAGGGAGCTATCTTTCTATGTATTCGCAGCACATTACACTTGTCTACATTGAGATTCAATTGCCATTCCCTGCACCATGCGTCAATTCGCTGCAGATCCTCCTGCATTTCAGTACAATTTTCCATTGTTACAACCTCTCGATACACCACAGCATCATCTGCAAAAAGCCTCAGTGAACTTCCGATGTCATCCACAAGGTCATTTATGTATATTGTGAATAGCAACGGTCCTATGACACTCCCCTGGGGCACACCTGAAATCACTCTTACTTCGGAAGACCTCTCTCCATTGAGAATGACATGCTGCGTTCTGTTATCTAGGAACTCTTCAATCCAATCACACAATTGGCCTGATAGTCCATATGCTCTAACTTTGTTCATTAAACGACTGTGGGGAACTGTATCGAACGCCTTGCGCAAGTCAAGAAACACAGTATCTACCTGAGAACCCGTGTCTATGGCCCTCATAGTCTCGTGGACGAATAGCGCGAGCTGGGTTTCACACGACCGTCTTTTTCTAAACCCATACTGATGCGGAAAATGCTCTCGTTTCCGTGGTGCAAGGTATCTTCGACGACCATGAGACAACATCAACTGCGATATAGTGCGCTCTGAATGGTTCGTTAGCAACGTTGTGATATAATGAGACAGGTAGGAGGAAAACCGCGTTACGTGCGTGGCCAGACTCGGCCGATAGTATGCAAAACGCCAATACCCCGCATGTCAATACAGGATACACAACAACAGTATTTTCTGTAGATCTGCCAATCCGAAATGATTGCAACAGCATCTCCCGTTGTTGGACAAACACCTTTCGGAGGCCAACCGTGTTCTGCTCTGGCGATGTTGTTGCATTGTTTCGGCCACCAGTATGTCACGAAGTTTAACAGTACGTTGATATGCGACATGACTTGCGGAAGTCGAATTTGCGGAACAATTATTCGCTGCCGTCTTTAAATGTTCGACCTAAATCGATTTTCCTAGCTCAATCAAATATACGTTTTCAGAGCGTCAGCTGCTTTACGCAAACGGTATCTGTAAACCAATTTTTCGATTTCGTCTGTACAGTGAATTACGGTTCTCAAATGGTCAAATGTGTGTGAATTCCTAAGGGACCAAACTGCTTAGGTCGTGGGTCCCTAGACTTACACAATACTTAAACTAATCTATGCTAAGAACAACGCACACACCCATGCCCGAGGGAGGACTCGAACCTCCGGCGGAAGGGGCCGCGCATTCCGTGACATGACGCCTCAAACCGCGCGGCCACTCCGCGCGGCTGCGGTTCTCAATACTTTCGTAATGTTTATAGTGAAGAGAGAGTATGTTTCGTTTGTGTGTGTTTGTGAACTCACACGGAGTAGGAGGTTCCACAATAAAAAATGGTTCAAATGGCTCTGAGCACTATGGGACTCAACTTCTGAGGTTATCAGTCCCCTACAACTTGAAACTACTTAAACCTAACTAACCTAACGACATCACACACATTCATGCCCGAGGCAGGATTCGAACCTGCGACCGTAGCGGTCGCTCGGCTCCAGACTGTAGCGCCTAGAACCGCACGGCCACAAGAAAAGATGTTTAAAAATCTTATCCACGACAATTAATGTATCATAAGCTGTTTTACTAACCCAGTCCAAAGTACAGTCGTACTGGAAAAAGTATGCAGTGTACACTGGTGAAAGATTATTGTAGTCAAACGTTTTGAAGGTCTGTAATGGCTAGAAAATATCCTAATGATTAGATATGTTTATGTTCTTGAGCGTAAAAAGAGCAAATATTTTGATGATAGCTACTGATAGTGTACGCAGAGACAACCCTAGCCCATCCGTTCTCGGGTTGAAGTACTTTCTTGGCGCCCCTGATAGGTTAACCAGCTAAACCAGCCCCACCATTTAAAAAATTGTTGGGATGCTAATTTTGTTTTAGTATTTACACAAAAACAAATTTATTATTTACTTTAGAAAATTTAGCTTTCACTAAATTCTTGACAAACTAATGTCAGTTCAGTTTACGGGAGGGTCCAACTGAACAAGTGAGTCACAAGTGTTTAGAAGTCTGTCACTCATACAGTACATATCTTATTTCCAGTTACATCTCTCTTCTCTTCTCTTCTCTTCTCTTCTCTTCTCTTCTCTTCTCTTCTCTTCTCTTCTCTTCTCTTCTCTTCTCTTCTCTTCTCTTCTCTTCTCTTCTCTTCTCTTCTCTTCTCTTCTCTTCTCTTCTCTTCTCTTCTCTTCTCTTCTCTTCTCTTCTCTTCTCTTCTCTTCTCTTCTCTTCTCTTCTCTTCTCTTCTCTTCTCTTCTCTTCTCTTCTCTTCTCTTCTCTTCTCTTCTCTTCTCTTCTCTTCTCTTCTCTTCTCTTCTCTTCTCTTCCCTATACATAGTGTGTCTCTCCTAAGAGTGGATCACAGGATCCCGGGTTCGAATCCCTGCTGGGTTGGCGATTTTATTCGCCTGGGGACTGTGTGTTTGTGTTGTCCTCATCACCTCATCATCTTTGGGGTAGTGGCGAGACTGGAAATGGAAAGATTGTAACTTGTACGGGCGCCAATTACCATGATGTTGAGCGCCCTACAAACCAACATCATCATCATCTTCTCCAAAGAGTCGTCTCGCACATTTTCTCTGGTGTTTCGGCAGATATCTGCAATTTCGTTTTTGCATTATGTAGCTGAAGTCAGGCCAAACAATTACTGCTCGCCACGTCTTCCATGCGACGGCCAGTGTCAGCAGAAAGTGTCGAATTTTATGTGCCCATTCGACAGAGCACCCCCAAATTAGTCAAGTCGTTTTATCAGCATGTATTAAAAGGGACATTAAAACACGAAGAATAAATAGCAATCCAGCAGCGACTCAGTAGAGCTGCATGTTTGGCGCTAGCAGTCAGCGCGGACCAGCGCAGTGCTGTCGCTGCTCGAATATATATGGCAGCGAAACTTGGTACATATTCTAGTGCGTTACCTCAGAAGCAATTTACGCTGAAAAAAAAAGAGTTCTAATTTTGGCCACCAGGTGCAAATCTGGCGCTGCGAATGCAAGAATGACATATAAAGATGTCCCCATGTGTAATCGACTACGAACGATACATGGACAGACAAGGTCAAACAAGAGAGAAAAAGCACAATGTTGATTTTAATATTAACCACTGCTAACACAATCCTCACAGTATGAGCACTAGAGACGCCAACTAGATGCTGCATTCATAAAACGACGTATTAACAGTTGCTCGCAGCAGTTGTGATGGTATCTGAGCCACGTGTTCCTATGTACTGGCCTTCATATCAGGTAGGGACTGAATGTCTCCCTGGCCAACACGATCTTTTAGATATCCCCAGAGCTAAAAATCAGATGGATGCAAATCAGGCGATCTGGCAGGCCATACATTTGGAAAATCTCTGGAGATAACACGTTCGCGTATGGTTTTACTAACAAGGGAACCTCCCCATCGCACCCCCCTCAGATTTAGTTGTAAGTTGGCACAGTGGATAGGCCTTGAAAAACTGAACACAGATTAACTGAGAAAACAGGAAGAAGTTGTGTGGAACTATGGAAAAAATAAGCAAAATATACAAACTGAGTAGTCCATGCGTAAGATAGGCAACATTTAAGACAATTTAAGCCAAAGAGTGCCGTGGTCCCGTGGTTAGCGTGAGCAGCTGCGGAGCGACAGATCCTTGGTTCAAGTCCTCCCTCGAGTGAAAATCTTAACTTCTTTATTTTCGCAGAGTTATGATCTGTCCGTTCGTTCATTGACGTCTCTGTTCACTGTAATAAGTTTAGTGTCTGTGTTTTGCGACCGCATCACAAAACCGTGCGATTAGTAGACGTAAGGACGTGCCTCTCCAATGGGAACAGAAAACATTTGATCGCAAGGTCATAGGTCAACCGATTCCTCCACAGGAAAACACGTCTGATATATTCTATACGACACTGGTGACGACATGTGCGTCACATGACAGGAATAGGTTGTCGACCCACCTAACGTGTACACTTGGCAAATGGGTAAAAAGATTCTTCTACCTTGCCCGATTTAGGTTTTCTTGTGGATGTGATAATCACTCCCAAAAAAGTGATGCAAACATAAAAGTTTAATACATAAACTGCAACAAATGAATGTAACAGTTTCACAGTCGCAGTTTTCCCTGTGCTCTATCAAAACATATGTTTTTAACGTTTTCAAATTTTTCCGTGTGTAGACCGTCAAATCCTGCATATGCCCAAGTAAATCTGAAGATGTCCTGAAATTTTGGAGAGCGTATTTGATTATGTGTGAGTGCCTGGACTTTGATAATTGTCTGAAAATTAAACTTTTCACGCGAGGGAAGTCTTGAACCTAGGACCTCTCGCTCCGCAGCTGCTCACGCTAACCACGGGACCACGGCGCTCCTGAACTCATATTCTCCTTGATGTTGCCTATCTTGCGCATAGACTATTCAGTTTGTATATTTTGTTTATTTTTTTCATAGTTCCACACAACTTCTTCCTGTTTTCGCAGTTAATCTGTGTTCAGTTTTACAAGGCCTGTCCACTGTGCCAACCTATAACTAAATCTGAGGGGGGTGCGATGGGGAGGTTCCCTTGTAAGCAGATCTTTCACTGAGCGAGTGGCATGAGGTGTTGCCCCACCTTTCATGAAAACAGTGGTTTCCACGCAGTTGAGTTCTTCCAAACCGGGAATCACATGCTGTACAAGGATGTCCTGGTAACGTGCAGACATCACGGCACACCTGACACGCGCCTTGATGTCCCTTCAAAGAAGAAAGGACCTAAAATAAAGGTGCTTGTGAATCCACACTACACAATCGCTTACGGCGAGTGTACTGGCTCTTCGTGCACCACACGAGGTTAAATAGTACCTCATTTTCGGCAGTTATTCACTGCACCCTGTTGTGTAAAATGTGCCTCGTCACTCCATAGAATATTACCTGGGCACATTTCGTCTACTTCGATCCTTGTCAGAAACAGAAGAGCAAATTCAGAACGTTTCTGCGGATCATGAGGTTTCAGATGTTGCACCATCTGTATCTTGTACGGGTACCAGAGTAATACAGCCTGCAGAACTTGCCATACTGTTGACCATGGAGTGAACAATTCTCGCGATACTGCCCAGGGCACGTGCTGTATAGTCAGTTACAGCAACAGTGACTTCGTCAGTAACTTCCATCGTGACTGGACGTCTTCCTTTTCCAGTTGACATACCAAGCTTACCCGTGTTTTCGAATTTCGTTATCATCTTCTTTAAATCATTTAGTGACGTCAGGCCTCTCCTCAGACCTTTCAGTTGACGCTACTCTGTCAATGCAGCACTATAATTGCTGCCATTCTCATAAAACAGTGTCACCAACAGCGCACAGTCTCTCTCTCGATAACCATTATATTTACTCAAGTTATGGCTTGTCAGACGAGAGCGGCAATGCCATAAAGTCATACAAACAGTGTACAGCGCCAGATTTACACCTAGTGGCCAAAATTGTAAATAATTTTTCCAGCGTAAATCGGTTCCGTATTAACGCATTAGCAAATCTACCAAGTTTCGCTGCCATACGATAATTACACCTCACACTGGGTCTTCGTGAGAAGCTGCACTTTAATTATAACCTCTTCATATAATGTGGTTCGGAATCTACGTTAAGCTATATATGTCATTTTCAAGAACTAAATCGCAGTTGGGCTTGATAGTCTAGCAGGCCTGATCCTAGAGCAAGTTGCATGTGTGTGGCGACTCCTGCTCTACCCTCCGCCCTACTCCCGCAGTGCTTCTTTTCTTGAGGGGGGAGGGGGGGGGGAGAAGTGGTTAAGAGGAAAGGCGTTGGACAAAAAAGAAGTGGTGACGGTGTTGAACACAAAAAAATAGGAATGTAGGAATGTGCGTGCTTGTTAACGGACGCATCCTGCGACTGAATCATGGGAAGACCACAAATTCTTTACGTTTCTTTTCAACCTTGCAAGCATCTGTCAGTGATATGGGGCTTCGCCACAACCGAAGCGTGTTTCAGATTCCACGTTAAACTGCAGGTAGCCTTTTCCCGGTTGGAGAACTGGCCAGGGAGAAGCATTCGCCGCAGTGACGCCCAATGGAAACACTTACACCAGGACACAGACCGACACGAAATAATCTGTACATATACAGTGTGTTTGGAATTTTCCGTTACAAACTTCTGCGACTTTCAGAGGTAGTGGGTACATAATATTTTGAACATCCATATCCGGAAACGTCGTCCAAGAGGCTAGAGAGTTTCAAAGTTATGGATGCCTGGGTGATTCCATGATGATGTTACAAACTTTCTAGGGTGATGGAGGAGGATAAATGTATAAACTTGAGGTTATGGTCTCTGTACCGGAAACGGACGAGTCGAAAGTTATAAGCGAAAACCGTTCTCATACCTCTGACGGTGGAATACATGAACTGGTACAGTTGTCGTTAAGATTGTAGGGTAGGCAACTTTAAGAGACGATAGCATGGGCGAAAACAAGGAAAAAATATCCAGTGGAGATGGGCTTTGAAATGCACACCTGAGTTGCTATGAGCACTTGTTCATCTTCGCTACTGTGCAACACATCTCCTCTACTGAACAAGTGCTCATAGCTCTTAAGGCATGCATGTTACAGCCCATAATTACTTGACATTTTTTTCTCGTTTTGGTCTGTACTGCCACCTTCTAAGGTGCATACGCTACATTCCTAGCAACAACAGTACCAGTACATGCATTCCACTGTCCGAGATATCAGAACGGTTTCCTCTCATAACTTCTGAATCGAGATATCAGAACGGTTTCCGCTCATAACTTCTGACTCGTACATATCCGGCAGTCGTTCTTCCCGTGAACCATACGCGACTGGAACAGGAAAGGGAGGTAATAACAGTGGCACGTAAAGTGCCCTACGCCACACACCGTTAGGTGGCTTGCGGAGAATAAATGTAGATGTAGATGTGAAGTTGATACTTTTCTCCTTCTCCATCATCCTAGAAAGTTTGTAACGTCATCACGGAATCACCCCGTATATACATACATTTATAGGCACCGGCGCCTATGACTTTGACGCTCTGTAGCATCGTTGGATGACGTTTCCGGACATGGGTTCCTATTCAAAATATTACGTATTCACTCCCCTCTTCAATACCTAGAAGTTTGTAACGGGAATTTCCGAACAACCTGCATACATACATTCCACTTCTACACATTGCTTGTTATTTAAAGTCCCCGCCGCCTTTTTCTGCCTGTATATTAAGGTTAATCTCTGGAACTATCGTAGGAATTTTTAATAAGGTTTTCACTAATAGACACACCGATTCACGAGGAAGCTTCTTGTATATAATTTATAAATATTTGTCGCAAATTGGCTGAAATACGATGAATTATATTCCCCCACCACACTTTTCTGTCCGTATGTGAAGGCTATTCGCAAAAACTACTGTATGAATTGTGATACTCGCGACGCATCTACATCTACATCTACATTTATACTCCGCAAGCCACCCAACGGTGTGTGGCGGAGGGCACTTTACGTGCCACTGTCATTACCTCCCTTTCCTGTTCCAGTCGCGTATGGTTTGCGGGAAGAACGACTGTCTGAAAGCCTCCGTGCGCGCTCTAATCTCTCTAATTTTACATTCGTGATCTCCTCGGGAGGTATAAGTAGGGGGAAGCAATATATTCGATACCTCATCCAGAAACGCACCCTCTCGAAACCTGGACAGCAAGCTACACCGCGATGCAGAGCGCCTCTCTTGCAGAGTCTGCCACTTGAGTTTATTAAACATCTCCGTAACGCTATCACGGTTACCAAATAACCCTGTGACGAAACGCGCCGCTCTCCTTTGGATCTTCTCTATCTCCTCCGTCAACCCGATCTGGTACGGATCCCACACTGATGAGCAATACTCAAGTATAGGTCGAACGAGTGTTTTGTAAGCCACCTCCTTTGTTGATGGACTACATTTTCTAAGCACTCTCCCAATGAATCTCAACCTGGCACCCGCCTTACCAACAATTAATTTTATATGATCATTCCACTTCAAATCGTTCCGCACGCATACTCCCAGATATTTTACAGAAGTAACTGCTACCAGTGTTTGTTCCGCTATCATATAATCATACAATAAAGGATCCTTCTTTCTATGTATTCGCAATACATTACATTTGTCTATGTTAAGGGACAGTTGCCACTCCCTGCACCAAGTGCCTATCCGCTGCAGATCTTCCTGCATTTCGCTACAATTTTCTAACGCTGCAACTTCTCTGTACACTACAGCATCATCCGCGAAAAGCCGCATGGAACTTCCGACACTATCTACTAGGTCACTGGTAGACCGCCCCGTAGACAAAGGAGCAGCCGAGACGCCTTTGATGCGAGGTTCGCATTGTTAGCGGGTCGCGGTCGAGCAGCGCACTTAGGCCTTCAGACGCTGCAGTACGCCAGCAAGTGGCCCGTACTGCTTGCATCGTTTAATTTTAAGGGTCACTACGTAGAGTTGCGGATAAAAATCAGTGAACAACGTTGGGTAAGTGAAAATATTTATTTGCAGAGGTGGTAGAATGGGCCAAAACAAAGAAAAAAAAGTCCAATAAACATGGGCTCTGAAATGCATACCTGAGGAGCACTTGTTCATCAGTAAACAACGTCAGGTAAGTGAACATATTCACTTACCTGACGTTGTTCACTGATTTATTATGCTTAACTCTACGTAGTGACCCTTAAACAAAATTATCGCTACGCGAGACAGGTCGTCCGTGGCCGTAGATATTTACAAGGGAAACTCCCAATCGTATTCCTCTGCCCCCCTCCTCCCCCCCCCCCCCACATTTAGTGGTAACAGGGCCCAGTGGACAGCCAGTGAAAAACTGAACACAGATCTGGTATGAAAACAGGAAGGAGGTGTACCGAATTGTGACAAAAAAAGCAAAATAGAACCACTGAACGGCCCAAGCGTAAGAAGTATAACATAGAGCAGTCTAGACTAGCCATGGCGTCGTGGTTAACGCCGGTACGGTAGCTCAGCGTGTTCGGTTGCCGGTTGTGGCCGAGCGGTTCTAGGCACTTCAGTCTGGAACCGCGCGACCGCTACGGTCGCAGGTACGAATCCTGCCTCGGGCATGGATGTGTGTAATGTCGTTAGGTTAGTTAGGTTTAAGTAGTTCTAAGTTCTAGGGGACTGATGACCTCAGATATGAAGTCCCATAGCGCTCAGAGCCATTTGAACCATTTTTCGTGTTCGGTCAGAGGGTTTAGCTACCCTCTGCAATAAAAAAACTGAATGAACGAATCAACGAACAACCTGCACGAGTGTCATCGGACGACCGCCACGAACAAATTCAACGAACAGTATAGAACAAAAAAAAAAAAAAAAAAATAAAAAAAATAATAATAATAAAAAAATAATAATAATAGAAAAACTGAGTGCATGGATCAACAATGAACCTGACTGGGTGTCACGGGGCATCCGCCGTGGGCGAATACAGTGAACAATAACGAACAAAATGAGATTTTTAAAGAAGTGGTCACGGTGTAGGACTGTAAAGTGGACTAGCCGTGTTCAAAGCTCCCTCGTGTCAATTCTTTTTCCGCTGTTCTCTGTATTCAAATTTGTGTCTGTGTCGTGGTGTAACATCCGTTTGCAACAGCGATGTGTAAGGTAGGCACCTAGAAAAAGTGTTGACTCTGCACAACTACTCTATTAGCAGCCGGAAGGAAGTGGCTTTCGAATGGTAACCGCAAACGTTTGATAACAAGGTGAAAAGTCAGCCGAATCCTCCATCGGAAAACACGTTTGGTGTGTCATACACGACATTAGTCACAGTACGCGTGTCATATGATAGGAATCTCTTATCGGCGCACTTAATTCGTAGGCCTGGTGAGTGAGTGAGTGAGTGAGATATGCCTCCTTGTCCGATTTAGCTGTTCGTATGAATGTGACTGTGATCCCTTCTAAGGAAATGATGAAAACATAATAGTTTGTCACATAAGCTGCAACAAATGAAGGCAACAGTTTCACAATCACACAGTTTCTCTGTGCTCTGTCGAGATATACATTTTTAACGTTTTTCAAATTGCATTCAGTTTTGGATGTTTTGACTATTGAATTCCTTGGTTGTAACATAGTTCAAACCAGTTTATTTGTTGCTTTCATTTCCATGAGACGTCTGTTTAGTATCTCGCCTGCTCTCACTGTTCATCACATTTACTTGCGACAGCAATTTATTCTTACCACATGACTCATATTCTATAACCAATGTATAGTATGAGAACTGCCAAGACTACAGAAGAGGGACCGATGACCGTAGCAGTCTGGTCCCTTTAATCCCACAAACCAACCAAGCAACTACAGAAGAGAACAAACATTTCAATGACCAGACGGACAGTTCATAATGTGGTGAAAAAAATAAATAAAGAAATGGTACACCGGAGTTTTGACTCCGGCTCATCCTCTTTGCAATCCAAAACGCGACCACCACGACGCCGTGGTTCTTCCATTTGGCTTGATGTTCTCACTTGAGCTTCGACCGTCCACTGTTCCTGTTTTGCTTTTTTTCACACTTCAGTACACGTTCTTCCTGTTTTCATGGTTGATCTGTGTTCAGTTTTTGACGGGCTATCCACTGAGTCGTCTTACCACTAAATACGAGGGGAGTGTGATGGGGAGTTTTCCTTGTTAGTGCTACCCGTGGGAAGCCAGGGCGGTTCACTCCTGTAAAATAATTAGTAACGTAGTAGCTTTTAGTACAATGAATAATTAACTTAGTGATAGAAGCTGCGGTCAGTCTTCAGGGCCCCGCTGTAGCCGGCGTCCGGACTCTCTTGCATCCTCCACTGCTAAAGATAAAATGCGCCTCTCTTCAATTAAAAAAGGAAATGAATAAATACTTTCTCAGTCGAATATGCGTTCTCTCGACTGCAGAAGAGAGATTTCGGCCGCTAGGACCACATTTCCAGAATCGATAATGAAGTGTTTACACAAAAAAAAAAAAAAAAAAATGAAATGAGTGTATGGCATCGTTGGCCGGGAGGCACCATTCGGGGAAGTTCGGCCGCCAAGTGCAAGTCTTATTTCAGTCGATGACATGTTGGGCGACTTGAGGATGAAATGATGATGAGGACAACACAACGACCAGTCCCTGAGCGGAGAAAATCTCCTAACCGCCCGGGAATGGAACTCGGGTCCGCTTGCATGGGAGGCGAGCACGTTACCACCTTTTTTTTCTTTTTTTTCTCATTTCGTTCAGTATAGTTCGTTGCGTTTGGTCTGTGCGGACGTGCCGGCCGCGGTGGCCGTGCGGTTCTAGGCGCTTCAGTCCGGAACCGCGCGACTGCTAAGGTCGCAGGTTCGAATCCTGCCTCGGGCATGGATGTGTGTGATGTGCTTAGGTTAGTTAGGTTTAAGTAGTTCTAAGTTCTAGGGGACTGATGACCTCAGATGTTAAGTCCCATATTGCTCAGAGCCATTTGAACCAACCTGTGCGGACGTCACATGGCGTGCGTTAAAGTTGATCGTTGATTCCTTTACTCAGTTTTTTTATTACAGAGGACAATCGGCCCTCTGACTGAACAAGCTGAGCTACCGTGCCGGCACCGCCCAGCTAAGCAGGCGGACTGTGTTTACACAAATAACCAGACATGGTATTGGGCAATCAGTCTACGAAAACCGAATTTGGGAGCCCAATGTAAATATAAGTATAAAAAGGACAATATAATTTGTAAATATGTAAGGGGCGTGTACAGTGTCAGATGTCGAGTGTCGCTGTCAAGCACACGGAGATGCCGCGTACTCATGTGAGACAGCGTTATCAGCATCTAACTGAGTTTGTGGGTCTCTATTTGGTCGGCTAGTCGAATCGTGCAATATCAATATTTGTGGGACATTCTGATGTGACAGTGGCCCATGTTCTATTGCACGCGACCGTGAGGGCAGGCGTAGTCATTATGAAGGTTCCGGTCGACTACGTGAGATCGCCATATTGTCTACCAAACACGTCGTGATCCGTTCACATCTGCGCGTGCCATCCGAAGGAAGAAAGATTATGGTTTAACGTCCCGTCGACATCATGGTCATTAGACAGAGAGCACAAGCTCGCAATGTTTCAAGGATGGGGAAGAAAATCGGCCGTATCATTTCAAAAGAACCATCCAAGCACTTGCGACTTGAGCAATTTAGGGAACCAAGGAAAACCTAAATTTGGATGGCCGGACACGGTTTTGAACTGTCGTCCTCCCGAATACGAGTTCATTGTGTGAACCACTGCGCTATCTCGCTCGGTGCCTGAAATCTCAGAACAAGTAATAGACTTCCTGTAACGTTCTGAGTCATGCCGCACTATTGGTCGTAGGCCACCAGCAGTCGGACTAGGGAATTACCATTCCATGCGTAGACTGCCGTTAACCCTGCAACATAAACAGCTGCATCTGGAGTGGTCCCGTGACCGGGAACCGGACTGATGGTGAATGGCATCGCATTGTGTTCAAAGATGAATTGCAGTTCTGCACTACCACGGACGGCCGTTGTCGGCGAATATGGAGGCTTCCTGGGGAGAGATCTCATCATTACGACGCTTTTGAGAGTCCTAGCGGTGTCATGGTGTGGGAAACATCGGGTATGACTTCAGGGAACCACTGGTAGTGATCGAGGGAACTCTGATGGCACAACGGTAAATTACGGACTTCCTGCACCGCCATGTGCTACCTCTCATGTGACAGTATCACGGTGCCATTTTTTAACAGGACAATGCTCTTCCGCACAGGACACGCGTCTCTGAGAACTGTCAGCGTGATGTTGAGTCCCAGGTAGAACGTACGAGTATGTGGGATCAGGTCGGACGTCAACTCCATCCTAGTGCCTATACCCAGGATTTCAAGGACCAGTTACAACAGTTGTGGGCCAGTTTGCCTCAGAAGAGGATACAACAATTTTATGACATCCTTCCCAACCGAATCAGTACACACATCCAGGCCGGAGGAGATGTAACGTTAGACAGACAAGTGCGCTCACACTGCCAAGTTATCTGTAATTTTGCTCGAGTTTTTAAATCACTGCTTTATCAGCCTGAGGCGTCTTCAGTGGTTAATGTGGCTGCCTGCGAAATGCAGAGGAAATCAGAGTTTGAGCCCGGTCTAGCACAAATTTTCAATATTTAAATGATTTGACAACGCATGCAGTTGTCATTTTTCTTACAGAGACTAGTAGGCATAATGTACCACCATCGATTCCTGGAAACGGTTTACGGCTGAAATTGTACAACAGTACAACTAATAAAGAAAAAGTGACAGCCACAGGCGGTCTCAAATAATTTAAAAAATTTGTCACACCTGTGGACCCACATTCAATGAAAATTTTCATTGTGCACGATATATTCACTACGCTGTGGACCTCTGATCGGCTTTAGTTGATTTAATTTCATTTAATAGCATCTCCATTGATTTCACCCGCACCATCCATTAATTTCATTTCAGCAAAGCTAACCCAATTCATTTAATGCGCTAATTATTTTATCCAGCCACGTGTAACATTATGTAAATCCGATCCTTTGGCAATTGTGCTTCCCTGCCTCTCGACTTCTGTAAGCTGAACGAACAAACGTGCAGTCAGAACTACACTGAATAGCCAAAGAAACGAGTACACCTGGCTAATAAATATCGTGTAGGGCCCCCGCGAGCACACAGAAGTGCCGCAACACGATGTGTCATGGACTCGAATAATGTTTGAAGTAGTGCTGGAGGGTTCTGACACCATGAATCCTGCAGGGCTATCGATAAATCGGTAAGAGCAAGAGGGGGTGGAGATCTCTTCTGAACAGTACGTTGCTAGGCATTCCAGATATGCTCAATAATGTTCATGTCCGGGGAGTCGGGTGGCCAGAAGAGTGTTCCTGAAGCCACTCTGTAGCAATTCTGGACGTGTGGGGTGTCGCATTGTCCTGCTGGAATTTCCCAGGTCCGTCAGAATGCACAATGGATATGAATGGATGCAGGTGATCAGACAGGATGCTTATTTACGTGTCACCTGTCAGAGTCGTATCTAACCTTATCAGGGGTCCCACATCACTCCAACTGCACCCGACCCACCCTATTACAGTACTTCCACCAGCTTGTACAATCCCCTACGGACATGAAGGGTCCATGGATTCATTAGGTTGTCTCCATACCCGTACACGTCCATCCGCTCGATACAATTTAAAACGAGACTCGTCCGACCAGGCAACATGTTTCCAGTCATCAACAGTCCATTGTCGGTGCTGACGGGCCCAGGCAAGCCGTAATGCTTAATGTTCTGCGGTCATCAAGTGTAAACGAATGGGTCTTCGGCTCAGAAAGACCATATCGATAGTGTTTCGTTGAATGGTTCGCACGCTGACATTTGTTGATGGCCCAGCATTGAAATCTGCAGCAATTTGAGGAAGAGTTGCACTTCTGTCACATTGAACGATTCTCTTCAGTCGTCGTTGGTCCCTTTCTTGCAGGATCTTTTTCAGGCCGCAGCGATGTCGGAGATCTGACTTTTACCGGATTCCTGATATTCACGGTCACTCGTGAAATGGTCATACGGGAAAATCCCCACTTCATCGCTACCTCGGAGATGCTGTATCCCACCGCTTGTGCACCAACTATAACACCACGTTCAGATTCACTTAAATCTTGATACCCTGCCACTGTAGCAGCAGTAACCGATCTAACAACTGCGCCAGACACTTATTGTCTTAGATGGGCGTTGCCGACCGACGGGTCGTATTCTGCCTGTTTACATATCTACATCTACATTTACATCTACATCTACATGAATACTCTGCAAATCACATTTAAGTGCCTGGCAGAGAGTTCACCGAACCACCTTCACAATTCTCTATCATTCCAATCTCGTCTAGCACGCGGGAAGAACGAACACATGTATCTTTCCGTACTAGCCCCGATTTCCCTTATTTTATCATGGTGATTGTTTCTCCCTATGTAGCTCGGTGTCAAAAAATATTTTCGCATTCGGAGGAGAAAGTTGGTGATTGGAATTTCGTGAGAAGATCCCGTCGCAACGAAAAATTCCACCCCGAATCCTGTATCATTTCAGTGACACTCTCTCCCCTATTTCGCGATAGTACAAAACGTGCTGCCTTCTTTGAACTTTTTCGATGTACTCCGTCAATCCTGTATGGTAAGCATCCAACACCACGCAGCAGTATTCTAAAAGAGGACGGACAAGCGTAGTGTAGGCAGTCTCCTTAGTTGATATGTTACATTTTCTAAGTTTTCTGACAATGAAACGCAGTCTTTGGTTAGCCTTCCCCACAACATTTTCTGTAGGTTATTTCCAGTTTAAGTTGCTCGTAATTGTAGTTCCTAGGTATTTAGTTCAATTAACGCCCTTTAGATTTGACTGATTTATCATGTAACCGAAGTTTAACGAATTTCTTTTAGCACTCTCGTGGATGAACTCACACGTTTCGTTATTTAGAGTCAATTGCCAATTTTCGCACCATACAGATATCTTTTGTAAATAGTTTTTCAATTTGATTGAGCTTCTGATGACTTTATTTGTCGATAAATGACAGCGTCATCTGCAAACATCCTAGGACGGCAGCTCAGATTGTCTCCCAAATCGTTAATACAGATAAGGAACAGCGCAGGGTCTATAACATTACCTTGAGGAACGCCAGAAATCACTTCTGTTTTACTCGATGACTTTCCGTCAATTACTACGAACTGTGACCTCTCTGACAGGAAATCACGAATCCAGTCACATAACTGAAATGATATTCCACATGCACGCAATTTCGCTACAAGCTGCTTATGTGGTACAGTGTCAAAAGCCTTCCGGAAATCCAAAAATACGGAATCAATCTGAAATCCCTTGTCAATAGCACTGAACACTTCATGCGAGTAAAGAGCTAGTTGTGTTTCAGAAGAACCATGTTTTCTAAGTCCATGTTGACTGTGTGTCAATAGACCCTTTTCTTCCAGGTAATTCATAATGTTCGAACACAATACATGTTTCAAAATCCTGCTGCATATCGACGTTAATGCTATGGGCCGGTAATTTAGTGGATTACTCCTACTACCTTTCTTGAATATTGGTGTAACCTGTGCAACTTTCCAATCTTTGGGTACGGATATTTCATCGAGCGAACGGGTATCTATGGTTGTTAAGCATGGAGCTATTGCATCAACAAACTCTGAAAGGAACCTAATTGGTATACAGTCTGGACCAGAAGACTTGCTTTTATTAAGTGATTTAACTTGTGTCGCTACTCCGAGGAAATTTACTTCTACGTTACTCATGTTGGCAGCTGTTCTTGATTCTAATTCCGGAATATTTACTTCGTCATCTTTTGTGAAGGCATTTCTGAAAGATGTGTTTAGTGACTCTGCTTTGGCAGCACTGCCTTCCATAGTATCTTCATTGCTATCGCGCAGAGAAGGCATTGATAGTGTGTTGCTGCCAGCATATTTCACATTCGACCAGAATCTCTTTGGATATTCTGCCAGGTTTCGAGACAAAGTTTCATTGTGGAAACTATTATAAGCGCTAAATTTCGGGCTAAATTTCGGGCTTCTGTAAAAGATCGCCAATCTTGGGGATTTGGGTCTGTTTAAATTTGGTATGTTTGTTTCGTTGTTTCTGCAACAGCGTTCTGACCCATTTTGTGTACCAAGGAGAGTCAACTCCGTCGCTTGTTAATTTATTTGGTATAAAGCTTTCAATTGCTACCGACAATATTTATATGAATTCAAGCCACATTGGTCTACACTTACATTGTGAATTTGGAAGGAGTGGAGATTGTCTCTCAGGAAGGCGTCAAGTGAATTTTTATCTGCTTTTTTGAATAGGTATATTTTTCGCTCATTTTTGGAGGATTTGTGGTTACAATATTCTAGGTCTCTACGACAACCCTGTGTTTGCTATTCCCTGTATCCGTTTTGATGTTCGTTATAAACTCAGAATCATTTATTGCTAAGCGGTCTAGTGGGTTTTCACAACCGTTTACTACTCGCGCGGGGTCATGAAGTAACTGCTCGAAATAATTTTCAGTGAATGCGTTTAGCATAATTTCGGATGATGTTTTATGCGTACCTCCGGAATTAAACGTGTATTTTCGTCAACATATTGAGGGCAAATTAAAGTCACCACCAACTATAATCTTATGAGTCGGGTACGCGTTTGAAATCAATCTCAATTTTTCTTTGGTCCTTTCAGCAATTGTATCATCTGAATTGGAAGGTCGGTAAAATGATCCAATTATTATTTTATTCCCGTTGCCAACAATGACCTCTGCCCATATTAAGTCACAGGAACCATCTACTTGAATTTCGCGACAAGATAAACTACTTCTAACAGCAAAAAAACACACCACCGCCAACCGTGTTTAGCCTATCCTTTTGGAACACCATTAGGTTCTTAGAAAAAAATTTCGGCTGTGCTTATCTCCGGTTTTAGCCAGTTTCAGTGTTTGAATATGCATGCCTATACTAGTTTCTTTAGCGCTTCAGTGTATATTCAAAGAACTCTACCCTCACGAAGAGCAGACACGCTAATCACTCTCGTACTGGACCACCATATTTGAAGTGAACCAGAACTCTACTGTTAAACTTTCAGAGGTTGTTCAGCGAAACCTTCCGAGTCTTTTGGTAGGTCAGGGACCCACAGTCTCTGGCAGCTTGTTACAGAGTTATTGCATTTCATTTGTTTTCTAGCCCCAATTAGCTTTTCAACTGAATTGCTCTGAAAACGACACAACAGTTCAAATGTTTACGGTATGTACTGTGCCTCTTGTTTCCATTGGATCACGGCATCTGCTGTGAACAACAATACTGCTCTCTTTAACTCGTCGCCCTCAAGCTTGCATTCAGTGCTGCTCGGCTCTATCTATCGTTTTGTTTTCCGGCAGTATCAGTTGTGCGTTAACGGTGACACACAGCAGTACTATGGATAGCTTTACTGGTGAATAGTTGGCTAATTTGCACCTCGTGTCTGGCTTCGCTGAATGCGATGGAAGAGCGGCGCAATGACGTAAGGTTGAGCTGTCGCCACAGCGACGCCGACCACGTCAGCTGTACATAGTCACCTATGACAAACTAAATCCTGTGTTCTATGTTGTATGCTTTTGCGATTACTTTTTACAGGATTTTTCACTGCTGTGAAGGTAATTTCTGACAAACAACGGTAATTGACGTAGCAAACTAAATATACGCACATCAAAAAAAGTTTTGTATCACCCCGGTTCCCAGAACTCCTGAAGATAGACGTTGACTGTGGATATTCTATCACAGACACAGTCCGTTTGACTGTTCAGTGACGTCACTAAACCTGCCCAAAGACGTAAACAACAATGCATGGGCAGCGTCCATTAGACGAAGGGCATCTGACAACTGATCAGTTCCAGTCATTCCACCAGGAAGGAGGTACACAGCTCGTGTTGCCTGTAGTTCAACCGTCCCGAGACGGTCAATACCGCTGTTCGATCGCGTCCGCATTGGTACTTTGTGCCAGGAAGCGCTCTCAACAAGAGAAGTGTCCAGGCGTCTCGGAGTGAACCAAAGCGATGTTGTTCGGAGATGGTAGAGATACAGAGAGACAGGAACTATCGATGACATGCCTCGCTCAGGCCGCCCAGGGTTTACTACTGCAGTGGATGATCGCTACCTACGGATTATGGCTCGGAGGAACGCTGACAGCAACGCCACCACGTTGAATAATGCTTTTCGTGCAGCCACAGGATGTCGTGTTACGCCTCAATCTGTGCACAATAGGCTGCGTGATGCGCAACTTCACTCCCGGCGTCCATGGCGAGGTCCGTCTTTGCAACCACGACACCATGCAGCGCAGTACAGATTGGCCCAACAACATGCCGAATGGACCGCTCAGGATTGGCATCACGTTCTCTTCACCGATGAGTGTCGCATATAGCTTCAACCAGACAATCGTCGGAGACGTGATTGGAGTCAACCCGGTGAGGCTGAATGCCTTAGACACACTGTCCAGCGAGTGCAGCAAGGTGGAGGTTCCCTGCTGTTTTGGGGCTGAAGGACGCCGCTGGTGGTCATGGAAGGCGCCGTAACGGCTGTACGTTACGTGAATGCCATCCTCCGACCGATAGTGCAACCATATCAGCAGCATATTGGCGGGGCATTTGTCCTCATGAACGACAATTCGCGCCTCCATCGTGCACATCTTGTGAATGATTTCCTTCAGGATAACGACATCGCTCGACTAGCCAACATGTTCTCCAGACATGAACCCTATCGAACATACCTCGAATAGATTGAAAAGGGCTGTTTATGGACGACGTGATCCACCAACGACTCTGAGGGATCTACGCCGAATCGCCGTTGAGGAGTGGGACAATTTGGACCAATAGTGCCTTGACGAACTTGTGGATAGTGCGCCGCGACGAATACAGGCATGCATCAAAGCAAGAAGACGTGCTACCTCTAATAAGATGTACCGATGTGTACAGCAATCTGGACCACCACATCTGCAGATCTCGCTGTATTGTGGCACAACATACAATGTGTTGTTTTCATGAGAATAAAAAGGGCGGAAATAATGTTTATGTTGATCTCTATTCAATTTTCTGCACAGGTTCGCTAACTCTCGGAACCAAGGTGATGCAAAACTTTTTTTGATGTAAGTATCACAATTACATTATTTCTCTGTAACGAGCCAGTGGCAACTGTGTGTTTGTTATACCAAAATACTGATTAGGTAACTATGGATAACATCTGAAAGTTTGTGGATGCAGTTCTAGTTCACCCTTTACAACACCTGTTTCCACTTGTCCCCTCAAAATGTCCCATTATTGTCGGAATGACTGATTTGTCTTTTTAGCTCTACGACCCCCTACCTTATGTCCATGAGTGTAATTCTTTGTAATCACTTACTTCCACCAAGTTGCAGAAATTTCAGTCGGTGGAGGAAGAGGGTCTTACGCATCTTACAGAAATGTTGAACTGGTCTATGACGCTAAATTGATACATACACTCTGTTTTTACGTTGGGGGAAAATTGTCTTTTCGCCTCAACATGTAAACAGCTTTAAATACGCATCTGAAGGAACAGAGTACATCACACAAAAATATAAGGACCAAAGAAACAATTTCGTGTACACCGAATACAGTATTAAGTACATAACTTTAAATTAAGTAACTTTCTTATTTTTACCGAAGATGCATAAGTAGAGTCACTTTCATTTTGGTGGGTATGTGAAAGCGCAAAACTATCTTTGATGGTTACGATACTGTTGCATGAACATACGACAACGGTGCTTAGCTCTAAAATCTTAAGCAGCGTTAAAAGCTTTCCCATGTATAAAACAGCTTCAAACATCTGATTACTTAACAAATGAGTTAATGTGCTGATTGTTTGACTCTAAGCATGTAAGCCAGAAAAAGTTTATAAAATGTTTGAAATTATGCTTAAAGTTTATTGGAAGTCGCTGAATGCTGTCATTATGAAACCCTGGATGAATATTCCGTAAAATCGTGTTCAATAACTCTCCTTCAGAGTCTGAAATACTACAATTACTTTCAAGCATTGAAGGTACTGATTTTTTCTTAGCACCCATATGCTTTACATATGACCAAAATTTATTGAAGTTTTTGCCACATTTCGTGACCGAATTTCATTGTGGAGATAATTAAAGCACCTCAATTTAAATCAGTACTTAATTTCGATTTCTGTAAACAGTTTCCAATTATTAATTTGTTTCCGTTATCGTGTATAAATTGTACCCTCAGAACTCACAGAACTTCAATTTAGCTACAAGACATATCATTTCTAAGAGTAGTATACACGCCATCACTACCCGAATTTGATCTATCCGTTACGTCCTTAGTAAACATTTCCGCTCGGCTTATCTCTGGCTTTAGTTAGCTTTCAATATCTATAACGTTTTATGCTTCAGTGCTTTCTATGAGAAAGCGGAGCTCTGTTTTTTCGCAACAGTTACGACAGCCGACCACTGCGATATTAAATGTTTTCTTTATCTGTCCTTGTCCTATGTTTAATCTGTTCCCTTTCAGACTGTTCCCCTAAATCAACTTTTCCGAGAATCGTCGAACAAAAAACAGTCCAGTCCACTTCACACAGACTCCGCTGTTAGTATAGCTGTCTGAGGTCTGTAGTGGACTCCTGACCTACTTAAGGAGTTTGTGTTTAATAAACATATCAAGTTGAAAGTAATAGGATATTTATTTTTGATATTACATGTACCTAAGTACAGAAATTTGTGTTTTGGGGAAAATGGCCATTAAAGTTTCTGCTTGTATTAGGCATTCTTTTAGAAATTTCCAGCACCATTAGGAGGATCTTTTTCATTTTTAGAAATCAGTTTTCTTCCTTTTCACTTTCCTATGATGCACTCTTCTTGATTTTATCACCTCCAAAAATGTTTTGTCTGCTTTCACTACACGCTCTCTGTCCATAGCATACAAAGCTTTGATGCAGTTCATCCGGGCTTAATTCCCATCATCTGTAAAACATATTTCCTGCTTTGCACACCTTCATTAAAACATGAAGCTGCATCATAAACACCAATAGCAAGTGCATTTCTTCTCACAAAAACGGTTTTTGGCAATCTTTCCCATACATATTGGTTAAAACTTTCATTTCTTTTTTGGGAACCGCCATGAAGACATTTCTTCAATAAGTTTTCATTTGCAAGGTCCCTGAATATAGGTTTGATGGCTTCCATTACAGCAGTTGGTAGGGAATTCCTGTGATGATATTCTTCACCACCAGCAATTGACCTTTGGTAGTCACACCATGATGAACATTTCATGTGGCACCCTTTACTGTGTGTCTGTCGCCATGGTGACGTTGTTGAAGGTTGAAGCAACGAATTCTAGGCATCTTGTGGATAATATACCACAAAGTAACATAAAACAACACAACCAAATGAAAATCGTTTCGAAATTCACAATACCACACTGCAACCCTTTCAAAACAGAGAACAAACGAAATCAGCGATTAAAACAATGCACGTCGATAGCAGCAGAGAAAGTATCTCGCGTATGACAATCTCTGGCGCAAATATAAACATTCGAATTCTACAGAGCGAAATACACTTACGTATGACGGAAGAATACTGTGCAAATGGGTGTGGCGCTGCATCTTGGTACACTTAAGACCAAATAACGTGCCTTATAATCTCTCAAATATGTAACTTTTATATAGCAAACTATTCAGGAAGATGTGTGCTACAAAATAGGCATATTTTTTTAAAAATCGAATTTTTTTAAATTTTTGACGTCCTACACGCCTTAAGTTGTCATTTTATCTCTCGGAGTCCAATAAGAAACTTCCTTTATCCATCTACCATCCATCCGATTGTAAGGTAGTAGCTTCCAAAAATAATTGATTTAGTTCTTCTAGATAAGCTGTCCAATTTTTTCCCTTTCTTGTTGTCTTTACAGAATGTAAATCATCATGGTATCAGTTCATGTTCTTTACGAACAAGGCACTCTTCTCTCTACTGCCCAATTACTCCACCTTTATCAGGGCGGTATCACGTTTCATCTTCGTTGTGGTGCGTGCTCGATGGTGAGAAGAAAGGAAGCAATATTAGGGTTCGACGATGAGATCGTTAGAGACTGAGCATAAAATCGTATTGGGGAATGATGAGGATGGAAATGGCCTTCCTCTTTTCAAAACGACCATCGCAGCATTCGCCTTAAGGATTCATTCTCCTCAGTCAGCCTATAAAGTAAGCGATTTTTACTTTTTTTGTTGGAAAGATTAAGTAATTAACATAGATCTTTTTGCACATTATTTATTGATTCTTGGACAACATTTTCTGATTTTTTAAGCAATTCAGTCATCATTAAGCCCCCATCCGAGGAGTTAAAGTTGCCCTGTCCAAAATGAAGTGTGCCCATGACGTAAGTCTTACAGTCTTCAAATCTCACCTGAAATAAAAAAAAACTAACAGTTTTGTAACCTATAGGATATTGCGCACGGAGTAATAACACAGTTTTTCGAAACAAAGATGTGGTATTGTCGTGTGATTTGGTTACTTTTTTGCAATAACTAATGAATAAATTAAAATAAAAGAAATTAGCAGTATCCTATATAGATTTCCTATATGTATTTCCCTAAAAAATCAGAAAAAGTTGTCCAAGACTCAATAAATAATGTGCAAACAGATTTACATTTATTGCTTCACTAATTTTTCTAAAAAATCGAAAAAACGCGTATTTTATAGACTGACTGAGGAGAATGAACCCTTAAACGATTTAGAGATTTATGGAAAACGAAAATCTGGACGAGAGGACAGGAACGTGAACCACTGTCCTCCCGAATGCCAATCGAGTGTCGTATCGCCTCACTCGGCGTTTATACTCTACAGTTAACTCTGACAGATATAAAGTATGTTGTCTGATGAAGTTTTCGAAATTATTTATCGCAAAGGACTTCATTTGTTGAGAGTCTCACGCAGGGAACCATCGAGATAAAATAAAGAGAGCCTGTTCAGCACACTAAAATTGTAGTCCTTAAAGATCCCGAGATAACGCTGTGGCCCTCCAGTTTGGGAGTTATGAGGAAGATCGTTATCCTCTCTTCATAAAAATGTCCTATGTATAAGATCAAACGCAGCTTTGCAAATGGAGAAATACATCTTCAACCACAGTCTTTTTTTAGTGTGCGAGACTCAAGTCCAATTGATTCTTGTTATCTCTATTGTTATTTAAATTGTTTCAAACTGACCTACAACAGATAGCTCGATTCAAAGATTATAATATTATTGTCTACCTTAAGAACCACAGATATTGCCTAGGTAAGGTGCCTCAACGGTACAGATAGCCGTACTGTCGGTGCAACCACAACGCAGGGATATCTATAGCGAGGCCACATAAACAGGTGGTTCCTGAAGAGGGGCAGCCTTTCAGTAGCCAACACGACCTTGCTGTGCTGATACTGTGAACAACTGAAAGCAAGTGAAAACTACAGCAGTTATTTTTCCCCAGGACATGCAGCTCTACTGAAAACCAAAACTGGCATTTTACGTATCGGAACGGCGAGTGTTGTATTCCTTTATCGGTTAGGTAGGATAGAAAACTGAAAAATGGGAATGGCCACGTTGAAGTTAGATATGGTGGGGGTGGGTGAAGTTCAGCTGCAGGATGAACAGGGTGTATGGTCAGATGAGTACCGGATTATAAATACAAAATCAAATAGAAATATTGCAGAGGTAGGTATAATAATGAATAAGAAAACAGGAATGTGAGTAAGACGCATTATCATACCCAGGATAGGTGCAAAGCTAACACCCACCGCAGTAGTACAAATTTATATGTCAACTAATTACGCAGGTGGAGAAGAGCTTGAAGGAATGTACAGGGTGTTTCAAAAATGACCGGTATATTTGAAACGGCAATAAAAACTAAACGAGCAGCGATAGAAATACACCGTTTGTTGCAATATGCTTGGGACAACAGTACATTTTCAGGCAGACAAACTTTCGAAATTACAGTAGTTACAATTTTCAACAACAGATGGCGCTGCAAGTGATGTGAAAGATATAGAAGACAACGCAGTCTGTGGGTGCGCCAATCTGTACGTCGTCTTTCTGCTGTAAGCGTGTGCTGTTCACAACGTGCAAGTGTGCTGTAGACAACATGGTTTATTCCTTAGAACAGAGGATTTTTCTGGTGTTGGAATTCCACCGCCTAGAACATAGTGTTGTTGCAACAAGACGAAGTTTTCAACGGAGGTTTAATGTAACCAAAGGACCGAAAAGCGATACAATAAAGGATCTGTTTGAAAAATTTCAACGGACTGGGAACGTGACGGATGAACGTGCTGGAAAGGTAGGGCGACCGCGTACAGCAACCACAGAGGGCAACGCGCAGCTAGTGCAGCAGGTGATCCAACAGCGGCCTCGGGTTTCCGTTCGCCGTGTTGCAGCTGCGGTCCAAATGACGCCAACGTCCACGTATCGTCTCATGCGCCAGAGTTTACACCTCTATCCATACAAAATTCAAACGCGGCAACCCCTCAGCGCCGCTACCATTGCTGCACGAGAGACATTCGCTAATGATATAGTGCACAGGATTGATGACGGCGATATGCATGTGGGCAGCATTTGGTTTACTGACGAAGCTTATTTTTACCTGGACGGCTTCGTCAATAAACAGAACTGGCGCATATGGGGAACCGAAAAGCCCCATGTTGCAGTCCCATCGTCCCTGCATCCTCAAAAAGTACTGGTCTGGGCCGCCATTTCTTCCAAAGGAATCATTGGCCCATTTTTCAGATCCGAAACGATTACTGCATCACGCTATCTGGACATTCTTCGTGAATTTGTGGCGGTACAAACTGCCTTAGACGACACTGCGAACACCTCGTGGTTTATGCAAGATGGTGCCCGGCCACATCGCACGGCCGACGTCTTTACTTTCCTGAATGAATATTTCGATGATCGTGTGATTGCTTTGGGCTATCCGAAACATACAGGAGGCGGCGTGGATTGGCCTCCCTATTCGCCAGACATGAACCCCTGTGACTTCTTTCTGTGGGGACACTTGAAAGACCAGGTGTACCGCCAGAATCCAGAAACAATTGAACAGCTGAAGCAGTACATCTCATATGCATGTGAAGCCATTCCGCCTGACACGTTGTCAAAGGTTTCGGGTAATTTCATTCAGAGACTACGCCATATTATTGCTACGCATGGTGGATATGTGGAAAATATCGTACTATAGAGTTTCCCAGACCGCAGCGCCATCTGTTGTTGAAAAGTGTAACTACTGTAATTTCGAAAGTTTGTCTGCCTGAAAATGTACTGTTGTCCCAAGCATATTGCAACAAACGGTGTATTTCTAGCGCTGCTCGTTTAGTTTTTATTGCCGTTTCAAATATACCGGTCATTTTTGAAACAGCCTGTATGATGTCATCAGAGAAATTATTCATATAGTTAAGGAAGAGGAAAATTTAATTGTGATGGGTGGCTGGAATTCGGTAGTACAAAGAGGAATAGAAGGAAAAACAGCAAGAGAATATGTGCTGATGAAAAGGAATGAAGGAGCAAGCCCCCTCGTAGAATTTTGCACAGAGCACAATTTCACCATCGCTAAACGATTGGGTTAGAATCGTGAAAGAAGGTTGCATACGTGGAAGAGACCTGGAGATACTGAAAGGTTTTAGATTGATTATATAATAGTAAGACGGAGGTTTCGGAACCAGATTTTAAACTGTGAGACATTTCTGGAGGCGGATGCCATCTCTGGCCGTAATCTAGTGGCGATGGACTGAAGATCAAAACTGAAAAAATTGCAAAAAGTTAGGAAATTAAGAACATGGGACTTGGACAAGTTGAAAGAACCAGATTTTTTGAGAGTTGCAGAGGGAGCAATAGGCAAAGATTGCCTGAAAAGGGGAAAGGAATACACCAGAAGACGGATGGTTAACTTTGAGATATGAAATAGTAAAGACAGCAGAGAATCAAATAAGTAAATAGACAAGTCTTCATCCTTGAATATCACAGCAGATATTGAATTTAATTGCCTGAAGAAAGGGAATACCAACGCCTAGAGAATGAGAGTGGCAGAAAGTGCAAAATGGCTAATCAGGAATGGCTTGAGTACAGATTTAAGTTTATAGAAACTCGTATAACTATTAGAAAGATAGATATGGCCTATAGGAAAATTAAAGAGGTCTTTGGAGAAAAGAGAGGCTGCTGTACGATATCAGTAGCTCAGGTGGAAAACCAGTACTAAGCAAAGAAGGGAAAGTTGAAAGGTGGAAGGAGTGATATAGAGGGGCTATAGAAGAGAAATGAACTTGAGGGTAATATTATAGAAACGGAAGAGGAAGTAGATGAAGATGAGATCGGAGAAGAATCTGACAGTGCTGAAAGGCCTAAGCCGAAACAAGGCCCCTGGAGTAGTCTACACTGCCACGCGGGATTAGTCGAGCGGTCTAAGGCGCTGCAGTCATGGACTGTGCGGCTAGTCCCGGCGGAGGTTCGAGTCCTCCCTCGTGCATGGGTGTGTGTGCATGTCCTGAGGATAATTTAGGTTAAGTAATGTATAAGCTTAGAGACTGATGACCTTAGCAGTTAAGTCCCATGAGATTTCACACACATCTGAACATTTTTTAGTAGTCTACATTCTCACAGAACTTCTGACATCTTTGGGAGAGCCAGCCGTGACGGAAGTGTTCCACTCGGTGTGCAAGACATATGAGACAGGGGAAATACCCTCAGACTTCAAGGAGAAGGTAATATAGTAATTCCAGTTCTATAGAATGCATTGGATAGGTGTGAATATTACCGAAATATCAGTTTAATAAGTCATGATTGCAAGATACTGACGCGAATTATTTACAGAAGACTGAAAAACTGGTAGAAGCCGACTTCAGGGAAGATAACTTTGGGTTCCAGAGAACAGTTGGAATACACTAGGCAGTACTAATCTTACCACTGATCTTAGAAGACAGGTTAAAAAAGGGCAAACCCACGTTGCTTTTGTAGACTTAGAGACAGCTTTCGGCAGTGTTGACTGGAATGCACTCTTTTGAATTCGATGGTAACAAGAGTAAAATACAGGGAGCCAAAGGTTATAAACAACTTGGACAGAAACCAGACGGCCGTTATAAGTGTCGAAGGGCATGAAAGTGGCTGAGGAAGGAGTGAGACTTGGCTGTAGCTTATCACCAATTTTATTCATACTGTGCATTCAGCAAGCGCTAAACGTAGCCAAAGAAAAATTTGGTGAAAGGATTATAGTTCAGAGAGAAGGAATAAAAACTATGAGGATCGTCGACGAAACTGTAGTTCTGTCAGAGACGCAAAGGACTTGGAACAGCAGTTGAATGGGTTGGACAGTGTCTTGAAAGGAGGATAAAAAGTGAACGTTAACAAAAGCAAAACAAGTGTAAAGGAATGTAGTCAAATCAAATTAGGCAATGCTGAGATAATTATTGTTGCTGTTGTTGTTGCTGCTTTTGTTGTCTTCAGTCCGAAGACTGGTTTGATGCAACTGTCCTGTGCAAGCCTCTTCATCTCCAAATAGCTACTTACGTCCTTTTGAATCTACTTATTGTATTCATCTCTTGGTCCCCCTCTACCATTTTTATCCTCCCCCCCCCCCCCCACACCGGGCACACACAAAAATTCCCCTCCGATACTAAACTGGTCGTCCCTTGGTGAGTCAGAATGTGTCCTATCTGAGATAATTAGGTAAGAAAACGAGGCAATAAGAGTAGTAGGTGAGGATTTCTACTTGGGCAGTAAAATAACTGATGATAGCCAAAGTAGAGAGGATATAAAATGTAGACTGGCAATGGTAAGAAAAGGTTTCTGAAGCAGATGAATGTGTTAACATGGAATGTAAATTTATGTTAGGAAATATTATCTGAAGGTATTGTCTAAGTGAAGTCTTGTACTGAAATGAAACGTGGACGGTAAGCTGTTCCGAAAAGAAGAGAAGAGAAGCGTTTGAAATGTGTTGCTACAGAAGAATACGGAAGAACAGTTCGGTAGGCCTCGTAACTAATGAGGTACTCGATGGAAATGGCGAGAAAAGAAATTTGTGACATAACTTCACTAAACAAAGGAATGGTTGCTACGGCACATTCTGAGACGTAAAGGAATCGTCAGTTTAGTATTGGAGTGAAGTGTGAGGAGTAAAAATTTCAGAGGGAGATCAAGAGACGAGTATAATAAGCAGGTTCAAATGAATGTGGGTTTCAGTAGTTATTCGGACATCGAGAGGCTTGCACAGGATACAGTAGCGTTTTGAGCTGTATCACAGTATCCTTCGGATTGAAGACCACAACAGCAACAACAATATTATTGTTGCAGTTATTTGTATCATGTTGGATAACGTCCTAAGTCTATTACACACATCAAAAAAAGTTTTGCATCACCTCGGTTCCGAGAGTTACCGAAACTGTACAGAAAATTGGAATAGAGATCGACATAAACATCACTTCCGCCCTTTTTATTGCTCATGAAAACCACACATTGCATGTTGTACCGCCATACAGCGAGACCTTCAGAGGTGGTGGTCCAGATTGCTGTTCACACCGGTTCCTCAGATACCCAGTAGCACGTCCTCTTGCATTGATGCATGCCTGTATTCGTCGTGGTATACTATCCACAAGTTCATCAAGGCACTGTTGGTCCAGATTGACCCATTCCTCAACGGCGATTCTGCGTAGATACCTCAAAGTGGTTAGTGAGTAACATCGTCCATAAACAGCCCTTTTCAATCTATCCCAGGCGTGTTCGATAGGATTCATATCTGGAGACATGCTGGCCACTCTAGTCCAGCGATGTCGTTATCCTGCGGGAAGCCATTCACAAGATATGCACGATGGGGGCGCGAATTGTCGTTCATCAAGACGAATGCCTCGCCTATACGCTGCCGATATGGTTGTACTATCGGTCGGAGGATGGCATTCACGTATCGTACAGCCGTTACGGCGCCTTACATGACCACCAGCGGATTACGTCGGCCCCACATAATGCCATCCCACAACAGCAAGGACCCTCCACCTTGCTGCACTCACTGGACAGTGTGTCTAAGGCGTTCAGCCTGACCGGGTTGCCTCCAAACACGTCTCCGACGATTGTCTGGTTGAAGGCATATGCGACACTCATCGGTGAAGAGAACGTGATGCCAATCCTGAGCAGTCCATTCGGCATGTTGTTGGGCCCATATGTACCCCGCTGTATGATGTCGTGGTTGCGAAGATGGACCTCGTCATGGACGTCGGGAGTGACGTTGCGCTTCATACAGCCTATTGCGCACAGTTTGAGTCGTTATTCAACATGGTGGCGTTGCTGTCAGGGTTCCTCCGTGCCATGATCCGTAGGTAGCGGTCATCCACTGCAGTAGTAGCCCTTGGGCGGCCTGAGCGAAGCATGTCATCGACAGTTCCTGTCTCTCTGTATCTCCTCCATGTACGAACAACACCGCTTAGGTTCACCCCAAAACGCTGGACACTTCCCTTGTTGAGAGCCCTTTATGGCACAAAGTAACAATACGGATGCGATCGAACCGCGGTATTGACCGTCTAGGCATGATTGAACTACAGACAACATGAACCGTGTACCTCCTTCCTGGTGGAATCTGATTGGCTGTCGGATCCCGTCCGTCTGATAGACGCTGGTCATGCATGGTTGTTTACATCTTTGAGCGAGTTTAGTGACATCTCTGAACAGTCAAAGGGACTGTGTCTGTGTCACCATATGCACACTCAACGTCTATCTTCAGGAGTTCTGGGAACCGGGGTGATGCAAAACTTCTTGATATAACATCTTGTATTAAAGGTACTTCCGAGACGTATTTCTCATAGGGCATGAATGTGTGTGATGTCCTTAGGTTAGTTAGGTTTAAGTAGTTCTAAGTCTAGGGGACTGATGACCTCAGATGTTAAGTCCCATAGTGCTTAGAGCCATTTGAACCATTTGAACTCGATCCAGGGGTATTGTAGTTAAATGAAATTTTCGTTTACATTTGAGAAACTGAAGTGCTTCAGTACAAGCTGACTCCTCTGTGTCCGCCTATTGCGGGGGCAGCTAGATTTTCCCGTCTCGGATATGGAGACGGGTTGAACATTCGTAAGATTTGTTTGTTGTAGTTCTTCGATATTGGGAAAAAGCGTCCTGAAACGATTAGAGTTCTTGCTGACCTATAACCTCCTTAGTCTTTATGTAGGATATATGCCACATCCAGTTTCTATTTCGATATACCTCAAGGAACAAATTGTAAAATATAGACAATATTGTGTTTTTCATTTATTATAAATAGTAATCACTTTGAACATGTCCTAAAATTTTGCTTCATCACACAATTTTTTTTTAAATTTGGAGTTTAAGTCTTATTTAGTACCAGAACAATTCACTGAAAACCAATATAAATTTTTGATTCATAAAATCTAAGCTCAGGACTGAAGGGGATGAAGAGCGACGTACACATCGAAGAGCAATCCCAAGTATATTACCATCATCATAAATATCAAGCTGTCTCACAGAAATAGCGTAGTTATGCCTTGTCATTAAAGGCAATCACACAATTTAGCATTTGTCACATGCGTTTACAAAGAATAAGGACGCGTAGATATCTTTCCCTTAACAGCCAACAAAAAGCCACCTGACGATACGTAGAATATCTGTTGTACAAATGTCTCTTGAATTGGTACTGAGACTGTTACGCCATCGGTTGTCAATTGTGTGTTAATTTTACCACAACGTGTTTCGGGCCGACGTTATCCTATTATGGAATACAAACTTTAAGCACTTGATAATGGGGTAATGTAGTCCTGAAACATGTCGTGGGAAAATTATCACACTTTTTAGAACTGATGTCATAATATTCTCAGTACCGATACATAGAATACTTCAACATTTTTGTAGAACCTGAATCAGCCCATTAACTTGACATTTGAATTATGCGGAAAGTGATTTATTAACATTAGTTCTGCACCCTGACTCAACAAACACTAAATCAGCGTCATTTCGGTTTTGAGATTCTCTCAAGCAGTGGCTTGTACTCGTATGCTCGCCCTCTGTTCAAGGAGGAACTGCGCCTCAATAGGTCGCTGTTTCATTCTACGTTCGGAGATGGGATTTGAGAATTCTCATACAGGAACTGTCCATCATGTGGGAAGACAGTTTGACATTTAGACAGATATGCAGTGCGCGATGTTCTGTCTGGGAGACGTTCCTACTCGTAGGTCATTGGTCATAAACAGGTGTTCATTTCCCAATGACGGAGAACAAGTCTTCGTGTCGACGGCGTCACTTGATAGCTGCCGAGGTTCTGCGCAGCCAGGAATAGAGCCGGCAGTCACGAAGGCCTTGATACCAGCTATTCTGTTTCCGACTAACCGAGGTCCTTGCAGTAACCATGCGAGTAGTTAAACCAGTAACGAAAATTCAGGGAGAATATTTCATTACAGTTTCATTACCATACTGAAATATTCACACTTTTGCGTCGCAAAATTAGGGCACTTTTATTCTGTATAAGTCCCGGTGTGAAGAGTGAATTTCACAATCCGAATATGGCCTGGGGGACGTTTAATGTAAGTTCAGATATCGGAAACGCACGTTCAAAAATGGTTCAAATGGCTCTGAGCACTATGGGACTCAACTGCTGTGGTCATTAGTCCCCTAGAACTTAGAACTACTTAAACCTAACTAACCTAAGAACATCACACACATCCATGCCCGAGGCAGGATTCGAACCTGCGACCGTAGCAGTCGCACGGTTCCGGACTGCACGCCTAGAACCGCGAGACCACCGCGGCCGGCAAAACGCACGTGCTGGCACTGATACAGGATCTGTATTTGAAAGGACGACAGTTCAGATGCCCGTCAGGTCATCCTGGCTTTGGTTTTCCATCGATGACGATTATCGCTGAAGGGAAATGCTGCAAAGATTGCTTTGGAAAGGACGTGTCCGTTGTCCTCCACAGCCCAGGCTGCACAGCTGCGTCTCTGGGACCCTCCTTGTTAACGGACAGTAAACCCTGTTCTTCTCGTCTACAGCTACATCTGTATAGATACTCCGCAAGCCACCGGACGGTGCGCGGCGGAGGGTACCGTGTACGACGACTAATCATTCCCCTTCCTGTTCCACTCGCAAACAGAGCGAGGTACAAAAGACTGTCTATACGCTTCCGAACGAGTCTTAATTTCTATTTTTTTTTTTTTTTTATGATCCTCTCGCGAAATGTACGCTGGCGGCAGTAGGATCGCTTTGCAGGCAGTTTCAAATGCCAGTTCTCTGAATTTTCTCAATAGTGTTCCGCGTAAAGAAAGTCATCCTTCCTCCAGGGGCTCCTATTTGATTCCACAAAGTATCTCCGTAATACTCGCATGTTGGTCGAACCTACCAGTAACAAATCTAGCGGCCCACCTCTGAACTGCTTTGATGTCTTCCTTTAATACGTCCTGTTAGCGATCGCAAACGCTCTACTTATATTCAATGATGGGTCGCACTAGTATTCTATACTCGGTCTCCTTTACAGATGAACCATACTTTCCTAAAATTCTCCCAATATACCGAAGTCGACCATTCGCCTTCCCCACTAACGTCCTTATGTGCTCGTCTGATTTCATATCGCTTTCCAACGTTACACCATGATATTTCACCGACGTGACTGTGTCAAGCCGCGCAGGACTAGCCAAGCGGTCTAGGGCGCTGCAAATTGTTCAAATGGCTCTGAGCACTATGGGACTCAACATCTGAGGTCATCAGTCCCCTAGAACTTAGAACTACTTAAACCTAACTAACCTAAGGACATCACACACATCCATGCCCGAGGCAGGATTCGAACCTGCGACCGTAGCGGTCGCCCGGTTCCAGACTGCAGCGCCTAGAACCGCTCGGCCACAACGGCCGGCTAGGGCGCTGCAGTCATGGACTGTGCGACTGGTCCCGGCGGAGGTTCGAGTCCTCCCTCGGACATGGGTGTGTGTGTTTGTTCTTAGGATAATTTAGGTTAAATAGTGTGTAAGCTTAGGGACTGATGACCTTAGCAGTTAAGTCCCATAAGATTTCACACACATTTGAACATTTGACTGTGTCAAGCAGAACACCACTAATGCTGTATTACGACATTACGGGATTGTTTTTCCCACTCATCCGCATTAACTTACATTTTTCTACATTTAGAGCAGGCTCCAATCATCACCCCACCTAGAATGGCTCTAAACACTATGGGACTTAACATCTGAGGTCATCAGTCCCCTAGACTTAGAACTACTTAAACCTAACTAACCTAAGGACATCACACACATCCATGCCCGAGGCAGGATTCGAACCTGCGACCGTAGCAGCAGCGCGTTTCCGGACTGAAGCGCCTAGAACTGCTCGGCCACAGTGGGTGGCTCACCCAACAAGAAATTTTGTCCAAGTTATCTTGTATCGTCCTACAGTCACTCAACGACGCCACCTCCCGTATACCACGGCATTATCAGCAAACAGCCGCGGATTGCTGCTCGCCCTGTCCGTCAAATCATTCATGAATACAGAGAATAATAGCAGTCCTATCACAATTCTCTGAGGATATCTTTGTCTATATCTTCTTTCTTTAGCCGCCGAGCTGGTTTTTTTTTTGTGCCACATAGCGTGGATATGTTTCTTGATATGAAATGCTCCCTGCTATTGTCGGTTGCGGGATGGTTTTGTTCATCCTCTAATCACTAACGGTTACATTACAAAGAATTTAGTGTTGCGATTTGTTTGAAAATGATTCAGTTAAAGATAAGTTAGATGAGCAGACGCCATGGGCCATTTGTATAGACATATATCATTTATCTATATACCCCAAAAACCACAGCGAAAGGCACCTATTCCCCGTCTCCCTTGCTGTCTTTTCATTTCCTTTCATGTATGATGTACAGAAAAGATAACTGCTTTATCGCTTTGTTATGTGAATTAATTAATCTAATTTTGCGACAGTTACGCGATTTGCAGTGGATAGGCCACACTAATATAGTATCATCTTTGCCTCAACGCTGATGACATATTGTCAAAGTTTTGAGAGTGCCCTACAAGCTATGAATCGCGACTTTCTTGTGATGAAATGGCGTTTATCGACCATTTCTGCACTTGTGGAAAATTGAGAATAAAAAGCATCTGTATAGACGTGACGTAGGAATATCATACTTGCACGGGAGATCGACGAATGGAATTAAAGGGAATAATTCAAAGCGCCATACCGTGGACGGTGTAAGAACAACGTTTATAGCGTGAAAGCGCTGCAACAGAACATGACTTGCTGAAAGGATGGGTCTTTGTTTCGATCACCGAACAGCATTAGTAAAATCTGTAGAGATGGCAGGATGATACCGATGAACATAATTTGTGGAATTAATTGAATCTTAGTGGAGTGCGGTTGAGGCAATTCTCCAACAATTTACTCACCTCTGTAGACGTTATCGCTAAAGCACGCCCTTGAGGTAGTGTTCGATTCGGACGTGGTCGATTCGAATCCTTTTGGTTGCAGAAATTGTCACTAAAAGTATTTCGTTGACAAAGGGAAGTCTCCAATCAGTAGCTGGCCGCGGTGGCCGAGCGGTTCTAGGTGTTTCAGTCCGGAACCGCGCGACTACTACGGTCGCAGGTTCGAATCCTGCCTCGGGCGTGGATGTATGTGATGTCCTTAGGTTAGTTAGGTTTAAGTAGTTCTAAGTTATAGGGGACTGATGACCTCAGATGTTAAGTCCCATTGTGCTGAGATCCATTTGAACCATTTGAACCAATCAGTAGATTTAGCACCAATGGCTTGGATCAAATTCCAAATTTCAAGTCAATGTCTCTTGAAGCGAGAGCATACGATACTGTTGGTGGTGATACGTCAAGCGAAGGAGACATTTAGCACGGCGATCCCCTTGTTGTTATTCGAGACTCAGGCTACGTGCCGGCATTAGGTTTCATCCTCTCCCTTCTCTAATCATAAGACAACGGACGCACGACACCACTCTACTCACATACCTATTACCATCACTCCTCCTCAACAGATACATTTAAGGCACAACTGACATACACCGGTTGGAAAGAAACCGTTGTGAGCGAAGGAAGACATTCCTTCCCGGTTAGGTGCCTGAGAAATCCTCGAAGTTACCCATTCAGTAATGCCATACGAATTTTCTCTTTATTCCAGCGAGTTTGACATTGCTGCTGTTTGTGCTTACACAGTCATTGTCCTCTTTCCGATGGCAGAGGCAAACAGATTAATTCCTCGAGCTCGGCAATTAAGGAGCTGCCATTGTTAAGCGCACGAAGACTGAAGCACAATACTGAAACGAGAATATTGCTAGCCCCATAGGAAACGTTTGCTGAAAGTTTGGTTACGAATGGAATGCCCCTGATACGCTTTCTCTCACACCTCATCCCCGTGCAACCATGCTCCGTCAATGTAGAAAGAGGTGCAGTTAGAGGGATGTTAAGCTCCAAGTTTTGTTCATTGACGAAAACAGATTTTTCCTTGGGTCCGCTGATACTCTTCTAGTCTACAAGAAGAACAGCAGATGCGTGAGGGAATTGGGAAGTTACATAAATGAAATCTCTGAACATCACGAAGTGGAGAGGTGGAGCCAGCAATGGTGTTTGTTAAGGGAAAACTTAACGTGCATGAGTATGACATGAAGGGGCAACATCTGGTCTTGTCTCTGTTGTGAATAACATAGTGTGAAAGACTGAAAAATAATGCGTTTACTTATTCAAATGTTTCAGTTTGGTCTTTCAAGTTATCATTGTCTTTGGAAGTACGGGTCAACACAACATTTTTCATTTCCTTTAACATTTATTTTCGCACCAGGAAGTATGCATAATACACTACTGGCCATTAAAATTGCTACACCAAGAAGAAATGCAGATGATAAACGGGTATTCATTGGACAAATATATTATACCAGAACTGACATGTGATTACATTTTCACGCAATTTGGGTGCATAGATCCTGAGAAATCAGTACCCAGAACAACTACCTCTGGCCGTAATAACGGCCTTGATACGCCTGGGCATTGAATCAAACAGAGCTTGGATGGCGTGTAAGGTACAGCTGCACATGCAGCTTCAACACGATATCACAGTTCATCAAGAGTAGTGACTGGCGTATTGTGACGAGCCAGTTGCTCGGCCACCATTGACCAGACGTTTTTAATTGGTGAGAGATCTGGAGAATGTACTGGCCAGGGCAGCAGTCGAACATTTTCTGTATCCAAAAGGGCCCGTTCAGGACTTGCAACATCCTGCTGAAATTTAGAGTTTCGCAGGGATCGAATGAAGGGTACAGCCACGGGTCGTAACACATTTGAAATGTAACGTCCACTGTTCAAAGTGCCGTCAATGCGAACAAGAGGTGACCGAGACGTGTAACCAATGGCACCCCATACCATCACGCCGGGTGATACGCCTCTCTGGCGATGACGAATACACGCTTCCAATGTGCGTTCACCGCGATTTCGCCAAACACGGATGCGGCCATCATGATGCTGTAAACAAAACCTGGAGCCATCCGAAAAAATGACGTTTTGCCATTCGTGCACCCAGGTTCGTCGTTGAGTACACCATCACAGGCGCTCCTGTCTGTGATGCAGGGTCAAGGGTAACCGCAGCCATGGTCTCCGAGCTGATAGTCCATGCTGCTGCAAACGTCGTCGAACTATTCATGCAGATGGTTGTTGTCTTGTAGACGTCCCCATCTGTTGACTCATGTATCGAGACGTGGCTGCACGATCCATTACAGCCATGCGGATAAGATGTCTGTCATCTCGACTTCTAGTGATACGAGGCCGTTGGTATCCAGCATGTCATTCCGTATTACTCTCCTGAACCCACCGATTCCATATTCTGCTAACAGTCATTGGATCTCGACCAACGCGAGCAGCAATGTCGCGATACGATAAACCGCATTCGCGATAGGCTACAAACCGACCTTTATCAAAGTCGGAAACGTGATGGTACGCATTTCTCCTACTTACACGAGGCATCTCAACAACGTTTCACCACGCAATGCCGATCAACTGCTGTTTGTGTATGAGAAATCGGTTGGAAACTTTCCCCATGTCAGCACGTTGTAGGTGTCGCCACCGGCGCCAACTTTGTGTGAATGCTCTGAAAAGCTAATCATTTGCATATCACAGCCTCTTCTACCTGTCGGTTAAATTTCGCGTCTGTATCACGTCATCTTCGTGGTGTAGCAATTTTAATGGCCAGTAGTGTAGAAACGAACATTCATTCCAAAGAAGACGATAATGCGAAATTCAACCCAAATTTGAGCACACGGTCATCACCAAACGACGCGAGCATTAGATCTTTCACGCGTCTAGCAGTATGAGGCGTTTTTTTTTCTGTTTTGGTTCTAATAAAACCCCATGTCATTCCAAGCATGTGTGTCAATTTTTACCTCTCTATCTACATTATCCCGTGGTTTATTAAGTTTTCAAATTTATACTGACTTTTTGATCACCCGGTACTTTCCTTTTCGTAACGTACGCGCAACGCCACCAGGCGGCGGCATTCACCTGGCTGTGGAAAATGGAAATTTGTGGTAAGTTCCTATGGGACCAAACTGCTGAGGTCATCTGTCCCTAGGCTTACACACTACTTAATCTAACTTAAACTAACTTACGCTAGGACAACACACAAAATGCCCGAGGGAGGACTCGAACCTCCGACGACGGGGGAGGGGGGGGGGGCCTAGACCGCCAGGCTGCCATCTGGCTGTGGGTCCCATAGTGTTTTGGCTCACCTGTGTAGCATCCTTCACTGTACTGAAACGAAATGCTGTCTGGTGATGGTTCTGTGCTTTTGAGTACTCAGAGACTCAGACTGTACTCCTGTCCAGATACTCCATCATGTGACTCAGAGGGCCATAGACACGCGTTCCCTGGTAGATGCCGTGTTTCTTGACTTCCGCAAGGCGTTCGATACAGTTCCCCACAGTCGTTTAACGAACAAAGTAGGAGCATATGGACTATCAGACCAATTGTGTATTTGGATTGATGAGTTCCTAGATAACAGAACGCAGCATGTGATTCTCAATGGAGAGAAGTCTTCCGAAGTAAGAGTGATTTCAGGTGTGCCTCAGGGGAGTGTCGTAGGACCGTTGCTATTCACAATATACATAAATGACCTTGTGGATAACAACGGAAGTTCACTGAGGCTTTTTGCGGATGATGCTGTGGTATATCGAGAGGTTGTAACAGTGGACAATTGTACTGAAATGCGGGAGGATCTGTAGCGAATTGACGCATGGTGCAGAGAATGGCAATTGAATCTCAATGTAAACAAGTGTAATGTGCTGCGAATACATAGAAAGAAAGATCCTTTATCATTTAGCTACAATATAGCAGGTCAGCAACTGGAAGCAGTTAATTACATAAATTATCTGTGAGTAGGCATTAGGAGTGATTTAAAATGTAATGATCATATAAAGTTGATCGTCGGTTAAGCCGATGCCAGACTGAGATTCATTGGAAGAATCCTAAGGAAATGCAATCCGAAAACAAAGGAAGGAGGTTACAGTACACTTGTTCGCCCACTGCTTGAATACTGCTCACCAGTGTGGGATCCGTACCAGATAGGGTTAATAGAGGAGACAGAGAAGATCCAACGGAGAGCAGGGCGCTTCGTTGCAAGATCATTTAGTATTCGCGAAAGCGTTACGGAGATGATAGATAAACTCCGGTGGAAGACTCTGCAGGATAGACGCTCAGTAGCTCGGTTCGGGCTTTTGTGAAGTTTCGAGAACATTCCTTCACCGAGGAGTCAAGCAGTATATTGCTCCCTCCTACGTATATCTCGCGAAGAGATCATGAGGATAAAATCAAAGAGATTAGAGCCCACACAGAGGCATACCGACAATCTTTCTTTCCACGAACAATACGAGACTGGAATAGAAGGGAGAACCGATAGAGGTACTCAAAGTACCCTCGGCCACACACCGTCAGGTAGCTTGCGGAGTATGGTTGTAGATGTAGATGTAGACTCTATGATTACCATCATGAAAATAATAGAAAACGTCTACATGTAACCTTACCCTCTTTGTTACATTGTTCTTCTGTAAATCACTGCTTCCATTAATGCTTCGTCTCTGATGTGTAATGCTGAAGCCCATTTCATCTACTGACGAACAATGTCGTTTGAACATACTAGAATTACGTTTAAATAAGTGTGCAAAGTCTTGAGAAGTATTCTTTCTTAAGTACATTCTAAGACAAAAAAAAAAAAAAAAAAAAAAAGGACGCACCACGAAGGAACTATCCGAATGAGACGGATATCGGTAGATGAGATGTACATTTACAAACAAACAAATGATTACAATTTCAGAAAAACTAGATATTTATTCAAGACAAAGAGCTTCACAAATTCTGGAAGTTAATAACGCGTGGACCAGCTCTGCCCCTTATGCAAGCAGTTATTCGACTTGGAATTGAGGGTCCAATGAGCCACCTTCAAGCTGTCTCTCTACCGTTCCACTCTCGAATGGTACGCGGGAAAAACGAGCACTTAAATTTTTCTGTGCGAGCCCTGATTTCTCTTATTTTATCATGATGATCATTTCTCCCTATGTAGTTGGGTGGGAACAGAATGTTTTCGCAATCGGAGGAGAAAATTGGTGATTGAAATTTCATCAGAAGATCCCGTCGCAACGAAAAACGCCTTTGTGTTAATGATTACCACTCCAATTCACGTATCATGTCTGTGACACTATCTCCCCTATTTCGTGATAATACAAAACGAGCTGCCCTTCTTTGTACTTTTTCGATGTCATCCGTCAGTCTCACCTGATGCGGATCCCACACCGCACAGCAATACTCCAGAATAGGGCGGACAAGCGTGGTGTATTCAGTCTCTTTAGTAGACCTGTTGCACCTTCTCAGTGTTCTGCCAATGAATCGAGGCCTTTGGTTTGCTCTACCCACAATATTATCCATGTGATCGTTCCAATTTAGGTCATTTGTAATTGTAATCCCTAAGTGTTTAGATGAATTTACAGCCTTCAGATTTGTGTGACTTACCGCGTAATCGAAATTTAGCGGATTTCGGTTAGTACTCATGTGAATAACTTCACACTTTTCTTTATTCAGGGTCAATTGCCACTTTTCGCACCATACAGATATCTTATCTAAATCATTTCACAAGTCGTTTTGATCATCTGATGACTTTACAAGACAGTAAATGACAGCATCATCTGCAAACAATGTAAGACGGCTACTCAGATTGTCTCCTATATCGTTAATATAGATCAGGAACAATAGAGGGCCTATAACACTTCCTTGGGGAACGCCGTATATTACTTCTGTTTTACTTGATGACTTCCTGTCTATTACTTAGCACTGTGACCTTTGTGACAGGAAATCACGAATCCAGTCGCACAACTGAGGCGATACTCCATAGGCACGCAGTTTGGTTAGAAGACGGTTGTGAGGAACGGTGTCGAAAGCCTTCTGGAAATCTAAAAATATGGAATCAATTTGACATCCCCTGTCGATAGCACTTATTACTTCATGAGTATAAATGGTTCAAATGGCTCTGAGCACTATGGGACTTAACTTCGGAGGTCATCAGTCCTCTAGAAGTTAGAACTACTTAAACCTAACCAACCTAAGGACATCACACACATCCATGTCCGAGGCAGCATTCGAACCTGTGACCGTAGCGGTCGCGCGGTTCCATACTGTAGCGCCTAGAACCGCTCGGCCACAACGGCCGGCACATGAGTATAAAGAGCTAGTTGTGTTTCACAAGAACGATATTTTCTGAATCCGTGCTGACTATGAGTCAATAAATCGTTTTCTTCGAGGTACTTCATAGTGTTCGAATACAGTATATATTCCGAAACCCTACTGCAAATCGACGTTAGTGATATGGGCCTGTAATTCAGCGGATTACTCCTACTTCCCTTTTTGGCAATTTTCCAGTCTTTAGGTACGGATCTTTCTGTGAGCGAGTGGTTGTATATAATTGCTAAATATGGAGCTACTATATCAGCATACTCTGAGAGGAACCTGACTGGTATACAACCTGGACCGGAGTCCTTGCCTTTATTAAGTGATTTAAGCTGCTTTGTTACACCGGGGATATCTACTTCTATGTTTCTCATCTTGGCAGTTGTTCTTGATTGGAATTCAGGAATATTTACTTCGTCTTCTTTGGTAAAGGAGTTTCGGAAAACCGTGTTTAATAACTCTGATTTAGTTGCACTGTCATCAGTGACTTCACCGTTGTTATCGCGCAGTGAAGGTAATGATTGCGTCGTGTCATTGGTGTGCTTTATGTATGACCAGAATCTCTTTGGGTTTTCTGCCAGATTTCGAGTCAGAATTTCGTTGTGGAAATTATTAAAAAGCATAGAGTTGTTGGATGTCCTCCTGAGGGAGGGACGTCGTGCCAAATTCTGTGAAGTTGGCTCATTAGAACGTCAAAATCCCGAGATTGTTGGAGGACACTTCCCACAATGTTCCAAACGTCCTCAGTTGGGAAGAGATCCAGTCATCAGCGCTCATTTCTACTCCAGTCAATGAAATTCCTATCCCGCATCTCGTGGTCGTGCGGTAGCGTTCTCGCTTCCCACACCCGGGTTCCCGGGTTCGATTCCCGGCGGGGTCAGGGATTTTCTCTGCCTCGTGGTGGCTGGGTGTTGTGTGCTGTCCTTAGGTTAGTTAGGTTTAAGTAGTTCTAAGTTCTAGGGGACTGATGACCATAGATGTTAAGTCCCATAGTGCTCAGAGCCATATGAACCATATGAAATTCCTAGGTGAAGACATTTCTAGAGACCCCCCGGACAGCAGTGGGATACCAGCATGACTGTCGCCCACTATACTGCCCGACAACCATTAGTGATGGCCTGGTAAGCCATTTCTTTTCATAGCAGGACCCATTCGGTTGTCAACCGCTGCAGCCTTACAGCACAGCGGTAGTCGTCGATATTCTACGCCCCGTTGTGTTGCCCTTCATAGCAAGTCATCCTGAGCTAACATTTTAGCAAGATAATTCCCACCTGCACATGGTGAGAGTTTTCACTGCTTGTCTTCGTGTTTGCCAAACCCTATCTTGTCGGGCAAGGTCGCCGGATATCTTCCCAATTGCGACCGTTTGGAGCTTTATGGTTAGGTCTTTCCAACCAGCTCTGGATTTTGACGAGCTATCGCGCCAATTGGACAGATTCTGACACGGTATCCGTCAGGAGGACATCGAACAATTCTGTCAATCAATACCAAACCGAATAACTCCTTGCATAAAGACCATAGGTGGACCAACGCGTTATTGACCTGCCCAATTTGTGAATCTCTTTCTCTTGAATAAATCATGCAGTTTTTCTGAAACTGTAATCATTTGTTTGACTGTATATGTATATAACATCTACCGATTTCAGTCCCATTTGGATAATTCCTTCGTGGTAAGTCGTCTGTCTTAGACTGTATTTTCAATCTTTGGTTAGCATACGTGGGACCCATAAAGTGAAAAGCTCTGTAATGCACAAAAATTCGTGTAAAATGACCTGGGCACGGCCTATCGGGATCCTTGCGACGTCAGCGAGCTCGCATACCTTCAATCAGTGATCACTGTTCCCACAATCTCGTCAGTGGTTGTACAGGTTTTTATACGTCCTTAATGCTCTCATCTTCAGTGGATACATGCCCACGGTTAGATTCAGCAGCTTAGGTCTTAATCTGGTCTGGCCGCTGGCGAGCCGTAAGCCCGGGGCCAGCCGGCATCGCTCGCCGCCGGAAGCCCTATCTGGCTGGCTGGCCGGTGGACCTCGCTGTAAGATAAGCAGCTTACGGAATTTCACCTGTCAGCAGAGACGATGTCAACTGCCCGCTGCCGTCCGCTCGCATCAGGCAGCACATCCGTTACAGAAAGAGCTGCGCAGCGCAAGCCACATATCAAATGCAAGCGTCAGCACGTTCTCTAAAATCACGCATGGCCGAAAGCAGTCTTGAAAAGTAGAAGAATTCACTGAGCTTGTGATTGTTGTGTGTGTTATACTGACAACCTTTTGTTGACTAATGCAAATCTGCTTAGGAAGATTCTTTACGCAATTTACATTCATTTTTAGTACCTAACCAATTATCTGTGTTGTGGGAAACCAATCCCGTATTATTTGGGATGCACATCAAATATTGTGAGTGGTTGGACGGTGAGAACCTGCCTTCAGCCTATTGTGTATGAAAAAGATGCAATAAAAGCATCAAAGCGTATGACAAAGGCAAATGCTATAGCAAACCACAGCTAAAAGCAAGCTCACGGTTCAGCAACAAATACACACTAAACTCGATGTTATACATTATGCAGTCTTTGGCATAAAAAACAGATCTTATGATATATGAGATGTTTACACACATTTGTGAACGAATCTGTTGTGTGTGAACGTGTTCTCGGCTTATGGAGAGTCTTTCTTGGCTACAGTGGAAGCGCTCATAAAAAACTTCCCAGCTAAGAAGCACTGTAATATTAAATAACAAAAAGTGTTAATAATTTTCTAATATAGACAAATGCAAACAACTTGAAACACCACACACACAAGCAATACAAGCTGAATGGATAATAAATTACTATACACCTGAAAATAGCAAGATTTCTCCTCAAAAGATTTCGTAAGAAAGTAATAAAACGGAAAAAAGTAACTGATTATATTGCTAATAATTTCCAGCGATCACACTAATTACCACAGTTCCAGTATTTTCCAGACATACAAGTAATAACATGGACAACGAACTGAAACGAGAAGAACGGCTTCACCCTTTCTAAAATTTTGACAGTTCTCTTTCAAAGGTGACTCCGATATCCTATGCTATACCATTAATACATACAGTCATAATGATACATCCAGTGAAATAAGTGAAAAGATACAGGAATATAAACAGTTATATCCTTCAGTCTCCATGAGAAAGAAAACAAATGCTGTCATAAACCATTCTCCGTACACTTACAGATTGCAGCAGTGTAAAATGGTTCAAATGGCTCTGAGCACCATGGGACTTAACATCTGAGGTCATCAGTACCCTAGAACTTAGAACTACTTAAACCCAACTAACCTAAGGACATCACACACATCCATGCCCGAGGCAGGATTCGAACCTGTGACCGTAGCGGTCGCGCGGGTCCAGACTGTAGCGCCTAGAACCGCGCGGCCACACCGGCCGGCATGCAGCAGTGTACACCGATATGTTAGGCCTATGTCATGAGAAGCTTTAAGTCAAGTAGACCTTCCCATAAAAAGATTTGCGAAACCATCAAGCGAATTGTAATACACAGAATCTACGTTGTAGATTTGCTTTCTACAAACACGCGAATTTTCTGAAACATGAAGATGGTATCTGATTTTTTGTCACTTGCGATTATTACAAAATATTGTTTATTCGACGCTGCATTTTGTTTCTCCCTCGTCGAAAGTTTGCGACAGTGGAATGACGTACAGAAAGATTCATGGTCAAAGGTGTGTTCCATATAAAATTTTCCTGTTTGTAGTTTGGAGAAAGTTTGTTCACAAACTGTTATTTTATTCAAATATTGACCGCTGTCAACGTATCGAAGTGCTCCAGACATAAATTATGACAACCTAATTGGCTGTTGGTCGTGGAAGTTGCTACTGCATGTTACAAGTTATTGGCAGCTACACTCACCGTAATTTGAAGACATGATAGAAGAGAGGCACTGGTACCAAATAATTACTCTCAAGTCATCGCAGAAAAGATGGCTAATAAATGGAAAAGACGTTCTGCGAGGGCGTGGTGAAAAGTAATGCCTACGAAGTTCTAGTGTGAAGTTTCGCTCCCATGCGATAATTACAGCCCGTACTGGAGCTCTGTGAGTAGCTACACTATAATTATGACTACTTGGTATAATTGCGTATCTGCATTGGCTAAAAATCTTACTCTCATCCACATCGATGAATAGCTGGAGGCGTTAGCTGTTGATACACGTATTCTGAAATTCTGTACGTACTCATTTTTCGTATTCGGTCACTGGTTCTGGCGTTAACAACATGTAATATTCAGTTCATTTAACTGCTAATTCTCTACCACGTAAAATATTCTTCCTTCGAAAATTGGATGTAATTCTTCATCGCCATTTTAAGCTTTTCTCCAGACTGTTTACTGTATGTTTGTTAAATTTAAACCCGTTCGTGAAATGTCAGACTACAGACATTTCCTATTCTTCCCTAAAAATACTTATGCAACGTTCAACATTATAATATAACGACGCCGGCCGCGGTGGTCTAGCGGTTCAGGCGCTCAGTCCGGAACCGCGCGACTACTACGGTCGCAGGTTCGAATCCTGCCTCGGGCATGGATGTGTGTGATGTCCTTAGGTTAGTTAGGTTTAAGTAGTTCTAAGTTCTAGGGGACTGATGACCACAGATGTTAAGTCCCATTTGAACCAATATAACGACAATTGTTCACACACCATTAGAAGCTCCCATAACCGCAATAAAATAGCACATTAAATATAACTCTTGAAATCTCTATCACCTTAATCAACACAAAAACAAATTTTAATCATAATAAAATTGTGACCTTTATTAATGTGAACGTCCCATATATTAAAAGGACGTAAAATGGTCTTTAGAGGGGTTTTGTTATGGCAACAGATGAATTTATTAGCAAGAGCAACCGGTTGCGTGACTTAAGTCTGACATCTTGTAGCAGCTCTAGACTCGTGATAGTCAAGTTTCGTAACTGGACATTGATTGATTGGCGACTGGACATGCGCGTTCCAGTGTGGAAGGTTAGTGCAGCAGCACCAGAGGTCAGCAGGCGGCCACTCAACTACGCAATAGCTCGTTCAGCTCACTTAACAGTTTTTCGCCGGTCTGTCTTTGACAACTGGTTAGCGATAACAAGAACTGCTATTTTGTGATACAAGAAGGACGTACGTAAGAATCCTTTCGTTAAATAAGTTAAAAAGTATTAAGCGACGTTTATCAACTTTAGAAAATGTCGGTAAATAAATGCTACTCTTTTCATGGTGATCATGTGTTTCAAACATCTGAATTCATAAATTACCCACTTCATAGGCGAGGAGTCGTAAAATTCCCAGTATACAGAATGACGAAAGTCGGAGACTTTAGAACATTTGCTGCTATATCCAAGGAAAAAAATGTAGTAGCTCTCTATTATTAAATACATTTAACGATAATATTCGCTGAAAATAACAATCGCCACTAAATTACTTCAGACTGTGAATACTCTTGCTTAGCTATTTTACAATGTAATTCTTAACAAGTCATAAACAATGTTACTGAAAATACAATTTTTGTCTCGGAGAGATTATTTCATAATAGTTGTTGTCAAAACTGGCGAAAGAGTTATTTAATATCTTGTTGCATAGAGTGGAACTATGGAAATACGATGTTATATTTTGTGTTCTAATATGGACTTATTCTGTTGTCACAGGCGATTCATGGTGTCGGCTATGGCAGAATGCGTGAGAGTGGTGGTTCGCTGCCGCCCCATGAACAAAAGAGAACTAGACCTACGTTGTAAAGTAAGTCCTTACAAAATAATTGCCTAATGCCACAGTCTACATATAGAGTCACTTTTCGACACAGCTAAGCGACTTATCATATGAGTTTACTTTTCCACGAAGACGTGCAGGAACACGTATGAGATTCGTCAGGAAGTAGACGGTGATCTAGCAAGTTGTTGTCCAGCAATTTTGTACACTCCTTTGGAAAAATTCTCCACTTCATCCACCCTCTCTACAAATGCGCACACAACAAAGCATATATGAATAGTCAGGCATTTTGTTAACACGACGCTTTCTCAAAAATATAAATTTTTATGAAATTTACGGTGTAGCAAACAAATAATGTACCACATGTATGAAGATAAATGTTGAAAACCTCGTTTGGTAAGTAAATAGCTTACAAACGAAAGGAATTCTTCTATATATTGTGTAATAAGGTATTTACTCAGAACTTTATGATGAATACTCTGTTATTCCAGAGGTATGTTTATGACCAAAAAAGTAAGGACGAAAATTAGTTCTTCTTTTCAATGAAAGTGCTATACTTTATCCCATAAAACATGAAACAACATAGAAAATTGTAACCGGTTGTTTAAATAATTATTAAGTTGTGTTCTCATAAAGAACGAATCCTTTTAGATATAGAGCATTTAATTTTAAGGAAAGCATCACAGAGCTCTACAAGCAACTGAATTGAACCACTGTTATAATTTGTGTTTGTGCTAGTTTTGGGAAAAGACTGTTTGGTAAGGTGTCATAGAATTTGAGCTCAATAGGCTCTGGACATCTCACTATGTGATGCCCGGCTATGCATTCGGAATTAAACAGAAGTAGTCGCAATGTATTAACATCATTGTCTTGTAGCTTGTCAATAAATCCAAGGTGACAAATGTGTAAGATCAAATACGGCGTAATTATAGGCGTCCACTCTGGGTTACTGTGTCAGAAAAATTTCACAGGGTTGCACGCGGCCAGATTTTTAGTCAACGAAGTTATTGTGAAACAGCCTGGGAAACGCTAAATTCTGTCGAAGCCTTAGTGGGCCTAATAAATTAACGGTAGGCGATCACCAAATTGTAAGGCTACTGTGCAGTCCAGTCGCCAACAGTACTGAATTGTTATAGTTAATTTGCAGCTGGTTAGAGAGGTGTAGTGTGGGCTGTAACTATCGTACGGCCGAGCAACTTGGTAGATATTCTAATGCGTTAACGCGGAACCGAAGAACGCTGGAAAAAAATTGGTTCCAATTTTGGCCACCAGGTGCAAATCTAGCGCTGTGTATAGAAGAAACGCGTATGTAAATATTTCCATATGTAGTGGATTACTAACAGGAGATGGGCAAAAAAAAGTGAGAAAGACATAATATTGATTTTATTAATAACCGCCGCTTGCACAATTGTTTCAATATGAGCGCCGGAGACGTCGACTACATACTGTATAGCGTCAGATTTGCACCTGGTAACCGAAACTGGAACTAACTTTCTTCAGTGTAAATCGGTTCCGCATTAACGCGTTAGAATATCTATCAAGTCTCTCTGACGTACGATAATTACAGTCCACACTGGACCTCCGTGAACAGCTGTGCTTTAATTATAACCAACCGGTGCCTGCTATGAACCGTGGAGAATATTCATTGCCGCTCAACCAGAGAGGTCAGGAACAGACAGACTCCTTAAGAGGCGGTACATTTCCGTTCTCATGGCCGCGCAGCTGTCCAGAGGTCACGGATCACCAGAACGAATGCAAGATGTCGCATACAACTGTAAGGGCGCTTATTACGAGTACAAACGAAAGGGGGGGGGGAGAGGAGTAGAGGACAATGAAGGAAGCAAATAATCCTAATTAACATAGGCCCGGAAACCACTGGTTTCCCCGACACGATAAATTACGACAGATTACATGAACACTTTGTAACTGAGTCCCCGAGGATACAAACTGCAGATATATACTTGAAGGCAAGCATATTAAACAAGTGTTCCACATAACCCCTGTTCATGTGAAGCCAAGCTTCAACATGTGTCCTCATCGATGCCCCTGCATTTTCAAAAATGCTAGGCGTGTTCCGAGTGCACTGAAAGCCATCCACAATGCGTTGCTGGAATTAATCGATGTTACCAACATGGACTGAATGAGCCAAAATTTTTAAATATCCAAATACAAAAAAACTCCAACGGGTTGAAGTCGTGGGTTGTGGAAGGCCATGATATAGGCAAGCCACGACCGATACATTTGTCGTCGAAACGCTATTTACCTATACTTAGGTATCCGTTATGATGATGATAAAATCAAAAGAGGGCAGTTTCTCAGTTTCCAATTAACGCCTCATTTGCGGTGTTTCGAAATAAACGTAGTGTTGGATATTAACAGTGCGGTAATATCGGCATGACAGCAGTTATGCATACATCGTACTGGGGAAACCTTTGATTTCCGTGTCTATGTTTATTAGCATTATTTACCTGTTTCATTATCCTCTACTCACTCCTTCCTAAAATAGGCATACAGTCTGTATAACTGATTTCTGGAGCAGTGGAAAGTGGTTTTATGGAGTGATGAGTCGCGATACATAGAGAACAGCAAACTGGCGTATATGGAATACGCGAATGTCTAGCATGTCATTTACTTCCGTGCTGAGATGACAGTAAAATTAGGTGAATGCAGTGTGATTATTTAGAGCTGTTATTTCTCGTCTGGACTCGGTTCGTTAGTCTTCGACGATCGTAAAATGATCAATCACAGGTGTTTTTGAAAATATTATTTCCATAATGTAGTAACTGGTATGGAATTGAACAGTTTTGTACCACCGCTATAAAAAAGTTAGGACCGTTCGTAAAAGACCATATGCCACATTGGTAAAATAAGAAAGTGAAACTTCTAACATATGGAAACAATACGTAAAGAAACTACCGAATGCTCCAACAGTAAATAGCTCTCATGAAGAAAATACTGAATATTTTATCGCTGACCCAGTTCTGAAGAACTCAGTTTACTAGAAATTAAAGTAAGCACAAGGAAATGAAAAAGCTAGAAGCTCCTGGAAGTGATGGTGTAGACACGGGTTTATGGAAGTTCTATAAATTTCCTTTTATAAACAGCCCCCACAAAATTACCAGCCCTCTCCGGAAGGAGGAACGGGCCCCACATGACTGGAAATAACTTTTTTACAAAAAGGAAGACCTAACAAATTGGTCGAACTATACAGAGAGTCGCTCGTAAGAATCGCCAGACAAATTTTCTCTGGTGTTTCGGGAGATGTTTGCAATTTGGTTTTTGGAATATGTAGCTGGAGTCAGTCCAAACAAACACTGCTCATCACGTCTTTCACGCGACGCTCGGTGTAAACGGAAAGCGCCGGTTTGTTTCCCGTTAACAACACAAACACATTGCACAAGGAAGCATCAAAGCCATCCACACGACATAGCTATCCAGCTGGCATGGGCATACTACACTCAAGAACTCTCATGAGATTCGATTGTAACATTCCGTTTCGAACTAATGACATGGCTGGTTTTATAATATCGCTCAATATTAGCTTAGACGCAGTACTCTATGGTTTCATTTCATACGTGGAAGCGTTCTCAATTTAAAACAGGAAACAGATACTCGGTTGCGTCATTTTGCAAAAAGTTTCCGTCCTGTTTAGGAAACAGCTCCAGTTGTATTTCAGTTCTTACAATGAAAAAATATTGTTGAAGGAACTTATCGGTAAAGAAAGGTTGTTAAATGAAGGTAAAACGGCTATGAAGTCGTTTTAAGCGGTGTTCTCGTGTGGATAGTACAGAAAATACTGCTGCGCGTAACTGCAGTGTGATGGGTGAGTAATTAGGTAGCTCGGATCGATCGTGACAATATTTACAGGCCAACGAGGCCAATAAAGCGAACGCAGTGCCACGCGCCGCTGCCTGGCCAGCCATTTTAACGACCGAGCGCAAATTAAAATCACTATCTACTTATTTAGCTGATGTGCTACCGTTTTCCATACTGAGCGTGGTGGTACTTTTTGTATGTTGTAGACTTTTATGGAACCTGCCGAGTGAGAGCTCCAACAGACTTAGCAGAAAAGAGGTGTAATTTCGTGCAATTCTACAGCTCTTTTGTAATATACAACTTGTTTGAAGTTACTGGCAAACAGTTACTTAGCAGAGCATTAAGTAATCTTGAAGCCGTCTTAAATAAAAGTTACCGCACCTATCTGTACTAGACATTCCATCACACAGTCCACGAAGATGCACTGATGAGTAAAAGAATTTACAGTTTGAGTAAAGCTGCAGCACCACACTTCAGATGTATTTAGTAAATAGTAAACTCTGCTGGAGACACTTTCAGTGAAATGTCTATGGAGCAATGGGAGATAATTCTTGTGTCCGTAAGAAAACGGTTCAAATGGCTCTGAGCACTATGAGACTTAACATCTGAGGTCATCAGTCGCCTAGAACTTAGAACTACTTAAACCTAACTAACCTAAGGACATCACACACATCCATGCCAGAGGCAGGATTCGAACATGCGACCGTAGCAGTCGCGCGGTTCCGGACTGATGCACCTAGAACCGCTTGGCCACCGCGGCCGGCTGTCCGTAAGATATAGACTGATGAGCCAAAACATTATGATCACTGCCCAAGGCGACGTTGGATGCCGCCTGACGGCGTTGCGGGCACGTAACGCGGTAACATAAGTATGTAAGCGGAGCAGATCGGACGTGGGACCACCCTAGCGAACATATGGGCTGCAAAAGGGGAAATTCGTTGAGAAAAGCAACTGACAAAGGGCAGGTCATTATACGCGGATCCTGTGAACGAATATCTCGAAAACGGCGAAGCTGGTCGAATGTTCACGAGCTCCTGTCTTGAGCACCTACGGAAAGAGGTAGAAGGGCAGTGGAACTACCACTAGGCGCTAAATGGTTGGACGTCCTTAACTCTTCACAGAACTTAGGGTTCGGGGTCTTGTCTGCTCTGTAAAGTAGGATAGAGTAATGACCTCGATGTCGGCCAGGTAAACATTAAGTACGAGCAACATTTATGCACTCCAGTGGCCAGCATGCCTGAGGAGACGAACAACGGCTTTATGACGATCTTCCCAACCGAATCCGTGCATGCATCTAGGCCAGCGAGGGCAGAGAGAGGAAGGAAAGAATATTAGGGTTTAACGTCCCGTCGACCGTTCTGCCTCTCGCCAATGGTGTATACGTTTACGAAGTTACATTGACATCCGACCATTTCTTCTGGATGCTTCATTTTTTTTCGTCATGCAGCGTATTTTAGACATCCTGGCTAGACACAGAAATGGTCTCTTCCAGGGCGTCGTTTATGAGAGAGCAATTAAAAAAAATGGCTCTGAGCACTATGGGACTTAACATCAGAGGTCGTCAGTCCCCTAGAACTACGTAAACCTAACTAACCTAAGGACATCACACACATCCATGCCCGAGGTAGGACTCGAACCTGCGACCGTAGTGGTCGCGCGGTTCCAGACTGAAGAGCCTAGAACCGGTCGGCCATTCCTGCCGGCGAGCAATTATAGACTGTGATGCTATTACATGAACGATAGTCACAGAATGCAAAAAAAGTCATCAAGAAAGCATGGTGAGTATGTGTGTTTGGTCGAACTTATAGACGGTTTCACTCACGCCCTTGTGTGATCATTACTTTCTCTCGTTTTTCCCTAACGAGAGAAGATGGTTGGAGGGAGCAGAATCGTTCTGCCCTCTGTCAGTAATGCTACTAGCTGTCTAAACTTGCTGAAAACCGTTTCGCGAAAAGACCGTCTTCTTTCCTCTAAGGTTTCGCATCAACACGTCTAGCATCACCTCTGAATTGCTTCGATGTACAGGGTTACTCGTAAGTCCGGGATTTCGGAAGACGACTACGTGAAAACCACAAGACATATAGAAAATAGATAGAAAATATAGAAACATACAGAAAATGGATAGAGCGTCTCTCTCGATTCGTAATACGCGTCGTGGCGTAGCTGCACTAGGAACTAGGCGTGACAGTACATGATAACATGTAAACAAATCATCTGCTGTGTACTGTACCATCATTCTAACTCGCGGCCGCGCGGGGTAGCCGCGCGGTCTCAGGCACCTTGTCACGGTTTCGCGCGGGTGCACCCGTCGAAGGTTCGAGTCTCCCTCGGGTATGATTGTGTGTGTTGTCCTTAGCGTAAATTAGTTTAAGTTAGATTAAGTAGTGTGTAAGCATAGGGACCGATGACGTCCGCAGATTGGTCCCATAGGAACTTACCACTAATCTCCAAAAAAATTCTAACTCGCGCCTGCAGATAGGCATCCTAATGAACTGATTTCCAAAGCGTGCTATGTAGCGCCTTCCCAGCCTGCTCGTGTCTGCGACTTCAGTGAAGTATGGACGTTTGTCGTGTCACAAACGGCGCCCATGTTCATCACCTGTAACTTGCGTTAAAAACTTGGAGAGATGCGCTATCCACTGATATGTGTATTTTCTGTTTGCCTTATAGTTTCCGTGCAGTCGTCTTCTGTAAGCCTGGAGATACCCATGAATAACGATGTACCCGTTTAATCCTGCCTGGTGTGGATCCCAAATACTCGAGAATGGAATTTCACAAGCGTTCTATTTGCAGTCTCGTTTAGCGATGCGGTACAGTTTCTCAGAATCCAAATAAACCGAAGTCAACCATGTGCCTAGCCTACGGATAAATAAATAAACGTCTTGTGACTAGGGCCTCCCGTCGGGTAGACCGTTCGCCGGGTGCAAGTCTTTCGATTTAACGCCACTTCGGCGTCTGGCGCGTCGATGGGGATGAAAGGATGATGTTAGGACAACACAGCACCCGACCCAGCCGAGAATCGAACCCGGGCCCTTAGGATTAACATTCTGTCGCGCTGACCACTCAGCTGCCGGGGGCGGACGCCCTACGGATTATCTTTTGCAAAGTTGCTAAGACACGCCTTCCATGAAAAATTCGTGTAACCAAGTCCATCCAGCCTGATAGCTAGACTTTCATACGAGTGTAACACGAGCGGCGTTCGATAAGTAATGTAACACTTTTTCCTCGGCTAATTTCAGTTGAAAAAATGCAGAATTCATTGTGGGACATAGAGGAATATCCCCGCTTCAGCTCCTACAGTTTCATGAAGTTCTGATAGGTGGCGGCGCTATAAGTAGCCTTCAAAATGACGTCTCTAACAGAGGTGCTTTCCAAGCAGAGAGCTGGCGTTGAGCTTATTTTGGCTCAAAACCAGAGCATCGCAGATATTCATAGGCACTGGCAGAATATCTACGGAGACCTGGAAGTGAACAAAAGCACGGTGAGTCGTTGAGCGCGGCGTCTGTCATCATCGCAAGGTCGTGCAAACCTGTCGGATCTCCCACGTGCCGCCCAGCCTCACATAGCCGTGACTCCTGGATTGTTGGAACGTGCTGACTCTTATTCGAGATGATCGACGGATTACAATCAACCACCTAGCTGCTCAACTGGACGTCTCTGTTGGTAGCGCTGACACATTCGTCCACAAAACTTTATTGGACTGTTCTTCCTCATCCATCCTACAGCCAGGATCTCGCACCTCCCGACTTCCATTTACTTGGCCCAATGAAGGACGCACCCCGCTGGAAGCAGTACGTGGGCGATGTGGAGGTTACTGATGCGGCAAGACGTTGGCTTCGACATTGACAAGTAGAGTGGTGCCATGTGGATACAGGCCTTCCCAGTAAAGTGGAGTAAGCCCGTCGCACTGAACGGAGATTATGTTGAAAAATAGAGTTTTGTAGCCAAACGAGTGGGGAATAATATGGTGTAGTGGAATCCTGAATAACACCAACCTGCTTTCAGAAAAAAAGTGTTGCATTACTTATTAAACGCCCCTTGTTTATTTGCTACGTTCGACTGTCTCACAACCGACCTAAAAAGTTTCTAGGCTCAGATATCCATCTACGTCGATACTCTGCATAGAATGGCTCTGAGCACTATGGGACTCAACTGCTGTGGTCATAAGTCTCTGCATAGAATACTTACAGTTCCTCTCTTATTGCCCACTTTCCTTTTTCCACTCGCGAATACTGTGTGGAAACAGCGACTGTCGGTAAACCTCTGTATGAGCTCTAATTTCTCTGTTTATCTTACTGTGGTCATTTTGCGATATGTATGCGGGACAAAGTAATATATTACCATTTTGTTATTGGAGCGTACGCTCTCGGAATTTTAACTGTAAACCACTTCTAGATGCGCAACGCCTCTTTCGTAGAGTCTGCCACTGGAGTTCGTTGAACACTTCCGTAAAGTTCTGGTGCTTACTACGCGACCCGGCGACGAAACGAGTGGCTCTTTGTTGGATATTGCGTTTCTTCTAATAAGCCAGCCTGGCAACAGTCCCAGAATGAGGAGAAATACTCAAGAATCGATCGACCTCCTTAGGTCATATTTAGGTTTCCTTTAATAAAGACAAGGCAGTTATAGATGTACAGGCTAGGAACTGTCATTACGATTACATTAAGATGATTGAAATAAACCCTATATTATTCATGTTGGCTAGGTCCTGAACTGTACCTGATAGCTTTCTTTTGCTATTCGAACAGCCCTCAGTAGAAATCCATAACTCAGATGATAGTGGGCTAATGTGAAATATGCGTATAATAGGAGCTGTTTACTGACACTGCTCCTCAGCTTGTGGAGCAGACGGATGATATCTGCTGGTCTGTCGTATAATTCCCCTGTGTGGGTATCCTAGCTGAGTTTTTGATCCATGTGAAATGCCGGCCGGAGTGGCCGAGCGGTTCTAGGCGCTTCAGTCTGGAGCCGCGCGACCGCTACGGTCGCAGGTTCGAATCCTGCCGCGGGCATGGATGTGTGTGATGTCCTTAGGTTAGTTAGGTTTAAGTAGTTCTAAGTTCTAGGGGACTGATGACGTCAGAAGTGAAGTCCCATAGAGCTCAGAGCCATTTGAACCACTTTTTGAACCATGTGAAATCCTAAGACTTCGACTGTTTTACTGTCAGGAGTGGAAGAATTCGGACAGGATATGATGTCTTCAGTTTTTCTGTCATTTTTCTGTACTACATATACCTCCACACTGTGTTACGCGATTTCAAGGTTGGTATCACATGTGATCAGTGTTGTGTCATCTGCCCACGAGGCACATCTGTGAATCAATCATTTATATAAATAATGAATAGGAAAGGTCCATGAACAGATTCGTGAGGTACGCATTTCGTAGCCGGTAGATAATCTGACATTTATTATTTATCTTCACTGACTGTTTCGTATTGTCAAAGAGATACTGCACTCCACAGTGGTCGAATTATCAGAGAAGAATATTTTTGGGGACCATATTAAATGCTTTCCTTAGGTCCAATAGTGTTACACAGAATATCTCTTTATCTTCAAAACGATTTTATATTTTTGGTACCAAGCTCTGAACTGCTTTGGGTGGAGAAAAGGTGGACATGAACCCATGTTGTGAGGTGCTAAGTATAACATTAGTTTCAAAGTAGGGCTCATCTGTTTATGCACGCAATATTCAGTTATTTTTTATCATAAGAGTACGTGATATACATCTAGTTTTATGCGGTCATACCATGTTAAGTGCGTATGTTAAGCGGCATGCCGAGAACTTAATCGTCTGTGGAAGGAAGATAAGCTGAAGTTCACAGTCCAGAATTCTCTTAGTGATCATATACTCGTAAATCGAGAGATTGAAAAGATTCGTAATCATTCAATTCAACGGAAAGCACAAAGAACGTTGTCTCTCGTGTACAAAGAAGATAACGTTCAATCACATTTAATGTATATAATGTATCAATAAAAGGTAAATGCTTTAGGGACCCATCATAACAAAGACCATTTTCGCGGACATTTTTTTTTGTCTGTCTGTCTGTCTGTCTGTCCGAATACTTCTCAGGGTGCCGTATTTAAGATAAACTGTTTTTAATAACATGTTAAAAACACTGTTCAATACACTTTCCAAATCTACGTATTATATTTTTTCTGTGAAATTGGATGCGGAAATAACTACGATTAAGGTGGACTATAACGAGTTTAATTCATTGTGTTGAAAGTGCCAAATGGCAGAGAACATTCAGAGAATATCCATTCTTATAACATACACTTTTGTTTTACAAAATTAATTTTGAGCAATCTTATAGGTATTTTTAGTGGTATGAAGTAAAAACATGAACATATCAAATTTAATTATTTAAAAAATATAGGATAGGTCCCACGTGCGAGGGAGGGCGGTTCCCCCACTTCACGCAATTAATGGGCGTTCCCTTAGGTGTTTTACAGATACGGTAGAACCTCGCTAATCCGACATCGGATGGTCCGAGTCCTCGCGCAGTCCGACCATGCCACTTCCGATATTTGTTTGCAATTGTCGACGACTCAGCGTCTGCGATATGGCTCAGTAAGTAGCTGACGATGATAGAAGCGGGAGTTCGATGAGTTTTAGTACGAAATAATTTGTTTCTAACTCGAGCAATAAGTGTTATTGAGCTCACATTTGAATTATAAATTACTGACAGTGTTCTTCTTACATATTAAAGAGTGCAAAACTAAATTATTGCATGAACTAAACGTAAACGTTCAACGCTGCCTTAGCGAAGAAATTGAAAGTGCATGAAAGGTAAGACAAAGGTGAGTCTCTTTAAAACATTGCAAGTGAGGTATGGTTGTCTTAATAATGTTAAAGACTGAAGAAGAGATAGGAGAACTCTTGGAAGTCATACAATGATAATTGATGATGAGAAATGAACGGAAAACACAGGACTTTGAAGAAGCCGGCCGGAGTGGCCGAGCGGTTCTAGGCGCTTCAGTCTGGAACCGCGCGACCGCTACGGTCGCAGGTTCGAATCCTGCCTCGGTCATGGATGTGTGTGACGTCCTTAGGTTAGTTAGGTTTAAGCAGTTCTAAGTAATAGAGGAGTAGTGACCTCAGATGTTAAGTCCCATAGTGCTCAGAGCCATTTGAAGAAGCTTAAAAGTGAAATTCCAGGTAATGCTTTGTGGGTGTGAGTTGAACAGGAGAGACGAAAAGGAACTCTGTAGTCTGGATCAGTCATAAAAGAAAAGGCACTGTTTTTTCTATCAAATATTAGACGGAGACAATGAAAATGAAATGTTTACAGCGAGTGAAAGTTGGCTACAGCGGTGGAAAAAGCTGCACGAGATTCTAAAATGTAACCATTTCCAGCGAGAAGCTGTCTGCTGACGAAACAGTTGCCAATGAATTTGTTCCGAAATTTTGAAAACTTAGCTAAAGAGTTTAAGCTGATTTTTGATCAAGTGTATAATATCCATGAATCTGGCTTAAACTACAAAATGCTTTTTCCCTATAAGAACTCTTCCTGCTCAAAATGAACCAGCTGTGTGTCAGTGCAGTACTATAATAAGGTACATACGGATGTCAGCTGCCGGCCGGAGTGGCCGAGCGGTTCTAGGAGCTACAGTCTGGAACCGCGCGACCGCTGCGGTCGCAGATTCGAATCCTGCCTCGGGCATGGATGTGTGTGATGTCCTTAGGTTAGTTAGGTTTAAGTATTTCTAAGTTCTAGGGGACTGATGACCTCAGATGTTAAGTCCCACAGTGCTCAGAGCCATTTTTGATGTCAGCTCACAGAACCATCATCTTACCGTGTGATACAGACGTATTAAACAGTACTGGCACTACCGTACATTGCACTTTCGTCTAATATTTTTTTGTGTATCGACGATTTCTTTTCGTTTATTTGCTGTTTTATTACGGAATAATATTTCAGACCGTATTTTGAGGTGAAAATCAAAATTTTACTGTACTGTATTGTGATGTTACGCGTTTATGAAAGTGTTCCTCTGATTTTCCGACCTTTTTTGCGTTCCAACCTTGCTGCCGATCTCGTAGGGAACGGATTAGCGAAGAACCTCGCTAATCCGTTCCCTGTATTACTGTTCACAGTAATTTATTGGCTATAGTGTAATAATCGAACGGTAATTGACATCTACTACCATTTAAGCTTAATACGTGGCGTTTATTTCCGTCGAGTATTAACAGTGAGGTAGCGCAGCAGTCGTCAGTTATGTGCAGGTCTTCGTGCCATTGTTTTCTGTGCTCCGTTTGCCGCACGAGAGGGAGAACGTTCTCTTGCGAGACAGAGCTGCTTACAGTGCGGCGATCTCTTACGTGGTGTCCTTCCGGAGCTGGAGAAAGGAGGGGGCAGAGCTGGCCCCCGGGACCAGCCTGTGGCCCACTGACCCCAGGCCGCGTGCCTGGCCTACACTCGCGGCCCCCGGACACCCGCATCCACACGGCGCAGCCGCGGCCCGGGCAAACCAGCTGCACAGCCGCCTACCTCCTCTCTCTGCTATACACCGAAGCGCCAAACAAACTGGTATAGGCACGAGTATTCAGATACAGAGATATGTAAACAGGCAAAATACGGCGCTGCGATTGGCAATGCCTATACGAGGTGCGGCTAGAAAAAAACCGGACTGATGCTGGAAAAAACATTTATTTACAATTATTTACAATTTCATGTTATCTCCTTCAATGTACTCTCCTCCTCGGTCTCTACACCGCTCCATACGAATTTTCCACTGTTCGTAGCAATGCTGCAGATCATTTTCGGTAAGTCCATACATTACTTCCGTCGCTTTTTCTTTTACTGCTTCAACAGTCTCAAATCTAGTTCCTTTCAAAGCTGACTTGACTTTAGGGAAAAGAAAAAAGTCACAGGGGGCCAAATCAGGTGAGTAGGGTGGATGATCTAAGATGGGAATGTTGTGTTTTGTCAAAAACGTCTTCACTGACGACGCACTGTGAGCTGGGGCATTGTCTTGGTGAAGGATCCATGACTTTTTTCTCCACAAATCGTTCCGTTTTCTCCGTACTCGCTCACGTAGGGTAGCCAGGACGCTAATGTAGTAATGCTGATTCACTGTTTGTCCCTCTGGTACCCAATCAATGTGCACAATCCCTTTGATGTCAAAAAAAACAATCATCATTGCCTTGAATTTCGATTTTGACATTCGTGCTTTTTTTTGTCGTGGAGAACCAGGAGTTTTCCAATGCATCGATTGGCGTTTAGTTTCGGGATCGTAAGTAAAAAACCACGATTCATCGCAAGTAATAACATTTTGTAACAAGGTGGGATCACTTTCAATGTTTTCCAGGATGTCAGAACAAATCATTCTTCGGCGTTCCTTCTGTTCAATTGTGAGACACTTTGGAACCTTTTTTGAACACACTTTGTTCATGTTGAAACTTTCATGAAGAATCTGCCTAACACTTTCCTTGTCAACTCCTGTTAACTCAGACACTGCTCTGATTGTTAAACGGCGATCTTGTCGAACAAGTTTACCGATTTTTTCAATGTTTGCATCAGTTTTTGCTGACAATGGTCTGCCAGTGCGAGTGTCATCACTGGTGTCTTCGCGGCCATGTTTAAATCGTTTAAACCACTCAAACACTTGTGTTCGCGATAAACAATCATCGCCGTACACTTGTTGTAACATTACAAACGTTTCACTTGCAGATTTTCCTAGTTTGAAACAAAATTTGATGTTAACACGCTGTTCTTTCTGTACACTCAACATTTTCCGACGCACAGACAAAACGTCAACTACTTAAAACAGACGCCACGGGCAGACTGAGTGCAGGAGGCAGATGAAACTCGAGCAGTAGGCGGAGCGAGAGTCACGTGACAGGCCACGCGACTTTCAGCCTTATTGCATTCGTTTTATTGTTTCACCAGTACTAGTCCGGTTTTTTTCTAGCCACACCTCGTATATCACAACAAGTGTCTGGCGCAGTTGTTTTATCGGTTACAGCTGCTACCACGGCAGGTTACCAAGATTTAAGTGAGTTTGAACGTGGTGTTCTAGTCGGCGCACGAGCGATGGGACACAGCGTCTCTGAGGTGGCGATGAAGTGGGGATTTTCCCGTACGACTACTTCACGAGTGTACCGTGTATATCAGGGATCCGCCATCCTCGCCGCCGGGAAAAGATCCTGCAAGAACAGGACCAACGACGACTGAAGAGAATCGTTCAACGTGACAGAAGCGCAACCCTTCCGACATTGGACTGTTGATGACTGGAAACTTCTTGCCTGATCGGACGAGTCTCGCTTCAAATTGTATCGAGCGGATGGACGTGTACGGGTATGGAGACAACCTCATGAATCCTTGGACCCTAGAATTTAAAAAAAATGTTCAAATGTGTGTGAAATCTTATGGGACTTGAAACTTCCTGGCAGATTAAAACTGTGTGCCAGGCCGAGACTCGAACTCGGGACCTTTGCCTTTCGCACGCAAGTGCTCTACCAACCTTTTTTTTCCCCGTTGTTGATCGTTGTGTTTGGTCGTTGCAGACGTCGCATGACATCCGTTCAAGTTCGTTGTTGATCCTTTCACTCGGTTTTTTTATTACAGGGGCCAACCAGCTCTCTGACCGAACACGCTGAGCTACCGTGCCGGCTTTACGGGATCTCAGAGACCAACTGAACTACCCAAGCACGACTCACGCCCCGTCCTCACTGCTTTACTTCTGCAGTACCTCGTCTCCTACCTTCCAAACTTTACAGAAGCTCTCCTGCGAACCTTGCAGAACTAGCACTCCTATATTGCGGAGACATGGCTTAGCCACAGCCTGGGGGATGTTTCTAGAATGAGATTTTCACTCTGCAGCGGAGTGTGCGCTAATATGAAACTTCCTGGCAGATTTCCTTTCTTTCAGGAGTGCTAGTTCTGGAAGGTTCGCAGGAGAGCTTCTGTAAAGTTTGGAAGGTAGGAGAAGAGGTACTGGCAGAAGTAAAGCTGTGAGGACGGGGCGTGAGTCGTGCTTGGGTAGCTCAGTTGGTAGAGCACTTGCCCGCGAAAGGCAAAGGTCCCGAGTTCGAGTCTCGGTCCGGCACACCGTTCTAATCTGCCAGGAAGTTTCATATCAGCGCACACTCCGCTGTAGAGTGAAAATTTCATTTTTATGGGACTTAACTGCTAAGGTCATCAGTCCCTAAGCTTACACACTACTTAACGTAAATTATCCTAAGGACAAACACACGCATCCATGTCGGAGGGAGGACTCGAACCTCCGCGGGGATCAGCCGCACTGTCCATGACTGCAGCGCCTTAGACCGCTCGGCTAATCCCCCTAGAATTTAGCAGGGAACTGTTCGAGCTGATGGGAGGCTCTGTAATGGTGTGGGCCGTGTGCAGCTGAAGTGATACGGGACCCCTGATATCTCTAGATACGACTCTGACAGGTGACACGTATGTAAGTATCCTGTCTGATCACCTGCAACCATTCATGTGCATTGTGTATTCCGACGGACTAGGGCAATTTCTGCAGGACAATGCGACACCCCACACGACCAGAATTGCTACAGAGTGGCTCCAAGAAGTCTCTTCTGATTTTAAAAATTTCCGCTGGCCACCAAACTCACCATACATGAACATTATTGAGCATATCTGGGATGCCTTGCAACGTGTTGTTCAGAAGGGATCTCCTCCCCCTCGTACTCTTACGGATTTATGGACAGCCCTGCAGGATTCGTGCTCTCAATTCCCTCCAACACTATTTCAGACGTTAGTAGAGTCCATGCCATGTCGTGTTGCTGCATTTCTGCATGCTCGCGGGGGCCCTACACGATATTAGACAAGTGTACCAATTTCTTTGGCTCCTTAGCTTATTTAGTGTGGTAGCGGCCAATTGTATCTCTGAAGATGTCTCTCGCAGACGGGGGCCAAATTTTAGTAAATAGTTTGAAGCGACCCTCACACGCGCAGTATACTGACTAATATTATCCGAGGCTGCGAACGGCACAGTAATATTGCACAATGTTTATTTTCGGGAAGCGTCAGTTAGAACTCAGCCTTGATGGCGAACACGTCGGCGGGCGACGATGTGAAACACACGTGTATTGTGATTGAGTTGCTTGCCTCGCGTAACTAAGTAGACATTACGCAGAACAGATGAAGCAAGTCCGAGAAGCTTCTAATTAACATTTCAGTGGAGCAGGGGTTTATTCGTGACAGTATACAGGGTGTTACTAAAAGGTACCGCCAAACTTTCAGGAAACATTCCTCACACCCAAAGAAAGAAAATATGTTATGTGGACATGTGTCCGGAAACGCTTACTTTCCATGTTAGAGCTCATTTTATTACTTCTCTTCAAATCACATTAATCATGGAATGGAAACACACAGCAACAGAACGTACCAGCGTGACTTCAAACACTTTGTTACAGGAAATGTTCAAAATGTCCTCCGTTAGCGAGGATACATGCATCCACCCTCCGTCGCATGCAATCCCTGATGCGCTGGTGCAGCCCTGGAGAATGGCGTATTATATCACAGCCGTCCCCAATACGAGCACGAAGAGTCTCGACATTGGGTACCGGGGTTGCGTAGACAAGTGCTTTCAAATGCCCCCATAAATGAAAGTCAAGAGGGTTGACGTCAGGAGAGCGGTCACCGAATCTGTTGTTGAGAAGCGTACGAACACTTCGACTGAAATGTGCAGGAGCTCCATCGTGCATGAATCACATGTTGTGTCGTACTTGTAAAGGCACATGTTCTAGCAGCACAGGTAGAGTATCCCGTATGAAATCATGATAACGTGCTCCATTGAGCGTAGGTGGAAGAACGAAACTAAAATGAGCTCTAACATGGAAATTAAGCGTTTCCGGACACATGTCCACATAACATCTTTTCTTTATGTGTGTGTGAGGAATGTTTCCTGAAAGTTTGTCCGTACCTATTTGTAACACCCTGTATATTCCTAAGCCATAGCAAAGACTAATTACACATTTAACAAATGAACTGTATAATTTATCGCGTGCATGTGCTGTTTTCTATGTATTTCCCTAGTGCAACATCTGTTGTAAATGGTATAAAACAATTATTTACTGATTACTAGTTGAAATCTTCTGTGATCTTATGTCTGTGGTGTAACAACTGTTGCAAGAAAATAAACATGGGCTCACTGGGCAGATGTGGTGACCTTAATTTTTAATACTAAGAACTACTGCAGTACAATTAAAATCAACACTTCTGATTCTAATCCTTTGTCATTTCCTTTTTTCGGCTCTTTGCGGAAATTGTTTCGGAGGAAATTGAACTTCTCTCTGTCTCGGCAGGTACTGCCGTGTATTGCGCGACACCACCCTTAAACCGTACAATTTTTAAAGCTCTGCTATCTTATCCAGTATATTGCGCGAACGGTCAATACTGAAGCGTATTATTGCTTAATACCCAGTATTGCGAAATATGCAGGGTATCCCATAAGGAATAGTCAATATTCATGGATGTCACAGGAACGATCACTCGAAGCAGAAATGTCTGGTAAACATGGGCGCTAATATGCATACTTTAAGAGCTACGAGCCCTTGTTCATCTTCCCTACTGTGAAACACATCTCTTATACTGAAGAACTGCTCATAGCTCATAATGTATGCAGTATAGAGCGCGTGTTTACCACACAATTTTTTCTAGTTTTGGCCCATACTATCTCCTCGAAAAATATGGAAAGTAAAGCTCTAGCAGTAGAAGAGATTTATGTAGCGGTCTTGAAGATGAAGAGCTGCTCATAACTTCTTAAGGTGTACATTTCAGAGCCCAAGTTCACTAGACATATTTGATTCGTTTGGTCATTCCTATCATACCCTTAAATACTGTCAGTCCTGCGACATGCTATACATTGATCGTGTGAGGACCCTATTATACACCAACCACGGACTCTGCCCGGAAGTTTTATCTGAAGAAATGTTTTCTGTTGTTTAGCTCTCCATGTTAGTCTAACCTGTGCAACCCTTTTAATCTCTGCATAACTACTGCAATCTACATCCATTTGAACCTGCTTAATGTACTGGAACCTAAGTCTCCCTTTACAATTTTTACCCCTCCCCCCCACATTTCCCCCCATTAGCAAACTGGCGATACCTTAATGCCTCACGATGAGTCCTATCATCCGATCTCTTCTTTCAGCCTAGTTATTGCATAAGTTTATTTTCTGCTCGATTCGATTCAGTACCTCGTCATTATTTCGAGCTACCCATCCAGTCTTCAGCATTCTTATATAGCCCCACATTTGAAAAGCTTCTCTCTCTTCTCGTCTATACTGCTTACTGTTCACGTTTCACTTTTGTACAAGGCTACACTCCAAACAGGTACCTTAAATTTATATTCGATATTAAGAAATTTCTCTTTGTCAGAAACGCTCTTCTCGCTATTGACAGTCTGAACTTAATACCTTATCTACTCCGGCCATCGTCATTTATTTTGCTGTCCAAATAACAAACCTGTTCTACTACTTTTAGTGTCTCATTCCCTATTTTCACTCTCTTAGCACCGCCTAATTTAAACACACTACACTCCATTACTCTTGACTTATGCTTGTTGACGCCAATCTTCTAAATTCTTTTCAAGACGTTATGCACTTCATTCAACTGATTTCCAAGTCTTTTGTTATCTCCAACAGAACCATACCATCCTAGGCAAATTTTAAAATTTTTGTTTCTTTTCCCTCAATTTTAATCCCTTTCCAGTATTCCTCCTTGGTCCCCTCTACGTACAGATTAAATAACATGGGAGTCAGATTACAACACTTTTTCTCTCCTCGTTTTATTACAGCCTCACATTAATTTCCTTTGACTCTTTATATCTTCAGTCTGGTTTCTATGCAATTTGTAGATAACTTGTCGCTCCCCGTGCGTTACTCTGTTTAATATTTGGAACTACTGTAGGTTCGAACTACGTCCTATCTCTGCAGTGGCAACTGCAGATTTGTCTGAAATACAAGGATAATCGGAGTTGTGCCTCGACATTAAAGATTTAGTATAAACAACTTCTTGTTACGGACATCTGCAACTCTGGATATATAATCATTTCATCGCTACCTGTTCACAGCAGATCTTCCCTTATGACCTCCTGTAAAACATTGGGATCGTTAATCACAGAACTGCATGGTGCTATGATTTAGTGTCTGTTGGCACAAACTAGTTTTGCTCTTTTAAATTAGACTACAAGCTTCATTTATGGTTGTCTGGACGAATGTAAGACGAGAAATTATTTATGGTCGTTACACAATAAACTCCAGTTGTCTAAACGAACAGACAGAACATCTGCCGTTTGAGCATCTTAACTTTCTATACGACCTTAGTTATTCCTAAGTGTGTACAGGTAAGGCTGAAACGAATATTTAGTTTTTCATAAAAATAACAACTTAAACAGTATAGCGATAGAAAAAGATCATAGCAAAAGTCCAAAAAGCGATGGACACCTGCATCAGAGCATGAATTACAGCTGCGAATGAAATGTCCTTGAACTATATCTTTTGTCTGTTGTGCTATATCATGGGCAGCTAGGACACCACCAAACTTTTCCATTTCAAATTCTACTGGTGTCACACATTAAGGATCCAATGTAAGCCAGCAGAAAGAATCCACAGTGGAAGCATCACAGACGACTGTGTATTCCTTCAAGAACTTCATGGTGACTAAAAAGTTGACATCGAGTAGAAGGTAGGATTGATTTAAAATTTGTTATGCCAGGCTGGTGTCGGGCCTGATGCTCATCTTCAGCGGCACACCATAAAAGACAAGGCAGAACGTTAAAACACGTATAGTAACACACCTAAGTCAAGTGTTCAACAGGGATTATTTAAGCAGTGTAGCACTGCATTTTAATACACACAGTGTCTAATAGAACACTTTTGGCATCATGATTAACGTTTCTGAAGTCTCATGCCTAACACAAGACATAAATTTTAACCTGAAAAGCGAACTGAACTTCTGGCAGCGAGGCAGCAGTGTTGTGTTTACTTTCCTGAAATAGGGAAAGGAGTGTACACTTCATTATTCTTAAAAGTGGAGCGCTGTTACAGTCTACGATCAACTATTCGTCAATACCCTCCTTAGCACAACAATTGAACGTTGACAGGCAATCTCATGTGACAATATTACTCAGACACTATCACCATGCCTGCATTTGTTCACAGTGTAATATGAATGAGTCCACTGGCTGCTCTTATTCCACGACTTGATTTTTTTCAAACTTTTTATGCTGTTTGCCTTTGCTTAAACTATCTCATCTCGTTCGTACATATCTTGTTCATTCTGGCACCTTTTAAAACCAAATCCCACTGACAGAACAATTTTTCTCGGAATTTATTTTCTGGCATTCAAGAAAAGTTCCACGCAACAAAAGGTGTGAAGTTTTTGCAAAGTTGGTGTTTCATTATGTTGATCATAATGTGGCGATAATTGCTGTGTAATAAAATATTTATCCACATTATCAATGGGACATTTATTTCCCGCAGTTTGCTGCTTGTTGTCTGAGATGGATACCTTAATTCCATTTAATTGCACATTCCGTCATCTTCTCCATCTGTACTGTCATTTCATTCTCCTTCTCATCGTCAGTAAATTAAGAGTAGAAATCTCAAACGTTTTAAGTGCCAAATTATACATTTGTCATGAGAATAAAAAATGCAGCTCTTTTTTACATAAATTATTTTTGTCTAACAAATCGGAAAGGTATTCCAGCAGCTGAGAATTATGGTACTTACCTCATCACTGCAAAAAATGAGACACATTAGGAAATACATGGTTTGTAAAGAAGATCCAAGCTGCTATACTGTGGAACTGATTGGTTCTAAATACCAGTAAGAAAGTTTTTGTTTAAAGTGCCATTAATACTGAGGCTCTGCGTTTAATTTGTGATAATAGAAGTACAGAAATACAACAATAATGTTTTAACTAGTAGGATGTAGTCTACACAAACCGTTTTTCATATCTTTTACATTTTTACAAGAGAAGAACAAAATTAAATTCAAGAAAAAATATCTCAGTATTGATTTCTGTTTCTTACAGAACTCCATTCTTGGGATCAGATGTTGCAAAGTTTATTCTAGAAATCACTGTGCTGTTGACGAAAAAATGGAAACACTGCCAACACATCTATATGTTTTGTAAATGATAAACATGGCTGGTTATACATATGAAGTATGGCGTCCCATACAACAGCCGTGGTCTTTCCTCTTTTGAATACAATGATATTTACCCACTCTTGTGTGCATCAACTACGATGACTATTTTGAAATTAAGATCTGATTGGGTGCAAAATGGAAAACACAGTGAAAATCCAATGAATCTTTGCACAGATGTGCTGGGCAGCACATCTTCGATCTCATTATGTCGCTATTTTCAGTTCTGAGTGCGCAGTGAGCACAAAAGATGTCTGCAACAATAGTGTCTTCCGCCATGTAAGTAGTACATGTATACCAATTCTTGACCAAAAGGTATATTTTTTTAAAAACTCCCAGCTTTAAAACCAAGATTTTAATTTCGCTGTTTCACCCAGGTAAAAATTTAAATATCCAGCAACGAAATTTTCATTTCACTAAAAAACAAATTTATTCAATTAAAATTTATCATTCAAAAATCTAAATTTCAAAAAATTCCAAAATTTATGCAAATTCAATAACATCAATCGAATGATCTTCATTTTGTCTTTTACTTCGATAAATAAATTTTAATCCAACATTATTTTCTAATTAATCATCTTCTAATAAGATTTTAGTATAACGATCTGGAAGAGTAATTTTATATCTCTTATCTAAAAGTAATAAAACTTTTTGTTCATATCTAGTTATTAATATTACAGATTTTTTTCAGCTCTGATAATTCAGTGAACACTTCTGCATAGCCATTACTAGACCTGTTATGTTCATTTATTAGAGTATTATCAAAGTAGTTAATGCTGCTTTTGTTTTGCTTCTATTTATATAAAGAATTTAAATTTTCAAATTTTTTAAAATTAAAAATTTATATATTTGAAATTGATAGTTCTGTAAATTTCAAAATTTTGGTTTTCAAAAATTAAAACGTTTGACCAAATGTTTCAATTTTTGAAACACCAAAGTTTTCTGATTTTTTATTCATTTATGAATTAAAATTTTCAATTAAAATTATATGTTGTGATTCATAAGTTCTTTTTGTTATACATAATTATTGATGCAATTTTATCTTTTATAATGTCTATATATAAGGTTTTTTCAATTGAATAATTTTTTAAAATTTTTCAAACTATATTGAATAAAAGGAATTTCTATTGTTTCTTATTAGTATGTAATTCAGTATTTTTCGATATAATATTTGAAGTTTAAAAAAGTGAATAAAAACCAACTAGTGAAGCATTTTTATATATTTCTTTTATTAGAATACTTAATCTTTTTTCAGAACAGATGAATTGTCACTTAATTGAAATATATACTTATTTATATTAAAAATTATTTAAAAATGACAAATTGGGAACCAAAAATAACAATTCCAGAAAAATTAAAAATATACATGGTAAACTTTCACCAAATTCTCTTCAGTGTTCAATAATAGGACCAAGTGGTGAGGGAAAACAACACAAATGAGTCATAATTAGATTCTAGCTCCAGGATGGCAGATTCGGAAAAAAGTTTATCATTTGAATGTGTGTTCTAAAAGTTTAGATCAACCAAAATATCAGGAACTTATAAAAAGATGTTAAAAAATTGAAGACAAAATTAGTGAAAAGGTTGCCACTTTCATTGAAAATAATAATGAAAATATTTTGTTAAATGAATGTGAAGATAATTTAGTTGTAGTTTTTGATAAATTCATTCTTGAAAATCAAGATATAATTAGAGAATATTTTACTAGAGGTAGACATAATGGAATAGACTGTTTTTACTCAGCTCAAACTTATTCAAAATACTAAAACAATTAGTTAGAGACAACTGTATTTTTTAAAATATTTTCTGACAATTGATACAATTAAAATCTTTTTATAATAAATTTGTTGGTGGCGATTTAAAATTTGATGATATTAAAGAATTGTTGGTACATGTTTGAATTCAGATTAATTTGGTTTCATAACAATAGATATGACAAGAAAAATTTGTAATGACAAATAAACAGAAAAGTTTGTGAATTTTTTGAACCTTAAATGTTGAACATAAAAACGTTAAACATAAGCATTGAACACAAAAATGTTGAGCATAAACATTGAACATAAAAGTATTGAACATAAATGTTGAACATAAAAACGTTGAACATAAGAACATTGAACAGAAAAATGTTGAACAAAAAAACTTTAAATGGAAATGTTGAAGATAAAAACGTTGAATGTGAAAACATTGAATGTGAAGTAAAAACTTTCATTGTATTGTTATGCTTAATAAATGTTTTCAAACCATGATTCAGAAATTTTTAAAAAAGCTAAACAAAATAGAAAAGTTAAAGAACAAATAAATGATTAGTTTTATAAATGGAATAAACTACCAAGAACAGAATATGAACAATTTAAAAAAGATCAACTAGTTACTGATGCAATTGATTCAGTTAAACAAGGAATCCAAGGATTAGTTGCTAATATGTTAATAGCTATTGAAGAAAACAGAGAAGCTGAAAAACAAATGATTCCTTATTGTCATTATACAAAAGATGTTTTATTTTTTAGGAAATTAAATTTTACGAATGTTCACAATGTGATTGTACATTAAGTGAATCAGAAATATTGGATGTATCAGGGAAGTATGAAGAAGAGACGAAAAGTAAATCCAAGAGAGGCACTTTTAAATAATAATGAATAGTGATGTTAACAAAATAAATGTTAGTAAAAGAATGTTAAGGTATGTTAATCATAGTAGAGATGAAGTTTTTGGATTCAGAACGGTAAATATAGGGGTTGGACCTTAATTGTGGCAAATATTAATTCACAACCGATACAAAAGAATTACATGTTTGCACCTGTTACTGTCCTTTAAAGTAGTCACCAGCATTGTGTAGAACCCATTGCCAGCGATATGGAAGGAGTAGTATATCGTTAGCAGAACCTGTTACGTTGATGGTGCGAATGGAGCAGTCTAAAGTTATGGTGATTCTTGTGTACAACTGTGATGGTGTTATCCTAATGCATTATGGCTCTCTTTGGCAGACCATCAATGAACAGTATTACTGTTCGTTGTTGGAGCATCATCTGCGACCAGCTTTGTGACAGAAGCTTCAACAATTTCTTGTGCAACCCACCCATCATTTTGCTTTTACAATGTGCGGGTGCATATAGCATAGCTGTGACTGCTCTGTTCAGTCGATGGGACTGGGAAATACTGTACCATCCACCATACTCCCCAGACTAAAGTTGTTGTGATTTTGATTTGATTCTGAAGATGAAGGAACCACTTCATGGCACTCATTTTAGAACTGTTCCAGAGATTCAACAGCCAGTCGACCGCTCTATTCGCACCATCAACAGGACAGGCTCTGCTAATGGTATACTACGCCTTCCACATCACTGGCAACAGGTTCTACACAACGCTGGTGACTACTTTAAAGGACAGTAATAGATGCAAACATGTAACTCTTTTGTGTCAGTTGTGAATAAATAGTTGCCACCATTTAAGTTCCAACCCTCATATGTTGGTAAATTACCAGTCTAATTCAATGGAGATATATTAATTGTTGGTGGACAGGAATATGAAGGAACAGATGGATTAATGAATCTTTTAATTAAAAAAACAGTTTAATATGGCTGATATGAATAAAACAGAAAATGGTGTTGATTTATCTGAATATGTTAATATATAATACAGGAGCATTGTATTCTGATAAAAATCCAAATGAAATAAAATCAGATGGAGGTAATAAACATAAATATCTGATAAAAAATTGTTGATGACTGTTTCCCAAACTTAAGAAAGCCAACTACAGATTCTTCAGATTATTCAGAAATAAGTTCAACTGAGAAAAACGGTAAAGGCTTAGTAAATAAATCTACAGAAAAAGGAAATGATTATATTTGGATGAATGATGTTTGTCAATTAATTGATAGATTAACAGTTATCCATAGTCAAGAATTAGCTAGAAATATAAAATTATTATAATGAAAAAGTTGGAATAACAAAAATGTTTGGTAAAAATTTATTGATTTTATAATTAACAAACCAAAAGGAATTCCATATCATTTTAGAATTTTGAATAATTTACCTCATACATTTTGGGAAAGTGAATATAGAGAAGGTTTAGTTATTGATGCAATTAATAATTTAGCATTTGAAATGCATTTACCTGGTTATAACTGGTGTGGCACTGGGACCAAAGTAAATGAAAGACCAGCATGTGGTGATCCTGGAATAAATAAGTTAGATGCCGCATGCAAAAAAACACATGACACCACCTATTACGATGATGAAGATTTAGAATCTAAACATTGAGCTGATAAACTTTGATTAACAGCAAAAGAAAGAGTGTATGCTTCAGTTTGTGATACGTTAGCTGCAACTGTAGTAGCAGGAATGATGTATGGAAAACGAAAATTAGGACTTGGATTAAATACTGACGAAAATATAAGGAGATGATAATGAAAAAATTCTTTATTAATTGTTAATCTATATAAAAGCATAACTTTAGTATTGATTATACAAAACTTACAAATGGTAAAATAAAACCAAAACCGATTAAAGTTAACATGAATAATGAAGAATTAAATTGCATTGTTAAGTTTTTAACTGATGAACAAAAAGAAAAGGTGTAATTATTATATAAGGTATTTATGTTGTGATAAAAGTAATGCATGTTTAATGAACAAAAAAGAAACAGTACACAAAGGTGGATTTTTCGCATTATAATTAACTGCATTACTGTATCTGGCAACTATTGGTTCACACACTGGTGAATCTGCAGCAATTCTAAATGCAGTTATAAAAATAAGAAAAAAGTTGATAAAGAATTAGAAACACAAAAAAGGCATAATTTAGCAATAGAAAAGAAATGAAGTGCATGTAGAAAAAAATTTATAGGAATTAATTAAAAATTCAAGAATACTTAATCTAATTTTGATATTGAAGAACTAGTTAAACAATTACAAATTATATATTTTCCTAGCGTTTTATGATTGATGAATTACCTGATAAACCAAAAAAATGTGCAATGTGGAACAGTAAATTTAGATGCATCTGATCATGTTGATACTCATTGGATTTGTTATTATAAGAATAAAGACATAATATTTCTTTTTCATTTGTTTGGAGGTAATATAACAAAACAGCTACTAAATTATTTAGGAAAAAAACATCGAAAGGATACAAAATTTTGATGCAGTAATATGTGGTCATTAGTGTTTATTTGTTTTAAAATTATTATGTATGAATTATGATGTTAATGATACTTTAAATATAATAAATGGACGCTTTTGGAAGTAAGTTAGATGCTAAAGTCAATAGTGACATAGAAGAAGTAAAAGATTTTCAATCATTACAGCCAAAAATTATTAATGAATCAATTACAAAAATTGAAGATTTTCAATCAAAAATCAAAGAATTTCAATTAAAAATATTCAGTCAACAATAGGTCTAAAAATTCAGGTAGAATTGGCATCAGAATTTAAAGAATTCGAAACATCATAACAGTTGAAACTTTCTGGCAGAATAAAACTCTTTGTTGGATGGAGACTCAAACTCGGGACCTTTGCCTTTTGCGGGCAAGTGCTCTATCATCTGAGCTACCCAACCACGACTCGCATCCCGTCCTCACAGCTTTACTTCTGCCAGTATTTCGTCTTCTACCTCCCACACTTCATAGAAGCTCTCCTGCAGATCTGAAAGTGACTTAATTTATATATAAAAAGTTTAATATATTTTTATTTCTTTGATTCGAATCAATTGACTTTTATATGAAAAGTGAAAATAAAATTATTTGTGCATTGTGCAGTCAAGAAAAAGAAATTCATAAAGAAATACAAGTAACGAAGCAGAGTACACCTTGAAAAATGGGTTTTATTGATTGTATGAAAAAAGAAACAGAAAGAATATGCAGAAAATAAAAATGAACATACAGGAGAACTTGTTAATAACTTGAATAAAAAAAAATTATTTGTGAAAATTGTAAAAAAGAAATTAAGAATTCCTCTAAATATATTCTTGAATGTGACCATAATCATTTGAAAAACGAGATAATAGCTTTCAATTATCAAAAACATAAAGATATTTCAAAAACTTTAATATTTTTGTGGAAGTTTGTTTATTAAATGTATCTGGAAAAATGTCGAAAGTTACCTTAGCATGAAAAATATTAAAAACTGATTAATTTTTTTTATTTTGTGTTTTTCGGTAATCTTTTACACAAATGCTTTATTCCCATAAGAAATGATTGTTATTACATATTATTTTAATCTAGGTTGATGTGTAATATCCATATGGTAATGTATTAATTCTATTTCGTAATTTAATATGTTTATCAACATCAGAACTTAAAATAACTTCAATACATTCAGTTCTATACAATTCAAATTTAAATGATCTACTTAAATTTATTTTTCTTCATTTTTATGTTATCCAAAAACTTTTTATAATCATCAAACTAATTGCCCTTTTTGCAACACATTTTTTAAATCCCTTAGATCTTTTTCTCTTATCACTGTCTGTATAAGCACACATTCTCGATCTAAAACTAATGTTCTGTAACGCATTTTTTTCACAGTTTTCATCTTCCATTGTCTCTAAAACTTTCTTATGGAATTCCATAAATATTATCTTTTGAATAATCAGTTGTGTCTAACTCGTTTATCATCGATCATATCTCCATAAAAATCTTCAGTTCTTATATAATAAATAAAGGACTCTTTATCCATATGACATATATTAATATTTTTGGTTTAAATAACATTATAATGAAAATCATAAATTTTTATTTTCGAAACTTCTAGAATAGTCATTCCAATAAAATTTTTGTTTATTAAATGTTGTTATTGTTTTGTTCATATTAACTGCAAGTAGATTTTCTGAAAATACAGTAGTATAACTTAACACTTCCGGCCTGAGATACCATGGTCCATACATAAACTCTCCCCAGATGTTTCACCTTCGACTGCGGAAGGCATTCTTTGGTGCCAATGGGTGAACTGCCATCCTCTGAGGATGCCTTCTGCAGTCAAAGGCGAAACATCAGGGGAGAGTTTTATGTATGGACCATGGCATCTCAACCCAAGAGTGTTGACTGAAGACAACACCTGCCATGGAAGCCTTCCTTCTGTGATACAGTAGTATGTTCATAATTTGGTTTTGAAATATGTTTTGTATATTTATGTGGATCTGTAATTTTTCTATTTTTTGTCTGTTTCTAATGTTTTCCATTGTTTTTCGAGCTACTGAATTATTCATCAGTTTATAGAAATCTTATTCAGAATCATTTTGGGCTTTAGTACTCATTTCTGTATTAAAAACAATACATTTTCCCCACCAATCTGATCATTCAAATAAGATTCCATGAATTTTCGTTAATTTTAAAGCAAGATATAAACATCGTTTTAGATTCATAAATATAAAACATACTTTTATTTATTATTTAATGTTGTTAATAATTAATTTCCTCCATTGGTACTAAGCATATCTCTTCATACATTGAGAAATTCCATGTCAAAGACCTTTTTCAAAAAATTAAATGATATAATAATTGTTTAATAAATCCAATTCAATTTTTGTTATTTTTAACATTAAATACCAAGGTAAACCAATAGCTGTAAAATAACAAGATAGATTGGGTATATAATATTTAATACATGTGTCTTTAATACCTTCAAAAATATCTGCTAGTATTAAACTATAAGATTTGTTATATGTTCTTTTATATTCATCTGAACTTTTAAAATTGAATTTTTTCCAAATTGTTTTTAGATGATTATAATCTTCATCAGAATCATGGTCTTTTTATGTCTCAAAAATATATTCTTTGAAGACAATTTATTTTCTTGTAGTTTTTTCATCCATATATTCATAAGGATAAACTCGTTTTTTTAATTATCAAATCTAAATTTTCACCTTCAAAATATTTTACTGTTTCTCTAAATTTTTCTTTTTTTTATTAGAAGATAATTTAACATTACGTCAGGCCATATAATTAAAGTGTCTAAAAACTTTAATATAAATCCACCTTCAACATTTTTAATATAAGAAATATATTTTTGTTCATTATTTGGGATTCCATCAATACCTCGGTTACCTATGGCTATATCTTAAACAAACAAATGAACATCGTAATTCTTGAAATTATGAATATAAACTGGAATAAAATTGGGATTTTGATAATTAATTTTACATTCTTTGTGTGCAGCTTCCCAATATTTACCCATTAAATGACAATGATCTCTTATTTTATTCCTCCTTTAGTAAATTTCTTTTCACAAATACAAGGTTTTGAATTTACAAAATTTATTTTATCCTCATTTCTCATTATCATTATAATATTTCGTTGACATATTTTAGCACTTTCTCTGGATCATTCTTTTAATACTTCAACGAATTTTTTGCTACATCCTTACCAGTATACATAAGTTTTTTATATTCACAGTTACAATATATTTAATATAATAACTAAATGAAACTGGTAATTTTTTTATATTTATTAATATAGGCTTTTTTTGGATTTGTTTGACAAGTGTTAATACCTTTTAACACACATTCTAAATCTGCAAATCTTCCAACAGATACTTATAAAGAATGATAACATATTTCAAATTCAGTTTTTTCACCTTCTACAGCATATCTATTTTTATTTGTTTATTTTCTTTACAATCAATGGCATGATTGTTTAATTTATGTTGTGTTTAATTTATCTTAAATGTCAGTCATAAAGATAAATTTAATGTCCATATATAGTTAGTTCTGAGATAAGTAATCTACATAAATCCTTTACCCAATAATTTGAATTATATTTATTTTGAATGACAAAATGATTAACATGTTTGCCTAGTTTGTTTTTTGCATGGTAAAGAGGATATACAGTTAATTCTTCATTATATACATAAACATCAACTTATTATTTGACCTATTTTCATATTTAATAGGAAAAGTTTCTCTTTTTCAAAAATTTCATCTTATTCTAATCGAATATTTTTATATCTTTTAGCTCTTACAAGATGATCATTTGCTGGATATAAAGCTGATTTTATTGAATAAAAGGAACATTTTTATATGTGAATTTTACACTAATAACAGCTTTTTTGTCTTTCATTTCTTTTGGTAAATCTATATAAGAATAACCAAAAATCGGATTGTGTCTATTAACATTTAGTTCTAAACTATTTGTATAAAATAAAACCAACCATGTTTGTTTCTTTGCATGTCTTCCATTTCAGTTAATAGTTTACTCATTGATTTTTTATTATAACTTTCTATATCAGTAGTTCTTAATAATACTTCATTACTTGCTTTAAAATCAAATTCTTGTGTTTTATCTTGTTTTTAAAATTACAATAAAATTTTTTATTAGTTCTAATCACTCTTTTTTGCATTAAAATATTCTTTAATTTGGTGATAACTTCTTCTTTAATTTATTAAGAAGTTCTTTTGGTTCAACAATATTACCAGTATTGTAAATTTCATAAGTTTTAATTCTTGATTTAAAAGCAGAAGCTTTTCTATTAATTTTGTAGGTGCTTTAAATAAATTGTCTTCCTCTAGGAAATTATAATGTGAAGATTTTTTTAAGTGAATTTTTTTATTTATTTATCAGTATTTATCTGTTAGAAGGATTTGAAAATAAGTCTCACTATCGGTATTATTAACATTATTTTCAGATCTATTTCTAAGATCGTTGAAATGTTGCTTATTAAGTTTATAATATTTTTTAATTTTTTTATCTTACAGATTTGATGAATTTCTTTTCAAGATTTTTTATTCAATTTTTTATCATTATTGAAGACATTGCTCTCAGATTTTTTGATAAGATCGATTAATTGTCATTTATTAAGTTTGCAAAACAAACAGATTAAAGGATTATAACAGAGTTTATGAAGTTCTTTTAAAGAGATTTTATTTCATTTCTTATCGTTATTATTAATATTGTCAACAGGATTTAGCTTAAGATCGATTAGTTTCTCTTGATTAATTTTAGAATATTTTTTAAATTTTTTTGTTTTCCAGATTGATGAAACTACCTTTTATACTTTTATATCGAATTTATCTGCTCTTGATTTCTTTCATATTAAAACAGCCAATAGAATCTTAGAGATCTTGTCTAGTGACATTTGAATAACCATTTTATTTACAATAATTTTCTAAATCTGTATAACTCAAGCCTTGATTTTCTTTACATTAGTTTTCCAAGTTTTTAAATAGTTCAGGTTTTGATTACATTTAGTTTTTGTTTTTTATTTACATAGAAAAAATTAGATCTTTAATTTTTAAAAACGTTTCCGGTTGAATTGTACCTTTGAAAATTTCAAGTGCTGTTATATATAGTCGAGGTTTGACAAAGCCTATTTATAAGTAGCAAATTTTGTTAGACTTTTTGTTTTTCAAATTAATGAAAATTTGGATCATGGATATATAAAAACACACAATCTTGGCAAACGTATTTATAAAGAACATATTAAATTTTTACTTTTTAAGTAAATTAAAATTTGCTGTGTGGATATAGATAAACAAATCTCAGAGAACCTGTTTATAAAGAAAAAAACTTATTACATTATTTTTTAAATTTTTTGAGTAAATGAAAATTTCGTTCACAGATATAGATAAGTTCTTAAATGGGGTAACAGCGAAATAAAATACTGGTTTTAAATCAGAGAATTTATATAAAAAAACATGCTCTTTGGTTCAGAATCAGCATACATATACTACTCATGTATGAGGTCTTGATGGGAGATTTGGACTGATGTGTGTTGCCCACATAACATAAGTCACATGTATCCTTTTTCATGACAATTCTCGGCTGCACACCCACAATGCACAAAGCATGCTGTAATTGTCTCCTATATCACTTATGTCGACCAAGAGCAGGAGAGGGCCTGTAACACTTCCTTGGGGAAAACTAATATTACTTTCGTTTTACTCGACGACTTTCCCTCAGTTACTATGGGCTATGACCTTCCTGACAGTGAGTCACGAATCCTGTCGCAAAACTGAGACGATGATCCATAGGAACGCAATTTGATTGGAAGTCGATTATGAGGAACCGTGTCAACAGCCTTATGGAAATCTAAAAATGTAGAATAAATTTGACATCCCTTGTCGACAGCACTCATTACTTCGTGAGAATAAAGAGCTAGTTGTGTTTCACAACAACGATGTTTCTGAATCCGTGTTGGCTGTTTGTCGACAAATCGTTTTCTTCGAGGTAACCCATGATGTTCGAACACAGCATATATTCCAAAATCCTGCTGCAAATCGACGTTAGCGATATGGGTCCGTAAGCCAGCAGATTATTTCTATTTCCTTTCTCAGGTGTTGGCGTGACCTGTACAACATTCTAGCCTTTAGGTACGGACAACTACTTCTAAGTTACGCAAGTGATTCTTTATTCGAGTTCAGTAATGTTTACTTCCTCTTCTTTGGTGAAGCACTTTCGGGAAACTGTGTTCAGTAACCTTGCTTTAGTGGCACTGTCACTCTTACTATCATCATTGTTATCACGCAGTGAGGGTACTGATTGCGTCCTTCCGCTACTGTACTTTACATACGACCAAAATATATTTGGCCTCTGTCATATTTCGAGTCTGAGTTTCGTCGTGGAAACTATGACGCATTGAAGTTTGCTCTAAGTTTCGAGCATCTGTATAATTTTTCCAATCTTGGGGGTTTTGCGTTCTTTGAAATTTGGCATGATTTTTTTCGTTGCTTCTGCAATAGTGTCCTGACCATTTTTGTGTACCATTAGGGATCAGAACCATCTCTTGTTAGGTTATTTGGTACATATCGCTCAATTGTCGCCGACAATATTTCTCTGAATTTAAACCACATGTGGTATAAGCTCACATAGTCAGATGAAAGGAGTGGAGACTGTCTCTTAGGAGGGCGTCAAGTGAAACTTTATCTGCATTTTTAAATAGACGAATTTTACGTTTATTTTTGGTGTGTTTTAATTTTACGGTATTTAGTCTTGTTACAACCACCTTGTGGTGACTAGTCCCTGTATTCGCCATGATGCATCGTATTTGCTCATACCATTTGTTGCAAATAGGTGAAGTATGTTTTTGCAACCATTTACACTTTGAGTAGGCTCCTGTACTAATTGTTCAAAATAATTTTCTGACAACACGTTCAGAAGGATTTCGCATGACGTTTGATGCCTACCACCGCCTTTAAACATTTATTTTTGCCAACATATAGAGGGTAGATTTAAGTCACCACCAATTGTACTGGTATGAGTGGGGTACCTATTAGAATTGAAACTCACGTTTTGTTTGAACTGGTAAGCAACTGTATCAACCGAGTCGGTGAGCCGGTAAAAGGAACCAATCATTAATCTATTCCCGTTGTCAAGTTTTAACCTCTACCCATACTAGCTCACAGGAACTATCTACTTTAATTTCATTTCAAGGTAAACTACTTCAGACAGCAATAACCACTCCACCACCAGCTGTATTTAATTTATCCTTTCTGAATACGGTTTGGTCCATTGTAAAACGTCGGCCGAAGTTACTTCCGGCCTTAGTCCGTTTCCGTAACGATTTGAGCTTCAGTACTTTCTATTAGCGACTGGAGCTTTGGTTCTTTTCCAACACACCTACGACGATTTACTACTACAATACCGATTGTTTCTAGGTATACCTTCCAATCTTCGTCCTGCACCCTTTTAGAATGATGCCCTTTCTGGTGGGCAGGTTCGATCAGGTGCCGACGCAACACACCGTCCCGGATGTGACGCTTTAAGACGCACGGATATCCGGGCGGTTGCTTTGTAGTAATGAATCTTTGAAACCTTTGTTCCGTGATGTGTCACATGGAATAAGTCGAGCGACATATAATAGAGTACCAAGAACACAACAGCTGTTTTGTGAAAAAATGGCACTTCGAGCGTTTTGACATTTCCTGCTTCAAGTGTAATGGAGCTCCCACGGTCACGCGCTAAGGCATTGTCTGCGGCCGCTTTCGTCACTTGCACTGCAAGGTAACAACGCGTAATACTTTGTACTAGAATCTGACTGCACCTAGTCACGTGGCACAGCTGTCGCTTCGCCCGGATATACACTTACAGAATAGAAGCTTTTGAAATGTGGTGCTACAGACGGGTGCTCAAGAGTAGATGGGTAGATAGAATAACTTATGAAGAAATATAGAATCGAACTGGGCAATACAGAAATTTATAGCATAACTTGACTAAAAGAAGGGATCGGTTTATACTACACATCCTGAGGCATTAATGATTCGTCAAATTCGTGTTGGAGGGGAATGTGAGGAGCAAAAATTGTAGAGTGAGAGTTACACGTGAATAAATTAAGCAGGTTCGAATGGATGTACATTGTAGCAGTTATTCAGAGATGAAGAGGCTTGCACAGGATAGAGTGGCGTGGAGAGCTGCATAAAATCAACAGGACCAGAATTTCTACATCTACATACATACTCCGCAATCCACCATACGGTGCGTGGCGGTGGGTACCTCGTACCATAACTAGCATCTTCTCTCCCTGTTCCACTCCCAAACAGAACGAGGGAAAAATGACTGCCTATATGCCTCTGTACGAGCCCTAATCTCTCTTATCTTTGTGGTCTTTCCGCGAAATGTAAGTTGTCGGCAGTAAAATTGTACTGCAGTCAGCCTCAAATGCTGGTTCTCTAAATTTCCTCAGTATAGATTCACGAAAAGAACGCCTCCTTTCCTCCAGAGACTCCCACTCGAGTTCCTGAAGCATTTCCGTAACACTCGTGTGATGATCAAACCTACCAGTAAGAAATCTAGCAGCCCGCCTCTGAATTGCTTCTATGTCCTCCCTCAATTCGACCTGATAGGGATCCCAAACGCTCGAGCAGTACTCAAGAATAGGTCGTATTAGTGTTTTATAAGCGGTCTCCTTTACAGATGAACCACATCTTCCCAAAATTCTGCCAATGAACCGAAGACGACTATCCGCCTTCCCCACAACTGCCATTACATGCTTGTCCCACTTCATATCGCTCTGCAATGTTACGCCCAAATATTTAATCGACGTGACTGTGTCAAGCGCTACACTACTAATGGAGTATTCAAACATTACGGGATTCTTTTTCCTATTCATCTGCATTAATTTACATTTATCTATATTTAGAGTTAGTTCACTGAGACGGGAAAGAGTGACGTGTTTCAGTATGTAATGAAAGAGATTGCGTTATATGAGGAATGTTAAGGAAGATTATTATTTTTACATTCTGGTTCAAATGGTTCAAATGGCTCTGAGCACTATGGGACTTAATAGCTATGGTCATCAGTCCCATGGAACTTAGAACTACTTAAACCTAACTAACCTAAGGACAACACACAACACCCAGCCATCACGAGGCAGAGAAAATCCCTGACCCCGCCGGGAATAGAACCCGGGAACCCGGGCGTGTTTTACATTCTGTCCACAACGAGGTCGCTAGGTACCTACCACAAGCTCGAATTGTGGAAGGATGTCGAAAGAAATTGGCCGAGGCATTTCCGAAGGAACCATCCAGAAATTCACCTCAAGCAATTTAGGAAAACACGGGAAATGTAAAGCTAGATATTCAGATGGGAATCTGACCCGCCGCCCTCCCCAACGCGAGTCCACTGTTTTACGACTAGCTCGGATGGACGTCAGAGTACAGAGAATCGCTGAAGCTTGAACTAAAGAGAAACAACAGATTACATAGCTGGAAGCTTCCCGAGCGTATAAATTAAACGCAGCGCAACTGCAGCTTGTAACAAGATATATTAAAGCTAACAAAGGTACAGGAGTTAAAAAATAATATGGAAATGCATGCTTGAACATAAATGCAGATGTTAGCCAAAGCTGCACATTGCGCTGTTGTATTTGACAACGAATGGCACCTGTGTAACATTCTAAACACGTTGCAAGTGTCAGTCTTGGTCAGAGCAGTGTTTTGTGTAGTTGTGAGTGCACTGTGTCGGAGCTAAGTGAATTAGAACGTGGGAAAATTGCTAGCGCTCGTATGGTGGATGTTTCGTAACCAAGATAGCTGAAGTGCTTGGTGTTTCAAGAGGCACCGTATCGAAAATTTATATCGCATAAGAGGGAAAGCAGAAAAACATCATCCACTAACAAGGGGAGGCCACGACGTTTGGAACGCGGATTTACTGCAAACTTCGTACACTCGTAGTACTCCATTAGGACAACAAAATGTGTAAGCAGTAGCGCGTACTTCTCAAGCGTTATTGAAAAAATCGCGAGATAATTTCGGTCGTCAAATATATACATGTGCGTGGCCGTTTTTACCATGAAGCGGCGGCAGCCGAGTGGTTAGCGTTCAAGCCCCGTAATCGCTGGATCGAGTTCCGTTCGTCTGTTTTTTTTTATTTATTTTTTTTTATTTTCAACACAGTCATTTTCTTTACTACTTACATTACAATTGATATGATGGGAAAAATACATGTAATCGGATGAACTTTTATTAAATTTACAATGTTGTTTGGCAGTTTACTAATTTTTATTATCACAAATAATGTATTATTCATAACTATCGATTAGTAAACGACTAAAAGTATAAAGTGATACTGAAAATGTATGCTCCGTGATTTGAGAAATCCCTTATACCTGGAAGGACCCCGAAATGACTTGTTACCTCCAATTTTTAACCGGCACAGATGGCTTTCGAAAGATGTACAATTAATCATCGCTTTCGACACTACGAGTACAAGTTGCAGGTTGGTATTTCTCGTAAAAACATGGAAAACGAAGTTAAACGGCACCAGCTGCATTGAATAAATTCTATGTTTCCTCATATGCAAGGTCTTTTGAAGTTTTCCGTGGAAATATAAACCTCGTTAACATTTTCAAAAACCTCTCTTTTCAGACGATAATTTGGAAGCACACCATGCATAACGCAGTATTTCCTTAAAAATCGGCGCTGATAATTGGTTATGCAGTATCGAGTGTACTTTAATAGCGTCTTCCGAGAAGCATTTTCTCGTTCTCTTTCGATTAAATACGAACTATTTTGAAGACACGGACAAGCATACATTTTCTGTATCACTTTATGCGTTTGGTCGTTTACTAGTCGATAGTTATGAATAATACTTTATTTGTGATAATAAAAATTAGTAGACTGCCAAATAACATTGTAAATTTAATAAAAGTTCATCGGATTACACGTATTTTTCCCATTATATCAACTGTAATATAAGTAGTAAAGAAAATGACTGTGTTGAGAGAAAAAAAAAAAAAAACAGACGAACGGAACTCGATCCAGCGATTACGGGTCTTGAACGCTAATAATTTTTTTTTTTTTTGCTAATGCTCTACCGACCTTATTTTAAACATTTATTTATTGCTATTCTATTTGGATACAAAATCAGGCAGTTCACAAACACTAAATGAAATGCATCCTCTGAAAAAAAAAAAAATATTTTAAAACAAATCACAAATTTAAAGGAACAGGGATGTTGTTTTTTTTATTATTTATTGATTTATTTTCAATAAAGATCACTCTGTTAAAAGGAATATGTAGATCATTTCATCGTATAGTATGTGCATTACATATTGAGTGGCGAGGGAAGCGTGAGGTTCATTATCAACTGTCAATGTGCACACCGACTGCACCCGGCACATCCCAACTGCGTGGGGGGTCAAGGAAGACTGCCTCAAGATGGTTGGCAAAGGTTTTCCGATAGTGTGACCATCTATGAACCTCATTGTGGGCTTGCTGCAAGAAATACCAAAAGTCAAGTCGCGACTTGGCAGCATCCCCATAGAGGTACGCGATCGTCCAACCTTTGACCCAGATGATTGATTGTGATTTAGTCGCCGGAAAGTAGTCACTCTCCGGATGTAAGAAGGAAGCAGGGGTAATATGTTGCGGGGTCACACGGAGGTAGCAAGCCACCACCTGTCTTCCTAGGAGCCAGACGTCCTCCACCGCGATACAAGTTACGCGGTGATGGTCGTCATCCACTTGGCGACATTTCGGACCACTCGGCTGCCGCCGCTTCATGGTAAAAATGGCCACGCACATGTATATATTTGACGACCGAAATTATCTTGCGATTTTCTCAATAACGCTTGAGAAGTACGCGCTACTGCCTACACATTTTGTTGTCCTAATGGAGTACTACGAGTGTACGAAGTTTGCAGTAAATCCGCGTTCCAAATGTCGTGGCCTCCCCTTGTAAGTACAACACCGACGAAAATGTGTTTTGATTGATCGTTACAGACGGCCATGAAGAGGATTGTGACGAAGAAGAAGAAGACGGCAACTGAAATAGTCAATGCAGAACTGAATGTTGCGTTCGTGAATCCTGTCTGCACCAAAACAACACGAAAAAGGTTCCATGAGCATGGAATCGCAGGGAGAGCTGGAATTCCAAAACCACTCATCAGTGATACAAATGCCCGTAACAGGAAGATGTCTAAGGGCTTCCCAGCGAAACTCCCGCAGCGTCGTAGAAACAACTTTGGCAACATGTGGGCCTACCCAGAAATTTCGCTGGGAAGCCCTCACACATCCTTCATACAGTCCCGATCTCTCCTCATGCGATTTCCATATTTTTGGGTCAATGAGGAAAGACATTTGTGACTGTCGATTTGTTTCTGACGAAGAGATGCACGCCTGGCTACAATCATGATTCCGTAGGCAACCGCAAACACTTTTCCACATAGTTCTTGTCTCACAGTAGTATAAATGTATTAACAGTTATGGGGGCCGGCCGGAGTGGCCGAGCGGTTCTAGGCGCTTCAGTCTGGAACTGCGCGACCGCTACGGACGCAGGTTCGAATCCTGCCTCGGGCATGGATGTGTGTGATGTCCTTAGGTTAGTTAGGTTTAAGGAGTTCTAAGTTCTAGGGGACTACTGACATCAGATGTTAAGTCCCACAGTGCTCAAAGCCATTTTGAAGTTGTGGGGCTTACTTTTGAAATAATAAACAGTTTGCTTACTTTTTTTCTATCTGTCTCGCTTTCGTTTGACTCCCGCTTATAATAAATGGCTCGAATTAAAACTGGATGGGAAAATTTATGATGAAAATTTTCAACAAATAACTGGTTTTCTAGCTGAATTATACAATGATTACGTAGTTTGGTTGCATTCTAAACCACAATATTTGTTTTAATCCTAACCCGTCTTTAAACTAAATTTTTATGCTCTCTGGATCCAAAATAATTTGCTTCTGTGACATTTATAACAATTTATATTTTACCCTTACGTTTTTTCTGTTATTCCAGCCCGTTTTCAAGCCATTTAATCCTGACGTTGGGTCCATTCATAATTTAATCCCACCCTCTGACGAAACGAATAAAAAGTGCTCAACTTGAGACCCTACAACAGATACAAGCAACCATTCAAATCCCAAAGTAACACCCATGAAAGCAGACTTAAAATAAGGCCAAAAAACTCACACTGGATTACCTTATAGCCGACGCGATCTTTGCCACTTCACTCTTTCTAGTAGACATAAAATTCCCTTCAATACTATTGTCCAACCCACCCAGTTCAAGCACATGATCTTCCTTTGTGAAGTCTTTACGCAGTGCTCCTATATGGTTTATCACCTCACCCAGATGAGAACAAGGTTCACAGAAAATGAACTTTTGTGTTTCTTGGAATAATACGCAAAAAAAATTGAGACCGCCATAAGAATGTTTAGGATAGACAATAATATACGTGCATTAGATGCACTCTTAAACAATATGAATGTTATTGAAAGTTAAATAACTTATTTTTACGAGGTCATCGCCCCATACATCTCGTCTGGTGTAGGCGGGGCTGCCAGCTATGTGTATGCAAAAGAAAGACTTCGCTGACCCAAGAAATACGAATACTGGACTGCTGACTAACAGAAACAAACTGTGGTCACATGAGTTTACTTTTACACATTACCGTAGGCTGTGTTCACATGTGGAGAAGACCAGAGAAAGTGTACAATCGAGTCTTTATCTCTCTGTGAAGCAAGATGGACTTTCCGATTTGACTTGAGTGGTTACATAATGGTTTTAAGTGAGTTCTGTGGGCACACTTAAAGAAAGGTATCTGGTTAGATCTACGAAATTATTTTAATCTACATATTTATTTAATGGCGAAAGATTTGCGTGTTCCAATACCATAATGTAGTCCTTAGAATTGTTCTAGACTGATTTAAATAAGTATCAAAATAAAATGACACTTAGTTTGCCTTCACAATCGCCGGATTTGAATATTACCGAACCATCCTGATCTGCAGTGGGGAAACACCATGTTTCAGTGGATGGAGAGTGTCTTTCATTGCGTGCAACAGAATCCAATTGTCCATCATTATGCATATATTTGCATCGGTTTCCAGGAGAACTGAGCCTGTTTTTGATGAAAAAGTTGACCTGACATCATATGTGGGGGATGTTTTGTTCACCGTTCCTGAATAAAAAGTAGAATTTTTTCCCTTTCATTTATTCAGTTATTACTCATCACTTAAACGAAACATCTTTTGGTTCTAGACAGGTGAACAAGTGGCAGCTTCCACTTCCACGCCATTACTGAAACTTTCGAATCATCAAATTACGGTAAACGGGGCACTGATATTGGAGATACGTGTTTTTTTTTTTCGTGAAAATTGAGTTCCTTGTCAATATATTGTCTATGTAGTGTTTACACATACCAAGTAAGTAAAACGTTTTTTAGGACAATGTAACATTATGAAACTGCTTGACGTGCTGTAGGCGTTGGGCATTATTATTCTGAATTATTTTTGTGTTTCTTTTTCCTCTAGAGATAGAAATACCGTAATGGGGAAATTCAGATATAGTCTCAAATTTTCCTATTTTCGTTGGATCTGAGTAGACGTAAAACTCTACCTGCTTGTCTTTGAGGAGCAATACGGCACACTGCTTATCTCATTGGCAGACAGACAGACACACACACACACACACACACACATACATACACACACACACACACACACACACACACACACACACATTTCGCTTGTTAACGCAATTTCCAAACATTTTCCACGAGTTTCAGACAGAGACCTTCTGAACGGTATACTACCGACCACCAAACATAAGAAACCTGAAAACGAAAGAGCTTCGTTGTATATTGACCTCATCTCTAAACTATTGTACCTGGTGGTCTGGTGCTGCCGGCACGGTAGCTCAGTGTGTCCGGCCAGAGACTGGCTGCCCTTTGTAATAATAAATAAAAAAAAGAAACTGACAAGGGAACATTCCCAAGTGTCAATAAACGATCTTGATAGAACTTCACGATTGTGTAGAGGGTGCAAAATAGCCCAATATGTATTTTTTGTTCACGTCCAGTTTCACTTTTAAGGATTAAAACACATTTCGAAAGGTAGTTTGGTATATTAAGTTTGGAGGGAATATCTTCGAAACGATAATATACAAACAATGTTACTCATGAAAAGTTGATATGTAATTAACGTTCTTGAAAACTTTATAATCGAATTTTGTAATAACTGGGAGTTTTGCAAAATATAACTCCACTATTAATTAATTTTAAAAATTAAAGCTTTTGTTACAACGTAAATTAAAGAAGCTTTCAAGCTACATACTTCCATGTGTAAGAAAGCTGGTTTCGAAATACCATTTTTGGAAAATAAGCTGTACACGATGTCCTGTTGGAGTATATTCAACATACATAATTAAAATACCTAAACATTCATTATTAGTCTGGTAATTTATTTTTCTTAGATTTACTTCATGTTTTCAATTGGTATTTTAAGTTTTATACTCTTTTTGTTTTGTTTTTTAGTTCGCTATGTCACATACGTGTATTTTGTTAGCTGAAATTAATAACTCATTATTATGATTGGAAATCATTATAATAATGATAATCTGTCAATAGATGCTTAACACAACGTTAAAACCTTTTTTTTATATCATGCACATAAAATGAATGAAATTTCTTCACATAATATACACAATAAAGAACACAGTATGAAACAAAATTCAGTAGCTTTTTAAACTGTCGCAGGTGATCCTCTACATATCCTGATTTGACTCAGACATATTTCAGTAGATTTGTATGCCTTGCCGAGGAGAACTGATTATCTACTAGTGACTTCAGCTTGATTATATTGTTTCTCAAGTGGAGATTGATATCACAATCATTCAACAGAACTAGATCTGAAAATCTTCACACAAAGTTCTTCCAACATCGAAAGCTGTATATATCCCACGACGGTACGTCTGCCGTCGAGCCCCTTGGGATCCCCAGATGAATAAGATCCTTGTCCTCGGGTATAATGATGAACCGGTTTTTTCACACTGACCACCCACATTTTAGAGTTTTGAAAGAAACTAATGCTGAATTTGGACCGAGGATCTGAGAGTCTCTTTTTGAAACCCCAAATGTCATTGCGACAGCACCGAAATCTGGTAAACAAACGGCTGACCAGATCAAAAGATATTTGAAAGATGTTTTATTTCCCAGTGAGGGAGAAAAAGCTGTATTATTCTTAGATTTTTGTGGCTGTCAATGTGAAAGAATCGTACAGAGCGTCGTACATGAGGACAAGGAACTTGTTCATCTGGTCATCCCAAGGGCTCGATGGCACACGTTCCGTCGTCATATGTATACAGCTTTCGAAGTTGGTAGAGCTTTCTGAAAAGAGTTTCAGATCTAGTTCTGTTGGATGATTCTGAAGCCCATCTCCACCTGAGAAACAATATAATCAAGTTGCAGTCACTAATAATTAATCAATTATCTTCGCCAATGCTCATCATCGTACTTAAATATGCCTGAAACAAATCAGGATATTTAGAGGGTCACCTATGACAATTTGAAATGCAACTGAATTTTGTTTTATATTGCGTTCTCCGTCGTGTATGCTACGTGAAGAAATTTCGTTCATTTTATATGCGTGGTATAAGAAAATGTTAAGTTTTAAGCATTTATGTACAGATTATCGTTACTGTAATGGTTTTGTATCACAATAATGAGCTGTTATTTTCAAGTAACAAAAGACAAGTTTGTGACACCGTAAACTAAAAAGAAAACAAAAAAGTATGTAAAACGTAAATTACCAATTGAAAATAGAAAGTAAATCTAAGAAAAATAAATGACTAAATTAATAATGAATGTTTAGATATTTTAATTAAGTATATCGAAAATACTTCGACAGCAAATTGTGTACAGCTTATTGTCCAAAAATGGTATTTCAGAAACTAGCTTTATTACACATGGATGTATGTAGCCTGAAAGCTTCTTTAATTTATGTTGTAACAGAAGTTTTCATTTCTAAAATTAATTAATGGTGGTTGGCTAGTTTGCAGAATTACAAATTATTACAAAATTCGATTGTATAGTTTTCAAAAACGAGAGTTACTTATCAACTTTTGTATGAGAAACGTTTTTTATATATCATCGTTTCGAAGATATACCCTCCAGACTTCATGTGCCAAATTGCCTTTCGAGGTGTGTTTTACGCCTTAGAAAATGAAACTGGGCATGAACAAAAAATACGTATCGCATTATTTCTGGCCTCTCTACACACCCGCCGAGTTTCATCAAGACACTTGGGAATTTTCCCTTGTGAGTGAAAGTTTCGACGATGAACTTGAAGGGGTGTCATTGGACGTCTGCCCAGACCCAATGACGAGATCAACGACGAAAAATGGCTTCTTAATTGCCTCGTACTCTGAATTAAGGGAAATGAATTACAAATTCTGACATTTATACGCCTCAGATTGACTGTGGTCTATATTTTCAGTATCACTGTGCACAATTTCATTCACAGCGACTTTGATACCAAATGGCAGCCATACAGTAAACCAGAAAGATGAATTCGGGATATTGTGTAACAAGTAGAAATACGAATTTCTTTACGAAATCGCATCAGCTTGTGTTTCCAAACACCTGATGCGTGTAATACGTTCCTGACAGCAGGACGTTAATCGGAAACTTGTTACTCAACGCGCGTGTGGCGTCAGCACGAGCCACAAAACCTGGTATAGATCCGCAGCGATGGTGACTACCGGGCCCGTTAAGCTTTCATGACAATGCCGGAAGGACGGAAGTCCCCAGGACACGAACTGTCATTGCATTAACCGTCGACATGACAACCGCACTCACGATCTCGCATTTTATCCGTTTCTTCCGCACGCAAGCGTAGTCACACGGCAGGTTCCCTCATGCAAATGTTACTTCTTCTGTAGTGCGTTGGCCCGTGGTTTCATTAATAGAGCACAAGACTGTAGCTTTCAGTTTCGCTCATCATCTAATATCCATGGTGCCAGACCGTGTCTACAATTTTAATCAAAAGTTAGCATGTATAACAGTTCAAAAGAGGTTGGGCGTTACGAGAGTAACTGTTCAAAAATAACAAATGAAAAACAATTTTGGCACAAATAATTTAATTGGTTCTCAAATCATTTACCTTGAAAATTCATACATTTTCGCAGGCGTTTGAACCAGTTCTGAAAACATTTTTTTCAATTCCGACATTGGAACCGCAAAAACATGGTTTTGGAATTTCTTTATTGTGATGGACATCACTGACCGCGCAGTTTTGTTTGACGTAATGGAGCAATAAGAAGTCGTTAGGCAATGATCGGACGGTCACTGCCAATGAGATGTTAATCCCACGTTTTTCAACGACAGATAATCAATTTTGCGATAGCAGGCATTATCGTGATGAACAATGATGCCACGTTTTGGTGTCTGATACGATTTCATTGTTGACTTGTGGCAAGCAAACTCCGCTATACACCTGTTTTGAGTCATCAGTCTTCTGACTGATTTGATGTCGCTCGCCCCGAATTCCTCTCCTGTGCCAACCTCTTCATCTCAGAGTAGCACTTGCAACCTACACGTCCTCAAATATTTTCTGGATGTCTTACAGTCTCTGACTTCCTCTACAGTTTTCACCCTCTACAGCTCCCTCCAATCACATGGAAGTTATTCCAAGATGTCATAACTGGTGTCTTATCATCTTATACCTCTTCTGTCTGTGGCTCGTGGTCTTGCGATAGCGTTCTCGCTTCCCGCGCACGGGCTCCCGCGTTCGATTCCTCGCGGGGTCGGGGATTTCCTCTGCCTCGGGATGACTGAGTGTTGTGTGTCTTTCATCATCATTTCATTCACTCGCAAGTCGCCGTAGTGGCGTTAAAGAACTTGTGGAGCGGCGGCCGAACCGCCCCGCGAGGGGTCTCCCGACCACCAATGCCATACACTCATTATTATCCCTCTTCTAGTCAGTGTTTTCCATTTATTACACTACTGGCCATTAAAATTGCTACACCAAGAAGAAATGCAGATGATAAACGGGTATTCATTGGACAAATATATTATACTAGAACTGACATGTGTTTACATTTTCACGCAATTTGGGTGCATAGATCCTGAGAAATCAGTACCCAGGACAACCACCTCTGGCCGTAATAACGGCCTTGATACGCCTGGGCATTGAGTCAAACAGAGCTTGGATGGAGTGTACAGGTACAGCTGCCCATGTAGCTTCAACACGATACCACAGTTCATCAAGAATAGTGGTTGGTTGGTTGGTTTGGGGAAGGAGACCAGACAGCGTGGTCATCGGTCTCATCGGATTAGGGAAGGAAGTCGGCCGTGCCCTTTCAGAGGAACCATCCCGGCATTTGCCTGGAGTGATTTAGGGAAATCACGGAAAACCTAAATCAGGATGGCCGGACGCGGGATTGAACCGTCGTCCTCCCGAATGCGAGTCCAGTGTCTGACCACTGCGCCACCTCGCTCGGTCCAAGAGTAGTGACTGGCGTATTGTGATGAGCCAGTTGCTCGTCCACCATTGACCAGATGTTTTTTCAATTGGTGAGAGATCTGGAGAATGTGCTGGCCAGGGCAGCAGTCGAACATTTTCTGTATCCAGAAAGGCCCGTACAGGACCAGCAACATGCGGTCGTGCATTATCCTGCTGAAATGTAGGGTTTCGCAGGGATCGAATGAAGGGTAGAGCCACGGGTCGTAACACATCTGAAATGTTACGTCCACAGTTCATAGTGCCGTCAATGCGAACAAGAGGTGATCGAGACGTGTAACGAATGGCACCCCACACCATCACGCCGGGTGATACGCCAGTATGGCGATGACAAATACACGCTTCCAATGTGCGTTCACCGCGATGTCACCAAACACGGATGCGACCATCATGATGCTGTAAACAGAACCTGGATTCATCCGAGAAAATGACGTTTTGCCATTCGTGCACCCAGGTTCGTCGTTGAGTACACCATTGCAGGCGCTCCTGTCTGTGATGCAGCGTCAAGGGTAACCGCAGCCATGGTCTTCGAGCTGATAGTCCATGCTGCTGCAAACGTCGTCGAACTGTTCGTGCAGATGGTTGCTGTCTGGCAAACGTCCCCATCTGCTGACTCAGGGATCGAAACGTGGCTGCACGATCCGTTACAGCCACGTGGATAAGATGCCTGTCATGTCGACTGTTAGTGATACGAGGCCTTTGGGATCTAGCACGGCGTTCCGTATTACCCTCCTGAACCCACCGATTCCATATTCTGCTAACAGTCATTGGATCTCGACCAACGCGAGCAGCAATGTCTCGATACGATAAACCACAATCGCGATAGGCTACAATCCTACCTTTGTGAAAGTCGGAAACGTGATGGTACTCATTCCTCCTCCTTACACGAAGCATCACAACAACGTTTCACCAGGCCACGCCGGTCAACTGCTGTTTGTGTATGAGAAATCGGTTGGAAACTTTCCTCATGTCAGCACGTTGTAGGTGTCGCCACCGGCGCCAACCTTGTGTGAATGCTCTGAAAAGCTAATCATTTGCATATCACAGCATCTTCTTCCTGTCGTTTAAATTTCGTGTCTGTAGCACGTCATCTTTGTGGTGTAGCAATTTTAATGGCCAGTAGTGTACTTTCGTCGCCGTTACTGCGGAGAACCTCCTCATCGCTTACCTTAATAGTACACCTAATTTTTAGCATTCTTCTGTAACATCACATCTCAAATGCTTCGATTCTCTTCTCTTTCGGTTTTCCCACAGTCCATGTTTCACTGCCATACAATGCTGTGCTCCAAACGTACGTTCTCAGAAATTTCTACCTCAAACTAAGGCCTACTTATCTTGACCAGGAATGCCCTTTTTGTCATTGCTAGTCTGATTTTTATGTCCTCCTTGTTATGTCCGTCATGGCTTATTTAGCTGCTTAGGTAGCAGATTTACTTAACTTCTTCCGCTTCGTGCTCGCCATTTCTTATGTTTCTAGGTATTCTCATTTCTGCTACTTCTCATTACTTTGGTCTTACTTCGATTTACTCGCAGTCCATATTCTGTACTCATTAGACGGTTCATTCCACTCAAGAGATCCTGTAATTCTTCTTCACTTTCACTGAGGATAGCAATGTCCTCAGCTAATCGTATCATTGAAATTGTTTCACCTTGAATTTTAATCCCACTCTTGAACCTTTCTTTTATTTCCGTCAATGCTTCTTCGATGTATAGACTGAGCAATGGGGGCGAAAGACTACATTCCTTTTACGGCGAGTTGAAAGAGAGGGAGGAAAAGGGAGAGAGGGAGTGCGTATGAGAAACCCCTTCCCTCAAAAATATTTCTCTCCTTCATGCCTCCTGTGTGTTACCACAGATGACGTGTCACTGATATCATTTGTACTATTTCAGTAGACGCGAGATGCCTGTTTGCTTCCAGCGCTCTAAGTGGAATGCGTAAGTGCTAATAAATGTTCACCAGCCTGCAGTCCTCTATAGTTATCCCCGCACAGAAAATAGCACGTAGGTCGTGAATCCGTAATCTTGAGGCTGTAAGAAACGCTTAGCGAGCAACTGTTATTTTAGAAATGATTAAATTTCCAATCAGTTTGTTTATATAGTATGCTACTCGCTTTTTATTGGCATAACACGAGAAACTGCACATTATATTCCACTTTAGAGTCACAAATGATTTCCATTCTTCAACAAATTAATGAACTGCGTATTTTGGTAATCACTGTCACACTGTTCTCAACTGTATGTTCCAAATAACCATACATTCATAACAAACACCGACCGAGGCAGGCAACGTGTCTGTCCTCCGAAGTTTCCCAATCAGCTCTGATCTTACAGCCCAACCACTTCGCCCGCCATCCAAGTTAGGTGTGATCCGAAGATTGCCGAAGTGCCTTTTCGTTTAGCAGTTGTTCATTATTCTGCTGGTTATTAATACTTGTGAAATAATTGAATGATAGCACTCTATTGAGAGATGCTTTAAATATGAAATACAAGAAAAAACGCTGTCACTGAAGATTAACGTTTTGGCGCGCAACTTACGAATGCAGCAGCCAATCGCGGAGAAGGACCACAATTTGTACGGTCTTTCTCACGATACCCGTACGGAACAAACCATCTGTCATCAGTACTGAAACGTCCCCTTTGAACATTTATACAGGACTGTGCTTAAACTGACACACAATATTTTTAGCGCAACGCAATCTGACTTTCAATAATCCCTACAAGAGAATGGCCCTGACTAACATTAACCTGTACTTTTCACAAATCACTTACCTCACAAAAATCTTGGTTACTCCCACTACTGCAATAGAGCAAGCGCCACTACTGCCAGCTAAATAAAAGATTCAAACTATAGAAGGCACTAACTACTGATAGGGATAGTTAGCAAATGAAAGATATTAATAGAGAACAATCAATGTATTTACCATGATATCATCATATGTATATATATATATATATATATATATATATATATATATATATATATATATATATATATATATAGAGCAGTTCATGACAAATTCCAAAACTCCGCCATCTCTCTCCCCACATCCACCACTGCTGGCGGCTCACCTCCAACTGCGCAACGCTACGCGCTGTTCACAGCCAGCTGCCTAACACTACAATGGCGAGTATTACAACAATGCAAAGCAGCCACAGACTGCACACAGCACAGCCAGTGATTTTCATACAGAGGTGGCGTTACCAATAAAAAAACCTAAACAGCCTACTTACAGTACCTCATACTACATTACGTCATCTTGGCACTTCTGCCTTCTCAACTGCTCTAAGAAGAGCTTCTTGTACCTGAATGTGATGGCTGCAAAGCCAGAAATATTACTGTCTTACCCATTTTTTAAACGAAGCACATCGTCCTTAGTCTTCCACTCTTTTTGTTCCCTCTTGGTTCTTGTACGTATTGTATATTACCCGTCTCTCCTTATAGCTTACCCCCATTTTTCTCAGAATTTCGAATATTTTACCTCATTTTACATTGTCAAACGCTTTTTCCAGGTCTACAAATCCTATGAACATGTCTAGGTTCTTCTTCATCTTGCTTCCATTGTCAAACGCAACGTCAGAACTAGCTATCTGTATCCAATTAAAAGTATCTGGACACCCATGTGTAATAATAAATTGACCACTAGATATCACGAGAGCTGGACTCACCAGTATAGGAGGCACGGGGTATTGTCTATTCAGCAGTGAAGCAGTAACCTCAGAATGGATCGATCAGGAGAGCTCAGTGACTTCGAAAGTGGGCTAGCCCGCATCTCGTGGTCGTGCGGTAACGTTCTCGCTTCCCACGCCCGGGTTCCCGGGTTCGATTCCCGGCGGGGTCAGGGATTTTCTCTGCCTCGTGATGGCTGGGTGTTGTGTGCTGTCCTTAGGTTAGTTAGGTTTAAGTAGTTCTAAGTTCTAGGGGACTTATGACCACAGCAGTTGAGTCCCATAGTGCTCAGAGCCATTTGAACCATTTTTTGAAAGTGGGCTAATTGTTGGAAGTGACCCGAGTAAAAAACTCCATCAGGAACATCTCAATCCTTCTAAAGCTGCCGAAGTCGACTGTTGGTAATGTGACTGTGAAGCGGAAACGTGAAGGAACAAACACATCTAAAACTAGATCAGGCAGATCTCATGTACTGAAGGACAGGGCAGTCGAGCACTGCGGAGGATGGAAGTAAAAAATCGCATGAAATCAGTGGAAGGAATCGATCGTAAGTTCCAAAGTACTACCAGCAGTCCAGATAGCACAGTGACTCTGCGTAGGAAGTTAAAAATGATGGGGTACAATGTTAAGGCAGCCCCACTTGGGTCACACATTTCTGTGGTCAGTGTAAGCGACGCTTGAGGAGGCGTAAAGAGTGACGCCACTGGGTAGGGGATGCATGAAACGAGAGATTTGAAGTGATGAAGCACGCCGTATCCTATCGCAATCCGATGCAAGCGTTTGGGTTTGGTGAATGCCTGGAGAACGTCACCTGCCAACATGTATAGTGCCAACTGTCAATTACCGAAGAGGTGGTGTTACGGTGTGGAGATGTTTTTCTTGGTTAGGGTCTGTCCCCTTCTTGTGCTTAAGAAAACGCTAAGTACGGAAGGATACGAACACACTTTACAACACTATGTACTGCGTATAGCAGAGGAACAGTTCGGAGACGAGGACTGTTTGTATCAGCACGATAATGTACCTGTCAGAGAGCAGCATCTGTGAGACAGTGGTTTGTGGACAATAACATTCCTGAAATGAACTGACCGGAACGCAATGGGGCAACTTTGGGATGAGTTAGAACTTCACTTCCTCCAGACCCCAGCGTCGAACATCACTATCTTCTCTGGTTTCGGCTCTTGAAGAAGAATTGGCTCTCACTCCTCCACAGATTCAGACACCTCATTAAAAGCGGACCTACCACAATTGAAGCCATCATAAGGGATAAGGGTGGACACACCCCATATTAAATGTCCACTAATAGTTGTCCAGATACTTTTGGTCATATTGTGTACCATTTAAAATTAGCTGCTCTTCGATTCTCTAAAGCAACTTTCGGAAAATGTGCAGTTTAACAAAAAAAAGTCATTTTCTTGAAAATGCTCCACGAACCGAGGGAGCTGATTTTACAAAATTTCTGCGGGTGCATGTCAATGCCCCCCCCATGAACCATGGACCTTGCCGTTGGTGGGGAGGCTCGCGTGCCTCAACGATACAGATAGCCGTAGCGTAGGTGCAACAACAACGGAGGGGTATCTGTCGAGAGGGCAGACAAACGTGTGGTTCCTGAAGAGGGGCAGCAGCCTTTCCAGTAGTTGCAGGGGCAACAGTCTGGATGATTGACTGATCTGGCCTTGTAACACTAACCAAAATGGCCTTGCTGTTCTGGTACTGCGAACGGCTGAAAGCAAGGGGAAACTACAGCCGTAATTTTTCCCGAGGGCATGCAGCTTTACTGTATGATTAAATGATGGCGTCCTCTTGGGTAAAATATTCCGGAGGTAAAATAGTCCCCCATTCGGATCTCCGGGCGGGGACTACTCAAGAGGACATCATTATCAGGAGAAAGAAAACTGGCGTTCTACGGATCGGAGCGTGGAATGTCAGATCCCTTAATCGGGCAGGTAGATTAGAAAATTTAAAAAGGGAAATGGATAGGTTAAAGTTAGATATGATGGGAATTGGTGAAGTTTGGTGGCAGGAGGAACAAGACTTTTGGTCAGGTGAATACAGGGTTATAAATACAAAGTCAAATAGGGGTAATGCTGGAGTAGGTTTAATAATGAATAGAAAAAATAGGGGTACGGGTAAGCTACTACAAACAGTATAGTGAACGCATTTTTGTGGCCAAGATAGACACGAAGCCCACGCCTACTACTGTAGTACAAGTTTATATGCCAACCAGCTCCGCAGATGACGAAGAAATTGATGAAATGTATGATGAGATAAAAGAAATTATTCAGGTAGTGAAGGGAGACGAAAATTTGATAGTCATGGGTGACTGGAATTCGGGAGTAGGAAAAGGGAGAGAAGGAAACATAGTAAGTGAATATGGATTGGGGCTAAGAAATGAAACAGGAAGCCGCCTGGTAGAATTTTGCGCAGAGTATAACTTAATCATAGCTAACATTTGGTTCAAGAATCATGAAAGAAGGTTGTATACATGGAAGAACCCTGGAGATACTAAAAGGTAGCAGATAGATTATATTATGGTAAGACAGAGATTTAGGAACCAGGTTTTAAATTGTAAGACATTTCCAGGGGCAGACGTGGACTCTGACCACAATCTATTGGTTATGAACTGTAGATTAAAACTGAAGAAACTGCAAAAAGGTGGGAATTTAAGGAGATGGGACCTGGATAAACTGAAAGAACCAGAGGTTGTACAGAGTTTCAGGGAGAGCATAAGGGAACAATTGACAGGAATGGGGGAAAGAAATACAGTAGGAGAAGAATGGGTAGCTTTGAGGGATGAAGTAGTGAAGGCAGCAGAGGATCAAGTAGGTAAAAAGACGAGGGCTAGTAGAAATCGTTGGGTAACAGAAGAAATATTGAATTTAATTGACGAAAGGAGAAAATATAAAAATGCAGTAAATGAAGCAGGCAAAAAGGAATACAAACGTCTCAAAAATGAGATCGACAGGAAGTGCAAAATGGCTAAGCAGGGATGGCTAGAGGACAAATGTAAGGATGTAGAGGCTTATCTCACTAGGGGTAAGATAGATACTGCCTGCCGGCCGAAGTGGCCGCGCGGTTCTGGCGCTGCAGTCTGGAACCGCGAGACCGCTACGGTCGCAGGTTCGACTCCTGCCTCGGGCATGGATGTGTGTGATGTCCTTAGGTTGGTTAGGTTTAACTAGTTCTAAGTTCTAGGGGACTAATGACCTCAGCAGTTGAGTCCCATAGTGCTCAGAGCCATTTGAACCATAGATACTGCCTACAGGAAAATTAAAGAGACCTTTGGAGAAAAGAGAACCACTTGCATGGATATCAAGAGCTTTGATGGAAACCCAGTTCTAAGCAAAGAAGGGAAAGCAGAAAGGTGGAAGGAGTATATAGAGGGTCTATACAAGGGTGATGTACTTGAGGACAATATTATGGAAATGGAAGAGGATGTAGATGTAGATGAAGATGAAATGGAAGATGTGATACTGCGTGAAGAGTTTGACAAAGCACTGAAAGACCTGAGTCGAAACAAAGCCCCCGGAGTAGACAACATTCCATTAGAACTACTGACAGCCTTGGGAGAGTCAGTCCTGACAAAACTCTACCATCTGGTGAGCGAGATGTATGAGACAGGCGAAATACCCTCAGACTTTAAGAAGACCGTAATAATTCCAATCCCAAAGAAAGCAGGTGTTGACAGATGCGAAAATTACGGAACTATCAGTTTAATAAGTCACAGCTGCAAAATACTAAAGCGATTTCTTTATAGACGAATGGAAAAACTTATAGAAGCCGACCTCGGGGAAGATCAGTTTGGATTCCGTAGAAATGTTGGAACACATGAGGCAATACTGACCCTACGACTTATCTTAGAAGAAAGATTAAGAAAAGGCAAACCTACGTTTCTAGCATTTGTAGACTTAGAGAAAGCTTTTGACAATGTTGATTGGAATACTCTCTTTCAAATTCTGACGGTGGCAAGGGTAAAATACAGGGAGCGAAAGGCCATTTACAATTTATACAGAAAGCAGATGACAGTCATACGAGTCGAGGGGTATGAAAGGGAAGCAGTGGTTGGGAAGGGAGTGAGACAGGGTTGTAGCCTCTACCCGATGTCATTCAATCTGTATATTGAGCAAGCAATAAAGGAAACAAAGGAAAAGTTCGGAGTAGGTATTAAAATCCATGGAGAAGAAATAAAAACTTTGAGGTTCGCCGATGACATTGTAATTCTGTCAGAGACAGCAAAGGACTTGGAAGAGCAGTTGAACGGAACGGACAGTGTCTTGAAAGGAGGGTATAAGATGAACATCAACAAAAGCAAAACGAGGATAATGGAATGTAGTCAAATTAAGTCGGGTGATGCTGAGGGAATTTGATTAGGAAATGAGACACTTAAAGTAGTAAAGGAGTTTTGCTATTTGGGGAGCAACATAACTGATGATGGTCGAAGTAGAGAGGATATAAAATGTAGACTGGCAATGGCAAGGAAAGCGTTTCTGAAGAAGAGAAATTTGTTAACATCGTGTATAGATTTAAGTGTCAGGAAGTCGTTTCTGAAAGTATTTGTATGGGGTGTAGCCATGTATGGAAGTGAAACATGTACGATAAATAGTTTGGACAAGAAGAGAATAGAAGCTTTCGAAATGTGGTGCTACAGAAGAATGCTGAAGATTAGATGGGTAGATCACATAACTAATGAGGAGGTACTGAATAGGATTGGGGAGAAGAGGAGTTTGTGGCACAACTTGACTAGAAGAAGGGATCGGTTGGTAGGACATGTTCTGAGGCATCAAGGGGTCACCAATTTAGTATTGGAGGGCAGCGTGGAGGGCAAAAATCGTAGAGGGAGACCAAGAGATGAATACACTAAGCAGATTCAGAAGGATGTAGGCTGCAGTATGTACTGGGAGATGAAGAAGCTTGCACAGGATAAAGTAGCATGGAGAGCTGCATCAAACCAGTCTCAGGACTGAAGACGACAACAACAACAATGTCAATGGAGGAATGTTGTATATGTTTCCTGGGGAGTGTCGATATTTTATAAAGCGATTACCTTTCATTTACAATCTTTTATGAAGACTGCCTGTGTAATTAAGGTCTGTACTGTGATAAAGTAAAATATACCGCTACTAGAAGCAAACACTGAGGTTGCCTTAGCTCAATTGTTAATATAGCTGCCTTAAAAGCAACAGAAATGAGATCAAAGTCGGTTTCAAATGTATTTGGGCGAACCCACCGACCCAGAGGCGTAATGTACGCGATACGGGCCCGCTTGCAACAATAAAAATCCTGAACCCTGAACATAAAATGTATAACCTATCATTAACTTAAGTAACTTTCTTTACTGCAGGCAGAAATAGAAATTTAATGGAGTGTGTTGTAAAATCCCATGTAATGTAAACAAACAGATCATTCGTTTACTATATTCCAAGTGTTAAACAAAAATTATTAATACCGGTAAACGTTATTAAAAATTAAACACATTACAGTGATTTACAGTAAATATAAAACTGCATAGGCCTTTAGTTCTATCTGTTGTTTGATTGATTTGTACTTACAAAACCTCACTGTACTCACTCTGACTTCTCGTGAAACTCGTTCATGCTGCGTGCTTGCTGTGTTGGAATATATTGATTATTTCATTGGTATCAATAAATCACTTTTGATACTGTGGATTCAAAGAAAATAACACGTTCATACAAATTAAAATGAAAAATCTTCATAAATCAGTTAGTTTTAATTTATTGGGGAAAGAAGTACGCAAAGATTTATTTGTGAACAGAATTACAAAATAACTCACTTCACGTACCAAATAATAATCATGGAGTAATAACTTTCAGTACAAAACAATTTCCTTCTTAGGTCATTTGCACTGACGAATTTGTTTACAATTTTGGTAATATCAAAAATTTAGTCATTTCTTTATCAATATGCAAAACTGTCAACTCATGCAACCTTTTTGTCATTGTTGACCGCTTAAACGTTCTCAATTATTTAAGCGCTGAATACTGCCGCTCAGAGGTACAAAAAGGAACAGGTACAGTTAAAATGATCCGAACAAACTTCACAAATTCTGTGAGCATTTCACGCGTGCGACCACTGTTTTCTCTCCTTATAATATTTGTAATGCCTGAAAATTCGGCCAATTCCTTTTCCTTCGTTCCTGAGCACATCTAGAAACATGTACCTATGAATTGTTAGCTTGTCCGCCCCATAGAACTGCAGAATTCGAATAGCACCAATTTGACCGATAGAGCTTTAGGTTGTGAAATAGGTTCCAGAACCTTTGAGTCAAATCTACGATTCAGCAAATCCACAGCCCCACCAATTATTTAAAAAAATATTTGTCTGTACATTTCCTCCGGCGTTTGATGCGTAGCGTTTTGGCATCTTTTTTTTCTAGGCAAAACTGCTTCATCACTGTTAAGTTGCTCCGCTTTCCTAATGGTTTCATTCCACAACTCAAGAAATATATTCCTCTGTGAACCTAAACTTGCAGACAAGATTTCCACCAATGTTTTAATTTCTCCGTGTGACAATGATTTCCTTTGAAAAGAAGAATGAAGTTCCTCAATTCTGCCGAAAACTGAAGTCAACATTTTCAGGGAAATAAGAAATCTTAATCCACTAGCCTTCCCACCGACTTCACTTTTTCTACTGACAGATCTTCCAATAATTTCAAGAGAACGTCATAATTACTTTCCAACGGTTTTAGTGCTTGTACCCTGATACAATGGCCTCGTAGGATAGAATGGTCGCAAATTCAGTCTGTGAAATTTTTTTACAATATCATCTTTGTTGTCTTCTTGTAGGGATTGAAACACCGGTAGCCTCTTTGGCGAATGTCTTAAAATGATATTAATTCACGAAGAATCACCAGAAAGTCTCGCACGTAACTAATTCCTTGAATAGCATCTTGTACTACCAAATTCAAATTATGCGCCGAACAAAGAACAAATATAACTCTCGGTTGCAACTGAGTACTCATACTTTGTAATACTGTTAAATGTACAGTGACACTGCTCGCGCAATCGTAACATTGACCACGATAATATTTTATGTCGAGGGATAATCATCTTATGACATCCTGAACGACCTCAACTCCTAGAACTTGTTGAAACTACTTCTTAGAATCCCATAAAAACTTCAACTTGAAGATTTTTATTGACATATCTGAAACATATGGATTCCTGCACTGTTACGTCGGAAGTCCCATCTACAGTAAGAGAAAAATATACTGCCTCCTTAATAGATTTCACAATGTTCTGCTGCACATCGCTGGGCAGTAACGAGACAATTTCATTCAATTTATCGTGAGATACCTACTTATATGAAGTTCGCTGCAGCCAAGATTTAAAGTCAGGAACATGATCTGCTCTAAGCAGCAGCAACTGATGAATATTTGATGATTCATCGGTGTGACCACGAATTGCTATTTCTTGCTGACTTAAAAAGTGGAGGGGCTTTATTATCTTTCAAATCGCTTTGAGTGCATTTTTCATACCTGCTAATTTATGTGCTGAGATAAGGGATGACACATTGGCACCTGGTTTCGTAGTTGCCGGAGCAGTCACGGACGAACGGTGAAGTGAACATTTTTCATGAACTCTGAAACGTTTAACTGCCTTTTGCCACTGGGAAAATCCATTTCGAACAACTGCAATAAGCGAATCCCCGTCTATAGAACTAGCAGTTGCCGACGGAAGCACTATACTGGAATCAAAAGCTTTTGTACACACACTACAGAACACTTTGTCCAATTCTCTTTATCGTAATAAATCCAAGGAAATGTGTTTTCCATCCTTCATGGTATGACCTGCCCGACGATTTCTTGACATTTCTTGCTGAAGTACTACAGAAACGCAGAAAACACATTCTCGGGTTCCTTATTTTTTGGCTGTACATGCTTTTCACTATTGTCGGAGTTCGTAATATCCACCCGCGATGATGACAACAAACATATGTCAAATTTATAAATGTTGTTGTTGTGGTCTTCAGTCCTGAGACTGGTTTGATGCAGCTCTCCATGCTACTCTATCCTGTGCAAGCTTCTTCATCTCCCAGTACCTACTGCAGCCTACATCCTTCTGAATCTGCTTAGTGTATTCATCTCTTGGTCTCCCTCTACGATTTTTACCCTCCACACTGCCCTCCAATGCTAAATTTGTGATCCCTTGATGCCTCAAAACATGTCCTACCAACCGATCCCTTCTTCTAGTCAAGTTGTGCCACAAACTTCTCTTCTCCCCAATCCTATTCAGTACCTCCTCATTAGTTATGTGATCTACCCATCTAATCTTCAGCATTCTTCTGTAGCACCACATTTCGAAAGCTTCTATTCTCTTCTTGTCCAAACTATTAATCGTCCATGTTTCACTTTCATACATGGCTACACCCATACAAATACTTTCAGAAACGACTTCCTGACACTTAAATCTATACACGATGTTAACAAATTTCTCTTCTTCAGAAACGCTTTCCTTGCCATTGCCAGTCTACATTTTATATCCTCTCTACTTCGACCATCATCAGTTATTTTACTCCCAAAATAGCAAAACTCCTTTACTACTTTGTGTCTCATTTCCTAATCAAATTCCCTCAGCATCACCCGACTTAATTCGACTACATTCCATTATCCTTATTTTGCTTTTGTTGATGTTCATCTTATATAAATAACGGCCAGGAAATTGTTGGAATTCGAAAATATGTATAGAAGCAATACTCAATACTGTAATTCAGATTTCCGCACGCGTCCAGTAATCCCGCAACGTTTGAAAACTGCGAAAATTTTTGCCCGGCGAAGAGCTTTTGCTCCACTCATCCCGTGAAGACCCGCTTCTTTGTACTAGCTATTAATGCGGTAGCACCCCTTCAATCTACGATATAAGTTTTCGCGTCCTTCAAAGCCGTAGTCTTAACAAACAGAACGATAACAATCCAGATTACTTGAAAGACTTTCACTTAAATCTTAAACAACACCTTGCTATGTTTAAAAAATAACTATTGAGGTAGTCTATCAATTCGCTTCTCCCCATAAACTCGCTCGTTGCTAACCCGATAGGCCGATGGTGCAGGACCACATTCCAGATGATATGTGGTCGCCATGATGGAATAGCAACAGGCGTAATCTACTAAAGATTGTGAGTGCTCTCCACAGTAGCCAATATCTCACAGAAGTAATGGAAGCTTTCGTATCATTATTTTATCAGAGTTTGTGACCAACTGGAAGTACACTGATGAATCAAAATAGTATGACCACTATCCACCGCGAGGTTGGATGCCTCCTGGTGGCTTTGCGGGCTCGTGACTCAGTAAGGGAAGAACGTAAGTGGAAGAGAGGCGAATTGGTGGTCACTAATGCGGAAATCCACTGATATAATAGGTTTTGCAAAAGGCCCATTGTTGTGGCGCTGAGGCTAGAAACAAGAATCTCTGAAACCGTTAAGCTGGTCTCCTGTTGGCATACTATTGTCGTGAGCACCTATGGAAAATAGTTGAAGGATGGTAAATTAACCAGTAGGCCATATGGTGTTGGGCAACCACGTCTCATCACAAAAATAGAGGCTTCCTTGTATCTCGGATTATTCTTTATTATTGCTCCATAATGGCAAATAGATATTTTAAAACAGTTGGACGTATCGTAGCGTGTCACTTGTAAGTAAATATGAAAGCAAGCCGAAAGGGTGGGATTCCATACACAGTATAGTGCGACTGTTATTCTGGGGAGTTCCTTTGACGTATTTAGAGAAAGGCAAGAAACAGGGGGGGGGGGGGGGGCGGGGGAGGGGGCGCTTGATTGCCTTTGCACAAAGAAATCTGAAACAAACAGATATGTTTTAGAGGTCAGAAATTTTTTGATAAAGGCAAGAGAGAAACATTTGTTTTATTTTATTTTTATCCGACTAAAACTTTTATGGGTGCAGCGCACCCACAAGATAATGTATGTGGGTGCTCGAGCCCCGGTGCACCCACGTAGTCGGCGCGTAGGCCGCGAACTACCCATATTTGTTGCTTTTGCTCCATCTTGGGAAACCCAAATAGTTGCTGTTTAGTTTCCTGTTCCTACGAATATATCCAAGTCTCGTCTCATGTTGTATACAGATTTTATAATTCTTCGGTAGAATTTTTTTAGTAGTTCCTTACGCCAGTTGTGAGAAATGTGTTTTTCAAATTCGATTAGACTGTGTGGAATCCATCGGGAACGATCTTTTTCGCAGCTCAATGCTGTTACACCTAAATAACCTCTAATTTGCCGGTAACTTCCTTATACACTGATGCGCCAAAGAAACTGGTACAGTCATGCATATACAGAGATAAGTAAGCAGGGAGAATACGACGCTGCGGTCGGCAACGCCTATATAAGACAAGTGTCTGGCCCAGTTGTTAGATTAGTTACTGCTGCTACAATGACAGGTTATCAAGATTTAAGTGAGTTTGACTCTGGTGTTATAGTAGGCGCACGAGCGATAGGACACAACATCTCCGAGGTAGCGATGAAGTGGGGATTTTCCAGTACGACCATTTCACGACTGTACCGTGAGTATCAGGAATCCACTAAAACATCAAATCTCCGAAATCGCTGCGGCCAGCAAACGATCGTGCAAGAACGGGACCATCGACGACTGAAGAGAATCGTTCAACGTAACAGACGTGCAACCCTTCCGCAAATTGCTTCAGATTTCAATGATGAGCCAGCAACAAGTGTCAGCGTGCGAACCATTCAACGAAACACTATCGATATAGGCTTTCGGAGTCGAAGGCTCACTCCTGTACCCTTGATGACTGCACGACACAGAGCTGTACACCTTGCCTGGGCCCGTCAACACCGACATTGGACTGTTGATGACTGGAAACATGTTGCATGGTCGGAGGAGTCTCGTTTCAAATTGTATCGAGCGGATGGACGTGTACGGGTATGGAGACAACCTCATGAATCCATGGATCCTACATTGTCAGCAAGGGACTACTCAAGCTGGTTGAGGCTCTGTAATGATGTGGGGCCTGTGTGGTTGGAGTGGTATGGGACCCCTCATACGTCTAGTTAAGACTATGTCAGGTGACACGTACGTAAGCATCCTGTCTGATCACCTGCATTCATGTCCATTGTGCATTCCGACGGACGTGGGAAATTACAGCAGGACAATGCGACACTCCACACGTCCATAATTGCTACATAGTGGCTTCAGGAACACTCTTCCGAGTTTAAACAATTCCGCTGGCCACCAGACTCACCAGACATGATCATTATTGAGCATATCTGGGATGCATTGCAACGTGATGATCATAAGAGATCTCAACCTCTCGTACTCTTATGGATTTATGGACAACCCTGCTGGATTCATGGTGTCAGTTCCCTGCAACACTACTTCAGACATTAGTCGAGCCCATGCCTCGTCGTGTTGCGGCACTTCTGCGTGCTCGCGGGGGCCGTACACGATATTAGGCAGGTGTACCAGTTTCTTTGGCTCTTCAGTGTATAATTACCTGTGCCAACTGACAGGATAATATTAACCCCTTGCTGTTTCATGCGCCGGAAGAACGGCTGTCGGTAGGCCTTTGTCTGAGCCCAAATTAAACTAACACTATAGCAATGGATATCGCGGAATAAGTCTCTGCGAGGGACCCGTCCTGGAAAGCGTGATGCACAATGTCTTTCCTGTAGAGACTCCCTCAGTAGCTTGCAATCAGATGTGTGACGCATCGTCCAGCGCTTCTTTAAGTCGTCCTTGTCTCGTTCGTCACAGCAAATTGGAAGGGTTCCAGAGAGATGAATAACGCACGTCACTTATAAAGAGTTCTATAACGGACCTCTTCGTAGATGCAGTGTGCAATCTCAGGATTCTTATAATGAATCTCAGACTGTCATCTGATTACCCCCAACCTGAATCCATACATATTACAAAAATGGATGTACGTATATTTGCATGTATGTATGTTGCATATCTGTTCCTAAATCACTGGACAAATTTAAACTAAACTTGGTATACATATCACGTACTGTCTGCAAAGAATCACTATGGAAGTAAGAACCAACTACTTATCAAAGGGGTTGGGGGTGGGAGTCAGGGGGAAAAAAAGCAACGTAGCCCCACGACACGCGAATACCCTTATCCATAATTTGAGAATGTCTTAGTGTCTTGTAACAAACATTACATGTAATTTTTAACCTGTAAGAAACTTTTTGTCGTAGAAACCCTCACAAAATGATGAAAGGTTAAAAAAAAAGGCTCTGAGCACTATGGGACTTCTTCTGAGGTCATCAGTCCCCTAGAACTTAGAACTACTTAAACCTAACTAACCTAAGGACATCACACACATCCATGCCCAAGACAGGATTAGAATCTGCGACCGTAGGGGTCGCGCGGTTCCAGACTGTAGCGCCTAGAACCGCTCGGCCATCCCTGCCTGCGAAAGGTAAAAAGTTCGTCGCTTACCGTATTTTCGATGTTCATGCTGTAAAACTGCCGCGAAAACCACGACGTTTTAATTTGTTACCTCTTTACTACTAACAATATTCCAAACACATTTTGCTGACAGTGTTCAGGTATACCACTGAATGTACCAGCAAATTTGTATCATTGTACTACAGATAGTTCAGAAAAGATGACGTCATAAACACTGAGATGCGTGAAAAACTGCCGCATCATGCAAGACGTTTTAATTTATTACTTCTTTACTACTTACTCTATAAGCAGCACATTTTGCAGTTAGTATTCACGTATTTCGCTGAATGTACCTACAAAAATACATCATTGAACGACGCATAGCTCAGGAGATATAACGTCAAATATCGAGATGTGTGAAAGACTGTGGCGTCATGCATGACGTTATAATGTATTGCGTCTTTACTAGTAACGATATTCGCAAAAAATACTAAAAAATTGCGAATGGTACTGACATATACCACTCGATGCGCCTGCAAAATTATATCATTCTACGACATATAATTCAAGAGGTACGACGTCATATGCATCGAGCTGCGTGAAAATGAAACTGCAGGGTGAGACTCGCTAGAAATAAAACTGAAATATGAGTACAAACACATGTTAAATATGTTAAATGTATGTGAATATATTTGACATGTGTGTTCACGGACAAAGCCACGGATAGAAAGCTGATCCTAAACCCTTGGAACGATTTCAACTAAATGTGGTACACACATTAGTTACGATTTGGAAAGAAATACTGTTGAGGTAAGAACCACCAGTCTGGTATCGGGGTGATGGCGATAATGCGAAGAGAGAATGGGGAGAGGAGGCTGACAGGCAGAGAGGGGGAAGGAAGAGATAGACACAGATAGAGGGAGAAGGAGGTGAACAGAGAAAGGAAAGAGTGGGAGATGACATGGAGAGGGGCGGAGGAAATGGACAGAGAAGGAGGGTAGAGGAGAAGAGGGACAGAGAGAGGGGGAAGAAGAGATGGACAAAGAGAGTTGGAAGGAGAATATGGAATTAGAGGGGAAAAGAGGAGATGGACAGAGGGGAGAGGAGCAGGTGGACTGAGAGAGGGAGGGAAAAGATGGACAGAGAGAGGGGCAAGTTGAGAGAGGAGGTGGACAGATAGAGAGGGTGGAGGAGATGGAGGGAGAGGGATGGAGGAAGAGTTGGAAAGAGATAGGGACAAGGATGATACGGACTACTAGAAGACTGGAATACATACTTATCCGTGCAATGCTGGGTATTCAGCTAGTATGAAAATATTCTTTGGCGTCTATGATGGGTGTGTTGCGGTTCTAAGTCCTCCATCTGACTTTAATTTGCATATTTTATTTGGATTTAAATTTGCTTTATCTCATAAGGCTCTTCACAGGTCTAACAAGTGAAGTGTATCACCAACATAAATGACAAAATAAGCCCACACCGATACCACATTCACTGATGAGAGTGGTGGAGGGGCGTGGGGCATGCTACCCCGCACTCTTAATAAATCTCCTTTGCTATTGCCTTCCTCTGAGCTGTAAGGAAGGGCGAGCATAAAACCTGGCCCTGGCATATTGTTCACACCCCTCAAATAGCACCAATTCGACTCACTCCTCCTCTCTCTCTCTCTCTCTCTCTCTCTCTCTCTCTCTCTCTGTACATCTCCTCCTTCACCCTATCTCTCTGTCCACCTCCTCAACCCCATTCTCTTTCCATCTCCTCCTACCCTTCTTTATATCCATCTCCTCCTCTCCCCTCTCTCTGTCCATCTGCTCCTCTCATCTTCCTCTGTCCATTTCTTTCTCTCCATCTCTCTATCTATCTCCTCCTCCCCCATCTCTCTATCTATCTCTGCTTCCCCCTGTCTCTGCCCATCTCTTCCTCTTCCCTTTCACCATCCATCTACTCCTCTCCCCTCTCTCTGTCCATTTCCCCTCCCCCTCTCTCTGTCTGTCTTCTCCTCCCTGTTACTATGCCCATCTCCTCCATCCCCTCTCTGTCTGTTCACCTCCTCCTTTCCCTTCTCTCTCCACATTATCATCCTCACCGCAATAGGAGGCTGTTGGTTCTTACCCCACAATATTTCTTTCAATATTGTAACTAATATGTGTACCAAATTTGGTTGAAATCGTTCATTCATTTAGGATGAGAATTTTACCCATGGACTTGCCCACGTACACACATGTTAAACATCATTCACATATATTTAACATTTCCACACGTATTTGTACGCATATTTCAGCTGTAGCTCTAGTTAATTTCGCCCTGCAGTATCATTTTCATGTAGCTCTATGTTTATGATATCGTATCTCCTGAACTACATGTCGTATAATGATATAATTTTGCTGGTTCATTCAGTGGCATATGTGAATACTGTCTGTAAAATACGTCGCGGATACAGCTATTAGTAATGAAGTAATAAACTAAAACGTCATACTTCAAACAGCTGTTTTACCGTATGAACAGCGCAAATGTGGTAAACGATAAGCTTTTTTTCTTTCATCATTTTGGTGAGTTTGTCAGCGAGAAAAAGGTTTTAAAGGTTTGAAATTATGTGTAAATTTTGTTGCAACTCACTAAGTGCTCTCATTCTCAAATACTGGATGACGAAGCAAGGATATTCGCGCGTTGTGGGCTAAGCTGCTTTTCTTCCTCCAGCCACCACCCCTTCGATACGTTTTACACTGAAGCGCCAAAGAAACTGGTATATACATCGGTATTCGAATACAGAGACATGTAAACAGGCAGAGTATGGCACTGCCGTCAGAAACGCCTATACAAGAAAACAAGTGTCTGGCGCCGTTGTTAGATCTGTTACTGCTGCTACAACGCAGGTTGTCAAGATTTAAGTGGGTTTGAACGTGATGTTATAATCGGCGCACGAGCGATGGGACACTGCATCTCCGAGGCAGCGATGAAGTGGTGATTTTCCCGTACGACCATCTCACGAGAGTACTGTGAATGTCAGAAATCCGGTAAAACATCAAATCTCAGACATCGCTGCAGTCGGAAAAAGATCCTGCAAGAACAGGACCAACGACGACTGAAGAGAATGGTTCAACGTGACGGAAGTGCAGGCCTTCCGCAGATTGCCGCAGATTCCAATGTTGGGCCACCAACAAGTGTCAGCATGCGAACCATTTAACGAAACATCATCGATATGTGCTTTCGGAGCAGAAGGCACACTCCTGTACCCCTGATGACTGCACGACACAAAGCTTTACGCCTCGCCTGGGTCCGTCAACATTGACATTGGACCGTTGATGACTGGAAACATGTTCCTTGGTCGGACGAGTCACGTTTCAAATTATGTCGAGGGGGTGAACGTGTAAAGGTATAGAGACAACCCCATGAATCCATGGATCCTGCATGTCAGCAGGGGACAGTTCAGGCTGGTGGAGGCTCTGTAATGGTGTGGGGTGTGTGCAGTTGGAGTGATATGGGACTGCTCATAGGTCTAGATACGACTCTGACAGGTGACACGTACGTACGCATCCTTTCTGATCACCTGCATCCATTCATGTCCATTGTGCATTCCGACGGACTTGGGCAATTCCAGCAGGACAATGCGCCACACTACACGTCCAGAATTGCTACAGAGTGGCTCCAGGAACACTCTTCAGAGTTTAAACAATTCCACTGGTCACCAAACTCCCTAGACATGAACATTATTGAGCATATCTGGGTTGCATTGCAACGTGCTGTTCAGAAGGGATCTCCTCCCCCTCGTACTCTTACGGATTTGTGGACAGCACTGCAGTATTCATGGTGTCAATTTCCTGCAGCGCTACTTCCGTCATTAGTTGAACCCATGCCACGCCGTGTAGCGGCACCTCTGCATACTCGCGGGGCCCTACATGATATTAGCTAGTTGTATCAGTTTCTTTGGCTCTTCAGTGTAAGTGGAAACAAACATATGTACATAAAGACGTAAGTATATGTACATAGACGTACGTATATGTACATACACAACTGACCATTAAAATTGCTACACCAAGAAGAAATGCAGATAATAAACGGGTACTCTTTGGACAAATATATTACACTAGAACTGACACGTGATTACATTTTCACGCAATTTGGGTGCATAGATCCTGGGCATTGAGTCAAACAGAGCTTGGATGGCGTGTACATGTACAGCTGCCCATGCAGCTTCAACACGATACCACAGTTCATCAAGAGTAGTGACTGGCGAATTGTGTCGAGCCAGTTGCTCGACCACCATTGATCAGATGTTTTCAATTGGTGAGAGATCTGGAAAATGTGCTGGCCAGGACAGCAGTCGAACATTTTCTGTATCCAGAAAGGCCCGTACAGGACCTGCAACATGCGGTCGTGCATTATCCTGCTAAAATGTAGGGTTTCGCAGGGATCGAATGAAGGGTAGATCCACGGGTCGTAACACATCTGAAATGTAATGTCCATTGTTCAAAGTGCCGTCAGTGGGAACAAGAGGTGACCGAGACGTGTAACCAATGGAACCCATACCATCACGCCGGGTGATACGCCAGTATGGCCAAACACGGATGCGACCATCATGATGCTGTAAGCAGAACCTGGATTCATCCGAAAAAATGAAGTTTCGCCATTCGTGCACCCAGGTTCGTCGTTGAGTACACCATCGCATGCGCTCCTGTCTGTGATGCAGCGTCAAAGGTAACTGCAGCCATGGTCTCCGAGCTGATAGTCCATGCTGCTGCAAACGTCGTCGAACTGTTCGTGCAGATGGTTGTTGTCTTGCAAACGTCCCCATCTGTTGACTTTGGGATCGAGACGTGGCTGCACGATCCGTTAGAGCCATCTCGACTCTCGACTGCTAGTGATACGAGGCCGTTGGGATCCAGCACGGCGTTCCGTATTACCCTCCTGAACCCACCGATTCCATATTCTGTTAACAGTCATTGGATCTCGACCAACGCGAGCAGCAATGTCGCGATACGATAAACAATCCGACCTTTATCAAAGTCGGAAACGTGATGGTTCGCATTTCTCCTCCTTACGCGAGGCATCACAACAACGTTTCACCAGGCAACGCCGGTCTACTGCTGTTAGTGTATGTGAAATCGGTTGGAAAGTTTCCTCATGTCAGCATGATGTATGTGTCGCCACCGGCGCCAACCTTGTGTGAAGGCTCTGAAAAGCTAATCATTTGCATATCACAGCATCTTCTTCCTGTCGGTTAAATTTCGCGTCTGTAGCATGTCATCTTCTTGGTGTAGCAATTTTAATGTCCAGTGGTGTATAGACGCACATCTGTTTTTATAATATGTATGGATTAGGAACATGACAATTTTTAGATTAGATTAGATTAGTTTACGTTCCATAGATCCGTGCTGAGGAGATTCTCGTGGACGTGGAACACGTCAATTTTTTTTTTTTTTTTTTTTTTTTTTTACATAGAGGAATATAATTACAGATCTGTACATTAGTGTTGTGGACGGTGTGAGGTGGCCACTTGCTGCAATGATATAGAATCAAACAGGACCAGCAGGATCTCAGTCTTACACAACATTGTTCGAAGAAGTCTTGCAAATACCTTACCACATGTGGCTGGGCTTTGCCCTTGCCTGGATGCCTAAGACGTTCCTGATGTCACTGTTGCTGCTCAGATTCCCTTCAATATCTACGACGCGAGATCACAAGCTACAGCCAGTGGCGGCGCAAACCATCTCACTAGGCACTTGGTGCAATGTGTCGCTCACAATGCATTCTTCCTGACTGCGTTCACCACTGTAGCGTCTAACACGTACGCGGCCATCACTGTTCGATAAGTTGGAGCGCGATTCGTCCGAAAACACTACATTTTGCGGCTCAGCACGCCAATGACGGCGTTCATACGCCCATAGTAGGCTGGGACGTAGGTGGTTACTGGTCAGTGGAAGTAGACGCAGTGGCACCAGTCCGGTCCTCAGCAGACGGCGGTGAATCGTAGACGTAGAGACGTCGACATCCGTTGGCGTGCTCCAACATCGAGCCACCATTGTGGACTAAATGGTTTTGTCGGTTACGGTCGTGCGGACAAGTTGACGGTCAATACGCGCTGCGTCGTAGGCTACGGCTGGGGTCACATTGTGTGGCCAGGTACCACATCAGCGTCACTGTCGTAGAAGCCTATTCTGTTCCAGCTGCAACGTCACGGAGCTGCAAATTCATTTCACGGAGCTATCATTCTGCCCCATTCGCACTCATTCACATGGTGTCATTATGCCCTTTGACGTCGACGAGGCACACCGGCACTCTCGTGCACGTTTCCACTTACGTTGGCGGCTCAGGGCTGACTGAAGCGTTGATTATGACTCACTTGTCCCGTCAAGAGGGCGCTGCTGGGCCAACGTGCTCGCCATCTCTCTGCAATCTTAATCTGCCTTTACGTAAAGACAAACTAGAAGTGAATCCATTGTCTACATCTACATCTACATTTATACTCCGCAAGCCACCCAACGGTGTGTGGCGGAGGGCACTTTATGTGCCACTGTCATTACCTCCCTTTCCTGTTCCAGTCGCGTATGGTTCACGGGAAGAACGACTGTCTGAAAGCCTCCGTGCGCGCTCTAATCTCTCTAATTTTACATTCGTGACCTCCTCGGGAGGTATAAGTAGGGGGAAGCAATATATTCGATACCTCATCCAGAACCGCACCCTCTCGAAACCTGGCGAGCAAGCTACACCGCGATGCAGAGCGCCTCTCTTGCAGAGTCTGCCACTTGAGTTTATTAAACATCTCCGTAACGCTATCACGGTTACCAAATAACCCTGTGACGAAACGCGCCGCTCTTCTTTGGATCTTCTGTATCTCCTCCGTCAACCCGATCTGGTATGGATCCCACACTGATGAGCAATACTCAAGTATAGGTCGAACGAGTGTTTTGTAAGCCACCTCCTTTGTTGGTACATTTACTAAGGACTCTCCCAATGAATCTCAACCTGTCACCCGCCTTACCAACAATTAATTTTATATGATCATTCCACTTCAAATCGTTCCGCACGCATACTCCCAGATATTGTACAGAAGTAACTGCTACCAGTGTTTGTTCCGCTATCATATAATCATACAATAAAGGATCCATCTTTCTATGTATTCGCAATACATTACATTTGTCTATGTTAAGGGTCAGTTGCCACTCCCTGCACCAAGTGCCTATCCGCTGCAGATCTTCCTGCATTTCGCTACAATTTTCTAATGCTGCATCTTCTCTGTATACTACAGCATCATCCGCGAAAAGCCGCATGGAACTTCCGGCACTATCTACTAGGTCATTTATATACACTCCTGGAAATGGAAAAAAGAACACATTGACACCGGTGTGTCAGACCCACCATACTTGCTCCGGACACTGCGAGAGGGCTGTACAAGCAATGATCACACGCACGGCACAGCGGACACACAAGGAACCGCGGTGTTGGCCGTCGAATGGCGCTAGCTGCGCAGCATTTGTGCACCGCCGCCGTCAGTGTCAGCCAGTTTGCCGTGGCATACGGAGCTCCATCGCAGTCTTTAACACTGGTAGCATGCCGCGACAGCGTGGACGTGAACCGTATGTGCAGTTGACGGACTTTGAGCGAGGGCGTATAGTGGGCATGCGGGAGGCCGGGTGGACGTACCGCCGAATTGCTCAACACGTGGGGCGTGAGGTCTCCACAGTACATCGATGTTGTCGCCAGTGGTCGGCGGAAGGTGCACGTGCCCGTCGACCTGGGACCGGACCGCAGCGACGCACGGATGCACGCCAAGACCGTAGGATCCTACGCAGTGCCGTAGGGGACCGCACCGCCACTTCCCAGCAAATTAGGGACACTGTTGCTCCTGGGGTATCGGCGAGGACCATTCGCAACCGTCTCCATGAAGCTGGGCTACGGTCCCGCACACCGTTAGGCCGTCTTCCGCTCACGCCCCAACATCGTGCAGCCCGCCTCCAGTGGTGTCGCGACAGGCGTGAATGGAGGGACGAATGGAGACGTGTCGTCTTCAGCGATGAGAGTCGCTTCTGCCTTGGTGCCAATGATGGTCGTATGCGTGTTTGGCGCCGTGCAGGTGAGCGCCACAATCAGGACTGCATACGACCGAGGCACACAGGGCCAACACCCGGCATCATGGTGTGGGGAGCGATCTCCTACACTGGCCGTACACCACTGGTGATCGTCGAGGGGACACTGAATAGTGCACGGTACATCCAAACCGTCATCGAACCCATCGTTCTACCATCCCTAGACCGGCAAGGGAACTTGCTGTTCCAACAGGACAATGCACGTCCGCATGTATCCCGTGCCACCCAACGTGCTCTAGAAGGTGTAAGTCAACTACCCTGGCCAGCAAGATCTCCGGATCTGTCCCCCATTGAGCATGTTTGGGACTGGATGAAGCGTCGTCTCACGCGGTCTGCACGTCCAGCACGAACGCTGGTCCAACTGAGGCGCCAGGTGGAAATGGCATGGCAAGCCGTTCCACAGGACTACATCCAGCATCTCTACGATCGTCTCCATGGGAGAATAGCAGCCTGCATTGCTGCGAAAGGTGGATATACACTGTACTAGTGCCGACATTGTGCATGCTCTGTTGCCTGTGTCTATGTGCCTGTGGTTCTGTCAGTGTGATCATGTGATGTATCTGACCTCAGGAATGTGTCAATAAAGTTTCCCCTTCCTGGGATAATGAATTCACGGTGTTCTTATTTCAATTTCCAGGAGTGTATATTGTGAAAAGCAATGGTCCCAAAACACTCCCCTGTGGCACGCCAGAGGTTACCTTAACGTCTGTGACGTCTCTCCATTGATAACAACATGCTGTGTTCTGTTTGCTAAAAACTCTTCAATCCAGCCACACAGCTGGTCTGATATTCCGTAGGCTCTTACTTTGTTTATCAGGCGACAGTGCGGAACTGTATCGAACGCCTTCCGGAAGTCAAGAAAAATAGCATCTACCTGGGAGCCTGTATCTAATATTTTCTGGGTCTCATGAACAAATAAAGCGAGTTGGGTATCACACGATCGCTGTTTCCGGAATCCATGTTGATTCCTACATAGTAAAATGGCTCTGAGCACTATGGGACTCAACTGCTGAGGTCATTAGTCCCCTAGAACTTAGAACTAGTTAAACCTAACTAACCTAAGGACATCACAAACATCCTACATAGTAGATTCTGGGTTTCCAAAAACGACATGATACTCGAGCAAAAAACATGTTCTAAAATTCTACAACAGATCGACGTCAGAGATATAGGTCTATAGTTTTGCGCATCTGCTCGACGACCCTTCTTGAAGACTGTGACTACCTGTGCTCTTTTCCAATCATTTGGAACCCTCCGTTCCTCTAGAGACTTGCGGTACACGGCTGTTAGAAGGGGGGCAAGTTCTTTCGCGTGCTCTGTGTAGAATCGAATTGGTATCCCGTCAGGTCCAGTGGACTTTCCTCTGTTGAGTGATTCCAGTTGCTTTTCTATTCCTTGGACAGCGCAAATTTCGCATTCACATCACACTGCGGCTGTGAATATTTGTGGTTCTGTGATACTACCCTACGTAGTGATTTACAAAGTAAGTCGAAGCGATGAGTGCATCATTGTGCCTTGTTCTCATTTTGAGTAACACAGTTGCTCGCTTGATCATGGAAATGAAAAGTGGAATTTTAAGGGTATCCTTTCACAGACACTATTAGTCATCTCTGAGGAGAAAGAAGGCAGAAAAGTAAGACAGGCATCACGGTCAAGGTGCACGCCAAGAAATTCCAAAATGCATTGTTGTCTTTCCAGCTGTACTTATCGGTTGGTTAGCTGTAACACGGCGGTGCAACAACTATTTTACGTACCTACCACGCAAAGGTCATTGTTTCAGTCGAAAATAGATTACAAAAAAATGGCTAGAAGCACTATGGGACTTAACATCTGAGGTCATCAGTCTCCTAGACTTAGAACTATTTAAACCTAACTAACCTAAGGACACCACACACATCCATGCCCGAGGCAGGATTCGAACCTGCAACCGTAGCAGCAGCGCGATTCCGGACTGAAGCGCCTAGAACCGCTCGGCCACAGCGGCCTGCAGATCACAATTAGCATCTTCTTGTGTGCTGTTTAGGTTAATGACAAGTATATATAAAGAAGAACAGTACATAAACTTTTGGCGTGTATGAAATTAATTATTTGGTTTCTATTTTTAATGTTAACGTACGAAGTTCTATGGTAGTGTACATGGACTGTGAAATTTCTGGGATTAATAGAACAAGTAAAAATAAACATTTTCGCATACTTATGAAGGATGTCCAGATCTACGATAAACCGGAGTGCAATATAGCCACCACAAACTTTGGTTAAATTGCCTCATTTGGCTGCTAGGGCTTTCCGTCTTCTTCTGCATCACAAATCATTCCTTGATGGACGGCGTGACGTAAAAGAATTTGTCAGCTGATGGTTATCATTGTCGGCAGTAATTTTCTGAGAGCTGGGTGTATCAAAAGTGGGAGAGAGAGAGAGAGAGAGAGAGAGAGAGAGAGAAAGCTGTTAGGTGTTTCCACATCTAGAACTTAAAGAATTGCAGTTTTTAGATTTTATACATCTTTTCATCATACCATAGGTAGAGGAACCTTAATATATAGAGATTGAGAGGAAGACTCCTTTACTTGCGGTGATAACGAAAAATTGTTTCAAAAAATTTAAGCCGAAGAGGCTGAAATGTCCACCTTAATTTCTATATCAGAAGTGTGGAAACCTCTGCAATCGATCTCGAATTACACATAATGGCAGCCTGTATGAGAGTTTAATGTTCGAATAATAAACAGATCTTCAGACATCTTGAAGAAAATGGTTACTTTAAAACATTACAAAATCCTCCTTAAAACAACTTGTCCTATAGTCCCTAAATAGTAAGTTTACTCTTAGAGTAAAGGCCTGTTTCTGTTATTGACGTGTTGAACCTCCTACACATTTTCTTTGTCTAGTTTAGATCTTTTCTTGATAGGAAATGAATGCTATATTTGCTTACTGAATGCTCTTTGTAGTGTAAACAAAAACATCAAATGTAAAGCACGTGAGCGAAGCTCAAACTGACATGAAGAATATTATGAAGTGTATGTGTGTCCGAGTAAGTTATTTGAAATATGTGTGCTGTTTACACTGCAACAGCTTATACATTCCCCTGGAAGAGCATTAGGACCCATAGCAAGACTAACCGCCATCCACGGGAACGAATGCAAGTCTACACGACTGTTTCACCTTACATCTAACAAATACAGACCACATTAGGGAGTTTTTGCTATTGAAACAATATTTTAAGTGGCGCTAAATATTCAAACATTCTTTTGCTGTGTAGGAGCGGCCGACATGCTGCTGACGAAAGCCTTGATGCCATCGGAAACATTAGCAATCTGAAGATGGACATGATAGCATGCAACCGGTTGTAGCAATGAAATTAAGCTTTTTTACAAGTATTTGTGACTAAGTGCATTCTTCATCAACAATACTTAACGGTCGCGGAGTTCACGAGATGCAACATGGATAAAATAACGTATACTGTATTTGCGATATCCGCATGAACTTATCGACAAATGTTCATTTCATCACGATTCCTTATTATATCTCGCCACCAGTGTCCTACAGTGATTATAATTATTATTATTGTTTATTTCCGGAGAAATATGACTCATTGTAGCTATACAAATGTTCGGTTGAAGACTACAAAAAAAAGTGCCGAGACTTCTAGTCTTGACGCCTTAGCCGGTCGCTCTGTTGAACGGAGCGACCGGTGGGCGCTCTCGTAAAACTTAGAAGCTCGATTTCTCGAAAACGCCTGAGAAGCGTATCTTACTAGAGCAACATTTATTACGTCTAAGTAACATGGGCAAAGTCGCTCGCCTGACGGGTGTATGCTTCGCTTGTCAGAAAAGCAAGCGTTTTGCACGTGGTAGCTACTTTCCGGCTCCTTATACCAGCACAGTTCAGTAGGAATACAGACACTGTTTCCGTGTGGGGTTTTGCTAGATTTTCTTCCATCGGTAGCCTCTCCAGGTGGCGCGTAGGGGAGTGCCTCTCAGATGTGGATGGCATCGAAGAAATGAAATACCCACGTCGGGCTTTATGCAACTAGCCTGACATTAGGTAGCAGGACTTTTTTTTTCTTCTTCTTCTGTAGTGGTCAATCCAAGGATTGGTCTGAACAGCTACAATGGCAGCTTGTCTCCATTCTGTGCGTCTTTCAGCTTTTCTCTTCATTTCTTTATAGGTGTTACATCCCACATCTTTCACAATTTGATCCATGTACCTCAGTCGTGGTCTTCCTCTTGGTCTTTTTCCCTCGACATATCCCTCTATGATTGTGTTCAGGAGTCCTTTATGTCTTAATAGATGGCCTGTAAATTGCACTCTTCTTTTAACAATGAAACTCCAGAAGCTTCTCTTCTCACCTGCTCTTTCCAGAACCACTTCGTTTGTGACCTTGTCGATCCATTTTATTTTGAACATGCGTCTATAGCACCCCATTTCAAAAGAATTTAGCTTCTGGTCTTCCTCTGTCCCGAGAGTCCATGTTTCACACCCATAGCATGCCACACTCCACACATATGATTTCAAAAATCTTTTCCTGATTTCAAGGCTGATGCTCTTAGATGTTAATATGTTTTTCTTCTTGTTAAAAGCAGCCTTTGCTTGAGCTATTCTACTTCTCACTTCTGTCTTGCTCCTTCCATCCCTGGTAATATTACTGCCCAGATAAGTAAATTTATCAACTTGTTCAAGCAGTTCATCGCCTACATGAACTTGGACTTTCACTTGATCTTTTTTGTCGCATGCCATTACTTTTGTTTTTGCTTTATTAATTCTCATATTATATTCTTCACCCATAACTTTATCCATTCTATTCAGTAGGACTACAAGATCTTCTTCACTTTCAGCCAGGACAGCTATATCATCGTCATATCTTATCATATCTATTCGTTGGCCATGAATTACTACACCTGTCTGTGAGTTTTCCCTTACTTTTTCCAGTGCCTCTTCAATGCATACGTTAAAGATAACAGGGGATAGTGCGCAACCTTGTCGGACACTTTTCCATATCTGCACCTCTTCTTGTTTTGTCCGTCCACGGATAACTGCTGTCTCGTTTTTGTACAGGTTCCATATCATTTTTCTATCTTTATGGTCTATTCCTACTTTTTTGAGTACCTCAAACATCTTATCCCATTTAACATTATCAAAGGCTTTCTCTATTATTAGTTTTAGAGCAAATATTGCTTCTCTGGTTCCTCTATCTTTCCGGAATCCAAACTAGTCTTCGGAGAGTGTAGCTTCGACTTTTTGTTCTATGTGTTTTAGGATAATTGAGGTTAATATTTTAGAGGCGTGAGTAACTAGGCTGAGCGTCCTATAATTTTCACATCTTGTAGCATTTGCCTTCTTTGGAATGGGGATCATAATGTTTTTCTCAAAGTCTGTAGGAATTTTACCCTGCTCGTACATGTTGAAAACAAGATTATACAACTCCTGATTCAGTTTTGCTCCTCCAGATTTCAGAAGTTCGGCTGGGATATTGTCTATACCAGGCGATTTGTTGTTTTTCAATTTTTTCAGAGCTAGTTCAAACTCTTCCTTTAATATAGGTTCACCTATGTTGTGTGCATCTACTTCTGTTTCTTCTTCCATGATGTTTTCAGACAGGTCTGGTCCGCTGTACAGTTTTCCTATATATTGTTTCCATCTTCTTGCAACTTCATCATCGTCATCCAACATACTTTTAGTACTTAATAAAGTTAAAGTCAGTACAGCTATAGAACAAATACAAACAGGCGAAGATGACAATCATCGATTTGGTTCGCTTTCTGTGATGTGTAAAGCAAGGAGAAGCTACCAACATAATTTATCTCACTGCATAATACTTTCACTTCCACTTATAATGTTCCGCATTCATCTGTGCGATGTCATTAAAAACTAAAGCGTCACCGCTGCATTAATAATTATAGAAAACGCAAGGACTATCTGAAGAGACTGTCTGGTAAGTAAGGTCTACTAGATGTGTATCTACGATGGATCCATTCGGATCTCCGGCTGGGGATAGTATCAGAGGCCTTTAATAATCGTAAATGTTATTGTTATAATCAAGACAACAAACTTAAAGAAAAAAACTATATAAGAAAGTGGCAACATCAGTGAGATCACTGAAAGCTTGTGATTAAAAAACAAGTTGTGTGTATAAAATAGGAAACACAAAGGTTCCAAATCGATATTACGAATGAATGAAATAAAATAGGAAAATAGTGACCTTTTGAGTGATAATTTCCCTGTAATGTGAGGTGTATATACGAATGTGTTTCATACCTGTTAGAATTGTTTTCAAAGCTCTTTGCTTCCTATTACGAAAGAAATGTCATTAATGTATTTTATAGACAATCATTCAAACCTGTCATTCTAGTGTGTCATAACAAGTTTAACATTTAAGCAACATGCAAAATCAACTGTGTACTTTAAGTGATTATTGGTTTCAGTTCGTTTCCACGATGTTCTTACTGCACTGGCCGCATAATACCGACGTGACTTCGTTGCGTACCACTAATATTTACGATATCTCGAATTTAAGCAATTTTTGTTTTCATTTGCAGAACGTAGTGTCTATGGACAACTCTCAGGCCGAATGCAAACTTATTAACCCTGACGACAACTTCGCTCCACCAAAAACATTTACCTTCGATGGGGTGTACGACGTTAATTCAACAACAGAAGAGTTGTACAATGAAGCAGTCTATCCTTTAGTAGAGGTAGGTTTTTATTTCTCAAGACCTTCAAGTTTATTAGGATTAATTATTTTTATCGACATCTTATTTAATTATGATTTAGAACTGACATTTGTTTCCTTGAGACACATAGGTAGACATGATGATGTTATTTATTTCGGTGTGTTCTAACACTGGTTTTCCCTTCTTTCAAAACCAGTCATTTTGTGTTATTTTCTTCTTGTCTTTTATGTACAAGGAAATAATAACATTTGCTTTTCTGTCATACGTATTTGATTTCCTTATAAAGGCAGAGATATTGGTTTCGAGAGGAACAGCAGCTATTAATGCAACAACTGATCCTTTGTTTCCATCACAGCTGCGAAATGCTTCATTTCTATTCGATTAGAAGAATCGTTCACGACCACTATTTTTTTAAAACTTGAGTCTACAAATAGTAATTTACAACTGAAATAAACTTACATTCAAAAAAAATATTATTCCTCACACAAACATTACAGCAATGTGATTAATTGCTAGATCTTTCATGAAGAAATAGGAAAATTTCGGTGGACATTGTCCTTAGACCTAATAGCTATTGTAATAATTGCTATGAACTAGCTGTTGATGACAAGTAACTTTTATATCAATACACTGCCTTTAATCCGTCGATTATAGTTAAATAATTGTAGTCAATAGCGTAAGTCTACATTAATTAGTAACAAGTAATTAACAAAAAACGTGTAAGTAAAAACTGAACCATTTACCTTTGTTTATGATGGAACAGTAACGATTAAACCTTGTCTGTCATTACTAATACCAAAATATTCTAAATCGATGTGATCATCATTTAGTCTTCGTTTTTCTCTCTTAATAAGAAGGTACATGTTTCTTCGAAATGATAATTAGTAATTTATTTACAAATAATGTGATATGAAAACCCCTCGCCAGAACTAACATTCACTGTTCTGATTCTCGCAGGGTGTGCTGGAAGGCTATAACAGCACAATATTTGCTTACGGTCAGACTGGATGTGGAAAAAGTTTTACAATGCAAGGTATCTGCGAACCACCGTCGCAACGTGGGATAATTCCAAAATCGTTTGAGCATCTGTTTGAAGCAATATCTGTATCCGAAGGAACCAAATATCTTGTACTGGCGTCATTTTTGGAAATTTATAATGAAGAGATAAGAGACCTGTTGGGAAACGAAGTAAAACGGAAACTCGAATTAAAAGAGCACTCAGATAAGGGTCTTTACGTCCAAGGTAAGTTCTTAATGTGGCAGAATCACTGTTTACCAAGTAAAACAGTCAGCTATAGATACATAAGAACTACACTCATGCAGTTCAATACACTCCTACCAGCAACGTTAAAGATGTTCATATCACGTCAATGAACAGCTTTGTCACAACACTAAACAACCGCGGAATCCAAAGCCTTGCAGAAAAGTGAAACTAAGTTCTAAATACGAAGAAAGAGCAATAGTTAAGAAAGCGAACTCATATTTACGTGGAAGTGCATTCAAATCTCCTTCCAGCCATTACGTTTTCGATTATTCTTTGGTTCCCTTAATCATTTCAGACGAATGCCAGAATTGTTAAATGTCTCGGTCCGCCACACCGTTTTCATCTGCCAGTAAGTTTCATATCAGCTCACACTCCGCTGCCGAGTGAAAATTTCATTTTGGAAACATCCTCCAGTTGTAACTAATCCATGTCTCTACAATATCTTTTCTTCCAGGAGTGCTAGTCTGGCAGGTTTCGCAGGAGACCTTCTATGAAGTTTGGAAGGTAGGAGCCGAAGTACTGTAGGAAACAAAGATATGGGGAGTAGATGTGAGTCGTGATCGGGTTTCTCAGTCGGTAGAGCACTTGACGGCGAAAAGTAAAAGTCCTGAGTTCGAGTTTCAGTCCGATACACAGTTTTAATCTGCCAGGAAGTTTCCTATATATGTTCCTTTCCGCTTCCCGTGACTGCGACTTCAGTAGGCGGCATTCAGTCTCGTAGTGGAGTAGTCATAATGTTTTCGTTCAACTGTGTATGCCCATCAAAGCAGATATAAAAAGTGAGAGGCGTAGTTATGGTAACAACCATTTCCAAGTCAACTCATTTCTGGTCTCAGAAAATTGTGTGAGAAGTCAAGATATCGAGCTTCGATCACAGTTCCTGCAACAATTGTTTCCTATATAGCTAAATGCTCAGAGTTTTAAATCCTACTAAAGTGATCCATAGGACGCCATAGAATGAACATCCATGAGGGCTAACATATGTCCAGTTCTGAGATTTTATTTTTGTTTTCCTAAATGTGCAACACACATACAAATCCTCTATAACCATATTTACACTGTCTCAAAATATACGAGGGCGTGCTGAAAAGTAATGCCTCCGAATTTTGAAGCAAATATTCTTAAATATTCTTTTAAATAAAACAAAATTTATTCACATTCCACATCTGTATTCTTCATCTCTACATATTTATTTCTCAACATAGTCAGCCTGGCGACGAAAACATTTCTCCCCACGAGAGAACAGTTTGTTGATACTGTCACTGTAGAATGTTTGACTTTGTCGACGGAAACACAACCTCATCTCTGCTTGCACCTCTTCATCTCTATCAAAGTGAAGTCCTAGAAAGGGGTTCTTTATGTTTTGGCAACAGATGAAGACCGGATGGAGCCAAGTAGAGACTGTATGAGGGATGATCGGTGACAGTGAACACAAGTCGTCGGACTGTTGCAGATGTCGCAGCGCTCGTGTGTGTCATGCTGAAGGAGAGGGTGCTCCATGCGTGGACGAACTCTTCGAGTTCGAAACTCGATTTCAGCGCGCTGTTTCTCAAGCAGCGACATAGTTACGTTACACACCGCCACAATTAGGAGACCTCTAGCGGCAGAGGGCTGCAAATAAGACATGAAGGATAAACATGCAGAATGTTAGTAATGTTTGTTTTATTTAAAAAAGCCTTAAGAGTTTTCACATTAAAAAATTCAGAGGCATTACTTTCCAGCACGGCCTCATACTAAGACGAATCCCGGGATGTGAGACCTGAGTTTCTCCTGGCGTATACAACTTTCAAATAACTTCCGGGAATTCAGCCAGGTAACACTTTCAGCGACCGCCGATATTTCGGCGGGAGAACACCCCGCCATTCTCAAGGCAAACTGCAACGGACAGGCGGCGTACGTGCAAATTTAAAACCTCGGTTCTCGGACTGAAGTAGGAAAGATAACACACACACTGAACACTAGTGCCACCAAATATGACCAAAGTCACAACTATCGATAGTGAGACTACGAATTCGTAGGTGAGGTAGCATTGACTCTGTCCCTCTGTTTTTTTTGACAAGGGAGAGAGCCGGATTCCAAACAGAGTTTAAACAATAACCCCCATCCCTGTTAACGAGGTTGCTCGCTAATTTAATCACAACTGCCTCCTTAATAACACTGTCCCAATAGCTGGACGTGCATGCCAATATCTCGGTGTTATTATATAACATGGGGTGACCAGTATCCCGTATACTGCCTTTTTGCCTTACGTAGGAAACACTTCCAACAAGATCGGTCGTATTTTACGGAAATACGATGTGAAATGTGTTTTCCGACCTCCATCTAAAATTATCTAAAATTAGAGCGCTTTTGAGTTCTGTTAAGAATGATCTTGGTCTGCGTAAGGCGGGTGTATATCGTATTTCTTGTAGCTGCGGCATGGCATATATTGGTCAAACTATCAGGACCGTGGAGGACCGATGTACTGAGCATAAACGGCACACACGATTACAGCAGCCAAGTAGATCCGCTATTGCCGAACATTGCTTGGATACTGGTCACCCCATGTTATATAATAACACCGAGATATTGGCATGCACATCCAGCTATTGGGACAGTGTTATTAAGGAGGCAGTTGAGATTAAAGTAGCGAGCAACCTCGTTAACAGGGATGGAGGTTTCTGTTTAAACTCTGTTTGGAATCCGGCTCTCTCCCTTGTTAAAAAACAGAGAAACGGAGTCAGTGCTACCTCACCTACGAATTCGTAGTTTCACTATCGATAGTTCTGACTTTGGTCACCTTTGGTGGCACCAGTGTTCAGTGTGTGTGTTATCTTTCCTGCTTCAGTCCGAGAACCGAGGTTCTAAATTTGCACGTAGGGCGCCTGTCGGTTGCAGTTTGCCTTGAAAATGGCGGGGTGTTCTCCCGCCGAAATATCGGCTGTCGCTGAAAGCGTTACCTGGCTGAATTGCCGGAAGTTATTTGAAATTCTGGGATGGTTCCCTTGAAAAGTTTGCTGCCGCTTTACTTCCCCATCCTTCTTCATCCAATCATTTACTCCGTTTCTAATGATCTCATCGTCGATGCGACCTTGAACCACAAATTTCCTTATGTTTTCCGTCCTCACTGCTGAACAGTAACATGAAGAGTGGGGAGGTGGCATGTTGTTAATTTCCCAGGGTAATGTAGTTTCTCATTCTCTCTCTCTCTCTTAAATGAATTAGTAACTTTGGTATGATATTGGGAGCTGAACTATACGCTAACGGTAGAGGCACTAAAATCGGAATGCCATTCTTTATTTGCTCATATTGTTCCCCTTTCCTTTGCTAAGCGTGAGTGTTGAGTCTTTAATGTGCCTATGATGTTTGCTTTTGGCATGTAGAGTCTTGTTTCTACTGTTGGTGATGACACGGGGCGAGCGGATGAAACCTGATGCCGACACGTTACCTATTCCGTTGGATAGCACCAAGGGGTCAGCAGAACTTAACGTTACTTCCGACGGAGGAGTCACAGTCAAAATTGTCACATGCCTTCAATCAATGGGAGAAAGGAAGGAAGAGAGAGAAGGGTTTATCGTTTCGTTGACGTGGGGATAATTAGAGGCTGAAGACAAGTTCGGACTGGACAAGGATGAGGAAGGAAATCAGCCGTGTCCTTTTCGAAGGAGCCATAGCAGCAGTGTTCCCCTTAATCGTTTTAGGGAAATCACAGAAAACTTAAAGTTGGATGGGCATACCTTATCTCCAGGGAATAGGCTGAATTTTGACAGCAGATTTTACACTCTGTCTTCCTGCTGTTCCATACTTATTCCTAACAACAGAAAACGCTACACAGCATACAGACAGAACATATGTTAAAACGATGTGAATATGTATGCCCTCTTCTGGCGATCGCTACGCGTAATCCATTATACAAGAAAGCCGCAAATACGACACTGGTTAAATTCACTTGCTCGGGGTTCACAGTCATGTAGAATTTTTAAAAAGATATCATATGCACCGTTGACTATAATAAAAAAAATTACAACACTGTTTCGTGTGATCTGAGGAAAATAATATTTGCGACGTCGTGAACCGCAAGAGGAATGGACTAGCTGAATAAATTTTTGGAAATTTGTGGTAAGTTCCTATGGGACCAAACTACTGTGGTCATCGTCCCTAGGCTTACACACTACTTAATCTAACTTAAACTAACTTACGCTAAGGACAACACCCATGTCCGAGGGAGGACTCGAACCTCCGACGGGGGGAGCCGCGCGAACCGTGGCAAGGCGCCCAGACCGCTTGGGACTAACAGCATAAGTTCCTCTATTAGTGACATCCGTGTACTGTAATGTCACACTGATAATGAATGCCGGAGAATCAATATTCCGCTGCTTTGAGGTAGACAGCAAATCACAGGACAATAGTTAAGCTATTTTAGATGTCGGTGCCACCTTTGTGGGCTTCTATCAACTGAAACAAGCAAGGACGTCTATTCATTGATTTTCGTTACTGAGGGGCTTTCATTACGGAAACAATTATAATTGCGTGTCAAGGTTGAGGTTTGAGTATCGACGGATTTTCAGCTAACCTGAGACTTGTGTTTGGTGTTACGTATGCGGATACTACGCCAGTGCTTGCAGCATGTGTTAACAAACGATTAGCATTGTGTGTTTACCGAACAGTTCAGCGTCACCCTGGTGCGCTCCACGGAGTTTGTTACAGCGTGCCGATGATCGGCCGTATCTGTCGCCATAACAGAAAACTTTACGACCTACCTCGGAACTGCGCCTTTTGTCTCTGTCTACACACTCTAACCGATAATCTGCCAGATCCGCTTATTTAGCTTTCCGGCCTGATGATCCTTAACCGATTTGAATGTACCATTCGTTTCAATTTATAAACCTGGAATTTTGGGGCAAAAAATTTACCCACGCGGACACTTAAAGAAGCTCATATTAATACCGTACGTCACAAACAAAGAGTGCCTCAAAATGTACGCTACAACTACAATGTGTTATAGCACCCAAACTAATTAGTATATTCACACCATGTTTGGCTTATTTGAGAAAGTCACAAAGTTTTGTTTGTGTGCGGTCCCGGTTGTTGTGAGTAAAGCATAATGACAACGGTTCAAGAAAAGGCTCAGTGTGTAGTATGGCTTTTTCAGACCAAATTGGACACGCAGGTTCAGAGGAACTTCCAAACACGTACAGGAAGTAACCAGCATCGCGGACGTCGATATGCCGGTGGTACAGGAAGCCTTGATGTGAAGTTTCATACTGGACGACTTGGAACAAGTGAAGCCGGCACAGAACGGATACGGTTGGCGTTTCAACGTCCACCACACAGGTCTGTTCAGAGGGAGTCACAGGAGCTGCATATCCCTAGAGCGACCGTGCACCGTGTTAATCTCAGACTGTGCGAAATGTTTTAGACGAGGTGTTTCCAGATCGCTGGCTTGGCAGGGGCGGTCCAGTTCCCTGGCCTCCTAGGTCGCCTTACGTTACGCCAATGGACTTCTTTCTGTGGCGGAATGTTAAGGACAGAATCTACCAAACGCCTTTCAACCACATAAATGATTTGAGGAACCGAATCGTTGGTGTCATTGCCACAGTTGATGCGGATATGTTGCACCGAGCATGGATAGAGCTTGAATACAGACTGTATGTTGTGTGTGTCACCGAATTTCCTACCAATCACTCAAAGTCTGCCACCTGTTTTACCTACGAATGAACCTATGTGATTATTCCATTTTATATCCCTACAAATTGTTACACCCACCTGTTTGTATGCGTTGACTTATTTCAATTGTGACTCATTAACATTGTAGTTATACAGGGTGTTACAAAAAGGTACGGCGAAACTTTCAGGAAACATTCCTCACACACAAAGAAAGAAAATATGTTATGTGGACATGTGTACGGAAACGCTTACTTTCCATGTTAGAGCTCATTTTATTACTTCTCTTCAAATCACATTACTCATGGAATGGAAACACACAGCAACAGAACGTACCAGCGTGACTTCAAACACTTTGTTACAGGAAATGTTCAAATTGTCCTCCGTTAGCGAGGGTATATGCATCCACCCTCCGTCGCATGCAATCCCTGATGCGCTGGTGCAGCCCTGGAGAATGGCGTATTGTATCACAGCCGACCACAATACGAGCACGAAGAGTCTCTACATTTGGTACCTGGGTTGCGTAGACAAGAGCTTTCAAATGCCCCCATAAATGAAAGTCAAGAGGGTTGAGGTCAGGAGAGCGTGGAGGCCATGGAATTGGTCCGCCTCTACCAATCCATCGGTCACCGAATCTGTTGTTGAGAAGCGTGCGAACACTTCGACTGAAATGTGCAGGATGTTGGATGAACCATTCGCAGAAGTGTACCCGTGGAGGCGAATCAGCTGCTGATAGTGCCAGCACACGCTGTACATGGTACGGAAACAACTGGTTCTCCTGTAGCACTCTCCTTACAGTGACGTGGTCAACGTTACCTTATACAGCAGCAACTTCTCTGACGCTGACATTATGGTTATCGTCAACTGCACGAAGAATTGCCTCGTCCATTGCAGGTGTCCTCGTTGTTCTAGGTCTTCCCCAGTCGCGAGTCATAGGCTGGAATGTTCCGTGCTCCCTAAGACGCCGATCAATTGCTTCGAACGTCTTCCTGTCGGGACACCTTCGTTCTGGAAATCTGTCTCGATACAAACGTACCGCGCCACGACTATTGCCCCGTGCTAATCCATACATCAAATGGGCATCTACCAACTCCGCACTTGTAAACATTGCAGTGACTGCAAAACCACGTTCGTGATGAACACTAACCTGTTGATGCTACGTACTGATGTTCTTGATGCTAGTACTGTAGAGCAATGAGTCGCATGTCAACACAAGCATCGAAGTCAACATTACCTTCCTTCAATTGGGCCAACTGGCGGTGAATCGAGGACGTACAGTACATACTGACGAAACTAAAATAAGCTCTGACATGGAAATTAAGCGTTTCCGGACACATGTCCACATAACATATTTTCTTTATTTGTGTGTGAGGAATGTTTCCTGAAAGTTTGGCCGTACCTTTTTGTAACACCCTGTATAATACTATGTTTTTGCGCTTTGTTGAGTGCATAATTTCACATTTATTAACATTTAAAACAAGTTGCTGTTATTGACAATATCTGACCAGATATTTGTTCAACTTTTTTCAGATAATTCTTCATTATAGATAACAGCATCATCTGAAATATGTCTGAGGTTACTGTTAAGATTGGCTACTTCTGTAACTAAATAAGTAGAACTGTGAACATATCGTAGGGTTTTGAACTTGCAGATCTGTCGCTTCATCCTGTTCAGAGCGTTTCTGAGAGCGAGCAGCTGATGGCGAGGGGCTGGAAGAACCGCGCCACGGGCGCTACGCTCATGAACGCCGATTCGTCGCGATCGCATTCCATATTTAGTATCCAGCTGGAAATGATGCCAGTGAGTGCATTGGAATGTGACCTCCCAGTCAACAAAGTGCGGAAAGGAAAGTTAAATCTAGTCGATTTAGCTGGAAGTGAAAGACAATCTAAAACAGGTGAGCCAGCAACTAGTTTTATTAGCAATTTCTGTGGTGATTTTATATTTAACTCATATTCCATCCATGCGTTTTTATCTGTTTAAGGGGCTGCTGGAGACCGACTTAAAGAAGCAATCAAAATTAATCTCTCGTTAACAGCTCTCGGTCATGTGATATCAGCATTAGTCGATGGAAAGTCAACGCATATTCCGTACCGAGACTCCAAGCTTACGAGATTACTCCAGGTAAGCGAGGTTTCTCTCTGGTGAAAAGCAGTTGCTAAGACTTTATGATTACATGCAATCAGTTTTTCGATTAATTCATCTTTTTATACAACAGAGTCACTTTAACGTAAGCAACGTTAACGTTTGTTAATAATCTCAGGCGATGGAACATACGATGTCTATGATCACGTCTTTTTCAATCGGTTTTATAGTTCAAAGGTAATTATCATATCTCTGACAAGGGAACCTCCCCATCGCACCCCCCTCAGATTTAGTTATAAGTTGGCACAGTGGATAGGCCTTGAAAAACTGAACACAGATCAATCGAGAAAACAGGAAGAAGTTGCGTGGAACTATGAAAAAATTAGTAAAATATACAAACTAAGTAGTCCATGCGAAGATAGGCAACATCAAGAACACTAGGAGTCAAGGAGCGCCGTGACCCGTGGTTAGCGAGAGCAGCTACGGAACGAGAGGTCGTAGGTTCAAGTCATCCCTCCAGCGAAAAGTTTAATTTTTTATTTTCTGTTTACGTGACAAACTCTTATGTTTTCATCACTTTTTTGGGAGTGATTATCACATCCACAAGAAAACCTAAATCGGGCAAGGTAGAAGAATCTTTTTACCCATTCGCTAAGTGTACAAGTTAGGTGGGTCGACAACATATTCCTGTCATGTGAAGCACATGCCGTCACCAGTGTCGTATAGAATATATCAGACGTGTTTTCCCGTGGAGGAATCGGTTGACCTATGACCTTGCGATCAAATGTTTTCGGTTCCCATTGGAGAGGAACGTCCATTCGTCTACTAATCGCACTGTTTTGCGGTGCGGTCGCAAAACACAGACACTAAACTTATTGCAGTGCACAGAGACGTCAATGAACAAACGGACAGATCATAACTTTGCGAAAATAAAGAAAGTAAAATTTTCAGTCGAGGGAAGACTTTAACCAAGGACCTCTCGTTCTCCAGCTAATCACGCTAACCACGGGACCACGGCGCACCTTGATTCCTAGTGTTCTTGATGTTACCTATGTTCGCATGGACTACTCAGTTTGTATATTTTACTAATTTTTTTCACTGTTGCACACAACTACTTCATGTTTTCTCGAGTGATCTGTGTTCAGTTTTTCAAGGCCTATCCACTGTGCCAACTTATAACTAAATCTGAGGGGGGTGCGATGGGGAGGTTCCCTTGTGAGAGAAACTGAAAATGATTTTGAATATTAAAGTATATGAGAAGTAGCCATTACTTCAGTATGGCAAATTTCATTATGAAAATTTCTAAAAATTACTTTGTTGCTTTCTGTCACCCCTTCATATAAAGAATTTTCATCTATGAGGCTACGTGCGATTTGACATACCGAAGTAACCCGCATGCGTTGCTTAAGTTATTTGATTGCAGGTTTTGTGCCGATTGAAATCCGATATTCATGTAGAACTAACTGCCGTTTACTGCCCCTAAGACAAAGTGGCCAGCTGATATTAGCAACAGTATACTGAGTCACAACTGTTGGGTCCGCTGCCATAGCTTAAATGTTTTAAACATGTTGATCTGTTCAATGTGCGTACTCTTATGCACTTGTGACTTCGAAGATTTTCAGAGTAACACTAAAAGTCAAAAAATTTACGTTTTCTATTTCCCTGAAGCCAAGTGTCGTAATGATTTTAGATAATAACAAAACTCTTGCTCGGAGTTGTCAGGTACTCCTTTCTTTGTTGGAAATAATTTTAATACTATATTGAGAAATGATTTTTGAGGATACGAAACCCGTTAGTTCGATGTCTAGAATAACTGCTAATAGTTCTCCTTTATTCCAAAAATTGTATTATATTTATGAAAGTTTTCAGTACGTTGCGTCTTGCAGCCCTCAGACGTTGAAGCAAAGACCTTATAACACCGAAGCTGCTGTTTATTTACTGGCTGCCTGGTGTCAGGCTTTGCTCATTTTCACGACCTGCCTATTACAGAGAACAAAATTTGTTATGAGTGTATGTGTAGACTGTGGATAATAAAAGAATCAGTGATAAAATTATTTTAAGCACTTATGTATTTGTGTTTTGTATATGGTTAGTGTCTACAGTTTTGTTTATGTCATCGCTCTTAAATACACTCCTGGAAATGGAAAAAAGAACACATTGACACCGGTGTGTCAGACCCACCATACTTGCTCCGGACACTGCGAGAGGGCTGTACAAGCAATGATCACACGCACGGCACAGCGGACACACCAGGAACCGCGGTGTTGGCCGTCGAATGGCGCTAGCTGCGCAGCATTTGTGCACCGCCGCCGTCAGTGTCAGCCAGTTTGCCGTGGCATACGGAGCTCCATCGCAGTCTTTAATACTGGTAGTATGCCGCGACAGCGTGGACGTGAACCGTATGTGCAGTTGACGGACTTTGAGCGAGGGCGTATAGTGGGCATGTGGGAGGCCGGGTGGACGTACCGCCGAATTGCTCAACACGTGGGGCGTGAGGTCTCCACAGTACATCGATGTTGTCGCCAGTGGTCGGCGGAAGGTGCATGTGCCCGTCGACCTGGGACCGGACCGCAGCGACGCACGGATGCACGCCAAGACCGTAGGATCCTACGCAGTGCCGTAGGGGACCGCACCGCCACTTCCCAGCAAATTAGGGACACTGTTGCTCCTGGGGTATCGGCGAGGACCATTCGCAACCGTCTCCATGAATCTGGGCTACGGTCCCGCACACCGTTAGGCCGTCTTCCGCTCACGCCCCAACATCGTGCAGCCCGCCTCCAGTGGTGTCGCGACAGGCGTGAATGGAGGGACGAATGGAGACGTGTCGTCTTCAGCGATGAGAGTCGCTTCTGCCTTGGTGCCAATGATGGTCGTATGCGTGTTTGGCGCCGTGCAGGTGAGCGCCACAATCAGGACTGCATACGACCGAGGCACACAGGGCCAACACCCGGCATCATGGTGTGGGGAGCGATCTCCTACACTGGCCGTACACCACTGGTGATCGTCGAGGGGACACTGAATAGTGCACGGTACATCCAAACCGTCATCGAACCCATCGTTCTACCATTCCTAGACCGGCAAGGGAACGTGCTGTTCCAACAGGACAATGCACGTCCGCATGTATCCCGTGCCACCCAACGTGCTCTAGAAGGTGTAAGTCAACTACCCTGGCCAGCAAGATCTCCGGATCTGTCCCCCATTGAGCATGTTTGGGACTGGATGAAGCGTCGTCTCACGCGGTCTGCACGTCCAGCACGAACGCTGGTCCAACTGAGGCGCCAGGTGGAAATGGCATGGCAAGCCGTTCCACAGGAGTACATCCAGCATCTCTACGATCGTCTCCATGGGAGAATAGCAGCCTGCATTGCTGCGAAAGGTGGATATACACTGTACTAGTGCCGACATTGTGCATGCTCTGTTGCCTGTGTCTATGTGCCTGTGGTTCTGTCAGTGTGATCATGTGATGTATCTGACCCCAGGAATGTGTCAATAAAGTTTCCCCTTCCTGGGACAATTAATTCACGGTGTTCTTATTTCAATTTCCAGGAGTGTATATATCATACATGCTTTAAAAGATGTTACACATGTAGTTACATTTTATAGTTTTATTTTAATGTGTAGGCATAATATATACTTTTTCGGAATTCTGGTACCATTATTATGCGTCTTGATGTGATCCAAGTGACAACGATACTTGATACACGATGGAGAATTTGTTCTTATAGGATTACACTGTGTGTCACGCCGGCTTATTTATCGTAGGTGGTATCGTAATTTTGACATATGTTGATGCAAAGAATTTTATTATAACGTCTTATATACACGCTCAGTGTAATCCACTGAGAACAAATTCTCCATTGTGTGTAAAATATCGTTGTCACGTGGATCGCATCAAGCTGGATAATGAAGGTACCGCACTTAAGAAATAAATATACATCGTTTATACACATTAATATAATAATACCAGGTGTAACTACATCTGTGACATCCTTTAACGCCGATACGACACGCATTTAAATTTGAGGACATAAATAGAACTGTCCACATTAATCATATCCTAAATACCAATACGTAACTAGTTACCATCTGAACAATCTTATCACTGATACCTTTATTATCCACGTTGCGCACATACACTTATAACACATTTTGTCTCTGTAATAAGTGGCTCGTGAAAAGGGGCAAAGCGCGGAACTAGTCACTCAGTAAATAAACACCAACTTCGGTGCTATAATGTCTTTTTTTTCATTATTTATATTGCCTAAAAAACACAGCTTCAATGTGATTTATTAGATTTTATGGTGCGACTGAAAAAATATTGCAGGGCGTTCAGCCGCGGTGGTGAGACCATGTAATCTCCGTTATTTACTTAACTTTTATGACTGTAAGCTCATTTGAGTTACAGAGGTAAATTCCAAGGCTGGCTATGAAGTTCTACGATCTTGTTGCTTCTAATCTGATCAGCCAACCGATCTGTACATTTGAAACCGCTAAAGGCGGAGCTGAAACGATGCGTGTATCCTGTGTAGAATCTTTGGCCGAAACAAAAATGTTAGCACCCTGACATCAACGCCTCGGTTTTGGAATTATTTTCTCTCTTACTCGTAACACAGTGGCTTTTCTCCTTGGACTACAACACTTCTGGAAGTGTTTCGAACACAAGCAGTAAAGGAAGCTAAGGAAAGTTTAATAACGGCAATTGAAGGTGAACGAAAAGAAATGAAAACGTTAAGATTTGCCAATGATATTTTAATTCTATCAGACAGACAGGAAGAGAACAGAACCTTTTGAAATATGATGTTACAGAAGAATGCTGAATATCGAAGATAAAGATCGGATAACCAGTGAAGAGGTACTGAATCGAGCTAGAAAGAAAAGAGAGAGGACTATTTAGTCTGGTAATGGAGGGAAGTGAAAGTGACAAAAATTGTAGAGGGCGACCATAGCTTGATTACAATAAGCAGAATCAAATTGATGTTGATTGTCGTCGTTATACAGAAATGGAGAGACTTCCACAGGATACACTAGAATGGAGACATCGAACCAGTTTTCGGACTGAGGACGACAGCAACAGCAGTAACAACAACCACCATAACAACAACGTCTAGATATACTGTATCTAGTGTAACGAAAGTCTACAGAGTTCAGGGGGAAAAAACCTTCTGCTGACACAATATTGGACTAAAAACTAAGCGTATAGGTTGAGACAGGAGGACATTAAATAGGAGTGTTACCTGAAACAAGATTTGTTTGCGTCTCAGTGGGAACAGTGGGACGTAAAATGAGTGAAGCTGTTCCCATACCTGTTGTAATCCAGTGAATGTAAACAATTCGATGAATTTACGTACAGAAATCTCCATCTGACCATCCAGATTTACGTTTTGGGGCCAAACGCCAGCGTGATTTCTTTGAGAAACGTTCACAGCCCGAAGTTGTGCAACGTTTCTGACGACCACCTCATCAATGAGACGTTAAATATCTATCTTCCTTTATTTTCCTTCTGACGTGTGAAGAATGCCAGGAGATACGTACAGTCCAGACTTTTCTTTCAGCTGCGGAGTTTGTGTAATGTTATGAGTGATCATGTTGTAGTTTCCAGTTGGTCCTACGATCACACTAAAAAGAAGACTGCTGCTAAGGTCTATGAAACCATTCTAAGTGATCATTATCATTCACTTGAGAAGGAGCAGTTCCCAGCAGAGAACTGCATCTTCTATGTAGTTAACGACCATACTCGTAGAACAGGAATGTGAAATAGTAATTTGAAGACCATGAGAATGAAATATTGTCTTCTCTGGTATCGGCAATTACTGAATTTGAATATTTTTATGGCATTCTCATTTCTATTCTTTAAACTATTAAGGGAGCACCACCCTCCACCAACATCTCTAAATAAATTGTATTAGTTTTAGTGAAAAAGAATATAAATCGCTCTGAAAAACATTAAAAATTATGTATGTGTAAATTCCCAAGATATCATTGGTCTGCTTATGTGCTTATGTGATTGGTATTGACACTATTTTATTCTACAAATGTGGACGTTTCGAGAACAAAAGTACATAGTTAAACTTTCTCACATCCCACTCTCGGTGATTCTCATTTCTGGCGCTCGTTACACACACACGTTGGGAGATAATTATAGCGACGCCAAATGCGGTTGTTTATTTTGAGACTTAGACACTCTGCACTAATCCGAGTAGAAGGACGTTCATGCACTTACACCGTGTACTCTCTTTAGCAAAGACATCTACAACTAAGGAAACAACAAAAGACACAGATCGTAGTACGTTGATACGGAAGCATCGCCTGTTGTCCTGTGCTGGGTAGAAGATCGAACATTTTCTTCATGCAGCTATCAAAAAAGTAATATGTTTTGAAAAGCGCATAACACACAGCTGTATTGTATTTATTTCTTATTACTACCGATTTCGGTCATAAACCATCATCTTGGTGTCTGTAGCGTACTACGATGTGTTTTATTGTTTCTGTAGTTGGCTTCTTTATTTTGCGTTGATACAGATACCATTATGATGGCTTATGACCGAAACCGGTAGTAATAATAAATGAATAAAATGCAGCTCTGTGTCATGCATTTTCCAAAACCATCTACAACTGTCATGCCATTTGAAAGATATAAGGTTCCAATGTTATTTACAGGTTAGAGACTTCGTACTGCATGATGTATATTACTTACAGGTTACAAACATCTGAACTGGCTGATGCATGTGAGATGTCATGAGCCATAAAATGTGAATGCACGCATTCAATCTTTTCTCACCAGCATTTGACCTTAGTCATTTTCCATGAAGAATACTGATCAGTTAAGAGCTATATAACCCCTCAGTGGCTCAACTTTTGATTTTTGTGTATGCTTGTAGTATGAGGGCATTCTACAAGGTAAAGAAAAATAAGATTTTGTTCTTCTTGACGATACCTCCTTGCGTCCACGCTTGAAATAATTCCATAACTTCTATTGCAATATTTTTATTCTCATGAGCAGTATCGAGATTTTAAACCTTATTCTCAGATTAGCCGTAGGTAATTTGCCGTACAGCTAAAAATTAGACTCAAAGTAACGCAGTGTATCACTGTGACGAGGCCATATGACAAAATGCTGAAGAAAACATTAGAAAATGAGATCTAAGATCTTGAAACGGTCAGTTGAATAAAAATATTCTAACAGTGGCTGTGGGAAGGTCATTCATTGTCTTCCTAAGACACAATAATTTGGAATACGGAGACTGCATATGTTGATTATTAGCATATCAGTCACGATCTTGGATTTTACTCCTTTGTAAATGGTAATTCATTATGAGAATTAGAAATACTAGGGGTAAATTGTGGAGCGGTAGTCAGAGGCTTCAGTGTTGTTAGGATCCAAGGGACCACGACTAAGGCCATGGGAAATTGACGTATCATTCGCCCTTCAAGTTGTCTGGTATGAGGGTAACGGGCTTACACTGGCAGCAACACGTATGTGCTATAGAGGTAAGGTATCAGTAAGCTCCTCTGTAGTGACTCGTTAAACTCTGGGGATCCCAGTTCTCATTGCTGCCAGGTTGCTGGAAGTGATCCTCTTCGGAGGATCCGATCCTTCAACAGGGTCATTTTTCTGTTCTACAATTTTTCTTCGTTAGGGTCGGCAGCGTAACATATGTCTGATAACGACATGATTATTAGAGTACATACATCAAATAGCTGCTTATAATAAGTAATCTTTATTTACGACAAACTGTTTCGGCTTAATCGCCATTTTCAAGTACCTGCAATTACAATTTTGGTGGTATGGATGCCAATGTCATTCATATCAAAGTAGGTGTCTTGTACGTCCATATTGCGTCGTTAGTGGGCTGTTTTGAAACTGTCACTGCTTTAATAACATCGTAAATGATGTCAAGATTTTGAAAATTAAATCTTAATTACGACGTGGCAGCAGTTTGACAGTTCCACTCGTACGACGCTATATGTTTACAACGATTGTGCAGATGAACAGCGATATTATTTTATTACTTAAAATTTGTTACGATTATCTTTGGTTGTTGCATATGTTACTTCCGATGTACCCATTTTCGTGTTCTAGAAGACCAATAAAGTTTTTAAGGTAGTACTTGTGTCTAAACTCTGTAGTTCGTTCAATATTTCTTGTGGGTATTTTATCGTGTGCATATAAATTTCTAATTCCACAAGAATGCTCATTGCAAAACCTTTTGGCATCGTGTGCAGAATCTGTAGTGCGTTTTTGATAGTATCTGCAGTGTGATTTTGATTTTGCAGGTATAGAAAGAAGTTCGATTGACTATATTCGCTCTCTCTAGCGTGTTCTTTATATTTCACGTTAAAATTTCTTCCTGTTTGGCCGATGTAAAAGCTATTACAGCTGCCACATATGATTTTATAAATGCCTGGGTTATCATATGTCGATGTTCTAGTGGTGGCGGAACGTAATTTTATTGAAAAGTTGTTATTGGTTCGAAAGGCTAGCTGAATATTTTTGGTGGATATTTTCGATATCTGTGTGGCTGCCACCTACCAACGTGAGGGTATCACCTACATACCTAAAATAGTATACAATTTGGTTGAGAGTAGGTCAATCTGAGTTAAAGAATATCTCTTCCAGAGAATTTAGGAAAATATCGGTTAATGTGCCTTCTACACTATTACCCATGCCTACTCCATCTGCTTGGGTATAGATTTTGTTGTTAATTTCAAAATAATTTTGCGCTAATTGTATTACATACCGAGGCGGGGTGTGGAACTAGTGGTGGGTACTCCCAGGTTCGACTACCGATAACCTAAATGAGAGCCATGTAGCAGAAGACTCCTCTTGATTTCGAGCTGTTTAGCTTCCAGGTACATCACAGAACAAACCGTGGCCTTCTGCAATAGGAATTCTTTGAGACAAGAGAGTAAAAAATATCTTCAGGGGCAAATCAGGAGAGATATTCGAGAACAGTTACGCAGCGCTTAGCCAAACAGTTGCGCACACGAATCAGAACTTACTATCGGGCGTTGTGCATTAGACTACACTTTTCAGATCTTGATGGCTATGATAGAACACGCCGCGTGCGTTGTAACAATCGTTCTAACCCTATGTCATTGAAGTAGGCTTTAATGATTTGACCCTCAGAACTGATTCTCGATGGATCATTGCGTTACTGTCGGAAAACGTGATCAGAATTGTCTTGATCCACGATATTTTGACATGAGGGAGCCATTGAGCTCCACTCATTGTCGCTTGGAATCCAAATCAAACTGTTAGCACAAAATAGCGTTCCCTCGGACATGGTGCTCAATGAAATGTCTGATATTTTCCACCTGTATTGTCCTCTGCTCATCAGATGTTCTCCTTAACGAATTTTGTGGATGATGGTGGGTAACACTGTTGATACGAAGCCGCAATGTCTGTGATATTAACACAGATATGTCGTATACATATTCAACTTCCCTGGTCATCCTTCCTCACTCAGATACATCACAAAAACACAATACTTTCTCAACATCACACCGAACTCTCGCTGGAAAGACATCGAGTGTGCTTAGGCTGCTATCTTGGGTCTTAAACGGCTGCTGCGTTTGTGGTTGACCTTGCTCCACATGTATGACGATGCCATCTCACACGGCTAGCGACCTCATCTAGCTGAGGTACATCCACTTTCAACATTGACCTCGTTGATTCCTCACGTGCTGAAGCCGATTGCGAAGACTCAAATAGCGGAGGGTTTTACAATACATTAAACACAGATAATTCCACAATATACCTGTACACCTTTGCTTCTGTGAAACACATCTCTTTTACTGAACAACTGCTCATAGCTCTTAAGGTTTGCATTTTAGAGCCCAAGTTAACCAAACAATTTTTTCTGGTTTTGGTCCATACTACCTCCTCCCAAAATATGGAAAGCAAAGAGAATGCAGCAGACGAGTTCTACTGTCAGAGGCATCAGAACGATTTTCACTTATGACGTTCGACTCCGTCGTTTCCGGACCAAGACCCCTACCTCAAACTGATAAATGTATCCTACTCCATCATACCTGAAAGTTCGTAGTGTCATCACGGAATCACCTTGTCTAATCAGTCTGAAGTCTTTCAGTGTCTTCAGGATGCTTCCACGTACTCAACCTTTTTTCATGATTCTTAAACGAAGTATTAGCGATGATTAAATTATGCTCTGTGCAAAATTCTATCAGGCGGCTTCCTCTTTCATTCCTTTCCGCCAGTCCATACACTCCTATTATTTTTCGTTCTCTTCCTCTTCATTCTATCGACTTACAGCCTTCATAACAATTAAATTTACCTCTCTCTTAACTAACTGAATAATTTCTTTTGTCTCATCATACATTCTTTCAATCTCTTCATCATCTGCGGTGCTGCATATACACTGGTATTACTGTCGTGGGTGTTGGCTTCGTATCTATCCTGGCTACGATAATGTGTTCACTGTGTTGTTCATAGTGGATTATCCACATTCCTATTTTCTTATTCATTCATTACTAGACCTACTCCTGCATTACCCCTCTGTGGTTTTGTATTTTGTATTTGAGTCTGACCGGAAGTCCTATTCTTACTGCCACTGAACTTCACTGATGTCTAACTTGAACGTATCCATTTCCATTTTTAAAATTTCTAATATGTCTATTAAGAGATCTAAAATTCCAAACTCTGCCCCTTAGAATACCAGTTTTGTTTTTCCTGGGCTATTTTACCTCTGGAATATTTTGCTCGAGAGGATACCGTCATCATTTAACCACACAATGGAGCTGCATTCCCTCGGGAAAAATGGTTCAAATGGCTCTGAGCACCATGGGACTCAACATCTGAGGTCATTAGTCCCCTAGAACTTAGAACTAGTTAAACCTAACTAACCTAAGAACATCACACACATCCATGCCCGAGGCAGGATTCGAACCTGCGACCGTTGCGGCCTCGCGGTTCCAGACTGCAGCGCCTAGAACCGCACGGCCACTTCGGCCGGCCCTCGGGAAAAACAGTGGTTTTAGTTTCCTCTTGATTTCAGCCGTTCGCAGTATCAGCACAGCAAGGCTATATTGGGTCATGTTACATACCCAGATTAGTCATTCACCAAGACTGTTGCCCCTGTAACTACTGAAAAGGGTAATGCTCCTCAAGAGAAACCATATGTTTGTCTGGCCTATCCACCGACACCGCTCTGTTATGGTACGACTACCTGTTTCGATGCGGCATGCAAGCCTCCCCACCTCGCCAAGGTGCGTGGTTGATCTCACTCGATATAGTTCCGAAAATTGGTTATTCGGTATGTTTCCGGAAACTGAAGGCAACTTCCCTTTGATACCGGATTGTTTCAGTGCTACCTTGCTCTGAAAAACTGAACTGCCGCCTTGCTCGTTCTACATTCATCTCTTAACTGGTTATTTTCAACTGACCATAACAAACCAGAAGGTGATCTCCGACGGACTTGGCATTCAGGATCGTTGCTAGGTATTTTGTCGCCCTAGACGAGAACTGAAAAACGAGCCCCCTCTTGTTTACTACCATCGGTTTCTCTGATAACCCCACCCTACTCCCACCCCAACCTCGCCCGCCACCACCAACATCCAACTTCACAGCAATTCTTTCAATGATTATTCAACTTAGCTGACCAGACGTCCTCCTTTTCTGAGGACAGTCCAGAACTTTCATGCTTTGTCGTCAATTCGTTTAAAACTCATTGAGAACAACAAACACCCTCAGTTTCTTATTTTCTATCCTCAATTTTTGAAATTTACTAAAATAATTCAGATAGGCGTGATGAACATTTTAAACTAGGACTTAACTGAATATACTGGTGCAACCGAACTTGGCATCAATTGCTGTTTGATTTGAAGTTAACTTTTTTGCCAGCCCTAAAATTTTGCTGTCTTAGGGGGCCGCCTAGTCTTGCCTAATGGTAGTAACGGTCCTGTTTACAGTCATTCTCTTTCGCGGCACACGCAGTCTGCTAACTTCTTATTATTAATCATGTGCTTCTAAAGCATCTCTCTTTGGCATCCTACACACTAAACATTGGTACTTATTATTGCTAACCAGTACTGGATGAGTATCGCAATAGGCAAATGCCTAACGCTTGAAACGCTGATCGTGAAGATTCAAAAAAATGGCTCTGAGCACTATGGGACTTAACTTCTAAGGTCATCAGTCCCCTAGAACTTAGAACTACTTAAACGTAACCAACCTAAGGACATCACACACATCCATGCCCGAGGCAGGATTCGAACCTGCGACCGTAGTGGTCACGAGGTTCCAGACTGTAGCGCCTAGAACCGCACGGCCACCTCGGCCGGCTCGTGAAGATTACTAACCATGTTATTTTAATGCAAAAATGTATTCAATACGTTAATATAAAAATAAACAAATCATCCTTCATTTCAAACTACTGACGTACAATACTTTACTTAACTATGCGTCCTACTGGTGTTCCACATCACTTGAATTGCTTTGTTACGCCAGTTGTCATATTCCGGTTGTCTTACATATTCGTAAAGCTTAAGCTGTTGGCACACGGGACGAGTTAGCTGTCGTTGACCTGGCACTCTACCAGTTCTGTGGCGTCACTTACTGCTATTTCTCGTTGAGAAGACATTTCGTCACGTGAAACACAAAATAAATTCTGTGACATTTCGGCAATGTACCACGTAAAGTAGAACCAATAGGAAGTAAAAACGCTCCCTAAGTCACAGACAGAAAGCGGGTCACCATACTGTATTTGTCGTGTTCAGCAGATACCAGCATTCGATGGGTTTTATGTTATACGTTACACCCTATGAAAATATGCTGTTTCTAAGCACCAGCCCGTTTAATGTCTAGAGGACGAATCGTTACTGGTACGATTTTTTATAATGAAATGACGGGAAACGTCATATTGTTGGTTAAAGAATTTTCGTATTTAGTTATTTTCGTATTATAACTTGCGTGGTATGAGAGTAAGCCGTTTTAAGGCAACTATCCATTTAAGATTCATGAAAACGTGTCGCTGTTGTAAGGAGCTGTTATAATTAAATGTCAATAACATCAGACGATCGGAGTACAATCCTCAGCATAGCAAGTCAACGTTAACCGCCTCGTCCCTTGTACAGACGGCTTTAGCATGCGTTGCCCCAGTGGTTGTGTCCCCACTTCATTGCTTACAATACCTACTGACCGTCCTTGGCCCGAAGCCGTTTAATAGGTCAGCTGAGTACCATCTGCTAAGGCGTTAAACCCTTTCTTAGCAGTTCATTCAACCGCCGCGAGACTCGGGATGCATTACAAGTCATTTTGCACTCAACACAGTAAACACTGATACACTTGCAGTTTACTTTTTCATATCACTATGACTGAATCATATTTCTAACATTGTATTCCAGCGCTCAGCGGCGCGTTTTCTTTTCTTCCGTGGAGGAAAGGTGGAGTTGTCGTACAAGTTGGCGTAATTAATTACCCTCTTTTGCCTCATTAACAGTTAGATATTTTATTTCATCAAATAGTTATACGTCGAGCGTCGTCGTTATACATTCAAAATTTTGTCTGTCATTCCAGTAACTGGGCAAAACTCCTTCAAATTGTTTGCTGAAAGCTACTGGATGCATATTTCCTGTAGTTGAAAAATTATGGAATTTACCCATTCGCAAATAATGATGCCCCCCTAGCATTCTCTCCCCATCGCTTCCTCTTCTGGACGTGTTATTATTACGATGCTAATCTTGACCATACTTCGCGCTTTTCTTTTCCTTAAGTCTTTTTTCTTGTTGAAACGAATTCCGAAATTTTAAATTAACTCATTACTACAATTTTTCAATTTGCTCAACAGTTAGCGTCCTCCACTAATTGCTCAATAATATCACACTGAATGTCCAAATTGTCAATACAAGTTTTATAAACATTATAGGTTTCACTCTGTTTTAAAACATGAAGCGCCGGCCATGGTGCCCGAGCGCCGGCACGGTAGCTCAGCGTGTTCGGTCAGAGGGTTAGCAGCCCTCTGTAATAAAAAAAACTGAGCTAATCGATCAACAACGAACTTGAACGGACGCCTTACGACGTCCGCCCCGAGCAGATGCAACGAACAAAAGTGAACAAAATGAGAATTTATAAAAAAAAAAAAAAAAAAAAAAAAAAGAGCGGTTCTAGGCGCGATAGTCTGGAACCGCGCGACCGCTACGGTCTCATGTTCGAATCCTGCCTCGGGCATGGATACGTGTGATGTTCTTACGTTCAAAAAAATGGTTCAAATGGCTCTGAGCACAATTTTTTTGGTCTGAAAATAAAAAATTAAAATTTTTCACTCGAGGGAGGGTTGAACCAGGGACCTTCCGTTCCGTAGCTGCTCACGGTAACCACTTTTTTTTTTTTGCCTTTCGCGGGCAAGTGCTCTACCAACTTTTTTTTTTGCACGGCCACTATATTTTTTTTTTCCTGGACGTCTTCCACTTCAGGCGTTGGCCCCTATCATCCATATCACCCCCAAAATCCTATCTAATCTAAAAAAAAAAAAATCTGTTGCCACCGCCACTTTCACCCTAACTTAACCTACTTTTTTATTTATTTTTTCATTATTTTTTTCTAAATAATATATAAAGGAACTGAATAAATCTTCTTGCCGTGACAATCTGTCCAAAATGAGTTTTCCTGGGGCACTTTCACCTGCTGTACTATAAAAATAAATAAATAAATGAATAAATGCCAACTTAATTATAATGAAGCACAATTAGTATGGACTCGCTGTAGTGTTGTGCACCAACCAAAAAAAAATTACCGCTCAATTATGGCAAAGTGTGAAGTAAGAAATTTTGAAACAAAGCTTTGTATTTCCGACTCGTTTTAAGGTTGTGGTGCTCTTCCATTATATACTGTATGTACTCGTCTATACTCGCATGTGTATTCGTAACTGCAAAATATGCAAACTGGCCGATAATCCAAGCATAGCTATTGTGCTTTGTTGCAGGAAAGAAATGCCAGTCTGGTTGAAGTACATCTTTAAGTGTTATAACAGAGTCTGTGGTTCTAGTAATTATTGCGAGTTTTTTTCTAGTCCAGTTCCATATGTGGTATTGGTCGCGGCAGATGAGAATGTGTGCCAAGGTATCTACAGTATGGCAATGATCGCAGTACGGATTCTGCTTCAGTTTGATATTGTGCAACTTTTCACCTGTGGGGACCTTCTCGTTCACAATGTCATACCACGTGGACACTACTTTGGAGTGGAGGATGGGATTGTTAATGTTTTTCCAGACGTTACTCCAGTTGACCGCTGGATTAGCACTATGGGACTCAACTGCTGAGGTCATAAGTCCCCTAGAACTTAGAACTACTTAAACCTAACTAACCTAAGGACAACACACACATCCATGCCCGAGGCAGGATTCGAACCTGCGACCGTAGCGGTCGCGCGGTTCCAGACTGTAGCGCCAGAACCGCTCGGCCACCAGCGGCCGGCTGATGTTCTTACGTTAGTTAGGTTTAAGTAGTTCTAACAAGGGAACCTCCCCATCGCACCCCCTCAGAATTAGTTATAAGTTGGGACAGTGGATAGGCCTTGAAAAACTGAACACAGATCAATCGAGAAAACAAGAAGAAGTTGTGTGGAACTATGAAAAAATAAGCAAAATATACAAACTGAGTAGTCCATGTGTAAGATAGGTAACATCCAGATCGGTGTAAACACATGAGTGCCGTGCTCCCGTGGTTAGCGTGTGCGGCTGCGAAATGCTAGGTCCTTGGTTCAAGTCTTCCCTCGGAAGAAAATTTTAATTTTGTATTTTCAGACAATTATCAAAGTTCAGGCACTCACATATAATCAACTTCGCTCTCCAAAATTCCAGGACATATTCAGATTTGCTTGGACATATGCAGGATTTAACGGTCTACACACGGAAAAATTTGAAAACGTTAAAAACATATGTTTTGACAGAGCACAGGCAAAACTGTGCGACTGTGAAACTGTTGCATTCATTTGTTGCAGTTTATGTGACAAACTCTTATGTTTTCACACTTTTTTGGGAGTGATTATCATATCCACAAGAAAACCTAAATTGGGCAAGGTAGAAGAATCTTTTTACCCATTCACCAAGTGTACAAGTTAGGTGGGTCGACAACATATTCCTGTCATGTGACGCACATGCCGTCACCAGTGTCGTATAGAATATATCAGACGTGTTTTCCTGTGGAGGAATCGGTTGACCTATGACCTTGCAATCAAATGTTTTCGGTTTCCATTGGACAGGCACGTCCTTTCGGCTACTAATCGCACGGTTTTGCGGTGCGGTCGCAAAACACAGACACTAAACTTGTTACACTGAACAGAGACGTCAATGAACGAACGGACAGATCATAACTTTGCAAAAATAAAGAAAGTAAACTTTTCACTCTAGGGAAGATTTGAACCACGAACCTCTCGTTCCGCAGTTGCTCACGCTAACCACGGAACCACGGCGCTCCTGAACTTAGACTCTCCTAGATGTTGCCCGTCTTCCACATGGACTACTCGGTTTGTATATTTTGCTTATTTTTTCATAGTTCCACACAACTTCTTCCTGTTTTCTCGATTGATCTGTGTTCAGTTTTTCAAGGCCTATCCACTGTGCCAACTTATAACTAAATCTGAGGGGGGTGCGATGGGGAGGTTCCCTTGTAAGTTCTAGGGGACTGATGACCTTAGAAGTTAAGTCCCATAGTGCTCAGAGCCATTTGAACCAAAACATGAAGCAGATTGTGCGTTATAAAAAGAGGTCCTCGTCCAGTCCGTGAAGGCTCAAGGCAGCTCTGCCGGCTGCCGTGTCATCCTCTGCCTAGCGACGTCATGCGAATGCGGTATGTTGGGGCATGCAGTCAGCACGCCGCTCTCCCGGTCGTTTTGCGGACTTTGCAGACCGCAGAGCCGCTTATGCTCAGTCAAGTAGTTCCTCAATTGGCTTCACGAGGCTGAGTGCATCCCGTATCAGCCCTTCCACCAAGCCATTTCCTGGAATCGGACCCGGTCCCTCCGCATGACAACCATCTGCGCTGGCCAATCAGCTACCGAGGCGGACGATTGTACCTTGTACCACCAAGTATAAGGGGCAGTCAAATGAAAACTGAACACCTACCGCAACGGGACCATGGAATGGTTCCATTCAAAAGCAGTCACCACAAGCGTTAAGACATTTCTCCCACTGGGAGACGAGACAACCACTTCGTGTTTCGTAGAACGCGGTCGACCACTGACGGATACACAACCGCACCCAATCTTGCACTTCTTTGTTCTACTGAAACCGACGTCCACGCATATCTTTCTTCAGGTCATCAAAGATGTGAAAATCACGCTATGGAAGATCCAGACTGTGCGGAGGATGTTGCAGTGTTTCCCAACCAAACTACCTACAAATTATGGCGCGTTGGTACCTCGAAAATGATGCAACACAACTGCATGCTGCCTGTAGGAGGCAACTGGAAAACCTGTGTCTAGACAATACACAATCTTCTCCATACGGTCAATTTGGAATCTACACATCCATTAAGAACAACAGCAGAAACTCCCTAGCATCGTGTTGCGTGAAGGAGGTGGACAGGGAAACATTAGCAGAGGAAACTGAATCGTAATCATCGGGCTCTGTTCACCAACGAGTGCAGGATTTGCCTAGCCTCTCATGGTCGTCACGGAGGTAGACAGGTACTAATGCACATCTGAGATGTGCAGTCCCAAGGGAGCTTTATAAAGGTGGGTCTGTCATGTTATGGGCTATTATCATATATCGATGTCGGACGCTTTTCAGTGCTGACAGGTACTAATGCACATCTGAGATGTGCAGTCCCAAGGGAGCTTTAGAGAGGTGGGTCTGTCATGTTATGGGATAGCATCATATACCGATGTCGGAAGCTTTTCAGTGCTGTCGAAGGTAATCTGAGGATTCTGCAGTATGAGACCGGATCCGCAAACCTACTGTCAAGCCCAGAACTTCATATTTCGGCGATGGGCTCCTCTTTCAAGACGATGATGAACGAGCATACCTCTTACTCTTCGTAAACAGCTTCGTCCAAGAGGCAGACATCAAACGAATGAAATGGCCTGTGCTATTGCTGATATCTGCTGATATGAGAGCGACTGCATATGCTTGAGACCAACTAAGACTTGCAGTTCATATTCTCAGGGAACCTTCTCACACACCCGGTTACTTTAGTAGAGCCGCCGTTGTAGAACGGAACAAGCTTGAGGACAGCATTCCAAGGAGGATACAAGTATGTTGCAACACACAAGGGGGAACGACACGTTATTGCATGTTACGTGTCACAGACTTTTATTTCAAAGACGTGCGTTTTCGATCAGAGGGCCTTTATTTTGTTTATTGTTTTGTTTTTATCTCACAGTCAAGCTACCTTACTTTGATTTCACAAGGTTAGTCTTCCATTCCCTGCTCCCCTTGTTTATAAGCCCACACGCTATATCAGATATTTATGTTTTGTAATCATATTATCCATGCATCTACTGAGGAAGACCATTTAGGGTTTAGACAGGGTAAAGATGCAAGAGATGCTATACTTTGTATGAGACTGAAGCCCGCAGCTCGTGGTCTACTGGCTAGCGTTGCTGCCTCTAGATCACGGGGTCCCGGGTTTGATTCCCGGCGGGGTTGGGGATTTTCTCTGCCTGCGGACTAGATGTTTGTGTTGTCCTCACCATTTCATCCTCGTCATCATCATCATCATTTGTGACAGTGGCTAGACAGGACTGCGTAAAAATTGGGACCTTGCACGGGCGCTGATGAGCCCGTAGTTGAGCGCCCCACAAACCAAACATCTGAGGACGATTGGGAAAAATCTCAGTACTCTTCGTTCAGTTACATTGAAAATTGTTGCAACTGACAGAGGAATAGTGTGTGCAGCTTCAAAAATTTCCTTTTCATAACACCAATTTCTTCACATGCTGCATGCCTTTCAGATTTAGCACAAAGTGCTCCTTGATGTTCTGGACAATGACTCCAGTCTATTGATCGTTGTAATTTTTTGCTCTTTCATTGTCAACTAAATCTTTAAATTCTTTCTGCATGGTATTGTAACATCGTTTCATAGCCCGCATCTCGTGGTCGTGCGGTAGCGTTCTCGCTTCCCACGCCCGGGTTCCCGGGTTCGATTCCCGGCGGGGTCAGGGATTTTCTCTGCCTCGTGATGGCTGGGTGTTGTGTGATGTCCTTAGGTTAGTTAGGTTTAAGTAGTTCTAAGTTCTAGGGGACTGATGACCTCAGATGTTAAGTCCCATAGTGCTCAGAGCCATTTGAACCATTTTGAACCATCGTTTCATAGCAATTTTGCACCACCTCTCTCTCGCTTATGCGACTGCATAATAGATATTCAGAATTGAATGGTGCAAATGGCTCTGAGCACTATGGGACTTAACTGCTGAGGTCATCAGTCCCCTGGACTTAGAACTACTTAAACCTAACTAACCTAAGGACATCACACACATCCATACCCGAGGCAGGATTCGAACCTGCGATCGTAGCGGTCGCACGGCTCCGGACTGTAGCGCCTAGAACCGATCGGCCAATCTGGCCGGCCGACATTCAGAATTCTCGTCCCTCTCTTCTGTAATTCCCTATCATCTTTAAAGGCTTGTGGCGCCAGATCGCTAGACAGCTTCGTTTTGAGTAAACGTCCACAGGACCTGTGAACGTCCTTCATACCACAAACAAATAGAACAACTAGTGGAGGGTAAACAGCACTGACACCACGATTCTGCCGAAACGAAGAGTGTTCTGCCGAGCGGAAAATGCCGCACCGCAGTACTAAAGGAAATGTCGCGCTGCGCTGAGTACTTCCTGGAAGGAACGAGCGAAGCCTAGACAGGCTCAGCTGTTGCGCGCACGCGGCTCACGTCAAGTTTGACACGCCGTGGGCGGCCCTGGGACTGCTGAGAGACGAAGTATATCGAACGTGCTTTCGTCTGTGTTTGCTAACCGTGAACAGCTGGATAACATTTCGTCGTTACTTTGCGCATTATCCACTACATCTCAAAATCAGTCCCTTCCCGTTTGACTAAATGAGATAAGACATGGCTAGCTCAGATTCCTTCCTTTTGTCCTTTATGCAGCCCATGAGTAGGGTAATTGTACTGGGTAAATGTTGTCGACTTCCTTGGCTAGATTTAATACTGTTTGTCTCTGATGAGGACAGCTTCTAAATTTCTGGCAATTTGGCGATTGGGTGTGAAATCTTATGGGACTTAACTGCTAAGGTCATCAGTCCCTAAGCTTACGCACTATTTAACCTAAATTATCCTAAGGACAAACACACACACTCACGCCCGAGGGAGGACTCGAACCTCCGCCGGGACCAGCCGGCTTCTAAATTGGTAGTTAGTGAATTTATTCCATGAATAAAGTCGGGGTGCCAGTTTCTTGAAGTACACGATGTGATGATCTTCTATTAATCGATCACGGAATACTAGAAACGCCACTCATGCTTGTCATTAAATGTAGTCCACCCGACCACCGTCATCCAAGGGCTATCACCACGTTCCCACTCAATGCGAGGTTTCGTACTGACGCTGCGACCAACTAACCAGTTCAAAAAATGCCTTTCATCACTTGCATATCTGAAAAAGTGTGCAGGCGAGCTTAGATTCAAGGGGAGCAGGACTAACTAAAAAAACATTCATTGTGATATAATATCAAAATAATATCCAAAATAAAAGCAGTCTTTTCGAAAGTGGACATCTTTGCACAATAGTGAAATCAAAATCTGCTGCAGGGTAACATTCATTTACCGTAACTGGGCAAGGAAGCCAACAATTATAGAAGGAAGTCCGAGAGGCGTTTTAAGATTTCCAAGTACGAATGTAACTTTAGTAGAGCTATAGGCTTCCAGCTTCGTAGTTTCCCACCACCAGGGAAGTAAATACGCATCCACGGTCAGCGAGGAATACAAATACGGCCAGAAAGCTATCTCTGCTGTACGACAACAATAATATTTCAATAAACATCCCCTCTCTCTTGCTCTGCCTGTTTCGTTCTCTACCCATTGACGACAGCCCACCAATAACAGACGGAAGAATTTTACCGAATAAGCCCAAGTCTTCAGCGGAAGCGCGAGAAAACTTCCTTTTATAAGTGAACGCGTCATTAGTCTTTGATACTTTTCAGTTAACTGTGAACACCAGAGGATCCTGATAAAGATCCCAGGAGAGGGGTCGAAACATCGAGCGTTTAGAAGAAACTGAAAAGAAACACAATGCGGTCTAACAGGCTAGAAGATTTTACTTTCATTCATTACTCTATTTCTCCATCCTGTGCACTGTAACATACTTGAAACCTGCTTTGGATGACCTGAACCAGGTGGTCGAGACACTGGTGCTCAAATCTGTCAGTCTTCAACGGCGGCACTCGGAAGTCATTCAGTGAGGGAGGAGGGACCCTGCGACGAGGCGTTGCAAGTTTCAACTGGTCCCAAGAATTCTCAATCTGATTCCTGTCAGCAAATACCCCAGGCCGTTCCGTTATTTTGATTCCTGCCTCCTGGAGTGTGGTGTTGAAGAGGTGGGTGCCATGTACCTATTCATCATCGTCATGAAAAACGAATTCATCGTTGAAATGTTGACTGCTGCACTAGACAACAGGTTGAAGGATCTTGCCACAGTACTCAACAGCCTTCAAATTATCTTCGATAGAGATGAGAGGCGTCCGACATCTGTTCATGATACAGGCACGACACGTGACTCATCCGTCTCCCTGTCAGCCCATAGGACTGCATGCCTGAAGAGTGCAATGGTATCTGCCCCCTCAACACTCCTCTACAACAATCTTCAGTGTTAAGAGATATCCTGCACTCACTAGTAAAGAGATTCCGACGCCATTGATTCAAGTTCTATTTGAGGAGTTCCCTTCCCCAACTCCCTCATACATCACAGGACTTTGTACTGTTGCTCGTTACGGACGCGTAGGGACGAAATTGGTCGTGGGAGGTCGTCTGGACCAACACAGCTCTTCCAAAAATGCAGCGTGCAGTTCTGTTCATTCGCCTCGGACTACCTTCGAGCCATTAATTTTTAGCTATTGGTCATCAGATAGCGTTTTTCAGCGCGGGCAACCATTACGAGACAGATCTGAAATGTTTCGTGTCTCACGACAGTGGCTGAACGTTGGAATGACACCTTTGTAGTGTATTCCAAAGAGGTGGTTCAAAATGGTTCAAATGGCTCTGAGCACTATGGGACTTAACTGCTGAGGTCATCAGTCCCCTAGAACTTAGAACTACTTAAACCTAACTAACCTAAGGACATCACACACATCCATGCCCGAGGCAGGATTCGAACCTGCGACCGTAGCGGTCGCGCGGTTCCAGACTGTAGCGCCTAGAACCGCTCGGCCACTTCGGCCGGCCCAAAGACGTGGGCAGCTTTCCGTGTAGACAACCTTTTTGCCATAAAGTGTCAATGCGCGTATGGTCTAAGCTTGAAACGACTCTTTGAGGTATGTTTACAGCCGATAGGGTGCACAAGCTGCATTTTCTCGTTGACAAATTGGAGTCAAAGTTCCACTGAAACTCACTGAAAATGCTTACTTTTCATCCATAAGACAGGTGGCTGTACGCAGCGATTTCCTGTGGTCAAAATAATATTGAGAAAAAGATTACCGATAAAAAGCAACACAAACTATGCAAGTCACGAGGATGATGCAATTTTTTAACAGTTTTCTTGTCCGCATTAAAAGAACTGAGACCCCATGACGCTTCCACTTCATAATTGTACAGCAATTCTCTGAAATCCTCTCGAACAACAAACATATGCATGTGTTCTTTCATATTTGTATGTTAAATCTAATCAGAGTTAAATATTGGCTTAGAAACTGCAGAAAATTCATCGTCTGTTTTCTGTTCTATCGTTTACTAAGCTGAGGAACTATTCGGATCATACTGATGTACGCTTCATATGTGTATGATTAAAAATAATTCACTGACTTGTACTGCGTAACGTTGACCCAAGAACCATTTCGAATGCAAGTGTCTTGCATCACAAAATGCTCTCATCGATGATATTTATGAAAGATATTCTCAATGGTCACGTGCTAACCAATAACTAGGTATCGAGATGACGCTCTATTTAAGATACTGAGCTCGCATGCGCGAGGAGAGGGGTTTAAATTGCTGTTCTCGTAATATAGTTTAGATTTGTGTTGGTAGCCATACATTCCTTCTGGTGAAATTTGGATGTCGTTTTCAGCGAAGTACGTTGGTGTCCTGCTCTCATACTAGAACTGCAGAGCTAGTCTTCCGTCTATAACGATCCCGATGGCGATAACTGTAGCTCTCCTCCTAGTAAGAGTGAAAAGTGACAGTTACGGCCTCTTAACACAGCCATGTAGGGAAACCGGCAAGGGCTGGGCCAGTGGGGATCGTACACACTTCATTCACTGGTAGAACACAAATTTATTTTAAACAGTTTCAATCACACAGCAGCGAAGTAACCGATTGTTTTTAATTAATTAAAAGCCCAAGCAAGGACGCTCTTTTAAAATTCAGTGCCAGTTTAAATAATTTACAGAAAATTTTGAGTTAATTTTAACCCAAGGTTACTTAATAGTCTTAAAGGCAAGTCACGCCCCATGTAAGAAACAGAATAATAAGAGTAAAGTTGTAATAAAGGCAGACGTAAATCTAAAGAACAGTACTAGAACAGATCAGAAGGACCTTAATTTACCAAATTGTGAAAATAAAACATGATTTAAATTTGACTGATAAAAAAACTAAAACCATGCTTAAAACAATGAATAACAATTTAACGCCAATATCTAGGCAAGATAATTTTGGGACAGAAACACACATCAATTGAAGATTTAACACATTTTCCAATAACACAAGACTAATTAGGTTACAACAGATCAAGGTATAGGATGAAATCCTAACGCACGTCAAAATTTGCTTAAGGTGATGGTCACAAGCTAACGAATACAAATTCGGAATTATTGCAACTACGCACATAACTTGAACGGGAACATTATGTAGTGCGGCTGCGATTGCAGGAAAGTGCGAAAAAGACACAGCGGCGAGAGCTGGCGAGTGTATGCACTCCAAATGACGTAAACACCCGCCAAAGCAAGCCGGCGGGAGTGAATAAGTGGGGCCCGATGCTGGGTAACACGTACCAGTAATTAGGTACAAAAGATTATTAACGACAGTTCCCAGCAGCACAAATAATCTTAATTAGAATTTCAACTCACAGGCTCTTACCAAAAAAAAAAAAAAAAAAGACACCCAACAGATATAAGAAAACAGCCACAAATATTTAAAAAAATTATTTCAGCAATAAAATAGTAATACCAGAATTTTTTTTATTTGGCAAACTATTAAAGCACGTACAAGGACACTCGCATGACTTTCAAGGCTTATCCTTAAACACATTAGTCCATACCGGTTCGGAGGGAACAAATGCGTCCTGGAACAGACTAAAATTTATCTGAAACTTCCTGGCAGATTAAAACTGTGCGCCCGACCGAGGTTCGCAGGAGAGCTTCTGTAAAGTTTGGAAGGTAGGAGACGAGGTACTGGCAGAAGTAAAGCTGTGAGTACCGGGCGTGAGTCGTGCTTCGGTAGCTCAGTTGGTAGAGCACTTGCCCGCGAAAGGCAAAGGTCCCGAGTTCGTGTCTCGGTCGGGCACACAGTTTTAATCTGCCAGGAAGTTTCATATCAGCGCACACTCCGCTGCAGAGTGAAAATCTCATTCTGTTAAAATTTATCTTCTTTCTTTTGCTACCGCCTTTATTCCGCATTGTGCGCAGGGTCGGCAGGGTTAAGTACGTATTTGGCATAGTCAATTGTAAGGCGTGGGCGGATGCCCTTCCTGCCGCCACCCCATACCCCCCGGGACGGAATTAGTGTACCCCTGCTGCCTGCGTCTAGTGTAAATTGTGAAATAGTGTGAATGTGTTTCAAATGGCTGCGAGTCGTGTAACTGAGGCGGGACGTGAGGACCAGCCCGGTATTCACCTAGGAGGATGTGGAAAACCGCCTAAAAACCACATCTAGGCTGGCCGGCACACCGGCCGTCGTCTTCAATCCGCCGGGCGGATTCGATCCGGGGCCGGCGCGCCTACCCGAGTCCAGGAAGCAGCGGGTTAACGCTCTCGGTTACCCTGTCGGGTCAGACCAAAATTTATCTGAGAACCTTAAATATCACAGGCGCACTATATAATCTTTTAGACAGCATAGGCCTTTAGCATAGCTTCAAGGAAACCAGAACAACGAAAGCAAACTACATGTAGGCCAGCAAAATAGCAAAACTTACACACATTATGACATGAACATTTAAACATCCGTGGTAACTGGTAATACTAAACATTTCGCTACGACTCCAATTGAAAATTACATGACCAATCATTAACTGTAAAAATCAGAAAAATTAATTGGAGGCGGACAAGAACGAGTAACGCGTACACTAATGCACACCGTCAACCTTTCAAATAAGCTTCCTTCTGGAACACGGCGCTTTACCAGATCTTGGAATCTCATTGCCATTCGAACACACTGGAGACACGGGAGTCCGTCCCCCAACAAACAGAAGGAAGACAGACCAAAATGACAGTCAACTCTGCCGTGACAACTCGGTGCCTTTCTTATACATCACAGCACAAGCCACGTCGGTACTCAATAACTTATACGGGGTAACGTGACCCCAATATAGGTCGCCCGCCAACAGCTAACGCCACGGCGAAGAGGCCCCACGGACAGCCCGTTTCAGCTTCGTTCCTCAGTTCATACAGCCCAGCAAACCGGCCACCACGCCCAGAGCCGCCACACCAGAGGGCGCTGTGCTCCAACGGCAACATGTTACACAAAAATCATAAGAATAGTAACATCGATACACTGATTGTGAGAGCCGCGCGGAGTGGCCGTGCGGTCTGGGGCGCCATGTCACGGATTGCGCGGCCCCTTCCGCCGGAGGTTCGAGTCTTCCCTCGAGTATGGGTGTGTCTGTTGTTCATAGCATACGTTACTTTAAGTAGTGTGTAAGTCTTAAGGACCGATGACCTCAGCAGTTTGGTCCCTTAGGAATTCACACACATCTGAATATTTTTTTGAACACTGAGAGAAAGCCAACACGGCTCAAACTCGATAATATATCCAGTGATTTAGAAATTTCTTTTCCGAGCCTGATCTAGCGTGATTTTCCTTAATTATCAAAAAAAAAAAAAATTACTAGCACAAGCTGTTTCATTTTAAGACTATTGCCAAGGCTCTCAATCTGTGAAGACAGTGAAGAGTAATTGCTAAGACCAAGATGGATGAATGCTTGCCGGCTGCGGTGGTCTAGCGGTTCTAGGCGCTCAGTCAGGAACCGCGCGACTGCTACGGTCGCAGGTTCGAATCCTGCCTCGGGCATGGATGTGTGTGATGTCCTTAGGTTAGTTAGGTTTAAGTAGTTCTAAGTTCTAGGGGACTTATGACCACAGATGTTGAGTCCCATAGTGCTCAGAGCCATTTGAACCATTTTTTTTTATGAATGCTTATTGTGTGTGGACTTAGAAAACTGGAAATTGCAAAAAGTTCAAATGGGCAAATTGTTCTATTTTTAGTGATTTGGCTGTTGACAAAACATTTAACATAATAAAACCAGTCTGAGTAACTTGCAAAGTTGATGGAAATAGGTGAATGCAAACGAAACAACATATTTAAGTGGTACTTGTTAGAAGTGCAGTGGCCCTCTGACAGCAGATCTGGGCCAGAGGGGCACGCTTACCCTGTTCGAGTATCGACCACAACAGCGGTCCAGTAGCCATTGGAAGGAGGGCAGTTATGTAGGGAGACGGTGGTGGAAAGGATTATTAAACATGCAGAGCGGAAGGTGACTTTCATTAGTAGAGAGCTACGACTGTCTTCTAGAAGTTAGAGGTTATATGTTTCAAAAATAACTGTAAAGGAATTCTCTGGACCTCGGACAATTGGTCTATGAGCTTATTGGCGACAGTGTATTTTAGACGCTTTAGCTCAAAACAGACCAGCGCTGTCATCACAATGTTACGGGCCACACCTTTTGAATTAACGCCTTATTTAATTATCCACCGTCACAGTCAGTTTTGTCTATGATCGAATAAGGTTAAGAGTTACCTGTATTCCGTCTGAGAATGTAAAATACAAACATACTCCTGCTATTTAGTGCAAGTGATGTATTACTAGTATTGATACGAAGGTGTCGTTGACCACAGACAGTCTAGAGAAGTTTTCAGGCACTGATACAGCTCAACAAATGGCCGCTCTGCATGTACATATGTACACTATTTGATCAAAAGAATCTGGACATCTATGAGTGGATATTAATACGGCATGTGTCCACCGTTCGCTTTATGACGGGCTAAACTCTGCCGGGAACACTTTCAATGAGGTGTCTTTGGAGAAATGGTATTTCATTCTTCCTCAAGAGTCGAAACCAGAGAAAGTAGTGGTATTCGACGCTGGGGTGCGGAGAAAAGTCGACGTTTTAATTCATCCCAAACGTATTCCATTGGGTTCAGGTTGGGACACTGAGCGGGCCAGTCCATTTCAGGAATGTTATTGTCCACATACCATTGTCTCCAATTGCTGCTTTGAGACAGGGTGCGTTTTCATGCTCACACAAGCAATTATCGTTCCCGAACTAATCTCTACTGTACACAGTACAGAATGCTATAAAGTGTGTTCATATCCTTCCCCATTTAGCGTTTTATTAAGCGCAATGAGGTGACCACTTCTTCTACTTCTTGTTTGGCCCTACAGTCCTTGAAGAACCTTGGCCTCTTGTATCACCTGCCTCCATTCTTCTCTGTCCATCGCCTTCCGTCTCCAATTTCTTATCCCATCGCCTTTAGATCTTGTTCTATATCGTCCAGCAACCTTTTCCTGGGACTACCTTTTCTCCTTCTCCCGTCAGGTTTTCCCATGGAAACTTTCTTGACACTCCAGAGTTTCTGGCATTCTCTGTACGTGTCCTGCCCATTTTATTCTTCCCTGCTTAATTTTAACAACAATATTCATCTGCCCAAAAATTTTTGTAGTTCTACATTTGTCCTTATTCTCCAGCCATCTTCCTCTCTCACTGCTTCAAAAATCCTCCTCAGTATCTTTCTTTCCCATCTCAATAACCAGTTCTCCTCCTTTAATGTCAATACCCAGCCTTCTGATCCATATATTATTATAGGTCTTAATATGGTTCTGTAAATATTGATTTTTGTATTCCTACTCACATTTCTGGAATTAAATACATTCTGCAAGGCAAAATAGCAATGATTTCCACTCGCTATCCTTTCTTGAATTTCTACTGCTACTTTATTGTCCTACAGCACCTAAATATTTAAATGTTTTCACTCTTTCATATTCTTTCCCATTCATTACTATTGAGTTCTTCTGTCCGTTTATATTGGTCTCCCCCATCACCACATACTTTGTTTCGTTTATATTTACTTCTAAACCTACTTATCTTGCTGCTTCCTCTAACGTATCATAGTTCCCCTTTAGTGCCCTTACATTCTTTGCCATTAATGCTACGTCATCCGCATATGCTACCACTTGAACTTGCCAATTAAGTATTGCTCCTACTGGGTTTATCGGCATTTGCCGCATCACCTTTTCTAAAACTAAATTAAATAGCATTGTAGGGATCACATCTCCCTGTCGTAGCCCCCTCCATACCTGGAATTCACCAGACAGTTCTTGCTCTATTCTTACTTTACACACTGTTGCTTTCATTGCCATTTCTGTTAAATTGACCAGTTTTAGTGGGATTCTAAATTCTTTCATGATCTGTATAATTTTTTATTTTGTTTGTAACTCTTGTTTCCTGTTTTCTGAGACCATTCCCCCAATCTTTCAGATGCAACTTGTATTTCCTACCATCGTAATTATTTCTGCTATTAATTAAGGCATACCTATAGCATACCTATGAAGAACACTATTATTGCCTTACAACTTGCTTCTCTCATATATGTCACTGGTAAACCCTACAGCTAACTGAAACAGATTGCCGGCCGGGGTGGCCGTGCGGTTCTAGGCGCTACAGTCTGGAACCGCGCGACCGCTACGGTCGCAGGTTCGAATCCTGCCTCGGGCATGGGTGTGTGTGATGTCCTTAGGTCAGTCAGGTTTAAGGAGTTCTAAGTTATAGGGGACTGATGACCTCAGATGTTAAGTCCCATAGTGCTCAGAGCCATTTGAACCATTTGAAACAGATTATAAACAGCAGTAACACCAGTTTTTGTCTGCTACATTCCATAATGCACTCCATCGCCCTCCTGTCGGTAGGCACACCGTGCCGGTATCTTCGGCGCTGCGGAGGGTGTTATGGTTGCATCTACCTCTTGCACTGTCTGTCGACTCCCCAGTTGCATGGGCCAACTACCCTAGACCGAGGGAGTATCGTTGTTGCTGGTGAGAAGTGTAGCCACATGCTACACGGTTCTAGTTCCTTGAGTGGCGAGACACAGCACAAGGCTGCGTTCCCACTCTGGTGTTGTTACGGTCGCCGCGAGTGCGGATTTGGCTATTCGTCCTCCGTAGCTGTTCGAATGGCTCCAAGCACTATGGGACTTAACATCTGAGGTCATCATTCACCTGTCAAAAAGTGACATTTTCGGATTATTACCTCTTATTAATATTTGATCTCTCCTGAATAATTTGATGCATTATTTGTGCCCGCATCTCGTGGTCGTGCGGTAGCGTTCTCGCTTCCCACGCACGGGTTCCCGGGTTCGATTCCCGGCGGGGTCAGGGATTTTCTCTGCCTCGTGATGGCTGGGTGCTGTATGCTCTCCTTAGGTTAGTTAGGTTTAAGTAGTTCTAAGTTCTAGGGGACTGATGACCATAGCTGTTAAGTCCCATAGTGCTCAGAGCCATTTTTTTTTTGCATTATTTGTCGAAAAATTCCAATTGGAAGTGTAGTTTTTATCATTTCAAAGTTAATAGTGCGTGTGTAAAATTATCCGGTCGTTCTGCACTGACTTGCCTAAGTATCTCTATCTCTTGAACTATTCAGTCTAGAAGGCTGTAGTTTTCAGCTGTTTATTCCTTGAAATCATGGTAATGTTCGTGTTAAGAGGTTGGATGCACTGTGTAAACAGAAATGGCGGTATAGCACATGCATTTTGTTTATTTACTTTGTGGTTGTCGTGTTTCATAAGTTTTGAACTGAAAACATAGTGGTTTGGTGTGTTGTTATACGCTCTTATACCTCTTTTCAACCTGAGGAAAAGAAAGGGTTGTTTTAAGAAGCGACGTTTCCATGGAAATCAGCATATCACAAAATCTGAATCCAGTGTTGATCCCGAAATAGATTTTTCACATACCTGTGATAAGGACACGCCTACTAGTGTTTCGAAGAGGAAACTTGGAGATCATGAGGATTTATTTATTGGCAAAGATCAAAATAGTTTAGGTTATGTTCTTTTAGATTTGAGTGTGTTAGAACAAGTTTTGCAAGATGCTGTGTCATGTAAGGTTTGTCGTGGGAAAATTAGCATCTCTGAGAACTCATCTGCAAGGTGTGGACTGGCTAACAAACTTGATATTCAGTGCGAAGTTTGCAGGCTCTCGACATCATTTTGGACTTCTGAAAAGTGCAAGAATGACTTGTTTGAGATCAATGTTAGATTCCTGTATGGAATGAGGTGCATTGGGAAAGGATTGACTGCAACTGAAGTATTATGTGCAACGCTGAACTTGCCAAACCCACCAACCATATCAAGTAAGTACACAGAAATAGTTGGTGAATGTGTCAACTCTGTTGCTGTTGCTTCTATGAAAGCTGCTGCTAAAGTAGCAATAGAATTAAATAACACAACAGACTTATCTGTGGCAGTTGATGGCACATGGCAGAAGAGAGGGCACACATCAAAAAATGCAGTTGCAACTGTCACTAGTGTTGACACAGGTAAAGTTTTAGACATTGAAGTGCTAACTAAATACTGTCATTAGTATAAATTAGTTGATGAAACAAGTGAAAGCCATAAAAAAATTGTGCGAAGAATTATTAGGGAACTAGTGAGGGTATGGACGCTACTGCAGTTGTTTCTATGTTCAGACGTTCACAACAGGAGAGGGGTGTGTGTTACACTGATTACTAGGGGGATGGTGATTCAAAAGCTTACAAATCAATAGTGGAAACCCAACCTTATGGTAATAAGCAGATTGTTAAGATTGAATGTGTGGGCTACGTTCAAAAACGGATGGGAACACGTCTCCGAAAATTGAAGCAGACAAAAGCAAAAGAGAAGTTATCAGATGGAAAGACTCTAAATGGTAAAGGAAGACTTACAGACAAAAACATTGATGAACTCCAGCATTATTATGGAATGGCAATAAGAAACAATACACATGACCTACAAGGGATGAAACGAGCAGTGTGGGCTACATTCTTCTACAAATCTTCCACTGATGATACACCTATACATGGTCTTTGTCCACCTCGTGCTGATTCATGGTGCAAGTACCGCAAAGCTCAGGCAGCGGGTACCGAGGAACAATTTAGGCACAAGAAAAGCATACCATCTACAGTGATGAAAGCTATTAAACCAATATACAGGGTGATTCAAAAAGAATACCACAACTTTAGGAATTTAAAACTCTGCAACGACAAAAGGCAGAGCTCAACACTATCTGTCGGCGAATTAAGGGAGCTATAAAGTTTCATTTAGTTGTACATTTGTTCGCTTGAGGCGCTGTTGACTAGGCGTCAGCGTCAGTTGATGCTAAGATGGCGACCGCTCAACAGAAAGCTTTTTGTGTTATTGAGTACGGCAGAAGTGAATCGACGACAGTTGTTCAGCGTGCATTTCGAACGAAGTATGGTGTTAAACCTCCTGATAGGTGGTGTATTAAACGTTGGTATAAACAGTTTACAGAGAATGGGTGTTTGTGCAAAGGGAAAAGTTCTGGACGGCCGAGAACGAGTGATAAAATGTAGCACGCATCCAGCAAGCATTTGTTCGCAGCCCAGGAAAATCGACTCGAAGAGCTAGCAGAGAGCTGCAAATTCCACAATCAACTGTATGGAGAGTCCTACGAAAAAGGTTAGTTATGAAACCTGAACGTCAACTACCAGAGGCGATGGATCGGCCGCCAGGCAGCCCGTGACAGAGCACTTCATCACTGGCCTCCAAGAAGCCCTGATCTTACCCCCTGCGATTTTTTCTTATGGGGGTATGTTAAGGATATGGTGTTTCGGCCACCTCTCCCAGCCACCATTGATGATTTGAAACGAGAAATAACAGCAGCTATCCAAACTGTTACGCCTGATATGCTACAGAGAGTGTGGAACGAGTTGGAGTATCGGGTTGATATTGCTCGTGTGTCTGGAGGGGGCCATATTGAACATCTCTGAACTTGTTTTTGAGTGAAAAAAAACCTTTTTAAATACTCTTTGTAATGATGTATAACAGAAGGTTATATTATGTTTCTTTCATTAAATACACATTTTTAAAGTTGTGGTATTCTTTTTGAATCACCCTGTATAGAGAATTAGCTCATCCTGACCTTCTTTCCAAATGTCTCCATGGTCGAACACAAAGCCCGAATGAGTCTTTCAATAATGTAATTTGGACCCGCATATCAAAAAATGTCTTTGTAGAAAGGAAAACTCTATGCTTGGGTGTTTGTGATGCTGTGATAACGTTTAATGATGGTATAAGGGGAAGAATTGGGGTACTAGACGAACTTGGTATCACTACAGGTGCCAACACACTGCAAGCCTTTCAGCGAATGGATCGACTTAGGAACATGAAAGCCTAGCGTGCAGCAGAGGAAATGACTAAAGAAACAAGAGGCAGGAAAAGAAGGAAGCTTCTAGGTTTGCAGGATAGTTAAGGACAGGAGTCAGATAATGCTGATTATGGGCTTGGCTGTTTCTAGAAGCTGGCATGCCTCCAAGTATAAGTTAATATCAAATAAAATGTTTCAACTTGATTTGCCGGAAATGACATTTTTTAAATTATTTGACCCATTATCTCAGAAACTAGTACAGATACATATCTCTAATTTTACACTATGTTCCACTTAGTATACTGCAGCTACTGAACCTCCCAAAACATCTCTACCTCTAACGGTTTTTTACTTACGGAAGAAAAAGTGGACTTTTAAAAGAAAATATTGAACAACATTTTTAAAAAATCATAACCAGCCAATTATTTCTCTGTACATTTTGATTCTGGTTCAGTAATCAGAAAAGGAGTGATACTATACATCCCAAAAATTTCAGATCTCTATGTGTCACAGGTTCTGAGATAATGGGTCATCAATATTTTAAATTTAACACTGTGGGTGTAGGACGTACGTACTCCCCTTAACTGCTGTTTGGAGACACAGCGATTCTGTTGCTGGCACTGATCTTTCTACGGGCAATCGTGTCAAAGTTGTTGTTGTCAGGATCTAAACTCGGAAAGAACTGTTGCCACCAGTCAAATGTCGTGGATAAAAATTTGTTGATGACACTTTTCAAGTTACCTCCACGATTGGCCAAGAATCTGTCCTACCACTTTACCTGTAGATGGTACTGATGCCACTACAGACTTACTCTGGCGCACATCACACAAAATGCTGCTGTTTGGATCAAGCGCTTACTTGTAGTGTACCCTGAGCTGGCGTCGATCTGGTCGTTGCAAAGTACCACTCTGATTTGTACTTGGTATCCCTCGCACAAAAAGCTCTCGTTGGCTGCAGCAAGAGTTTTTTCAGAGGTGTCTAACTGCTTACCTCATGGGTTCATTTGCAGTCGTTTTAAAATAATATTAGGATACAAATAAGCGTTAACTATTGGAGGCAGCCAAATATACTGTACAAAAACCTGATTCTCTCCTGTAAACGTATCCACACTTAATTGTTTATCTCCAATTACACGCAAAAATCGCACCACGAAGGAATTATGTGAATGTGACGGAAATCAGTAGGTGCGATGTATACGTACATAAAACAAATGATTACAATGTCAGAAAAATTGGATTATTTATTCAAGAGAAAGAGCTACACAAACTGAGCAAGTCAATAACGCGTTGCTCCACCTCTGGCCCTTGTGCAAGAAGTTATTCAGCTTGGCATTGATTGATAGTGTTGTTGGATGTCCGCCTGATGGATATCGTGCCAAATTTGGTTCAACTGGCGCGTTTGATCGTCAAACTCCCGAGCTGGTTAGATGGCCCTGCCCGTAATGCTTCAAACGTTCACAGTTGTGGAGAGGCCCGTCAACCTTGCTGGCCAAGGTAGAGTTTGGCATATTGCATAAACCATATGTTTCGTATTATTTTCAGGGATATATCTTCTAGTGCATCTTGGAGTGTTGTATGTAAAGGTTTTTAACTACCGCTACCAATCACAAAATTTGTTAACTAATGTATTATTTATTTATTGTGCGACGTGTTTCGAGGGAATATCTCATCATCAGGCTATATGGCATAAGAAAAACAATTTCACAATGAGATCATACAGATGTTAAACACGCCATACAGATGTTAAACACGACATAAGAACAAAGTGAGTGACTGTTACAAAACATTTTCATGCAAACATCAGTCCAGCTTACAAAGTGACATCGCCTCTTACTAGGTTTTCTCTTCTTCCACAGAATAACCACAGCATTTATGAAAAAGCAGTTTAACATCTGTATGATCTTATTGTGAAATTTTTTTTGTAATGCCATATAGCCTGATAATATGATATTCCCTCGAAACATGTCGCACAACAAATAAATAATACATAAGTTAACAAATTTTGTGACTGGCAGCGGTAGTTAAAAACCTTTACATATTTCTTGAGACACTCAGGGTCGAAAAAAATACTCCAAATTACTTCGAATTATCTTGGAGTGTGGCCTGAATGAAGTTTTTGTAGACAGCACGTGTGATACGTGCTGGGAGAACAAGCGGACCGTTCAGTCAGTCACCTACAGTTCTACCCAACGTATTAATCTTAAACTCATGCTGATGTCTAGCCTGAACGAAATACTGTTCACTAAATGAATATCCTCCCATGGTCGAAAGGAACACTTTCACTTAACTCAGAAGATGTACACATTTGAAATGCTGAAGATAGACTATTGACAACTATAAACAAATCTCCATAGCACCACATCTACATCTAGGATAAAATGGACACAATGCATCAAAGCCTTATTTGAGTGAGTGTATCGAAGTTTTTGGGTTGCAGCCAGAAAGCCATTGAACGTTAACTTTCATTAATAATTCGAAAACGAAGAATTTTCGGACACATATTATACAAATAATCTTTCTTGTTTTAGTGTAAGGAATGTGTCCCCAAATTTTGTAAAGGTATTTTCTAATCACCCTTTATATAGTTCCATTCAAGAAAAAAAAAGAAGGAATAACGAAGGCGGTGTCATAATTCGGCAGCTATAAACGTTACAAAGTGCGTCATGATATTTGCGACATTGTCCGCTATAACTTAGCGAGGACCGCATCTAGTTATATTTACTAGTTTTAGCTAAGTTTCCGTTCTTAGTTTCCTCGCCCTGTACTGTTGTGTTCATTGATCTGTTTGTTCTCTCCGACGTAGTTGCAGTTAAAGCAGACGTATTGTGACCAGCAACAACAAGCGTACTCTTATTACTCGCTCAACAAACTTAAAAGGAGGCCGGAAAGTGTTTTGTGTAAAATATCAGACGATGAAACGTGTTTGTGAGCTTTGGATTCTGAAATAACGAGCTCCATTCTCAGTTTACTACTGCAGAAGTAATTTTCGCTCTGCGTCTTCTCCGCGCGGGGTAGCCGCGTGGCCTAGGGCCCCTTGCCACGGTTCACGTTTAAGTTAGTTGGATTAAGTAGTGTGTAAGTCTAGGGACCCATGGTCTCAGCAATTTGGTCCCACAGGAATTTACCACAAATTTCCAAAAAATTTTTCTGCGTCTTCCACCGAGCAGATTGTCACCAGAGGGGGAGGAGGAGGAGATTAGTGTTTAACGGCTCAAATGGCTCTGAGCACTATGGGACTCAACTGCTGTGGTCATAAGTCCCCTAGAACTTAGAACTACTTAAACCTAACTAACCTAAGGACAGCACACAACACCCAGCCATCACGAGGCAGAGAAAATCTCTGACCCCGCCGGGAATCGAACCCGGGAACCCGGGCGTGGGAAGCGAGAACGCTACCGCACGACCACGAGATGTGGGCAGTGTTTAACGTACCGTCGACAACGAGGTCATTAGAGACGGAGCGCAAGCTCGGGTGAGGGAAGGATGGGGAAGGAAATCGGCCGTGCCCTTTCAAAGGAACCATCCCGGCATTTGCCTGAAGCGATTTAGGGAAATCACGGAAAACCTAAATCAGGATGGCTGGATACGGGATTGAACCGTCGTCCTCCCGAATGCGAGTCCAGTGTGCTAACCACTGCGTCACCTCGCTCGGTTTGTCGCCAGAGATGATGTTCATGTTGACTACTGTGTTTTTGATGAGATCAGAGTGGCACTCCTCCAGAAGATGTGCATCTAAATTTCGTATCTTTCTCTTTCAAAATCGACTCAAGTGAAGAGTCATATCGGCACTAGCGTAAACAAATTTTAGAATATTTTTATTTATATCGAATGTTTAATAAAAATGTAAATAAGTAATTGTTCAGAAAAATTACTGCCTTATAATTGGCTTCGGCGAAACTTGGTGTGTTCAGATGACATTTAAAATGAACTTGTGAGTAGCTACTTCAGACCATTCAGGTTCGCCTGAGCAGTGTAAAAGGATTTAAGACCTGAGAAAAACAACACATATGAAAAATGGACATCTCTAAAGACGTGACACATTTGAGTGAGGTTCTGACAGATGACGGTCAAGGCAATGATTCAAAACACCATTCTGAATACAGGGTAGGAAACACGTAATTAGCATGAAAACGCCGAGCCCATAACATCTCCATTTTCCTTGCCGCAATGGTCTGTTGCGCTATTAATTGAATTTCAGCAAGACTGAATTGTGGATTTACGGGAGACCGGATAATGGTTTTGAAGAACAACCCAACACTCTGAACGTGAGGTGTTAGTTGTGTATCAGTCATCGCAAGAGCACACCATCTGAACTAACGCCTATGTTTGAACACATTCATTCCGCCCTAAATGTGCAGAAAATTGGCCCGATGAATCAAGATCTATCTCGAGATGAGACACCGTGACGGAATTGATCCTTGATGTCAGTAAGGCAGCGTGCAATGTAATGGTTGTTCTTAATGGGAATGGATGTATTTTGTTTGCTTTGTGAAGCTTGGGTTCTCTGGCGAAACTGAACCCTTCATAGTTATGTAGAAGGCCACATGCACACCTCGTCTCCTACTAGCGATGGTGTTGCCCAAGATGAAAGTGCCGCAGGTCACCCTGCCAAAAATCTTTCGTGCTTCATTTCCAAATTATTTGGAGGAATTTCAGTCAATGATATGGCCACCTACACTCCTGGAAATGGAAAAAAGAACACATTGACACCGGTGTGTCAGACCCACCATACTTGCTCCGGACACTGCGAGAGGGCTGTACAAGCAATGATCACACGCACGGCACAGCGGACACACCAGGAACCGCGGTGTTGGCCGTCGAATGGCGCTAGCGGCGCAGCATTTGTGCACCGCCGCCGTCAGTGTCAGCCAGTTTGCCGTGGCATACGGAGCTCCATCGCAGTCTTTAACACTGGTAGCATGCCGCGACAGCGTGGACGTGAACCGTATGTGCAGTTGATGGACTTTGAGCGAGGGCTTATAGTGGGCATGCGGGAGGCCGGGTGGACGTACCGCCGAATTGCTCAACACGTGGGGCGTGAGGTCTCCACAGTACATCGATGTTGTCGCCAGTGGTCGGCGGAAGGTGCACGTGCCCGTCGACCTGGGACCGGACCGCAGCGACGCACGGATGCACGCCAAGACCGTAGGATCCTACGCAGTGCCGTAGGGGACCGCACCGCCACTTCCCAGCAAATTAGGGACACTGTTGCTCCTGGGGTATCGGCGAGGACCATTCGCAACCGTCTCCATGAAGCTGGGCTACGGTCCCGCACACCGTTAGGCCGTCTTCCGCTCACGCCCCAACATCGTGCAGCCCGCCTCCAGTGGTGTCGCGACAGGCGTGAATGGAGGGACGAATGGAGACGTGTCGTCTTCAGCGATGAGAGTCGCTTCTGCCTTGGTGCCAATGATGGTCGTATGCGTGTTTGGCGCCGTGCAGGTGAGCGCCACAATCAGGACTGCATACGACCGAGGCACACAGGGCCAACACCCGGCATCATGGTGTGGGGAGCGATCTCCTACACTGGCCGTACACCACTGGTGATCGTCGAGGGGACACTGAATAGTGCACGGTACATCCAAACCGTCATCGAACCCATCGTTCTACCATTCCTAGACCGGCAAGGGAACTTGCTGTTCCAACAGGACAATGCACGTCCGCATGTATCCCGTGCCACCCAACGTGCTCTAGAAGGTGTAAGTCAACTACCCTGGCCAGCAAGATCTCCGGATCTGTCCCCCATTGAGCATGTTTGGGACTGGATGAAGCGTCGTCTCACGCGGTCTGCACGTCCAGCACGAACGCTGGTCCAACTGAGGCGCCAGGTGGAAATGGCATGGCAAGCCGTTCCACAGGACTACATCCAGCATCTCTACGATCGTCTCCATTGGAGAATAGCAGCCTGCAATGCTGCGAAAGGTGGATATACACTGTACTAGTGGCGACATTGTGCATGCTCTGTTGCCTGTGTCTATGTGCCTGTGGTTCTGTCAGTGTGATCATGTGATGTATCTGACCCCAGGAATGTGTCAATAAAGTTTCCCCTTCCTGGGACAATGAATTCACGGTGTTCTTATTTCAATTTCCAGGAGTGTATATCGTCAGGCGTGATACCCTATGGCGCCGCTTTAGGATACAGTTGAACGATACATGATTCTAAAATCCTCGTCAACATGACAGCATATCTTCAACGTGATTTTGCTGGTTAGCGGAGTCCTTATAAGTAGGGTTGCTGCTGTGTCCCAGGCTGAAGGACGTCCTACTCCTATCATTCCTGAAGTGTCACTATCAGTGCAAATTAGAAATAGATTTAATGGTATTAATCCCAGCAGAGAAATAGCATAACACCACAAACGAGGAGATGCAGTGATCGATAACCGAACTTCTACTGGGAAAGATGAAGTTCAGATCCCCGTCCGATCATCTTGATGCAAGTTTTCCATCGTTTTCGAAAGTCGTTAGAGGGCGAACACAGAGATGAGTCTTCTAACATGGGGATGGACTATTTCCGTCTCCATCCTTCTCCAGCCTGTCCTTATGTTCCGTTTCTAATATTGACTTTTCAACAAGATGTTAAATTATAACCTTCATAAACAATGTTGTAGTATGTAAAAGCACAGAAACATAGTTTAAGGAGTATTTATATCCATTCTCGTAAATCACTATAAAAACGTATTCTCATAATTTCAACATTTTTTCGTAGGATTCCTTAGGAGGCAACACGAAAACTCTTATGGTAGGTTGCATATCTCCTGCTGATAACAACTACGACGAAACACTGAGCACGTTACGGTACGTGAACAGAGCAAAAAATATAAAAAATAAACCACGCATTAATGAGGATCCCAAGGACACACTACTGCGAGAGTATCAAGAGGAAATACGGAAACTGAAGCAAATGCTGGAATCAACATCAGTCTCGGACAAAGGTAACTATTTCCTCTTGCTTCATCACCGCAAAAAGCTATTTGATATTTTCTTGTACCAGTGCAACTCACTCAACACAGTTTTGCACTGCAACGCCTTTTTTTGCCTCGATACTTCCTAATATTCAGGGCCACAATGAAAAAGTTCCAGTTTTTGACAGTGGTATTGCCGTATACAAGGTGTCCCCGGAAAGTTGAGACAAACTTCGAGGAGATATAGAGAACGTCTTGAGGAACAAATCGTGCCAAGGAACCCGTGTCCGCAAATGACATCCAATGACGCTACAGAACGTCGAAATTATAGGCACCAGCGTCTGCCACTAGTCAACCCTTCCGGCAGCAAACGTCACTTTTTACGCTGACGGAACGTAGGCGGGACGTCTCGCACTGTTGTTTGATATGCACTGATGTCGACTAATTGCCACGATCGCCAGTGGAGTAGGTCAATGTAAATCCGCGGCCACCTGCAGGGATATCACTCACGAATTATTACTGCGACAAATGAAACAAATAAAGGAGAATGTACACGTGCCACATAATTTTAATAGCTTAGTGTATGCCTCTACCATCTGTAGACACTGAAACTAAAGAATTCCACGACAATCTTATATTTTCAACACTTTCTTCAACACTACTTAAAATATCACCTCCGGTTGTAGTGTTCTTCATGGCTGCTACATCGAGGAGCTCCTCCCTCACCTGAAGCGGCTAGCTGCGTAGAAAGGTCTTATCACCTATGAATACGATGTCTGTTGCCTTGGTGGATGACGGTTTTGGATACGAATTTCCATCAGCAGTTCATTTTTGTTCTGGAACCTTCTACAATTGCAGTCTTTTTCTGTGCGCAGGCGACATATGAACTGCAGATGTAAACCCGTATCCGAAAGCATCATCTTTCAAGGCAACAGAACATAGCGTTCATGGGAGTCAAGGCCTGTCAACAATGGGAATCAGTCGCGATCACTGAAGAACAAACAACAATGCTAGACGTACGATCCGATAGTGTACAAGTTTACGTTTGCTGCCTAATGGCAGGCGCCAGCGCCTATAGCTTCAACGCTCTGTAGCGTCGTTGGATGACTTTCCGGACACGAGTTCCTATCCTCTTTTGTTCCTCAAGACACCCTCTACAACTCCTCGAACTTTGTCGCAACATTCCTGGGACAACCTGTATAATTAAATAAGTCCGTGATAAAGTACACATTTAGCAACGCCTTTAGACTAATGGTTGTTTACAGTATATTGTGAAAATATCACTCTAGCACCAGGGGAGAGATTCTTCAATTTTCGGAAATATATCGGGTAAGAGTCTCTTGAGCTTTTTACATGTCTACCAAAGGATGTATACAATTTATTCGGAGTACAGTGAAGCACTGGTTTATTTTAGGTGTATATAGTGCTGAGAATCTTCCTACCTATCTCCAGACCTCAAATAGCAAAATTTCTCCCTTAACTACAATGTAGAACAGATGCTAAACTCTGTCTCAGTCTCCCTCTCTGCTGTACCATCTGTATCTCTCTCTCTCTCTCTCTCTCTCTCTCTCTCTCTCTCTCTCTCTTCCTCTCTTTCCCTCGCTTGCTCTCTACAGCAGTAAGAAAAGCATGAAAGATACTGTTGGTCAAAACTAGAAATATATTGAGATATGGACCAGCTCGTTGTAGGATAGCAATATTTCTATTAACACTACGCGGGTGTCCCATATGATTCCCACCAACTGTTAACACATTCTGCAACTCTCTTCCACAACGAGAGCGAGGTGGTGCAGTAGTGGACGGTTGGACTGCATTCAGGGGACTGGTGGTTCAGATCCTCACTCAGCCTTCCATATTTTCGTATTCCATGGTTTCCCTAAATTGTTCAAGGCAAATGCTGGGATGTTTCCGTCCCCATCATTTAACCAATCGGAGGTTGAGCTCCATCTCTATTGATCTCGTCACTGATGGGACGTTAAACACAATTCTTCTTCTTCCTCTTCCTCAAAGAATCACGAACTCGTGCAGACACAAATGGTTGCCGTAGATTGGGACATTTCCATGGGATACGCTCAAATAAGTTAGGCCCGTCGTAAAACCCATAAATGGCTGCATGGCCTGAAATCTAAGGGAGTGAGGTCAGGTTAACGCCATTCTATTAGACCTCCTCGACTAATCCATCACTCACATAACATTTGGATTAAATGTTGTCATAAGTGGCGTAGAAAATAGAGTGGTGTCCCGCTGTACACAAACCATGTCCCTAGTGTCTCTGAAAGGGTAACGTTTTCCAATAGTGGGGGCAATTCTTTGCGCAGAACTTGTTCATTAACAGCACTTACTGACGTGTCCAGTAAAGTTTATGACTCTAATAGTCTGTTACTCGTAATTCTCGATACTGATATTGATACTAAAGCGAACCTGATAACTTGCTCGTGAATTTGCATGTGTGCACAAGCGTATATTTTGGTACTATATTGTGTGAACGTAGTGTAGCGGAGCGGCCACAAGACGAGGCCTATTGCCGAAATCCGATCGCTTGCCAAAACACGAGATCTCAGCAGTACCGCCTTACCAACGCCTCTGCAACTGCGACCCAGGCGCTGGGGCGGGCCTCGCACGGACTTCAACCGCAGTAAGACATGCCTCATCTGCGCACGTGACCTCAACCGCAGTAAGACTTGCCTCATCTTGTATAAAAGCAGGCCGTCCCGGCAGACTGGGCATATCGACACAGCCAGGCTACGAATTGTCGACCGCTGAGTGTTGGCTTCCGCCAACGTCCATCCATCATGTCGTCGGGACATCCTGATGGGGTCCAGCTGTGGCCTGGATGGGCCGGGGGTCGAGCTAACGTCCTCTCGTTTCCAGCTACCGGTGACCGTCAGCGCCTGCCACCAACTCCGAATCACCGGCTCCGCTTTCCGACCGCAGTTTCGAAGGCAGAAGCGAACTCCTGACACTGCAAGGGGCCGAACTACAGTGAAGAGCCAAAGAAATTAATACAACTGCCTAATATCGTATAGGGCTCCCGCGAGTATGCAGAAGTGCCGCAACACGACCTGGCATGGACTCGACTAATGTCTGAAGTAGTGCTGGAGGGAACTGACACCATGGATCCTGCAGGGCTGCCCGTAAATCCGTAAGAGTACGAGAGGGTGAAGATCTCTTTTTGACCAGAACATTGCAAGGGATCCCACGTATGCTCAATAATGTTCATGTCTGAGGAGTTTGGTGGCCAGCGGAAGTGTTTACACTCATAAGAGTGTTCCTGGAGCCACTCTGTAGCAATTCTGGACGTGTGGAGTGTCGCATTGTCCTTCTGGAATTGCCCAAGTTCGTCGGGATGCACAATGGACATGAGTGGATGCATGTGATCAGACAGGATGCTTATGTACTTGTCACCTGCCAGAGTCATAACTAGACGTATCAGGGGTCCATATCACTCCAACTGCACACACTCCACACCATTACAGAGCCTCCACCAGCTTGAACAGTCACCTGCTGACATGCAGGATTCCTGAGGTTGTCTCCATAACCACACACGTCCATCCGCTCGATACAATTTGAACTCATCGGACCAGGCAACATATTTCCACTCATCAACAATCCAATAGCGGTGTTGACGGGCCCAGGTGAGGCGTAAAGCTTTGTGTCATGCAGTCATCAAGGGTACACGAGGGGCCTTCGAGTCCGAAAGCCCATATCGATCATGTTTCGTTGAGTGGTTCGCACACTGAAACTTGTTGATGGCCGAGCATTGAAATTTGCAGCAATTTGCGGAAGGGTTGCACTTCTGTCACGCTGAACGATTCTCTTTAGTCATCGTTGGTCTTGTGCTTGCAGGATATTTTTCCGGCCGCAGCCATGTCGGAGATTTGATGTTTTACCGGATTCCTGATATTCACTGTACACTTGTGAAATGGACGTACTGGAAAATCCCCACTTAATCGCTACCTCGAAGATGCTGTGTGCCCATCGCTCGCGCGCCGAGTGTAACATCACGTTCAAACTCATTTAAATCTTGATAACCTGCCATTGTAGCAGCAGTAACCGATCTAACAACTGCGCCAGACACTTGTTGTCTTATATAAGCGTTGCCGACAGCAGCGCCGTATTCTGCCTGTTTACATATCTCTGCATTTGAATATGCATACCTGTACCAGTTTCTTTGGTGCTTCAGTGGATACACCGCTAGCAAGGTCGCCACCGTGCCGTATTGACGGAAGCGCTAATAGCGGCGCCTTCTCGCCTGCCGTCCCGATCTGGATCGCCGACGTATCCGTCTCTAATGACCTCGATGTCGACAGGACGTTACACCATAATCTTCCTTCCTTCCTGTCGTCGACCTCCGCCGCCGCACGCCTCCTGTGGACGCTGTATCTACGCCTTTTTAACCTAGAAGTCGAGAAATTGTTTGTTACCACTTGCTGCCTACATTTCCTGCATCAAGCTACCGCCTCCAACAGAGAACCACTTGCCTACACCAAGTACATACTTTTATCGTAGCCTCTTTCGATGCTGGATACAAGTGTCCACTGGACTTTCCGAAGCATTACACTCGCTACTGATACGCATTTATGCTGCTCCGGCATACTTTCTAGTGTCATCTGCGTATCTTCCATTTGAGTGTCTCTCGGTTCGTTCTTACATCTTTGAATCCAGTATAGAGCCTTTTTGGTCCCTCTACAGTATGGGCAAAATACATGTGGCGCAGAAAATACAGAGTGGGTATAATTAGACTTTGGCTAATTGAAACTCTGTAGACGAAAAACTGTTTACCTTATGGATACAAGGCTGTATAGGAACGATGTTCACACTGTGCGCTGCATTATTTTAGTTGTTATTAACGTTAGTGTCATGACTTGTTAGGCGCCGGTACTGGTGCGGCGACATAGTGCTGAAACACAAGCGTCAGTGTGCACTACAGATGCAGACAGTCAACATTGATTTGGCCAAGCTGACCAGGGCCTTACTTGTGAAGCCGCTTCATCAAAACAGAAGCAATAGTGCTGCTCCTCTTCGCGAGTATCGACGCATTGAAGGAATTCGGAGAGGTTCTTTCCGCACCGTGGTTGAAGAACATGATTCGTAACTTCAAATTAACTGCCGATTTGGGAATTTCTCCTGGGAGAGACGGGAGGCCATTTGCGCCACATATTGTTGAAGACGTTACTGTTGCCATGGTTGAGAGTGCTGGACGCTCTCTGCGATCTTCAAGCAGTGTGTCACGACCGTTAGGAAAGTGCAGTGAACAGTTGTGAAATGGCATCTCTAGTGCGGTTGCAGGCTGTCGTAGATGTAGTTAGTCGTCACACTGAGCAACGTTTGTAACCTGGAACTTAAACATGGTACCCAATTAACAAATGTTACCCTCTCATGTGAAAATTAAAATATGTATCTTTCAATGGTTTATTCGTTATTTCTCTTCCGCATGTCCTTAAAAATGTTTCCACAGTGTTTCATTGTCCTACGATCACTCGTTTCTCGTGAGACACTCCCACGTAACGAAATTTTAATTATAACCTCCCTTTATTTAATGTACTTTAAGATAAGCAACTCAACTAACATAACCTGCCCCGGCTGTGGATTGCCTATCTTAAAGTACATCAAATACTTTCTGAGCAAATTTTATTTTTCCCGTCCTATTTAATCCTTTCGCTGACTTCATGTTCCGCTCAGCGTTTAACTATCATCTACTACTGATCATTAAAATTTCTACACCAAGAAGAAATGCAGGTGATAAACGGGTAAGCATTGGACAAATATATTATATTAGAACTGACTTGTGATTACATTTTCACGCAATTTGGGTGCATAGGTCCTGAGAAATCTACCCAGAACAACCACCTCTGGCCGTAATAACGGCCTTGATACGCCTGGGCATTGAGTCAAACAGAGCTTGGATGGCGTGTACAGGTACAGCTGCCCATGCAGCTTCAACACGATACCACAGTTCATCAAGAGTAGTGACTGGCGTATTGTGACGAGCCAGTTGCTCGGCCAGCATTGACCAGACGTTTTCAATTGGTGAGAGATCTGGAGAATGTGCTGGCCAGGGCAGCAGTCGAACATTTTCTGTATCCAGAGAGGCCCGTACAGGACCAGCAACATGCGGTCGTGCATTATGCTGCTGAAATGTAGGGTTTCACAGGGATCGAATGAAGGGTAGAGCCACGGGTCGTAGCACATCTGAAATGTAACGTCCGCTGTTCAAAGTGCCGTCAATGCGAACAAGAGGTGACCGAGACGTGTAAGCAATGGCACCCCATACCATCACGCCGGGTGATACGGCGGTATGGCCATGACCAATACACGCTTCCAGTGTGCGTTCACCGCGATGTCGCCGAACAGGGATGCGACCATCATGATGCTGTAAACAGAACCTGGATTCATCCGAAAAAATGACGTTTTGCCATTCGTGAATCCAGGTTCGTCGTTGAGTACACCATCGCACGCGCATCTGTCTGTGATGCAGCGTCAAGGGTAACCGCAGCCATGGTCTCCGAGCTGATAGTCCATGCTGCTGCAAACGTCGTCGAACTGTTCGTGCAGATGGTGTTTTCTTGCAGACGTCCCCATCTGTTGACTCAGGGATCGAGACGTGGTTGCACGATCCATTACAGCCATGCGGATAAGATGCCTGTCATGTCGACTGCTAGTGATACGAGGCCGTTGGGATCCAGCACGGCGTTCCGTAAACCCACCGATTCCATATTCTGCTAACAGTCATTGGATCTCGACCAACGCGAGCAGCAATGTCGCAATACGATAAACCGCAATCGCTATAGGCTACAATCCGACCTTTATCAAAGTCGGAAACGTGATGGTACGCATTTCTCCTCCTTACACGAGGCATCACAACGACGTTTCACCAGGCAACGCCGGTCAACTGCTGTTTGTGTATGAGAAATCGGTTGGAAACTTTCCTCATATCAGCACGTTGTAGGTGTTGCCACCGGCGCCAACCTTGTGTGAATGCTTTGAAAAGCTAATCATCTGCATATCACAGCATCTTCTTCCTGTCGGTTAAATTTCGCGTCTGTTGCACGTCATCTTCGTGGTGTAGCAATTGTAATGACCAGTAGTGTATAATTGTTTCCCGATCTATTTCGTTCTTTTCTTTCCCCCTCTACTGCAACCCTTCGTCGCTCGCTGCAGAAAGCTCCTTTTTGAAAAATTATCGCATGAAAAGTCTGCGTCACGCTGCCGTAACTCCAAGTTGGTCAGACACACTGAGTTTCCTTTTCGAATCACATTGAAAGTTAGCTTTCAAATTCCTATTTAGTTTACCAGAAGCATGACTGACCAGTTTTACTTTTCTTTCTATTCTTATGCTCTCCATCCAGTCACGCTCTTCAGCTGCCCTAAAATTTTTAAAAAATCGTTCGCTGTGTCTGTGGTATAATGTTAATTTGTGCAAGTTTTTCTTCGAAGTGTTGATTATACGTTATTGTAGTCGTATTACATTTCATTATTAGGCTTACTTTCAAACTTCTTCCATTAGTTGTTGTAGTATATATGCACCAGGAACTTAAATACACCACCATCAGCAACACGAAAGTGATTCACCTTTGTTCACATATTCCTTCAATCTTTTGCCAGTTTAAGGACCTTCTTATAGGATTTCCGAGAGTATTTTTGATGTTATGGAATATATTTTCCTGGCTGATACCTCGTTCAGAATACAAACATAATTATGTTAAATCAATGCCTTTTTACTCAAGGGCTACTAGTACAAACTTTCTCTAAACTGAGTCAAAAACTTTTCAGAATCTGCGAATCCCAGACAAAGTAGTAATTGATACTGCTCCGTTCCATAATATTGTTTACTGTACTGTTAATTTGCAAGTTTCAAATCTAAATTCCCTTCTATGCGGATGGTGATACTTTTAGTGCATATCTTGCACATTACGGTGGAAAGTCTGATAGGTCTTCAGTTTTTTGTCTTGTCTGTCTCCTTTTATATGAAGTAGAATAATTACAACATTGTTTAAGTTCTGAAGAATTTTTGTAACCCTCTTTTGTATTACTTTGCCTCTAGTTTTAACCATTTTCATTGGAACTCCATCATCTCTAGGAGCATTTCCTTTCTTCGTGCCTCGAATGGATTTGTGCAGATCATCTGTCTTTATCCGAGAAACGACTTGTCCGTTATTATCTGTGTTTCTGAAACTATCTTAATGTTTGTACAGTTTTCTCTCTTACGTTCGTTACTGTACCTTCTGACACCTTAACTGAGGGAATTAGGTGTTTATCCAAAATAGGTTTTTGTTTTATTTTCCTCAGATACCTGTTGTTTTCAACTGAAGACATGCACGGAAAAACGAGCTAACCCTCAAATGTAAAAGCTTAGAGGTAAGTGTTGCCATATGTTGCTGTCCTCACCTCTAAATATCATATTACGATATTTAGGTGTGAGACCGATGTCAATTTTGATACTTCCTGTACCCAGCAACAGATGGCAACACTTATCTGTAAGTTTTTACGTTCGAGGGTTATCCCGTTTTTCCGGGCATGTCTTCATTTGTTTACCTTAACAAATTTTCATTGTCTTTCCTCAGATCCTCTCTAGAAGACATTATCGAATAGTTCTCTTTAATTTAGGATATTATATAATATTCCTACTATCATTTATTTAAAGTTCTGTACTTTTATTTAATACACTCCTGGAAATGGAAAAAAGAACACATTGACACCGGTGTGTCAGACCCACCATACTTGCTCCGGACACTGCGAGAGGGCTGTACAAGCAATGATCACACGCACGGCACAGCGGACACACCAGGAACCGCGGTGTTGGCCGTCAAATGGCGCTAGCTGCGCAGCATTTGTGCACCGCCGCCGTCAGTGTCAGCCAGTTTGCCGTGGCATACGGAGCTCCATCGCAGTCTTTAACACTGGTAGCATGCCGCGACAGTGTGGACGTGAACCGTATGTGCAGTTGACGGACTTTGAGCGAGGGCGTATAGTGGGCATGCGGGAGGCCGGGTGGACGTACCGCCGAATTGCTCAACACGTGGGGCGTGAGGTCTCCACAGTACATCGATGTTGTCGCCAGTGGTCGGCGGAAGGTGCACGTGCCCGTCGACCTGGGACCGTACCGCAGCGACGCACGGATGCACGCCAAGACCGTAGGATCCTACGCAGTGCCGTAGGGGACCGCACCGCCACTTCCCAGCAAATTAGGGACACTGTTGCTCCTGGGGTATCGGCGAGGACCATTCGCAACCGTCTCCATGAAGCTGGGCTACGGTCCCGCACACCGTTAGGCCGTCTTCCGCTCACGCCCCAACATCGTGCAGCCCGCCTCCAGTGGTGTCGCGACAGGCGTGAATGGAGGGACGAATGGAGACGTGTCGTCTTCAGCGATGAGAGTCGCTTCTGCCTTGGTGCCAATGATGGTCGTATGCGTGTTTGGCGCCGTGCAGGTGAGCGCCACAATCAGGACTGCATACGACCGAGGCACACAGGGCCAACACCCGGCATCATGGTGTGGGGAGCGATCTCCTACAGTGGCCGTACACCACTGGTGATCGTCGAGGGGACACTGAATAGTGCACGGTACATCCAAACCGTCATCGAACCCATCGTTCTACCATTCCTAGACCGGCAAGGGAACTTGCTGTTCCAACAGGACAATGCACGTCCGCATGTATCCCGTGCCACCCAACGTGCTCTAGAAGGTGTAAGTCAACTACCCTGGCCAGCAATATCTCCGGATCTGTCCCCCATTGAGCATGTTTGGGACTGGATGAAGCGTCGTCTCACGCGGTCTGCACGTCCAGCACGAACGCTGGTCCAACTGAGGCGCCAGGTGGAAATGGCATGGCAAGCCGTTCCACAGGACTACATCCAGCATCTCTACGATCGTCTCCATGGGAGAATAGCAGCCTGCATTGCTGCGAAAGGTGGATATACACTGTACTAGTGGCGACATTGTGCATGCTCTGTTGCCTGTGTCTATGTGCCTGTGGTTCTGTCAGTGTGATCATGCGATGTATCTGACCCCAGGAATGTGTCAATAAAGTTTCCCCTTCCTGGGACAATGAATTCACGGTGTTCTTATTTCAATTTCCAGGAGTGTATTAATAGCATCCCATTTGAGAATTTCTTCCTTTTGCTTTCTTCACAAATGCAGTATCTTTTGCTGTTTACATAAGTACCTTTCTCAAATAATTGGCCCTTTCGTCTATGTAGAATATAACGTCCAGTTTGTCATATTCTGGAATTAAGGCTTAATTTAATCTATTATTTCTCATGTTCGTGAACAGTCTCATCTACATTTCCGATTTCCTGCCTAAGTAAGTTGTTTCCTTACAGCTATGTATCCGTTCTCACTCTGCATCTACTGGCTTGAGATCACACGAAATAGCAAAGTGATTTAGGACCGTCACACTCCGTCCACTTTCTTAGCTATTTCATAAAATATAATCAAGTTGATTTTTATTTTACCAAATCCATTTGCCTCTTCAGCAATAATAGAGAGGGGTAAAACATCGATCTACTCGGCAAATTCTATTAATGTATTAACTCTGTCATTTCCACTATTGTACCCTACATATCATACCGAGAACTCTTTCTTTAGTTTTTGTCCTACGTTTGTATTAAAACCACCCATTCTCGTCTCGTAACGACATTTGATGTCATTTAGCAATTCCTGTAACTATTACGCTAGATCTTATACCTTCTCATGAGAATGGCAGAAAATTGGAGCATAAACTTGAATAATTTACACTAATTATATTACGTTTACTTCCAAGATAAGTCTTACTATTCTGTTTGAGAGTCCTTCGATGCCAGTAAAATTCTTTTTGTTCTTCTAGTTCACAATGAAATCTACATTCGAATTTCCTCCTTGATTTGTTCCTCCATAATGAAACACAGCTCCTCGTTGTAATAATATGTTTTTCCTGTATTGCTAATTACTATATCCCATTTGATGTTATTTGACTGCTCTTCAGAGTCCGTTAACCAGTCCTCAGATTGTAAGGATCTTAAATTTACTGTTCGTGGATAAAAAGAAGTGGAGTATATGGATTGTATGTGTCAGTTTTTAGTTACGCAAACTTCCTGTAGCTAGGAGCCGGTACAGAAATAGCTGCGCGTGCCCCATTGCTTAAGGTCATTGCCTGGTTCTGCTGCCGCCAATATGCTTTAACACATTTGTGCAGTGTCTGTTTATGACAGTGTCTGTACAGTTCGATGCAATACTCCTTCGGATATGCATACATATCCGAACAGGCATTGCTGGCGATCCAAGTCACAGTTTGGATTTCTGAAGGGTTCTGATATAGAGAAAGCTATTTAAACTTACAGTGAGAATGTACTCAATTCATTAGGTAATAAATTACAGGCTACTGGCATTTTCTGTGACCAGTCAAAAGCCTTTGACTGTGTGAACCACAGCATTCTCCTAAGTAAATTAGAGTATTATGGTGTCACCGGTAATGCTGCGAAATGGTTAGGTCTTATCTATCTAACAGGAAACAAAGGGTGTCGTTGCGAAATACCTGTGCAGTAAGCAGTCAGTCTTCATCTGACTGGGAACTAATTACATGTGGCGTTTCTCAAAGTTCCATTTTGGGTCCATTTCTTTTTCTTGTGTATATTAATGACCTCTCATCTGTTACATTGCCAGATGCTAAGTTTGTTTTGTTTGCAGATGATACAAACATTGCAGTAAGTAGCAAGTCAATTATAGATTTAGAAATAGCTGCTAATCAAATTTTCACTGACATTAATAAGTGATTTAATGCTAATTCGTTGTCATTAAATTTTGAGAAGTCCCACTATATACAATTCAGAACCTGTAAGAGATTTCCTTCCAGCATTAGTATAACGTATGAAGACATGCAGATCGAAGAGGTTGACAGCCTTAAATTTCTGGGATTACAACTCGATAATAAATTCAGCTGGGAAGGGCATACCACAGAACTGCTTTAGCGCCTAAACAAGTCTGTATTTGCCGTGAGAATTATGTCAGATGTAGGAGATATGAATATAAAATAACTTGCATACTTTGCTTACTTTCTTTCTATTATGTCGTATGGGATCATATTCTGGGGCAACTCATCAAACCGAGCAAAAGTTTTTAGGGTGCAAAAATGTGTGATAAGAATCGTTTGTGGTGTAAATGCAAGAACATCTTGTAGAAACCTGTTCAAGGAACTTTGTATTCTAACCACTGCTTCTCAGTATATTTACTCCTTAATGAAATTTGTTGCAAGCAATACATCTCTATTTCCAACCAATAGCTCTGTACACTGTATCAATACTAGTATTAAGAAGAATCTACATAAAGGCCCAAAATCACTTACCTTGGTCCAAAAGGGGTCCAATATTCAGGAACACACATTATTAATAAATTGCCAGCAACCATTATGAACTTGGTTTCAGGTAAAGCACGGTTTAAACAGAGTTTTAAAGACTTTTTGATAGGCAACTCCTTCTACTCCATAGATGAATATCTTAACAGAGACTGTTAAGTCAGCTTAAGTAAAACCATCTGTTAGATTTCAGTTTTGACAACAGTTGGTCACAACAGTCAAGATTAGGTATTTTGCGTACGATAAATTTATTAATAGTGAATAACAGTGTTTCACTCTGACAGTGTGTTTACTCTGTAAATATTAGCTGTCCCAGTTTACTGCATTGTATTAACTTATTTTCGACTATCTCCTGACAAATTATCAGGGTAGTAAGTATTATATTCAAATGTTTTATGTTTTTATGTCATACTTTCTGACATGTTCTACACCCACGAGAATCATCTCATTTTTTGGGTCTATAGAACGAAAATTAAATCTAATATAATCTAAAAGGATAGCGATATTAAAGCATGAAACGTATTAGTAAACTATGAATACGGTACCACAACAGTTATACAATTTACTGGAAACATATGCAGGCATATCCGAAAGAAAATTACATCGAACTATAGAGATATTATGAGATACAAATACTTCACTAATATACTTCAAGCCAAAGTCCATGCGGGAATCACATAACTGTGCAAGTACTATGGGGAGCAGATACTAGGACTTATGGAGAGTTGGGGCGATTCTGGAAGAGTGTTCGGATAGCAGAAATGACTAAGGCAACCACACGCGACAAGCGGAAAATGCAGTTTCGAGTCCCGCTCCGGCACAAATTTTCATATGTTTACAGCAAACAGTATAGCTGTTGTGGTACCGCATCTGCAATTTACGAATGCATTTCATTGGTACGCTTTCATCCGGTCCGTAATACGAACATCCTGGGAACTCGTACGTGTTAGCAGGGCCTCCGACAACCATACCCTTGGCACACTGGTCTGCGAGGCTCGAAGGGTTTTGCAAGACACGTAAACAGCGCTGAATCTTGGCAGAGCTATTCTCACAGAAATCTCGGCGCGGGTCAGCATGTTTCTAAATCCCAGAACCTAGGATCAACGCAACCAGTTCGCGTTAGAATCACGTGACAGCAGAGCACAAAAAAATACTTTCTCATTTACTAATCCGTCAATCGTCGGGTGACTCTTAATGTATTCTAGAGGTTTGCAGACACTGACAAGGGGAGGCCGCCAATTGTGAAATTCAGATTCGATTCATACTGCGCATAATAAAAGCTCATGACCACAGGTGTAATGTGGCAAAGCACCAAGATGCACTTCTCAGCCGTTGTCGAGAAAATCGACAGTTAAAAGAAACCGTTGCGGTGAAATACTCTCTAAGATTAATAATTTTCTACAGCGTCGTGGCGCAGCCGTAAGCGCTCGGGTTCGTAATCCGAAGGTCGCCGGATCGAATCTCGCGCCATGCAATTTTTCTTTATTATTAGTTTTTTGTAATATATATATATATATATATATATATATATATATATATATATATATATATATATATATATATATATGAACTATTAATGAATTGCTTATGCATGTTGGTGAAGGCGGATCGCTCTCCAATTGTACCGCCTCCATTTCTCCGTTTTTTTAACAGGGTGTACCAAAGCTCTCCCGTCCGCACTGATTTTCGACGATGTTATAAGTTGCGCTAGGAACCGCATCTACCTTCTTTCGAAGTTAGCAGGCAACTACGCTGTTATGCAGCGGCTCGTTTCGGCCCATTCAGCATCTGTCCTTCAAGTGTAACGAGCGAGTAACGGAGTTTATATTTCATACCTGCCGCAGCAAATTTGTGTTCGTGGGGTCTCTATTCTAATTCGAACGTTTGACTTACGCCAGACGTATTCGTTTCGGAATACCGTTTCTACGTCTTCCGTTAACTATACGTGGTTAACATTATGAAGACAATTAATAACATTTGTGAAATACAACTTTGTTTGCGGAAAACATAATGATGTTCGAAGTCGCCAGTTTTTCCACGACAAAAGACTTTCAACAACTTATTATATGCATAATTGTTGCAACTGATTGCCGGGAATATATATATATATATATATATATATATATATATATATATATATATATATATATTTGAATTACAAAAAACAAATACTAAAAAAAAGGGTTGCATGGCGCGAAATTCAATCCGGCGACCTTCGGATTACGAACCCGAGCGCTTACCGCTGCGCCACGACGCTGTAGAAAATTATTAATCGTAGAGAGTATTTCACCGCAACGGTTTCTTTTAACTGTCGATTTTCTCGACAACGGCTGAGAAGTGCATCTTGGTGCTTTTCCACATTACACCTGTGGCCATGAGCTTTTATTATGCGCAGTATGAATCGAATCTGAATTTCACAATTGGCGGCCTCCCCTTGTGAGTGCATCGACTGACCACACTGTCTACATGCGAGTTGGTAAGCAGTCTATTCGTTCTTTACCTCTACCCAACGATCTATCAAGATAGTTATCTGATGAGTACTGACGCAAGCACGGCTGAATGTGTTTGACCACTTGCTTAGTCAGCCTTCACGCTTCGGAATGCTCTGTAGTGTGAAATTCCACGTTGTGATGTTACGAAGCTGGACCAGTTCCTCGCCGACTAACGCTATCCTATTGCGTGTGAGGACGGCCTTAGGCTTGGTCATATATCAAAATACGAGTGGCATTCAGTAGCTAGATATTAAGGTAATAATAAAACAATGAACCATTTCAAACAAACAGGAAATCTACTTATAGAAGTAAGTTGATTGGTATTCATATTCTTTGTTTCTTTGTGGAACAACTGAAATAGAAACAAGTGTAGAATGCCTTCTGCAAGCAGGCTATGAAGCGAAAGTGCGCAATTTGTTCGATCACTATCGGTCAATTCGTTAGGATGTTGACGTTGCTTGCAGTACCTATCCAACACACTTATTTAAATATATATATGAAGATGGTATCTGTTCTTTCAGACATGTCCAAAAGAACAGATACCATCTTCATCTATATATAGTTAAGGCTCACCGGCCATTTGACCATCTTCTTCTGTGCTGATACACAAACAGTTGCCGAACTCTTACGGGAACCGGCAGTAAAGCCGCGAGTAATGAGTAAAATGGGCAGGGGCACGCACTATGAATATGCTGTGGGACAATAAGTTGCGAATGTGGGAGTCACGGGAGGCGTGCTAGACGTAAGTCCCTGCAGTCGCACTATTGTCTGTGTCCTCGGTGGCTCAGACGGATGGGAGCCGGCATGGTAGCTCAACGTGATCGAGTCCCGGTCGGCGCAAACATTTCCCGCTGGCACGGTAGCTCAGCGTGTTCGGTCAGAGAGCTGGCTGGCCTCTGTGATAAAAAAAAAACTGCGTGAAAGGATCAAAAGCGGACTTCAACGGGTGTCATGTGACGTCCGCTACGGCGATATACAACGAACCATAACGAACAAAATGCAAAAAAATATAAAAAAAGCGTGTTCGGTCAGAGAGCTGGTTGGCCTCTGTAATAAAAAACTGAGTGGAAGGATCAACAAACGAACTTTAACGGATGTCTTGTGACGTCCGCAACGACAAAACCCAACGATAAAAAAAAAAATGTATGGATAGAGCGTCTGCCATGTAAGCAGGAGATCCCGGGTTCGGGTCCCGGCCGGGACACAGATTTTCAACTGTCCCCGTTGACTTATATCAACGCCTGTATGCAGCTAGGGGTATTCATTTCATTGTAATTTCACATTTATTTAAATTTAAAAGTCTAAAAACACAAACATCAGACTGTAGGACTGCACAAGCGAACGATGAAACAACTTTTTTAATGCAAGTTGGCTTATTCGAGTAGTTTTCAATGCGCTGTTCCTAATACAATGGCAGAAAAGGCCGTCTACCCACTATTTTTTTAAAATTACGAGGGTAATCCCAAAAGTAAGGTCTCCTGTTTTTTTATAAGTACATAGACCTGTTTATTTCTACAATTGCTTACATCAGTTTACAGCTTGAACATTTAGCTATTTTTCGACATAAGCACCATTTCTGTTGATGCATTTTTGTAGACGCTGTGGCAGTTTTTGTATGCCCATGTCATACCAGCTCGCCGCCATGCTGTTCAGAAAGTTATGAACCTCTTCTTTCACCTCGTCGTCGGAGCTGAATCGCTGGGACCACAATTAACGCTGACAGGTACTGTGAGACTGAAGAAATTCAAACGGGCAATTCAGAACCGGAGAAGAGGAATGCTGAGCAAGGGCGTATACATTCTCCATGACAACGCTCGCCCACACATCGCTCGGCAAACCATTGCTCTCCTGCAACAGTTTCAGTGGAACATAATCACCCACCCACCCCATAGTCCTGACTTGTCGCCCAGTGACTACCACCTGTTCCGTATGTTAAAAGAAGATTTGGCCGGGAAGCGATTCAGCTGCGACGACGAGGTGAAAGAAGATGTTCATAACTTTCTGAACAGCATGGCGGCGAACTGGTATGACATGGCCATACAAAAACTGCCATAGCGTCTACAAAAATGCATCGACGGAAATGGTGATTATGTCGAAAAATAGCTAAATGTTCAAGCTGTAAACTGATATAAACCATTGTAGAAATAAACAGGACTATGTACATATAAAAAATAGGACACCTTACTTTTGGGATTAACCTCGTAATAGTCGATTCTATACATAGGGAATTTTAACGATTTTGGTGATAGACGTTTCATACACTATCTGATCAAAACTATCCGAACACCGCTATTCAATGCGAAATGGACCACTAGACGTCACGAGAGGCAGAACCGCCAGTATAAAACGAGCCAGGGAGTGTTGCGTTGTCGGTAGACAAGCAGTAACAGCAGAAGGGTCGGTGTGAGACCCAACTCGCTTTATTTGTTCATGAGACGCAGAAAATATTAGATACTGGCTTTCAGGTAGATGCCATTTTCCTTGTTTCCGGAAGGCGTTCGATACAGTTCCGCACTGTCGCCTGCTAAACAAAGTAAGAGCCTACGGAATATCAGACCAGCTGTGTGGCTGGATTGAACAGTGTTTAGCAAACAGAACACAGCATGTTGTTCTCAATGGAGAGACGTCTACAGACGTTAAAGTAACCTCTGGCGTGCCATAGGGGAGTGTTATGGGACCATTGCTTTTCACAATATATATAAATGGCCTTGTAGATAGTGTCGGAAGTTCCATGCGGCTTTTCGCGGATGATGCTGTAGTATACAGAGAAGTTGTAGCATTAGAAAATTGCAGCGAAATGCAGGAAGATCTGCAGTGGATAGGCACTTGGTGCAGGGAGTGGCAACTGACCCTTAACATAGACAAATGTAATGTATTGCGAATACATAGAAAGAAGGATCCTTTATTGTATGATTATATGATAGCGGAACAAACACTGGTAGCAGTTACTTCTGTACAATATCTGGGAGTATGCGTGCGGAACGATTTGAAGTGGAATGATCATATAAAATTAATTGTTGGTAAGGCGGGTGCCAGGTTGAGATTCATTGGGAGAGTCCTTAGTAAATGTACCAACAAAGGAGGTGGCTTACAAAACACTCGTTCGACCTATACTTGAGTATTACTCATCAGTGTGGGATCCGCACCAGGTCGGTTTGACAGAGGAGATAGAGAAGATCCAAAGAAGAGCGGCGCGTTTCGTCACAGGGTTATTTGGTGCGCGTGATAGCGTTACGGAGATGTTCAGCAAACCCAAGTGGCAGACTCTGCAAGAGAGGCGCTCTGCATCGCGGTGTAGCTTGCTGTCCAAGTTTCGAGAGGGTGCGAATCTGGTTGAGGTATCGAATATATTGCTTCCCCCTAGTTATACCTCCCGAGGCGATCACGAATGTAAAATTAGAGAGATTCGAGCGCGCACAGAGGCTTTCCGGGAGTCGTTCTTCCCGCGAACCATACGCGACTGGAACAGGACAGGGAGGTAATGACAGTGGCACGTGAAGTGCCCTCCGCCACACACACGCCAGAGGTTACTTTAACGTCTGTAGACGTCTCTCCATTGAGAACAATTAGGCTCTTACTTTGTTTATCAGGCAACAGTGCGGAACTGTATCGAACGCTTGCGGAAGTCAAGGAAAATGGCATCTAACTGGGAGCCTGTATCTAATATTTTCTGGGCCTCATGAACAAATAAAGCGAGTTGGGTCTCACAAGATTGCTGTTTCCGGAATCCATGTTGATTCCTACAGAGTAGATGCTGGATTTCCAGAAACGACATGATACGCGAGCAAAAAACATGTTATAAAATTCCACAACAGATCGATGTCAGAGATATAGGTCTATCGTTTGGCGCATCTGCTCGACGACCCTTCTTGAAGACTGGGACTACCTGTGCTCTTTTCCAATCATTTGGAACCTTCCGTTCCTCTAGAGACTTGTGGTACACGGCTGGTAGAAGGGGGGCAAGTTCTTTCGCGTACTCTGTGTAGAATCGAACTGGTATCCCGTCAGGTCCAGTGGACTTACGTCTGTTGAGTGAGTAGTGCAAAAAGTGAAGTGCCGAGGAAATTGTGTTCCAATATGAGTGTAATTGTCGTGGTTGGGGTGTGGCCCCCTAACTGCACTTAAGAAAATCAGAAATGCGGAAGGATATGAACATATTTTCCTGCGCTATGTACTGCACGCAGCAGAGGAATAGTTCGAAAACGATTTGTAACAGAACAGTTTAAGAAGTTAGGCTGTTTGATGAGCCTCAAGACTCGCTTTTTTAACAGTTAACTAGAATTTTCCTTGAAAATTTGGGTCTTGTCGGTAACTAACAAAGTGAGAGCTTTCAAGACGCTGTCATAAAGTAGCTACTGTGGGGCGGTGGTTTGTGGATACTAACATTCCTGAAGTGGCCTGGCCTGGCCAGAATCCTCACCTGCAACAAATGGAACACCTCTGGAATGAGTTACAACGTCACCTTCACTCCAGACCCTGGTGTCCTACATAACTACCTTGTCTGGTTTCGGCTTTTGAGAAAGAAGAAAGAATGTCCTGCCATTGTTCCACAGACATTGAGACAAATGGTTCAAATGGCTCTGAGCACTATGGGACTCAACTGCTGAGGTCATTAGTCCCCTAGAACTTAGAACTAGTTAAACCTAACTAACCTAAGGACATCACACACATCCATGCCCGAGGCAGGATTCGAACCCGCGACCGTAGCGGTCTCGCGGTTCCAGACTGCAGCGCCAGAACCGCGCGGCCACTTCGGCCGGCAGACATTGAGACATCTCACTGAAAGTGTCCCCAGAAGAGTTCAAGTCGTCATAAAAACGAAGGGTGGTAGTGACACATCATATTAATGTGCACTTGTAGGTGTTAATAATCTCAAGTTATCATTTTACTGAGAGTAGTTAACCGATTAGTGTATGTCGTAAATATTATAATCTATTTCGTTCTTCTTTATTATTATAGCCGGCCGCCGTGGTCGAGAGGTTCTAGGCGCTTCAGTCCGGATCCGCGCTGCTGCTACGGTCGCAGGTTCGAATCCTGCCTCGGGCATGGATGTGGGTGATGTCCTTAGGTTAGTTAGGTTTAAGTGGTTCTAAGTCTAGGGGACTGATGACCTCCGAAGTTAAGTCCCATAGTGCTTAGAGCCACTTGAACAATTTATTATTACCAGAAATGAAAGGGAAATGTATTGTTTTTGTTGGACATGAAACTCGAAAAATGATATTCAATTCCAAGTTTGAATAAAAAGTGACTAAGTGACACATGAGCTTAGGTTTCATTGTCCTGAGGTAGCAACAAGATCCATATTACATTTCTGTTGTAGTTAGCCTGTTTGACGAGCCTCAAGATTCGCTTTTCGAACAGCTACTTACAATTTCCCTTAAAAATCTGGGTCGTGTCAGTAACTAACAAAGTGAGCACTTTTAACTCGACGTCAAAGTGATGGAAACACGCTATGACGGTCACTGGAGTAACGACATGATGGGAAGCTGCTGTTAGGCACTTCACCGAAACGTACAATAGGCTATTCCTCGCGGAAAATGCTATACAAGACGCTTTAGGGGGAAGAGAGGAAGGAAATACAAACCATTGGACACACAATTCCAATGAAATAAAGATGTGTTTCTCCCTCCAATAAAACATATGTTCACACTGGAAAAATTCTTTTCATTCCAATTACACATGATTTGCTAATGTTCTTGTTTATGACCTCGTGACACTAGAAACTGAGGTAGATATACGAATTCAGTGTCTACAACACCATGGGATTAAGCTTTTACTTAACAAAAAGTAACAAAATTATTTTTTCGTTGGCATGTATTGTCGCGCAGACCTTTGCGACACCACAGGACACTGCGGTCTCACCTGAAACACCATGAGCCTTTCATATTTCGTCTACATTTCAATGTTTGTGTCTCCTTGGATCCCTCCCTCCCATTCCTTCCATTGTACTGGCCACGAAAGCTTAAGCTGGTGCAGACTGCGTCTCGACTGTATTGTAGGAACATTTAGAAGGATAAAAATATCGAAACACGGCGAGAAACGGGTACTTGAACATAAATGCAGATAATAGTCAACCCTGCAGGTTGTGATGATGTATTTGACCACGAACGACACTTGTGCAATCTCCTCAACACGTTTGAAATGTCAGTCATAGTCAGTACAGAGTTCTGCGTAGCTGTGATTGCATTATGGTGAGGTAAGTGAATTCGAACGTGTGCAAATTGTTGGTGCCCGTATGATCGGTGCTTCCGTAACTGCTGGAATCCAAAATCACTATCAGTGATACAAATGCCCGTAGCAGGAAAATGTGGTGCCGAAGCCATAAAACCTGGACTATGGAGAATGGAAGAAAGTCATTTGGGCAGATGAGTCTTTTTTCATACTGTTTCCAAATGTTGGCGGTGTTTTATTCCTAAGAGTGAAAGAAGGTGGGTGTGCGATGATTTTTTGGGCAGCCATGTCGTGGTATTCCATGGGTCCCAAGGTCGCAGTAGTGCCAAGGATTATGTGATCATTGAGGGTGATCAAGTTCATCTCATGGTACAATGCTTGTTCCCCAATGGTGATGTTGTGTTCAAAGACGACAAGCCACGGATTCACCCAAAAAATGGTTCAAATGGCTATGAGCACTATGGGACTTAACTTCTGAGATCACCAGTCCCCTAGAACTTAGAACTACTTAAACCTAACTAACCTAAGGACATCACACACATCCATGCCCGAGGCAGGATTCGAACCTGCGACCGTAGCGGTCGCACTGTTCCAGACTGTAGCGCCTAGAACCGCTCGGCCACCTCGGCCGGCGGATTCACACAGCTCGCACCGCCCAGATTTGGTTTTTTGAGCACGAGACGAATTGTAGCATCTACCACCCAAGCCACAGCCACCAGATCTCAATATTATTGAGCCTTTGTGGTCTGCGCTAGAGAGAAGGCTGTGTGATCGCTATCCTCTTCTGCCATTGTTACCTGGACTTACCACAATTTTGCAGAAACAATGGTATAAGATTCCCTTGAAAACCATACAGGACCTGTATTTATCCATTCCGAGATGACTGGAAGTTGCTTTGAATGTCAGTGGATTTCCTACACCTTATTAGGCACGGTAATGTGTTGTATTTTTAGTGTTTCCATATTTTTTTCCAACCCCTGAGTTTTTGCATGCGTGCATTTATATAAATTATCTAGGTGATAATCTCAGCAGCCTCCTTAGATTGTTTTCAGATGACGCTGTAATTTACCGTCTAGTAAAACCATCACACGATCAATTCCAATTATAAAATTATTTAAGAGAGAATTTCTGTATGGTGCGAAAAGTGGAAATTAGCACTAAACAAAGAAAAGTGTGAGGTCATCCACATGGGTACTAAAAGAAATCCGATAAATTTTGGGTATACGATAAATCGCACAAATCTAAGGGCTGTCAATTCGACTAAATACCTAGGAATTACAATTACGAGCAACTTAAATTGGAAAGACCACATAGATAATATTGTGGGGAAGGTGAAACGAAGACTGCTCTTTGTTGGCAGAACACTTAGAAGATGCGAAAACCCACTAAAAAGACAGCCTATATTACACTTGTCCGTCCTCTGCTGGAATATTGCTGTGTGGTGTGGGATCCGTACCAGGTAGGATTGACGGAGGGCATCGAAAAAGTGCAAAGAAGGGCAGCTCGTTTTGTGTTATCGCGCAATAGGGGTGAGAGTGTCACTGATACGATACACGAGTTGGGGTGGCAGTCACTGAAACAAAGGCGGTTTTCTTTGCGGCGAGATCTATTTACGAAATTTCAATCAACAACTTTCTCTTCTGAATGCGAAAATATTTTGTTGACACCCACCTACGTAGGGAGAAATGATCATCATAATAAGATAAGAGAAATCAGAGCTCGAACGGGAAGATTTAGGAGTTCCTTTTTCCCACGCGCCATTCGAGAGTGGTATGAAAATGGTTCGATGAACCCTCTGCCAGGCACTTAAGTGTGAATTGCAGAGTAACCATGTAGATGTAGATGTGGATGTAGATGGTACGTTTATGTATTCTGTGTCTGTCTTTCACATCTACTGTATGTGTGGTAAACAGTGCACTTTAAAAGACAAATGCTATTCTCTGCAGGCAGCCTTGTGGAACAGGAGAGAGAGAAGCTGAGACTGGAATACGAGAAACAGATGGAAGAGATGAGGAGGGAATACGAGGCAGAGCACGTGAACAACTGCAAGCTGCAGGCAGACATGCACGCCCTCAAGAAGCATTACGAGCAGCAGCTGGACAAGATCAACCGACAGGTGATGCAGGCACTGTCTTTAATTTTTGTTTAACACTCTTTCTCTGAGCAACTAGTTAAATTCTAAGTAACTATTACATATATAATTTTTTGTTTAGGAAATTTAGTATGTGACAAACACGTGACAACTCTATAGCATGGTGCGTGCTTAAATGCTGAAATCAGTACCGGAATCTGTTCCAAACGCAGCTTTATACTATTTTCGCTGTGTCAAAAATGGTAGTACGATCGATATTGGCCCGCCCGGTTGAGGCGGGAAGGAGCGCCTGGTCCCCGGCGCGAATCCGCCGGGCGGATTTGTGTCGAGGTCCGGTGAACCGGCCAGTCTGTGGATGGTTTTTAGGCGGTTTTCCATCTGCCTCGGCGAATGCGGGCTGGTTCCCCTTATTCCGCCTCCCTGGGGGGTCCACCGGGGGCCGAACCGCACAATAACCCTGGGTTCGGTGTTGAGCGGCGGAGGGGTGAAGTGGACTGCGGTAGTAGTCGTGGGGTTGTGGACCACTGCGGCTGCGGCGGGGACGGAGCCTTTCCGTCGTTTCTAGGTCCCCGGTTAACATACAATACATACAATGATCGATATTGCTATCCACAAAGAAATATATTTGTGCAAGTCACTATAATAAATTGAGTAATTGAAGATAAATAAATGAGTAATATCGGAAACACTTCGCAGCGCCAGCGAACATTTACACGGTCACATATCTTAAACGCGGCTTCACAGGCCTCACGTCTCCTATGAGAAAGCGTTCAATAGAGCATTACCCATTTCCTTTTTATTTTTTGCACAATAGCCATTTATAAATTATTATGTGCTATGAAATTGTTCTATTGTAGCAGATTTTTTTCTATTACCACTATGTTTGACAAGTTGCAAGAGCTGTTTCGGAGTAACACGAATCTCAACCTGCTATACATTTCAAACAATTTTATTGCGTGTTATTGATCGGCGTTTTGTTACAGGAGAAGTACGATGCAGCCTTTCCATCAAATGGAGTCTCAGATGAGAGTGGAAAACTGGAAGCCTCAATCGGGTAACTTTCTTTGTGACTACTATTGCGTCTGTATTTAATGAAAATTCAGTCAGTAACATTGCTTCAGATTGGAATAATATTTGTGCAAAATTAATATGACATGCTGATACATCTTTTTTTTTAATATGTCCGCCTCTACTTTGCTTTCATATCTACAAGATGTAAACTCCGCAATCGACTATGTATTACATGGAGAAAGGAATACTTCGTATTGTCACTAGTGTTCCATTTCCTGTTCAGTTCACGTACTGAACGAGAACACAATGTCTATAGCCCCACACGCGTCTTCGTCTCTCCACTCTTGGCCTTATGCGCTTTCATTGAAATACACGACACAGCCACCAGATACTTACTGGGCCTCTGTTTCGTGGAATGACCATCGCCGTTCTCCCAAAAATATCTATTTCAATTTCCTTAGAATCCAAATAACATTCTCGTACTTCCCAAACAAGCCTTTTATTGATCCAACATACCCTTTCTGAATTGCTTCGACTTGTTCCTTCACGTTAACTTTATGGAGGTCCTAAACACTCAGGTACAGAAAAATCCGTATGGCATTATTATAAGCAGATGTTTGCAGATGCGTTACACTTCAAAAATTCTCCCAAAAAATCACCATATGTACAACTAATTGTACGTCTTCTTCAGTTTTATATGGTGACATAACCACTGGATGTGGTTACGCGCCGTTTTCGCTGCGGCAGCCACTAAGACAAAATCCTCAGTACATAAGACGATTTAAAGAAAGTTGAATCGCAATCTTTCGACGTCAATACCATTCTCATCATAGACAGGAAATAAAAAAGTCTGAGTGCCAGTTTGTGTCCCATAAATACTCCTACACTCGCCGAAAGCGCTGAAAAAGCCCTATGTGACTTCAGAGTATGACATCAGATTTTTATCTCCTGACGATGAGGACCTCGATACTGATTCTTGAGAACTTCAGTACCAATTTTGGTTTGATGTAGCTTTTGAACAGATAACTTGATATTATTATCGCTGGATATGTCTAATTTGTTTCGTCATACCGAACATTTTACCTCCGAAAGCACAGACTGCAAGACATTTGACTGACTTTTAATGATGTTCTGTTTCCTCGAACGTCTACACTTACCGGTCTGCATTAGTTAGGAAAGTTAACAGCAGCGAATAGCAAATCAGTTTCACCTGTTTTGTGTAAGCGCTCTGCTGACGTACGAAACTAAAGTGTCTTTGTGTGGCTCGATAGCCTGGTGCAAGTATTTTTACTGGACGCCACTTCGGCGACTTGCGTGTCCCTAACCTCCCCCAGTTATCCAACTGGGGAAAGCAGAGCTACAGTTCAACGTGGAATCCGAACCACGTGTCGTTTCTGGCGACTGGTCACATCGTTATGAGGTGAAGGCTAGGTTAAAATTAAGACTGAAAAACGGGCGGTCCGATCGAAATTCGATTCCACTACTTCTCGGTTTCTAGGCACGCGGCTTACCGCTACATTACCACGCCCGACATGCATGTTTAGGTAGCTCATCTATAGGTTTTGATGAGTGGGTTCGGGCATATCAAAATATGCGAGTTAATGGCAATATCTTTTGACTGCTATGACTTAGAAGCTTAAATTTTTTACACCCCAAAGGCACCTTAAACCTTAGTATTCCACGTAAATTTCAACATCATACCTCTACCTGTTCCTGAGAAAAAGGGGTCTTAACACGCCGACAGACAGACTGACGGACAGAGAGTGGCAAAAAATACTTTTTTATGTGATATAATTACAGATAATCAAAAATTCCGGATTTATTACTTTTCTTGTACTGTGAAACCTTGCTTTTTGCCAAATTTAATGTATTTGACATACATTTTAACTTTATGCCACTACCAGTTCATGACAAGAAGGGATCTTAACTGTCGGACAGAGACAAACAGACATGCAGACAGATGGACGAGAAAGTGATCTTTAAGGCTTTCGTTTTTCCGATCGAGGTACAGAACCCTAAAAAACGACAATTAACATATAGTTACCACATATCAGCAAAGGAATCGCTCCTTTTCACAGGTAAAAATAGAAAACAGATTCATTATACCGTATCTCGTACGCCAACTTCATTGTTTCATTGGAAGGAATCAAGTGAATTGGCAGACGTCTATTCCCACGTTAGCCTTCAAAGCTAAAATATGAAAAGTAATCACCGAAGTGCGGCATACGACAGAAGATACAACGAAAAAGAGTTAAATTTACAGCCGCAGTTAAGTAAAGAACAATAAAGGCGTTTTGATGAATGAAGGAATCTTATAATTCCCTTCCACACACTAAGCCTAAGGAACGCTGATTTATTAAAATATCACATGAGGTTGTACTATTAACCTCGTCACAATTGTTTCGCAACCTTTGTTTTATATCGAAACATATTCACTATCATCTATTACCATGGTAAAATAAAGCCTTTGGATTTAAGAAAGTAAATACTTAAACTGTACTAATTTCTCGGCATTGTCGCTGCTCTGATGTGTACCCGAAAACTCATGAGGAGGTGACACTATACATATATTCGGACGGACACTTCCGTACAATGGGTAAACAGAAGCTTATTAGTGCAATTACAGAGTAGCGCCTTTTTGTGAGTATACATCATACCATCAGGGGATTTACTCTGGGCGTAGTTCTTTTCCTGCAACCTCAGAATTTTCTAATATTTTGCGTTCTCCGCCATCATTTTAGTTTTGCAGTCTGTCAAACTCAGCCTGCTGTTATCTATTAGCTATCATCTTTTCTGTCCGTTTCGTCCACTCACAGTTTGTTCTAAGGCTACCTTCATTATCCTCTCCATTTTCGTCGAATTGCCCACACTACTGCTTTTCCTACTCTTCACTATCCTCACTAACTGCCTTTCTTCATTCACCCTTTTAATACGCCTCGGTGTTTTGTCTTCCCACATCACACCTTGCACCTTCCTCCACGCCCACATTTTCAAAAATTTGCGTCTTAGCAGTGTTTGCGTTTTACTACCGTGTAAGTATACACTCCACACGAACCACTTCACTTAAATTTTTCTATTTGGTTCACAAAAAAATTACATTACTCTGTTGTTTCCTTTACCATTGCTACTCTTGTCTTCTTCTTCTGCATAGTAAAAACTTAAAATTGTCTTCCTTTTTTACCATTTCTCTTCCAGATCCAACATTAATGATTCCTTCCCATGGCACTGTCATCGTCTTCTTAAATTTTATATTTTTACCATGTTCTTCGCAGTCGTTTGATGAATTTATTACTGATTGCATTCTCATCTTCAGCTAATAATCCCACATCTCAAGTAAACTGTATAAACCTGATCTTGCTTCCATCTACCAATACGCCTTCTTCTTCCTGAATACAGTTTTTCATTATTTCTTTCACATAAATAAGGAATAATGTTAGTGGCAAACAGTGGGCCTAACTTTCTCTTACATCTCTGCCAATTTCAGTTGTCTCCGTTATTTTTTCTCAAAGTCTTATTTTTTTATTGTGTCTTACTTAAAATGGTTAACAGTCCTTTTTTTTGCCATTTCATGCCAGTATTTAGTGAAATCTCCGTAAGTTTTGTCCGTTTTGCACTGTCATATGCTTTCTCTCGATCCACGAATATTAAATGCAAGGTGCACAAGTTTGCATTTCTCAAAATATTTTTCGACATTTCTCCTTAATATTTCAGTTGCATCGCTTGCCCCTCTCCCTTTCCTGAATCCAAGCCGATCTCCGTACAGATCTCCTTCTACTTTTGACTGTAGATGCCAACTAAATATCCTTAAGCGGAATTTTAACCACATGAGTTCAGACTTAAAGTTCTGTAGTTGCAGCATTTTTAGCATTACTTCTCTTTGGGACTGGGCTCTTCACGATATCGGCGAAAGTTCAAGCTATTATCTTTCACTTTAATATTGTTACATATGTACAATAGCTCCCCTTTTCTTTCTTTTAGCCTACTGTTCATTCCTATAGAAATGCCATCCTTCGCCACTGATATTCACTTTTTTTCCATTTCATTAAGTTCTGCCTATATTTCTTCCATCAGAAATTCAAGGTTTTTGTCTCTTCTGTCAAGTGCCGTTCTTCCTCTGTCACCATCGAATCAGGGTGGTTCCAAGTTCTGCAAAATTCTTCGTCATAATTCTTCCCCTCGTCAACTGTTCCTTCTTTGTCAGTAACTGTTTCACCGTTTGGTTCAAATGGCTCTGAGCACTATGGGACTCAACTGCTGTGGTCATAAGTCCCCTAGAACTTAGAACTACTTAAACCTAACTAACCTAAGGACATCACACACATCCATGCCCGAGGCAGGATTCGAACCTGCGACCATAGCAGTCGCACGGTTCCGGACTGCGCGCCTAGAACCGCGAGACCACCGCGGCCGGCTTCACCGTTTGCACCTAGTGTCAAGCGTAGTTATTTTAGTTGTTGCATTTGAAGTCCAGGTGATTTACTTCTCGGTGCCGTTCTCTCCTTTTTTTTCACTTCACGTTTCTGTCGTAACCAGACCTCTTTCGCTTTTTCCGTCTCTTACATGAGGTATTTACTGAGCGTCATGCGACTTCTGCGGCTCTCCTCAGAAGTTATAATTTTCTATTACCTACATCATATGTCTTTTTTGTCTCACTTTGAACTTTGTCATCGTGCAGGAACGCAAATACAGAAAGGAATATCGCTTGGCTCATATCATATAAGGAATGCGTCTATTTCTGTCTGTTAGTTAACCATCGCAACATGCAGGATCGGATTTGAGAGTCTCTCCTATGCAGTAAAGTAGCGTTTTCAGCATCCCTGAACGTTCTCGTTCATACTCTGTAATTTTTCTGTACTCTTTCTTTCCTTAACGAGGACTCCAAACAAGATCTTTTAAGGCCACAGTCGTCTAGGAGCGCATGGATCCATTAGGCGGCCAAGCAGTACGGAGATAAACATGCAGCACACGCAGGCGTGGTCGTAGTTGAGTCAGCGGAAGACAGTATGTCATGCGTACATTTGTACCGCTGACCTCTGTCGAGAAGCAGACACGTATCTGCGCAGTAAGAGCTCCAGATCGGCATTATTGGTGAGCACAACGTGACAAACGACCAAGGATTCCGTGCAAATTGTGATACAACTCTGTAATAGTAGTTGCCGAAAGCCGCGCAGAATTTGCGCATTGTTTTGGTCTTCTGTCTGAAGACTTATATTAGTATATCTTGTGCAGCCATCTTCGTCTCTGCATAACTGTTGCAATTTGCATCCATTTGACTCTGCTTGCTGTAATCAAGCCTTGGAATTTGTATACTATTGTAATGTTGTGTTGTGCGGGTCTTCTGCTATTAAAATAATGACATCCTGATTACAAAAAATAATGACGATTCTGATTACAAAGTAAGTGAAAACATACAGATTCGATTCAGTCTTCACGAGAAACAAGCAAGGATCGAGCAAATACTGATGGCGTCAAACACATCCCGCTCTTTTCAACACTCATTCTACAGGGTGAAAAGTATTTTTACCAACAAACTCTGGGAGGTTGCAGGGGACATCAAAACAAATATTTTCCCCTAATGTCATTTTTTCCTATGAGGATTATTTAAATCGGGCGAGCCGGCCGGTGTGGCTGTGCGGTTCTAGGCGCTACAGTCTGGAACCGCGCGACCGCTACGGTCGCAGGTTCGAATCCTGCCTCGAGCATAGTGCTCAGAGCCATTTAAACCGGGGGAGGGCGTATTACGCTCTTCAGTTATTAGAGGGCGTATTACGCTCTTCAGTTGTAGGCAACTGCTGTCCACCAATGTAGTAGTGCATTGTCTCTGTCTACTAATGGAGCGATACACCTGGAGTGAGTACACTGATATGGTTGGTGCGTACTGCATAGCGCACCACAACAGACGAGCTGCACAACGGGTTTATCAACAATAATATCCTAATCGCCGTATCCCGGATCATATGACCTTTGCTGCTGTCTACCAACGTCTGCTTGAGACCGGGTCATTTAGCGGATTACCTGGACAGGGACACCACGGACGGTAAGAACGCTGCAATTTGAGGAAGCTGTCTTGCAGCATGTGGAGCAGGATCTTTCAATCAGCACTCGTGCAATTGCACGTAACATGGGGACGAATCAGACGAATGTAAAAACAGTCCTTCGAGAGCAGTTGTTACGTCCATTTCACTTACAGTGTATCCACAACCTGGAACCAGTTGATTGTCCACCCACAGCACAGTTCCTCTACCGGTTTAAATACTCCTCATAGGAAAAAAATGACATTAGGGAAAAATATTTGTTTTTATGTCCCCTACAACCTCCCAGAGTTTGTCGGTTTAAATACTTTTCACCCTGTATAAATTGGAGTTGCAGGTCCGATGATAGACTCCGTTTTTCTAGACATTCTAAAAACTTAAGAAAAGGTCCTTACTACTGCGCGACAACAAAAGTGTGACGGTGCGTATAATTTTCACGTACAGGGTGATTTCGTGAGAATGTTACAAACTTTTAGGGATGATGGAGAACGGTGTAAATGTATCAATTTGAGGTAAGGAACCCTGGTCCGGAAACGACTGAGTGGAAAGTTATAAGCGAAAATCACTCTGATAACGGAATACATGTCCTGGTACTGTTGTTGCTAGTACTGTAGGATACACAACTTTCAGACGTGATAGTATGAACCAAAACAAGGAAAAATACTCTAGAAACATGAGCCTTAAAATGCGTAATTATGAGCTATGGGCAGTTATACATCTTCGATAGTGTGAAACACATCTCTTGCGCAGCAAGCTCTTTGGTCTCATATTTTAGAAGATGTAGTATAGACCAAAACAATAAAAAGTACAGTAAATATGGGCCCTAAAATGCATACCTTAAGAAATATGAGCACTTGCTTATCTTTGTTATTGTGAGCAAGTGCCCATAGCTCTTAAGCTATGCATTTTAGAATCCATATTTACTGGATATTTTTTCTTGTTTTGGTCCATACTACCAGCTCAGAAAGTTGCCTACCGTACAGTCTTAGCAATCAGTATTCCACTATCAGAAGCATTAGAACGATTTCCTCTTATGACTTTTGACTCGGTCGTTTCCGGTACAGAGACCATTAGCTCGAATAGATACATTTGTCCTCCTCCATCATCTCGAAAGTCTGTAACATCAGGACGGGACTCGGGGCAGACCACCCCATTTCAGTAATCTTGTAGGCCACAAACCAATGCCTCACAGACCCTGCTTCCTGACAGGATGCATGGTCATATTGATACAATCAATCATCGTCTATGAACTCTAAAATATGTTCATATACTTCCGTATTTAGAATTTTCTTAAGTTCAATAGGGGATCACACCCTAACCACGATAAACACCCCTATATCACTCTCCAGACATTCTCCCAACCCAAATTCTTCCGTCTGATTGCCACAGAGTGTAGCGTGAATCAACACTCCAAATCACTCGGTGCCAGACGCCCACTCCTTATAATATCATATAATGAAATAATAAGTAACCAGTTGCACAAAAGAAATTTAATTTCTTTACCCGTTACGGACACTTAATGCCCTTCTTCAGAAGGCGCACCGAGACGTGATGTTCTTGACTCCAGTCCTCCAAATACACTGAAGTGCCAAAAAAACTGGTATAGGAATGCGCATTCAAATACAGAGATATGTAAATAGGCAAAATATGGCGCTGCGGTCGGCAACGCCTGTATAAGACATCAAGTGTCTGGCGCAGTTGTTATATCGGTTGCTGCTGCTACAATGGCAGGTTATCAAGATTTAAATGTGTTTGAACGTGGTGTTATAGTCAGTGCACGAGCGATAGGACACAGCATCTCCGAGGTAGCGATGAAGTGGAGATTTTCCCTCATGACCATTTCACGAGTGTACCGTGAATATCAGGAATCCGGTAAAATATCAAATCTCCGACATCTCTGCGACCGGAGAAAGATCTTGCAAGTACGGGACCAACGAAGAGTGAATAGAACCGTTCAACGTGACAGAAGTGCACCCCTTCCGCAGATTGCTGCAGATTTCAATGCTCGGCCATCAACAAGCGTGAACGTGCGAACCATTCAACGAAACATCATCGATATGGGCTTTCGGAGCCGAAGGCCCACTCGTGTTTCCTTGATGACTCCATGACACAAAGCTTTACGCCTCGCCTGGGGCAGTCAACGCCGACATTGGCTGTTGATGACCGGAAACATGTTGCCTGCTCGAACGAGTCTCGTTTCAGATTATATCGAGCTGATGGACATGTACGGGTATGGAGACAACCTCATCAATCCATGGACCTTGCATGTCATCAGGGGCTGTTCAAGCTGGTGGAGGCTCTGTAATGGTGTGGGGCGCGTGAAGTTGGAGTGATTTGGGACCCCTGATACGTCTAGATACGACTCTGACAGGTGACACGTACGTAAGCATTCTGTCTGATTACCTGCGTCCATCCATGTCTATCGTGCATTCCGACCGACGTGGGCTATTCCAGAAGAACAATGCAACACCCAATACGTTCAGAATTGCTATAGAGTGGCTCCAGGAACACTCTTCTGAGTTTAAACACTTTCTCTGGCCACCAAAGTCCCAAGACATGAACATTATTGAGTATATCTGGGATATCTTGCAACGAGCTGTTCAGAGGCGATCTCCGCCCCCTCATACTCTTGCGGATTTATGGAGTGCCCTGCAGGATTCATGGTGTCTATTCCCTCCTGCACTACTTCAGACATTAGTCGAATCCATGCCACGTCGTGTTGTGGCACGTCTGCGTGCCCTCGGTAGCCCTACACAATATTAGGCAGGTATACCAGTGTCTTTGGCTCTTCAGTGCAGGAAGGTCCTCAATGCATCGAGGCCAAGAATGGTCTGCATCCACTGCTTAGCATCGACTACAGAAATGTATGGCCTCTGAGGAGCTGTTCGACCACAGAACCCTCTTCTTTATAACTCCCTACGCAATGTATTTTGCTAGCTGGACTGCTGACAGCACATAGGAACTAAAGAGTGATTCCTTCTGCCGATTTCGTGCGATTTTCTACAACCACCCTTGTCAATGCTCTTTGGTCCCTGTCCGTCAGTACATAACGTTTGCGTGGTCTGGATTTAGCCGTGGTTGTTCCTACGCGTTTCCAATTCACAGTAACATCACCAACAGTCGACTTTGTCAGCCTCGGAAGGGGTTAAATTTCGCTGATTGATTCCTTACATCTGTACGTTCCTTAGTACAGGAACATTTGATTAGGTCGCGTAGAGAGGTATATAGACGATCATCTTCCCTCGCTCGATTGGTAACTAATCCACATTCGAAATCCCTGAGCTCTCCCGACCGACCCTGTCTCGTGTTATTGACAACGTCATATTCCTCGCCTCCTTTTATATTGGCGGATGGTCGCAGGTTTGAATCCTGCCTCGGGCGTGGATGTGTGTGATGTCCTTAGGTCAGTTAGGCTTAAATAGTTCTAAGTCTAGCGGACTGATGACCTCAGATGTTAGTGCTTAGAGCCATTTGGACCATTTTTTATATTGGTGGGTCAGCCTGTCATAACATCTAGTGGTCAGTACCGCATCATATAGTGGTGTCCGTATTCTTTTGATCGGATACTGAAACTGTAACGCACTGCGCATAAACAGGCTGAAAAATTAATTTTTGTTCGATTACACTATTAGCGATAAGTCATTGTAAATAGTAACGACCTAAAATATTTTTGAGCTTCTGTCCGGAGCGACATAAAAGTGGAAGGACCAAATAAACTTGTTTGCATGTCATGCAGAGAATCATTGGTAGAGTTTTATGGAAATGTTGTCTACCCGCTAAAGAAGTAACTTACAAATACCTCTTTCGATCGGTAAATGAATATCTTCGATCAGTTTGTGATCCTTAGCAGGTAGGATTAACAGAGAATATAGAAAGACTGACAGCAGAGCAGCACTTTTAGTCACCGGTTCGTTTCGGAAGCGCAAGAGCGTGATGGAGGTGTCTATCACAATCCACTGGCAGGCGCTACCAGGGACTTGTGCATAACGGAGGAGTTTCATCCTAAAATTCCAAGAACAGTTGGCTGACATGTTGCTTCCTCCCACATACATCTCGCGAAATAACCATAATGGAAAAAACAGAGAAATTTCACGTCATAGTAATCATAACAACAGTCGTTCTGGACGCTCATCATTTGCTTATGTAGACGGGAAACGGGAGGGGGGGGGGCGGAGGGGGGGCGGTTAATAACAGTACCAGACGGACCAGCATACACAAATTCCACAGTGGCTTGCAATGTATATATTGCGATGGATAATTTCTTACACGTGAAACGAGTTAAAAAATGGAAACACAAAACTGAAAGTAAAATAAATATTGGAACTGCAGCGGGTAGAGACTGAACGAACCCAGTAACTGTTATTTTTCAACTAGTCTTTTTAGCCTTTAAAACAAACATATTCAATACTCTTTCCAGACTAACTTTCCCATAAAGATGGAAGAATAACAAACGACAGTTAAGATTACAGGCTTTCAGCGAATGAAACAGGAAAATAAAATAGTAAAAATAGCATAAATTTACCCGTATTCTGGACCTACCAGTGGCCTACTGGGTGTTAATTCAAATGTATGAATTGTAGCAATGCATTTCTTTGTTTTATCTGTACTCGAATTCGGCTGATATTGAAGTTTTAAATACAAACTGTTAAAGTTTTCAGCACCTACACATCTGCGAATGTGCGTAAGATTAGATTCACGGGAAGCATGAAATGAGAGAATAAGCTCTACGAAACCAAATAAATAACTGCACTGTGAAAGAGAAACCAGAAGATAAATATAATAAAGACAGCCTGTTCAAAGCGTACGAAACTTCACAGTTTTGAAAGTAAAATCTGCCGCTAGTTTACATTCAGTACTCTGTTGTTCTACCCCATGCCTTGTGACATAATTATACTGTTTTGATAAGGTGTCGGCAAAGATTTCGAGATGTTACTGTCCATGCCTGCCCCACATTTCGACGGCAGACCTCCTGAGGTGACCCAGTATGTAAGGAGAGTTACTGGGACAAGGCAGTGTTGGTTCCCAAGCGTGTTGGTTCATGCTAGAAGATATGACAGGTCATTTCATTTGGTTGGTTACTATAAGGCTCGACAGTAGGCTGCCGGATCGTCGCTGATATTGCACAACCCACGCATTACGCTCGATAGCGATGAGAGCTGTCCAAGATATGTACATGACGCTGGCCAAACCATGATTACCCACTGCCCTGCTGAGTCCGTGGGACTGAATGTATGACATTTGCAATCGTACATAGATGCCTCCACATACTTCTACGATGATCATTAGGCTTCAGACAAATCCTGCTTTTGCCAATATTGGAAACCCGATGCCACTGATCAAAGCTGAAATGAAGATATTCCCTTACCCACCTTCTTCGCACTTCACAGTAATGTCTCCTGATGCTGTGGTTCATAATGACTCCTAGAGTGTGGAGACGGTTGTATACTGTCTGGGTCGACGGAGCCCTCTCAGTTGCCTCCAAAAATGCAATCCGCAGTTCTGTTGGGTCATGCTGGGGTAGTTATGAGACATAATTTGTAGATAGCGTCCATCAGCTGGCGTTTCTGACCGTGGGCGACCACTGCGAGGCAGATTTTCAATGTTGAATGTTCAAATTACATCGTTATGACTTACGTCAATTCATCGAGTAACATCCCATTGTGACAACCCTTCTTCCCCTAAAGTGACTATGCGAGCACGAGCTAAGCTTGAAATGAACATTCGAAACATGTTGGCAGACAGAACAGTGTACGTAATCCGCACAGCCCTGCTCACAGTTGAAGAAACAGCGATATACTGAACCACAGATCTACTTTTACTTGAATTACACAAGTTCAAATGGTTCAAATGTCTCTGAGCACCATGGGAATTAACATCTGTGGTCATAAGTCCCCTAGAACATAGAACTACTTGAGCCTGACTGGCCTGGGGACGTCACACACATCCGTGCCCGGGGCGGGATTCGGACCTGCGACCGTAGCGGTCACGCGGTTCCAGACTGAAGCGCCTGGAACCGCACGGCCGCACCGGCCGGCGAATTACACAAGTGGACGTACACTGGGGTTTGTAAAAGTTGCAAGATCCAGAAGTTGACAAGTATTTACAATGAAATTTGTTCCACAGATGAGGGACATGACATACAAATTATTCGAATTACCTTGAGGATACCCTGCGGTGTGAAGCCGCCGTGTGGTGCAGTCAGAGCCTCCAGATATCGTAACATGGAACCAAAGAAGGCATGAAGCTGGGGAGCATACTGCCACCCGGAATGTAGGCGCGTCCACATAGCATCGACACTGGTTGCAGGACCACCATATTCCGGACATGTTCCATGGGTGATATGCAAGGTGAACGTGCAAGCCAGAGAAGCAATGGCACCCGTAGATATTCGAAGAATGATTGTACATTCCTTGCTACATGTGGCCAGGCATTGACCTGCTGAAATATAGCACGTGAGGCCAGTGCCTCGGACTCTTAAGACGTACCTGATGCAGCGACTGCTGTTCAGACTGCCCTCTGTAAGTAAGAGGCGAGATCGCTTGTTATAGCCACTGCCTCCCAATTCATCACACCTGGCATTTGTCAGCTATACCGCTCAACAGTGCAGTCTGCCAGTCACCACGGTAGCGTCTAACACGTACGCAACCATCAGTATAGGGTAAGTTGACACGGGACTCGTCCGGAAGCAGTACATTTTGTCACTAAACACGCCAGTTCATGAGCCCATAGCAGTCTGAGGCGTTGATGAAGTCGGTGCAATGGCATACGTGCCACCAGCACAGGCCTCAGCAGAAGGCATCAAACCGTTGACGGAGACATGTCCAAACCCCTTGCAATACTTCAACGACGCGTCAATGCTGTGGACGAAACTGTTCTGTAGGGCCATATAATCGGGTATCCGCTCGTCGCGATGTACAACACTTTCCTGTCTATTAGATCCTCACTCGCATCACTGTCAAAACACGGTGCACTGTACAACAAATCCGTTTCCCGGAGACCATCCACTCTGCCTCTTTCGAACTCACTCCGCGCAGTTTTACGTCGACGTGACATACTGAAACTTGCTTGCACGTTTTCATTTCGTTTGACGATTCTGCGCCGCCTAAGCGTGGCTTGGCAAGTAACCTGTCCGGACATACAAGAAAGGACGCTGCTGGGCCTACGTGCACGCCATCTCTCTACAATCTTAATCACTTGTTATGGGTCAATGTTCTATATGTTGTGTTGGCAGAAGAGCCAACACCGTGTTACTAGTGGAGGCGGAAATGCACGCGTTTTAGCTCACGCAGGCTGGCGTGAGGAGGGAAGAACTATACTGACGTGAGGTCTGGAACATGACAAGGAATGAGAATTCAGTAAGCGGACGTAATTAGTTTGATACTTAACTTTAATCCATTGACGGTACATGATTCACAATATTATCTGTTCAGAATACATTCTTGAAGAATATGGCGCCTTGCTAGATCGTAGCAAATGACGTAGCTGAAGGCTATGCTAAACTGTCGTCTCTGCAAATGAGAGCGTATTTAGACAGTGTACCATCGCTATCAAAGTCGGCTGTACAACTGGGCGAGTGCTAGGGAGTCTCTCTAGACTAGACCTGCCGTGCGGCGGCGCTTGGTCTACAATCACTGATAGTGGCGACACGCGGGTCCGACATATACCAACGGACCGCGGCCGATTTAAAGGCTACCACCTAGCAAGTGTGGTGTCTGGCGGTGACACCACACTATACATCCTCCGACTTCGGTGTGATTCATAACATTCCTCCTGAAGGTTGCAATTTTCATAAACTTAACGACTCACATGGTAACAAGAGTGTTGAGGAAGAGGTTTCCTGTTAAAACACACACACACACACACACACACACAAATTGTGCAAGGTACGAGAATAGTAAAAAACGTTTTTTGGGCATTTTATTTTGGAGAGAGTTTCAGTAATGCTAAGACTAAAGGTTTCATGCGAGATGTTGTAACTTTCAACTGTCTAGTTCTAAGATGTGTACGTCAGTTCTTTGTGATTGTGTTATCTGCTTTAGGACAATGTGTAAAGACGACATAGAATATCCCACGAAACACAGAGAAGATACGTTGATTATGGGAAGCATTAATTTCATTTTCTCCTTTTACAGGACTAAAATGAAGCTGAATGCAGCACACCAGGAAGTTCTTCAAAGGTAATAACCACGCGAAGTACACTATCGCGTGCATACTTGATTTATAACCTAATACCAAAACTAAGACTTCTACATTTGATACCATATTGAGATGTAATCATATTTCTTAATTTTGTTTATTACCAATTGGATAGAATTTGGCGCGACATACTTCAGAGGACATCCAACAACTCTGTCAATCAATGGCAATCCGAATAACTGCTTGCATAAGAGGAAGAGGTGAGCCAACGCGTTATTGGCTTGCTCAAATTGTGAAGATCTTTCTCTTTAATAAACAGTCCAATTTTTCTGAAGCTGTAATCATTTGTTTGTCTGAACAAGTACGTCATATCTACCGTTCTCTGTCCCATTAGGACAATTCCTTCGTAGTGCGTCTTTTTTTTTCTTAGAATGTATCTTTGTCATTTAGCTCTTTAGACGGATATGTCAGTAGCATCTGCTCACAGTGCAGTGCACCATCTCAAACTGAAACCTCACAAAGTAACGATAGTGGATTCGCAGACCAATTTAGATGATATTGCTCGACGTCAATATTGCAGGGGGCTATTGCATTCTGTGCACGGCGGAGAGGCTGATCCTGAAATACTCAATTTTTATGATGAAGCATGACTGCAATTGTCGGAGTAAGTGAACTCGCAGAACAATCGATGTCGGAGTTCTAAAGTTTTTCACGTTTCACAGACTGCAATATCCAGGTGTAGCAGTGAGATCGAGCAACTCCATTCGCTCAGGCTTCGGAAGGCTCAGCGGTACCGACCAGCCGCCGTGTCATCCTCAGCCGATAGGCGTCACTTGATACGTATATGGAGGGGCATGTGGTCAGCAACCGCTCTCCTGGCCGTTGTTGGTTTTGGAGCCGATACTTCTCTCTCAAGTATCTCCTCAATTGGCCTCACAAGGGCTGAGTGCACCCCGCTTGCCAACAGCGCTCTTCATACACGGACGGTGACCCATCCAATTGCTAATGAAGACCGACAGCGCTTAACTTCGGTATCTGACTGGAACCGGTGTTACCACTGCGGCGATGCCGTTGACGAGATCGAGCAACACTATCTGAATTTTTAAAGTTTCAATTCGAATTTATACACAGCACTCTAAGCAGATGGAACAAATACTCCAGTCAAAAACGCTAAACGGCGGAATGATTTTCCTCACACCTCTCTTACCCATGATTAGTGTAGTTCTGCTAAAATCGGTACGCAACCTGCTAGAGAAAAATCTGGGTGGAATGATACTGATTGTTGTTGTTGTTGTGGTCTTCAGTCCTGAGACTGGTTTGATGCAGCTCTCCATGCTACTCTATCCTGTGCAAGCTTCTTCATCTCCCAGTACCTACTGCAACCTACATCCTTCTGAATCTGCTTAGTGTATTCATCTCTTGGTCTCCCTCTACGATTTTTACCCTCCACGCTGCCCTCCAATGCTAAATTTGTGATCCCTTGATGCCTCAAAACATGTCCTACCAACCGATCCCTTCTTCTAGTCAAGTTGTGCCACAAACTTCTCTTCTCCCCAATCGTATTCAATACCTCCTCATTAGTTACGTGATCTACCCACCTTATCTTCAGCATTCTTCTGTAGCACCACATTTCGAAAGCTTCTATTCTCTTCTTGTCCAAACTGGTTATCGTCCATGTTTCACTTCCATACATGGTTACACTCCATACAAATACTTTCAGAAACGACTTCCTGACACTTAAATCTATACTCGATGTTAACAAATTTCTCTTCTTCAGAAACGATTTCCTTGCCATTGCCAGTCTACATTTTATATCCTCTCTACTTCGACCATCATCAGTTATTTTACTCCCTAAATAGCAAAACTCCTTTACTACTTTAAGTGTCTCATTTCCTAATTTAATCCCCTCAGCATCACCCGATTTAATTTGACTACATTCCATTATCCTCGTTTTGCTTTTGTTGATGTTCATCTTATATCCTCCTTTCAAGACACTGTCCGTTCCGTTCAACTGCTCTTCCAAGTCCTTTGCTGTCTCTGACAGAATTACAATGTCATCGGCGAACCTCAAAGTTTTTACTTCTTCTCCATGAATTTTAATACCTACTCCGAATTTTTCTTTTGTTTCCTTTACTGCTTGCTCAATATACAGATTGAATAACATCGGGGATAGGCTACAACCCTGTCTCACTCCTTTCCCAACCACTGCTTCCCTTTCATGTCCCTCGACTCTTATAACTGCCATCTGGTTTCTGTACAAATTGTAAATAGCCTTTCGCTCCCAGTATTTTACCCCTGCCACCTTCAGATTTTGAAAGAGAGTATTCCAGTTAACGTTGTCAAAAGCTTTCTCTAAGTCTACAAATGCTAGAAACGTAGGTTTGCCTTTTCTTAATCTTTCTTCTAAGATAAGTCGTAAGGTTAGTATTGCCTCACGTGTTCCAACATTTCTACGGAATCGAAACTGATCTTCCCCAAGGTCCGCTTCTACCAGTTTTTCCATTCGTCTGTAAAGAATTCGCGTTAGTATTTTGCAGCTGTGACTTATTAAACTGATAGTTCGGTAATTTTCACATCTGTCAACACCTGCTTTCTTTGGGATTGGAATTATTATATTCTTCTTGAAGTCTGTGGGTATTTCGCCTGTCTCATACATCTTGCTCGCCAGATGGTAGAGTTTTGTAATGACTGGCTCTCCCAAGGCCATCAGTAGTTCTAATGGAATGTTGTCTACTCCCGGGGCCTTGTTTCGACCCAGGTCTTTCAGTGCTCTGTCAAACTCTTCACGCAGTATCTTATCTCCCATTGAATCTTCATCTACATCCTCTTCCATTTCCATAATATTGTCCTCAAGTACATCGCCCTTGTATAAACCCTCTATATACTCCTTCCACCTTTCTGCCATCCCTTCTTTGCTTAGAACTGGGTTGCCATCTGAGCTCTTGATGTTCATACAAGTAGTTCTCTTCTCTCCAAAGGTCTCTTTAATTTTCCTGTAGGCAGTATCTATCTTACCCCTAGTGAGACAAGCCTCTACATCCTTACATTTGTCCTCTAGCCATCCCTGCTTAGCCATTTTGCACTTCCTGTCGATCTCATTTTTGAGACGTTTGTATTCGCTTTTGCCTGCTTCATTTACTGCATTTTTATATTTTCTCCTTTCATCAATTAAATTCAATATTTCTTCTGTTACCCAAGTATTTCTACTAGACCTCGTCTTTTTACCTACTTGATCCTCTGCTGCCTTCACTACTTCATCCCTCAGAGCTACCCATTCTTCTTCTACTGTATTTCTTTCCCCCATTCCTGTCAATTGTCCCCTTATGCTCTCCCTGAAACTCTCTACAACCTCTGGTTCTTTCAGTTTATCCAGGTCCCATCTCCTTAAATTCCCACCTTTTTGCAGTTTCTTCGGTTTCAATCTGCAGGTCATAACCAATAGATTGTGGTCAGAATCCACATCTGCCCCTGGAAATGTCTTACAATTTAAAACCTGGTTCCTAAATCTCTGTCTTACCATTATATAATCTATCTGATACCTTTTAGTATCTCCAGGATTCTTCCAGGTATACAACCTTCTTTTATGATTCTTGAACCAAGTGATACTGATTGGACAGTACTTAATGAGTTAGCAGCTCTCTATAATGAGTGTGATGTTGAGCTCAGAAAGAACATAAACCTTTAGTATTATACATTACACAGCTTTGGGAGAAAAATTTTCCAGAGAAGAAAATAATAAAAAAAAACATTGTGTGAAACTGTTATGTATACAAATTGGAGAGAACGATCTTCATGGTTTCAGACTAATAGTACAGTTCATTAAAGAAGTACACTGCCGCCACTACTGTTCATCACTGTTACGAATGATATAATAAAGAAACTCAAGAAAAGTTTTGGTAAACTTGAAAGAGGAAAGGACTTTTAGAGCAGATTTTCAACGTGTGGAAATCCCAGTTCCAGGAATACAACCTCCACACCAGCGAGACAAAGGCAGTGGTGACGACAGTTAACAAAGAGGGGCATACCGAAAGTGAGAAAGTAGGAGAGCACCAGCCAGAGTGTGTAGGCACCTTCCCGGACGTCGGAAGTATAATCTCCAGGGATAATTTGATTAGACAGGAGGTTACCAGCAGAGTGCAAAAGGGTTCGGAATTCTACCAACAAGTGAGAATACTTTCATTTGACGACATGATTCCAGAACCAGTGAAATGAGTGCTGTTCGACAGCTATTTCATACCAATATTGAATCATGATATCGATGGCATACACTCTCACAAAGAGAGGAACATAGAGACTCCAGGCATCAGAAATGAAATTCCTTAGATCTACCATCCAGAAGACAAAGATGAATAGGAATGAAGAGGTGAGAAAGAAAGCTGTCATCAAGACATCCCTTGTAGACTTGATCAGCACGTCCAGAGTACGGTGGTAAGGGCATTTAATGAGATTGGAGCTTACAAACCAAATGATGTAAATGTGAATTTTTAAATCTGTTTCTATTCTAGTTGGCACGCACGCACGCACACACACACACACACACACACACACACACACACACACACAGAGAGAGAGAGAGAGAGAGAGAGAGAGAGAGACGCGCGCGCGCGGGAAAAGAGAGATAAAACTAAGCAAAATTCAAATTCGGCGCCAAACTCTCTCGGGAACAAATGAACGCCGACGGGGTTAGAACTCACAACAACATAGTGCTCACCGCGTTTCGCGGAGTGAAAAGGCGTTCGTAAAACCGAAATTACACAGAGTACATTAACATGTACGTGCAGTGCCCTTAGAACGCAAAATAAAAAGGATCAGTCACAATTAAACCTGAGTAATATCAAATATATACGCAAAACATTTTGCCACACCAATATCACGCCGCGCGGTCTTGGGTACCGTGTCACGGAATGGCCGCGCGGGATTAGTCGAGCGGTCTCGGGCGCTGCAGTCCAGGCGGAGGTTCGAGTCCGCCCTCGGGCATGGGTGTGTGTGTTTATCCTTAGGATGATTTAGGTTAAGTAGTGTGTAAGCTTAGGGACTGATGACCTTAGCAGTTAAGTCCCATAAGATTTCACACAAATTTGAACTTTTTTTTTTTTGTCACGAAATGCGCGGCCCCTCCCGTCGGAGGTTCGAGTCCTCCCTCGGGGATGGGTGTGTGTGTGTTGTTCTTAGTATAAGTTAGTTTACGTTAGTTTAAGTAGTGTGTAGGTCTAGGGACCGATGACCTCAGGAGTTTGGTCCCTTAGGAATTCACACCCACTTGAACCAAAATCACGTTTTTTAAAATCAAGGGATGTGTTAACTCGCCGATAAAATTCACATTTACATTATTTGTGTTGCAGATGACAAGCTATCAGTGCAGGACACCATACAGATGGCCCTGCAAAACCATATTATGTAAAATCGCGGTAAGAAAAAAACGAACAAAAACTATCTTTAGGCCTCACTTTGTTAGATCAGTTACAATCTAAAATAGGTTCACTTCTTACAGATTTCAATAAACAAAATCCTCTGATGATGGAACAAAGGTGTCGAAACATGTTTGGGTAATAAGAGAAAAAACAGTGTTTTTGCATAAAAGACGGAACCTATATCCAATAGTTGTAATTGCAAAGACAGAAAAAATACAAGAGCTGCAAATCCAAAAGTTGAACAATTTCTGTCGGGCTTGAAACCGACTGTTGCATGTGACACCCGTCTCCGGTTCCTGTCAGATAGAATCGTTTTACGGTCACTGTTCTGACGCCGTCTTGCATGGTTGCGAGTAATACACCATTCCTTGTAGCCACGCTGGACAGTGCGTTGATGAACCAACAAATCTGACAACTTCATTCTCGGCGTGGTCATGGACACGCCGAACACAATAACTCCTATCTGTCATTCAGTCACATCTCCATGTCGACCCACCTTACAGCTCTGATTCCACACAACCGACTGACACATACAGACTACATCATTTCAATGACTTACGTCAGTACTGGAGCGACATTAACAGTCCCTTGGAAACTAGAACTGTACAGTCATGGTGATGTTACATTCTTTACCAAACCCCTACTTAGTGTTAACAAAATAATCCTTCACCGTGTAGAGCGTGTCGCTTAACAGGTAATTTTTAACATCTTTTTAGGTAATTTCGTTTTAGTAATCTCATCCTTGAGCAGTTTATTATACAGTTTTATTTCTCGGTAGAAAATGATACGAGGGTTACTCCAAAAGAAATGCACACTATTTTTTTAAAAAGCCATCTTTTATTCTACATGTTTGAAAGTTTTACGGTGTGTAGATACATCCTTTAGGAACAATATTTTTATTTCTCTACATAATTTCCATCCCTCTCAACTGCCTTAGGCCATCTTGGAACCAGCGCCTGTATATCCGCACGTTAAAATTCTGGACCAACCTGTTAGAGCCACTGTTAGGTAGCGTGCACAAGGGAGTCATCATCTTCAAACCTTGTTCAACGAAGATAGTCTTTCAGTTTCCCAAAGAGATGATAGTCACATGGAGCCAGGTCAGGACTGTAAGGCGGGTGTTTCAGTGTTGTCCATCCGAGTTTTGTGATCGCTTCCATGGTTTTTTGACTAACATGTGGCAGTGCATTGTCGTGCAACAGCAAATCATCCTTCTTTTGCCGATGTGGTCGAATACGACTCAGTCGAGCTTGAAGTTTCTTCAGTGTCGTCACATATGCATCAGAATTTATGGTGGTTCCACTTGGCATTATGTCCACGAGCAGGAGTCCTTCGGAATCGAAAACACTGTAGCCATAACTTTTCCAAAAGAAGGTGTGGTTTTGAATTTTTTTTCTTGGTTGAATTTGCATGATGCCACTCCATTGATTCCCTCTTCGTCTCTGGTGAAAAATGATGGAGCCATGTTTCAACACCTTTCACAATTCTCCCAAGAAATTCATTTCCACCATTCTCGTACTGTTCCAAAAGTTCGCGGCATACCGTTTTCCTTGTTTCTTTGTGAGCCACTGTCAACATCCTGGGAACCCACCTGGCACAAACCTTTTTTAACGCCAACGCTTTCAGTACTCTGCAAACACTTCCTTCCCCTATCCCAACGTAGCGTAACAATTCGTTCACTGTGATGCTTCTGTCAGCAGCCATCAATTTGTTAACTCTCTGCAGATTGTCTGTAGTGTGTGCAGTACGAGGTCTTCCACTGCGAGGACAATCCTCAATATTGCCGTGCCCGCTTTCATCACGTAACCTGCTTGCCCACCGACTAAATGTACTGCGATCGACAGCAGCATCTCCATACACCTTTTTCAGCCTCTTGTGGATGTTTCCCACTGTCTCGTTTTCACAGCACAGGAATTCTATGACAGCACGTTGCTTCTGACAAACGTCAAGTGTAGCAGCCATCTTGAAGACATGCTGTGACGGCGCCACTCACGGTAACAGGTTGAACTAAGTTTGAAAACAAGCGGGAATGATGTATCTACACACTGTAAAACTTTCACACATGCAGAATGAAAACTGTATTTTTACGAAAATAGTGTGCATTTCTTTTGGAGTGATCCTCGTATTTTGAATTTTACACTACTGGCCATTAAAATTTCTACACCACGAAGATGACATGCTAGAGGCGCGAAATTTAACCGACAGGAAGAAGATGCTGTGATATGCAAATGATTAGCTTTTCAGAGCATTCACACAAGGTTGGCGCCAGTAGCGACAACTACAACGTGCTCACATGATGAAAGTTTCCAGCCGATTTCTCATACACAAACAGCAGTAGACCGGCGTTGCCTGGTGAAACGTTGTTGTGATGCCTCGTGTAAGGAGTAGAAATGCGTACCATCACGTTTCCGACTTTGATAAAGGTCGGATTGTAGCCTATCGCGATTGCGGTTTATCGTATTGCGACATTGCTGCTCGCGTTGGTCGAGATCCAATGACTGTTAGCAGAATATGGAATCGGTGGGTTCAGGAGGGTAATACGGAACGCCGTACTGGATCCCAACGGCCTCCTATCACTAGCAGTCGAGACGACAAGCATCTTATGCGCATGGCTGTAACGGATCGTGCAGCCACGTCTCGATCCCTGAGTCAACAGATGGGGACGTTTTCAATACAACAACCACCTGCACGAATAGTTCGACGACGTTTGCAGCAGCATGGACTATCTGCTCGGAGATCATGGCTGCGGTTACCCTTGACGCTGCATCACAGACAGGAGCGCCTGCGATGGTGTACAACGACGAACCTGGGTGCACGAATGGCAAAACGTCATTTTTTCGGATGAATCCAGGTTCTGTTTACAGCATCATGATGGTCGCATCCGTGTTTGGGGACATCGCGGTGAACGCACATTGGAAGCGTGTATTCGTCATCGCCATACTGGCGTATCACCCGACGTGATGGTATGGGATGCCATTGCTTACACGTCTCGGTCACCTCCTGTTCGCATTGACGGCACTTTGAACAGTGGACGTTACATTTCAGATGTGTTACGACCCGTGGCTCTACCCTTCATTCGATCCCTGCGAAACCCTACATGTCAGCAGGATAATGCACAACCGCATATTGCTGGTCCTGCACGGGCCTTTCTGGATACAGAAAATGTTCGACAGCTGCCCTGGCCAGCACATTCTCTAAATCTCTCACCAATTGAAAACGTCTGGTCAATGGTGGCCGAGCAACTGGCTCGTCACAATACGCCAGTCACCACTCCTGATGAACTGTAGTATGGTGTTGAATCGGCACGGTCAGCTGTACCTGTACACGCCATCCAAGCTCTGTTCGACTCAATGCCCAGGCTTATCAAAGCCGTTCTTACGGACAGAGGTGGTTGTTCTGGGTACTGATTTCTCAGGATCTATGCACCCAAATTGTGTGAAAATGTAATTACATGTCGGTTCTACTATAATATATTTGTCCAATGAATACCCGTTTATCATCTGCATTTCTTCCTGGTGTAGCAATTTTAATGGCCAGTAGTGTATATTCATTCTTTCTTGGTAAATGTAAGTTCAGCCTAGATCTTGTTCCAGTGTACCAGCGCAGCATTCGGGTCTCGTTTCTTAAAAAGTGAGTATGTTTCTGTTGTAGGTTAGAAAGGCTGCAGAAGAGCATGATAGGCGGCGAGTGCGCCAACGATGAGGAACTGAAGGAGAAGCGGTTGCGGAAGAAGCGCGCGTCCGAGCGTCGCCTCAGAGCCCTCGCACAGGTCCTGTCCAAGGTCAGCGACGACGACGGGCTCATGCTCAAGGTGTGTAACTCAGTATCCAGCGTGCGCTAGAGGTTTCCTTACACTATACTGTATTGTAATAACACCAGCTTCTCGGCCCGCACCTGTGCGGCACGGTGTTGGTCAAATGTTATCTTCATTTCTCCTTCGGAGCGATCAGAATGAGTTAAACAATGTAAATGTAATCCTTAATGAAAACCAATTCTCACAGCATTTTAAGCAGGTTCTCGTGTCGTACTAGGGGTCTTTTCTTCAGAGTGTATGCCAGTTGTGATATCTCAGAATTTCTGTTACACAGCCCACTGAGGCAAATAAGACTCTGACCACTCGTGTTGCGTTTTGTTCTATGTACTCGTTATCCACTGCCAGTTCTGTCTGATGCGGATCAAGCATACTGCAGAAGTCTGCAGGAGGATGCAAGACGACTTAGACAAAATTTGTAGTTGGTGAATGGCAGCTTTCCTTAAATATGGAATAATCTAAGTTGATGTAGACGAGTAGGAAAAACAATTCAGTAATGTTCGAATACAGCATTATTAGTTTACTGCTTGATACAGTCACATCGATTAAATATCTGGGTGTAACGTTGCAAAGCGATATGAAATGGAACTAGCACGTAAGTACGATAGTAGGGAAGGCGAATGGTCGACTTCGGCTTATTGGGAGATTAGGAAAGTGTGGTTCATCTGCATAGAAGACCGCGTGCCCGCATCTCGTGGTCGTGCGGTAGCGTTCTCGCTTCCCACGCCCGGGTTCCCGGGTCCGATTCCCGGCGGGGTCAGGGATTTTCTCTGCCTCGTGATGGCTGGGTGTTGTCCTTAGGTTAGTTAGGTTTAAGTAGTTCTAAGTTCTAGGGGACTGATGACCATAGATGTTAAGTCCCATAGTGCTCAGAGCCATTTGAACCATTTTTTAAGACCGCGTATACAACACACTGCTAGAGTGTTTGGGGTTCTTACCAGGTCGGATTAAAGGAAGACAGCGACGCTTTTTAGTAGCGGGCTGCTAGATTTGTTACCGGTAGGTTCGAAAAACACGCAAGTGTTACGGATGTGCTTCAGGAACTGAAATGGGAATCCCTGGAGGGAAGGCGACATTCTATTCGAGGAATGCTACTGAGAAAACCTAGAGGACCGGCATTTGAAGCTGACTGCAGAACGATTCTACTGCCGCCAACGTACATTTCGCGTAAGGACCACGAAGATAAGAGAAATTAGGGTCCGTACGGAGACGTGTCGATAGTCATTTTTCCTTCGTTCTGTTGCCACTTAAACAGGAAAGAAAGTGACTAGTAGTGGTACAAGTTGCGGGGTATGTAAGCGGATGTAGATGTAGAGCAATCTCTAGGATATGTAAACTGAAGTGACTAGTAGTGGTACAAGGTACCCTCCGCCACGCACCATACTGTAGTTTGCGGGGTATGTATGCAGATGTAGTTGTAGAGAAATCTCTACGCTAGATAAACAGAACTGATTGGCAGTGGTACAAGGTATCGTTGGCCACGCACCATACTGTAGTTTGCGGGTTAAAGCAATCTCTACGCTAGATGAACTGAAGTTCTCCGGTACCTTAACAATAAATCTGTTCCGTCCATTTTCTTTGCCTACAATTGAGTCCCTGTGATCCATCCCCCTTCCTGTCCCCATGCATTGTTACTCTCAGATATTTGTGGGTGGCGACTTTCCTCGACTGTATGTTATTAACTGTTCAGTAAAAAGCTACCACATTTTGACATTCCGTGAAATGCACAAATTCACATTTCTTTACGTCAAGAGGTAATTGCCTATCTTCGTAAGAGATAAATATTTTGTTAAGATCCGACTGAACAACAATACAATTTTTGTCATATAAATCGTCCCCATAAGTAACTGCATCATTTGCCAATAATCTGATATTACAGGTAATAGTATCCGCAGAGTCAATAACGTAAGAGAAGTAAGAACTGCGCTATCACACTAGTTTTCTACCTGCATTTTATGTAGCCGACGTACTCACGGCGATCGCAGGATAATCAGTTAGTCTGCTACGGTTGCCCGGTTCAAGCGCAGCTAAACTTTATGCAGTGGATCGATAGGTGATTGGCCCGCCAGTAACAGGTGTGGTTGCGTGACCACACGTCCCCTGATCGAATGTCCGTGCCGACTGACAAATTCAGGAACTCCCAACATTCATTTTAACACACTATCGTACGGACCTCTCGCGCAGCTTACGTCTTTCTAATCACTGATTTTCTCTACTGAATTAATTTTAAACAATCATTTAACCTTGGTAAATTAGTGTTAAACTTCATTATCAGTTATTTTATTAGTTATTCGCAGAGTATTTCTACTTATAAACGCTAACAGATGCATTAAGAATTTATATGTCGTTGTGAATGGTATTATCAACAACAGCTTCATTTCATTACTTGACAAAGGTACTACATCTACACGCGCCTCAAATCATTGCAGAGCATATGTTGGAAGGTACACAGTAGTAGTAATACTAGTAGTATTACTGGCAGGAGGAGGAGTATTTATTGTTCTTCAGTTATGATAAAACACAGTATTTGACACTTTAAACGACACAAAATGCAGAATATATATCAAAACAAGATTAAACCCTAGTTGTATTCCAATATTATTCTACCTTGCCTTGAAATACATACAGATATATTTGCATACCATCCCACATACATCACTTTACTCATTTGTCATTTACCGACTTCAATCACTTCAGTTATCCCACTGCAAAGTTTACTTCAGCAGCCTGCTGCGAACTTTAATATAACAAAAACAAGGACACAACCATTGTTGGAAACATTCTTATACAAAATGACATCACTTGATTGGCATACATTTTGTGTGTATATGTACGTAGATGAGTCAAATGGAAACAGTAAACAAAACAAAAGAAAAATCTGGGAAGGAGACTTAAAGTTCAGGGAGAAGAAATAAAAACTTAGAGGTTTCCGGACGAGGATGTAATTCTATTAGAAACGGTAAATGACTTGGAAGATCAGCTCAATGGACTGCACAGTTCGCCTATGGCGCGTTCGTGTGGCCGTATCCTAAGACATTTGACGATTATATAGGAAAACAATCTCAAAGTCTATTTTCTATACAATCAAAAATTTTTGTTTACCTTTCAGTCTGTGTTTGTCTGCATCGTCCAACGTCCAAAACTGTTCTTTAATAGTTTTGTTTTATTTTTGATTACTGTAAACGCATTGAAGACACTGTCTTTCCTTGTTAACTAGCCGGCCGGTGTGGCCGTACGGTTCTAGGCGCTACAGTCTGGAGCCGAGCGACCGCTACGGTCGTAGGTTCGAATCCTGCCTCGGGCATGGATGTGTGTGATGTCCTTAGGTTAGTTAGGTTTAATTAGTTCTAAGTTCTAGGCGACTGATGACCTCAGAAATTAAGTCGCATAGTGCTCAGAGCCATTTGAACCATTTGACTCTTGTTAACTAGGTAACTGCGCAAGCTATGTGTTACAACTGCGTCTACTCACGTATAACCTGCAAGAGAAGAAGAGCAACTTCTTTTTTCTTACCGCTTAATGTCCCTTCGACAGAGAGATCATTAGAAACGAGGAAGTACACTGTGTGATCAAAAGTATCCGGACACCTGACTGAAAATGACTTACTTTTTTGTGGTGTCCTCCATCTATAATGCTGGAATTCAGTATGGTGTCGGCCCACCGTTAGCCTTGATGACAGCTTCCACTCTCGTAGGCGTACGTTCTGTCACGTGCTGGAAGGTTACTTGGGGAATGGCAGCCCATTCTTCACGGAGTGCTGCACTGAGGAGAGGTATCGATGTCGGTCGTTGAGGCCTGGCACGAAGTCGGCGTTCATAAACATCTCAAAGGTATTCTATAGCATTCATGTCAGGACCCTGTGTAGGCCAGCCCATTAGAGGGATGTTAGTGTCGTATAATCACTCCACCACAAGCCATGCATTATGAACATGTGCTCGATCGTGTTGAAAGATGCAATCGCCATCCCCGAGTTGCTCTCCAACAGTGGGAAGCAAGAAGGTGCTTAAAACATCAATGTAGGCCTGTGCTGTGATAGTGCCACGCAAAATAATAAGCCTCCTCCATGAAAAACACGACCACACCGTAACACCACCGCCTCCTAATTTTACTGTTGGCACTACACACGCTGGCAGATGACGTTCACCGGGCATTCGCCATACACACACCCCGCCGTCGGATCGGCACATTATGTACCGTGATTCGTCACTCCACACAACGTTTTTCCACTGTTCGATCGTCCAATGTTTACGCTCCTTACACGAAGCGAGGCGTCGTCTGGCATTTACTGGCGTCATGTGAGGCTTATGAGCAGCCGCTCATATCCAAGTTTTTTCACCTCCTGTCTGTCATAGTACTTGCAGTGGATCCTGATGCAGTTTGGAATTCCTGTGTGATGTTCTGGATAGATGTCTGCCTATTACACATTACGACCTTCTTCAACTACCGGCGGTCTCTGTCAGTCAAGAGACGAGGTCGGCCTGTACACTTTTGTGCTGTACATTCCCCTTCACGTATCCGCGTGGCTCTTTTGCTCCGGTTCTGATGAGTTCGATGCCGATGGGACGTTAAATCCTAAACTTGCTTTCCATTTTTTGACGAATAATCATCTGAGGAAAAGACTACATTACGTCTTTCAGCACATCTGCCCAAATAATGTTTCATTAGTAATAAATTAACTAATGTTTCATTAATAAAACTTTTCTGTAGTGTATCTGGAGATAAATACCAGTCAAAAGCTGGAGTTGTGTTTCCAACGTTAATATAAGTTGTGATTATTAAAGTAAATATCCTCTCACTGCTATGTAATCTAACCAAAGTATTTTCCAAATTCTCACGTTCCACCATTTCAGAATTGTCTTCTTCATCGGAAAGATGAGAGTTTGTACACTTTAAACTGGTTCACTTGTATGAACACCTTCTGCAAATGGCCTTCAGCTCTATGCTTAAATTTCTAACCTGTTTTAGAGACAATAATGAGTAAAATGTAAACCGATAAATTCTTATTGTTGCAGGTTTATGATGATATAGACCAAGAGCTCCGTACAAAAACAGAATTGCTGAAGAAGTACAAAATGAAGGTTAGTGTGGACTTACTGTTAAATTTATCTAGTTTCATTTTGAAATTGAAAAGCGTCATGTTTGGCACAGAAATACGAAGTATCACTACTCAACAAAACGATTGTTCTTTGTGTCTATTTTTGTATGTCCGTCTAACGGGTCATTTTGTTAGCTAGTTCAGAAAATTTCATAAATTTTATCATATCAGCTCTGATGTAAGGCACAATTAATAAATTTGTAGTCTGCTATCATTGCGATTCTATGTAGTAGAACGGAGATAGATAAAAACTAATATACACTGCCAGACAAAAAAAGTGAAGCACCTAAAAGGGGAGGAGGAAACGAAATGGAATTTCACGGGTTGGCGAGGTACGTGATGTTATTTCAGTGACTACAAAATCGAATCAAATTCATATAAAACTTGGCAATATGGCCCCTCTACTCGGTATGACGTAACACCCCTTCTGGCATGGATGTATGCAGAATTCCGTTGGGAAGGGTGTCATAAAGCTGTTTCATCTCCTCCTGAAGCAAACTGGCCAACAACTGTTGTAACTTGGCATTGTTATCCTGGATAGTGGCATTGGGACCACGTTTACGTCCGAGCTGGTTCCATACATCATCTATCGAAGACAGATCTGTGGATCTCGCTGACCCACGTGACCCACAGTATCACAGTTCACAGAGACACGTCTAATGTGTGGACTGGGATAGCCCAGTTGAAAAATGGCACCACAATATTGTCGCATTGGAGGTAACACATGAAGATGCCGAATGGACGTCAGAGTTCCCTCAGCCACTACTAGCCATCACATGAAGTTATGCCCGTTGGCTCTCCGCAGCATGTCAAGAGTAACAGCGCTGTACCTCTCCAAAACATTGGAACAATGGGATCTCTCGCCAGGTAGGCTCTATACTTACTGACGATCGTCACCTGTGGTAGTGCAGAACCGCAATTCATCGCTGAACACAATACGCCATTCATCAGCAGTCCTTGTTTCCTGGTCACAGCACCACTCCAACCACAGACGATTGTGTTGCTGTGTTAACGGCAGACGACGCCTGGGACAGTAATTCCCTACTCCGGCAGCAGCTATTCTCCAACTAATGGTGCGGGATAACACTGAATATTGCAGAGAGTCCATTAACTGTTCTCGGAGGACAGGTCCATATGCGATGGAGTGACGACGTGCTTGCTGCACAACCCTTGTGGTCAGATCCTATGGACCGGAACTTTGACGACGAGTATGGCTGCCACCGGATTCCCATGCAGACTAAATGATGCCAGTGTCACATCCGAATGCCCCATAAATCTGGATATTGCGACGTTCTTTTCGAGAAACGCTATTGCGAAAATTTAGAGAACCGGCATTTGAAGCTGAGTGCCGAACGATTCTACTGCCGCCAACATACATTGCGGGTAAGGACCGTGAAGGTAAGATACGAGAAATTAGGGCTCATACGTAGGTTTATACGAGGTGTGGCTAGAAAAAAACCGGACTAGTACTGGTGAAACAATAAAACGAATGCAATAAGGCTGAAAGTCGCGTGGCCTGTCACGTGACTCTCGCTCCGCCTACTGCTCGAGTTTCATCTGCCTCCTGCACTCAGTCTGCCCGTGGCGTCTGTTTTAAGTAGTTGACGTTTTGTCTGTGCGTCGGAAAATGTTGAGTGTACAGAAAGAACAGCGTGTTAACATCAAATTTTGTTTCAAACTAGGAAAATCTGCAAGTGAAACGTTTGTAATGTTACAGCAAGTGTACGGCAATGATTGTTTATCGCGAACACAAGTGTTTGAGTGGTTTAAACGATTTAAAGATGGCCGCGAAGACACCAGTGATGACACTCGCACTGGCAGACCATTGTCAGCAAAAACTGATGCAAACATTGAAAAAATCGGTAAACTTGTTCGACAAGATCGCCGTTTAACTATCAGAGCAGTGTCTGAGTTAACAGGAGTTGACAAGGAAAGTGTTAGGCAGATTCTTCATGAAAGTTTCAACATGAACAAAGTGTGTTCAAAAATGGTTCCAAAGTGTCTCACAATTGAACAGAAGGAACGCCGAAGAATGATTTGTTCTGACACCCTGGAAAACATTGAAAGTGATCCCACCTTCTTACAAAATGTTATTACTTGCGATGAATCGTGGTTTTTTACTTACGATCCCGAAACTAAACGCCAATCGATGCATTGGAAAACTCCTGGTTCTCCACGACAAAAAAAAGCACGAATGTCAAAATCGAAATTCAAGGCAATGATGATTTTTTTTTTGACATCAAAGGGATTGTGCACATTGATTGGGTACCAGAGGGACAAACAGTGAATCAGCATTACTACATTAGCGTCCTGGCTACCCTACGTGAGCGAGTACGGAGAAAACGGAACGATTTGTGGAGGAAAAAGTCATGGATCCTTCACCAAGACAATGCCCCAGCTCACAGTGCGTTGTCAGTGAAGACGTTTTTGGCAAAACACAACATTCCCATCTTAGATCATCCATGGCCCCCTGTGACTTTTTTCTTTTCCCTAAAGTCAAGTCAGCTTTGAAAGGAACTAGATTTGAGACTGTTGAAGCAGTAAAAGAAAAAGCGACGGAAGTAATGTATGGACTTACCGAAAATGATCTGCAGCATTGCTATGAACAGTGAAAAATTCGTATGGAGCGGTGTAGAGACCGAGGAGGAGAGTACATTGAAGGAGATAACATGAAATTGTAAATAATTGTAAATAAATGTTTTTTCCAGCATCAGTCCGGTTTTTTTCTAGCCGCACCTCGTAGATAACCCGCCAGGTTAGCCGAGAGCGCTAATGTAGTGCTTCCTGGACTCGGATAGGCGCACCAGCCCCGGATCGAATCCTCCCGGTGGATTACCGACGTCGGCCGGTGTGCCGGCCAGCCTGGATGTGGTTTTTAGGCGGTTTTCCACATTCCGCTAGGTGAATACCGGACGGGTCCCCACGTCCCGCCTCAGTTACACGACTCGCAGACATCTGACCAAGTTCGCACTATTCCATGAATTACGCTAGACGCAGACAGCAGGGGTACACTAATTCTGTCCCGGGGGTACGGGGTGGCGGCAGGAAGGGCATCCGGCCACCCCTTAAACATTAACATGCCAAATCCGTTCCTAACAATGCCCACCCTGCGTCAGCGTGGAACATGGCACCAGTGAAAAAAAGAAAGAAAGACGGAGGCATATAGATAGTCGTTTTTCCCTCGCTCTGTTTGCGAGTGGGACAGGAAAGGAAATGAGAAATAGTGGTACAGAGTACCCTCCGCCACGCACCGTACGGGGGCTTCCGGCCAGCCAGCAAAATGGAGGTCCACATTGAGGCTCCTTTCCAACTCTGCCAGTTGCTGATAACGCTGCTTCATACACGTACGCGCATAACCTGTGTCTGTCATTGATCACTCAACATCTGGCGCTGTTCACACCCTACCAGGCCTGATAGCAACACTAGACACGAACAACACCAATTCTCTCTGGCTGCCGTTCAGTGTGTCACAGAGAACTGGGACTCCATTACTTATCAGGAGTACAACTTTGTTGCGTCCGCCGTTTGTCGATATGTGGTGACAACGATAAGTAGCGGTCGAAAGAAACAGATCGCAGACGTCAGACAGTTAGCTTGGACCTCGCTGAACATAACCTCATTCAAACATTAGTCGATTTGTGTCTGCATCATAAAGTTGTTCTTGATTGAAAATGTCAGTTTACGAGCCTAATTCTCGTCATTTGCGGGAGATGTTACTGTGTTGTTTCAGTATGAAGAAAACAGCGGCTGAGTCTCACCGAATGCTCTCAAGTACGTATGGTAAGGACGCTATTAGTGAAGGAACGTGTCGTGAGTGGTTTCAACGCTTCAAGAATGGTGATTTTAACGTCGTAGACCGGCATAGTGGTGGAAAAGCGAATGTTTTCGAAGATGCAGAACTGGTGACATTGCTGAGTGAAAACTGGTGTCAAACTCAAGAAGAATTTGCACATTTAGTGGGAATGACACAGCAAGCCATTTCAAAACGTCTCAAGGCTATGGGCATGATTCAGATAGAAGGAACTTGGGTCCTGTGTGAGCTCAAACCAAGAGACGTTGAACGGCGTTTGTGTGTTTGTGAACAGTTGGTTCAGAGGCCAAAACGAAAGGGATTTCTGCATCGCATTGTGACAGAGGACGAAAAATGGGTTTATTACGATAACCCTAAACCTAAAAAATCATAGTGATATCCCGGCCATGCTTCCACGTCGATGGCCAAACCGAATATTCACGGCTTCAAGATCGTGCTTTGCATTTGTTGGGACCAGCTCGGTGTCGTCTACTATGAGGTGTTAAAACCAAGTGAAACAATCACAGGTACTCGTTATCGAACTCAATTAATGCGTTTGAGCAGAGCATTAAAAGACGAACGGCCGCAATACAGCGAGAGGCACGATAAAGTGGGACTTGGAAACGTTTAAATTGGAAGTCCTAACCCGCTCGCCGTATTCTCCAGACATTGCTCCCTCTGACCATCACCAGTTTAGATCAATGGCGCATGGCCTAGCTGACCAATACTTCCGATCTCATGAAGAAATCACAAATTGGATCGATTCGTGGATCGCTTCAAAAGATGAACAATTCTTTCGACGCTTTATTCGTACACTGCCCGAAAGGTGGGAGAAAGTAGTGGGCAGCGATGGAAAATACTTTGAATGATACATGTGTAACCAATTTGTTTCATTAAAGCCTCAAATGTTGGGGAAAAAACGGCGGAAGCAAAGTTGCACACCTTGTACATACCGGCCGATGATGTGTGCGTGCAGGAAGTTACATTGACATTCGACCACATCTTCGGAGTGCTCACCTTTTTTGTTAGAAGTGCAGTGAGTTCGTTTACACAATGAAAATAACTGTTGTTCTATTTCAGTATATTACTCTATCATGCTGAAACAAGTCGGTATGTTTTCTGTTGTTTGAGTTATGTAACACAGATATTATAGGAAAATATATAGAATTCATGTGGGGTATACGCATCCTGCTAAGCAAGGTGACATATCTGAGTACATCGTCTGGTCTCATTTAGAAGAAATAAAACCTTTAAATCTCAATATTTGTACTTTTATTTATTTCAAAGAGGAAGCGTTACAATCCGTCTTTTTTTTTTTTTGTAAAATAGCGGAAAAGTCAATATGTTTGTTTTCTATTGCAGATAAGAGAGCTGGAATGTGAGAACTCCGACCTGCAAGGCGAATTTCAAAAAGAAAGAACTGACTACCTTGAAACAATAAGAAAACTTAGCCGCGAATTGAAACTGTATCAGCAAATAACCGAGAAAATAGTGCCAACATTAAGAAAGGAGTGCAACTATAGGTAAGAAAATATCTGTTACTGGTTATTTATTTATTGCTTCTTAGATGAACTTTTTAATTTTCAAATAATACAAATGACTGTATAAAATCAGTGTTTTGTGTATTGCACCAAACGTCGGGAACACTAAACTGTGAAATATGGATCCCACAGAAAACGATCGTGCGTTAACCGTCTCACACCGTTCGTCCACGAGATCCAGAAGACAGAAGATACAGGCATCTAGGTTGATGTGGCGTTCCTTGAAATATGGAAAGCGTTCCATACAGATCTTTACTGTCGTCATATAAACAGGAATGAGCACACGTACGAGGGTCGTTCAATAAGTAACGCAACACATTTTTTTCACGGCCAGTTTCGGTTCAAAAATGTGGAATTTGTTGTGAGATATGGTGGAATATTCCTGCTTCAGGCCCTATAGTTTCATGAAGTTCCGATTGGTTGCGGCGCTGTACGTAGCCTTCAAAGTGGCTTCTGTAAAGGAGGTGCGTTTGTGTCGTTTGGCGGAAAACCAGAGCATCGCAAATATTCATAGGCCCTTGCAGAATGTCTACGGAGACCTGGCACGGTGAGTCGTTGGGCGAACCGTCTGTTATCAGCGCAAGGTCGCGTAAACCTGTCCGATATGCTGCGTGCTCGCCGGCCGCAATGATTCCTGCAATGTTGGAGCGTGCCCCTTATACCAGGGGCGTTCAACAAGTAATGCAACACAATGTTTTCTAAAACATGTTGGTTTTCTCAGGATACCAGTCTTTCTTTCTTTCGCCTGCGCCTTTGTCCTGCAGTTTGCGCAGAGTCGGCGTGGTTAAATCGGATTTGGCATGATAAATTGAAGTGGTGGCCGGATGGCCTTCCTGCTGCCACCCCATACACCCCCCCCCCCCCCCCCGGGACAGAATCAGTGTACCCCATCTGTCTGCGTATAGTGTAATTGAGGCGGAACGTGGGTACCAGCCCGGTATTCACCTAGTGGGATGTGGAAAACCGCCTAAAAACCACATCCAGGCTGGCCGGCACTCAGGCCCTCTTCGTTAATCCGCCGGCAGATTCGATCCGCGGCGGCCGCGCCTACCCGAGTCCAGGAAGCAGCGCGTTAGCGCTCTCGGCTAACCTAGCGGGTGTTTCTCAGGATACCAGTACACCATATTATTCCCCACTCTTCTCGCTACAAAAACTCTTATTTTTCAGCATAATCTCCGTTCATTGCGACGACCTTATGCCACCTTAGTCGGAGAGCCTGAATGCTCGCATGGTAGCACTCTACTGGCTTACGTCGGAGCTAACGTCTTGCTGAATCTCCCCATCTTCCTCGTACTGCTTCGCGCAGAGTGCATCCTTTATTGTGCCAGACAGATGGAAATCGGAAGGTCCGAGATCCGGGTTGTAGAGTGGATGAGTAAAAACAGTCCACTGAAGATTTTTGCGCTCCTCTCGGGCGCGACTTGTGTGAGACCTTTCGTTGTCATGGAGAAGGAGAAGCATGTTTACATTTTTGTGGCGACGAACACACTGAAGTCATTTCTTAAATGTCCTGATGGTGGCACAATACACTTCAGAGTTGATATTTGTACCACGAGGGAGGATATCAAACAGAATATCACCTTCAGAGTCCCAGAAGACCATCTCCATCACTTTACCGGCTGAGCAGGAGAAGTAGTGTGGCGTCATTCCATGGATTGGCGTTTTGTTTCCGGTACTAAGTGATGAACCCATGTTTCACGGATGTTCGACAGAAAATTGTCACGATCAGCCTCGTAAAGTGCAAGCAGTTCCGCATAGATGGTCCTTTATTGTTCTTTATGATCTGCTAGGCGGCGAGGAATCCAGTGGGAACGCCCCTTTCAGTACCCCAGCTGGTGGACGACTGTTCCACCACTACTAACACAGACGTCCAGCTGAGGAGTGAGGTGTTTGATTGTGATCTGATCCGTCGATCACCTCCAATGAGAGTGTCCGCACGTTCCGAGATTGCAGCAGTAACAGATGGTTGCGATGGTGACAGACGCTTCGCCAAACTATTCGTCGTGCTTTTGTTCACTGCCAGGTGTCTGTAGGTACGGCTACGAATATCTGCGATGCTCTGGTTTTCCGCCAAAAGAAACTCAATTACAGCTCTCTGCTTGGAACGTACCACCGTTACAGCAGTCATTTTGAAGGCTATAACGCGCCGCTTAACCCGAACTTCATGAAATTACAGCTGCTGAAGTGAGAATATTCCGCGGTGACCCACAACAAGTTCCGCAATTTTTCAACCAAAATTCGGTGAGAAAAAAATGAGTTGCACTACATATTGAATGCCCGTCGTAGAACACAGGATATCTTTCTCAACGGGGAGATATTTTAAAATGTGAAAACTTTAGCAGTGTCTGAAGGCAATGTTACTGGACCTTTACTATTACAATAAATATAAATAACCTGGTGAATAAGGTTTAAACCACCATGGGGCTGTTTGCAGGCAATTCTGATATATGCAGCAAAGACTCAACGCTATAAATTTGTTGCGGAGTGTTGAAAAACCTGAAGAGTATCAACGCTTGGTGCAGTGATTGGCAGTTGACTCTCAACATAATGCACTATCGGTACCCATGAATTTTTGGAAAAACCCGTTATCATTTGATTACACGATTTTTAACATTCAATGGAAACAATAACATCCATGAAATATCTGGAAGTATGTGTACTGGCTATTTAATGCGGAAAGACCACAACCACATAAAACTTATCACTGAAAAAACAGATACCAGACTGAGATTCATTGGAAGAATTTTTAGGAAGTGACGTCCACCCACAAAGGAAGTAGCTTACAAAACACTCGTTCGGCCGATAATTAAGCATTTCTCCTCACTCTGAGACCCTTACCAACTGCGACTGACTGAGGATATGAATAAGATCTAAAGAAGAGCTTCATGTTCAGTGACGGGTTCACTTAGTATGAGCGAAAGCACCACTGAGTAAATACTCATCCATGTGCGGTGGCCGGCCGGTGTGGCCGAGCGGTTCTAGGCGCTTCAGTCTGGAACGGCGAGACCGCTACGGTCGCAGGTTCGAATCCTGCCTCGGACATGGATGTGTGTGATTATGTCCTTAGGTTAGTTAGGTTTAAGTAGTTCTAAGTCCTAGGAGACTGATGACCTCAGATGTTAAGCCCCATAGTGCTCAGAGCCATTTGAGCCATGTGCGGTGGCAGATGATAGAAGACTGGCGTTGTGCATCACGGTGTGGCTTGTTAAAATTCCGAGAGCATACGTTGCTAGAAGAATTAACCAATATACAGCTTGCTGCTACACACATCTCACGAGAAGACTTTGAAGATAAAATTTTTGATTCGAGCTCTCCCAGAGGCTTACCAACAGTCGTTATGGGGGCATAGAAATCGCGATTAAAATAGGAATGCGGGAAAGTGGCAGAGGGACACGAAATGAGCTTCACTACACACCATAACGTGGGTTTCGGAGTGTAGATGTGGGTCATACGTGGATTTATCAGGGACACACACAACTACGGAAAAATACTACAGAGTAGCAAATCTAAGTGGAGTGAAGCGGAGGAAATGTCGGCGACCAGCAATGTGCTAATTTCTGCTGGATACATTACTAATTTTACTAATCAATATTTTGTACAATTGCTCATTCCAAGTACGTCACTTTAATATGGAGGGACTGTGACGTGAAGATGGGGAGAAATTTATTCTCGGATTAGTAGCTGGATTATGGTAACTGCGTGATGACGTCGGTAAAAGCGCACAGTATTTAGCCAAATAACCTTTGGAACACACAGACTGACAATTTTTTATGTGTAAATCTCTCATCATACCTGACAGACAGTGTGTTTGCTTCGTAGTTAGAGCGGGGTCAGCCTCAAAACCGACAGCGATCAGTCTGGAGAGGTCCACTTAACTGCCATTACTTAAAAGGAATGGATATAGCAGCTAATAGAGCAATGAAACATTGCTTGGAGCACCGCCTTAATCGCAGGCTGCAAACAAAGGAGGCTAAAAGAAAATCACGGCCTGTTTTCCGTATGAGGGCCACTCTTCCTTAAATATTTAAAGAACCATGAAAATAATAGCAACTAAAATGCGAGTTTTGTCCGCTAACAAACGCCTAGGCGCAACTTAATTCTGTCATAAACTAAGTCTTCGAAAATCAGATCTCTCTACGATTGTGGTCTCAAACTTTTTTCCATCATGAAAGAAGTGAATGAAATTCAGTTGGATGAAAGTATCATCTACCATGGACAGTGGTTCTAACTAAATAAGGTGTGAATAACTTAATCTCAGTGGGTCGAGTACACCGTGAGGTACAATTACGGTCGACCTCTCCTGTAGTTCAGGCTACCAGCTACCCGATTGTCAATAGCGTATAGTCTATGCTAATGAAGAATTCCGTATCCATGACCGTTCAATCCAAATGATACGTTAAATTTCAAGTTATCTGGAGTGTCTCAGCAGCACATTCCCAAGTCGTAAAGGTCGTGTGAGGAAATATCGTGCTCCCCTAAGATATCATCTGGCTGCAAACATGATAAGTATTTCCTGAAAAAACAAAGCTTCTACAGCTGCTTTTAATTGTGACGCTGGTTGTTTCAATTCATATCCAAACGATAATGCCTTGTAACCTTCCATTATAAAGACAAAAGGCATCGATGCATATGGTATTTATCCGCTAGCTAAGATATAACGCAAAACGATCTATCGTGAGTCCAACAAGAATTGGCACATGTTCAAAAGCAGGCGAAGCGGTTCCATCTCCCGATATCGGTCAAGCTCACTCTAATTCCAGCATTTCGTTACGCAAGTAGACGTAGCTATAATTAGAAGCTGCTTGATACATGAATACAATATCAGATCTGACAAGGTTATGCGGAAACGTGTCCCGTGCAGCAAAGCCTGCCCTAAGCATCGGTGATAGAACAATTTTTGTTAAAAGAACTTACTTCACAAATAAAATAGAGCATATAATATATCAGTTTCTGACTGGTGCAAGCAGGAAACAGATAATCAGTTAATGATGGCATGATTCAGATGACGAGATGAGACAGGTTACCATGATAGGCAACATTTAATTCCTTAAGTAGGCCATAGTACCCTTCTCCCTTCATGTTAATGATTCAGATGCCAGTTCCGAGAGAGAGGACCAATTCTGTGAATGGAAGTAAGACCATGTCAAATCATTTCCAGAAACACCTAGTCGGTACTTCCAATACGGCGTTCTTAGATTTCTAATGATATTCGTCGATGCCTGGTATGAAATTAGATAATTCGAAGCATTGTTGTAACACAGAACATCTTTAATTAGATACAGAGGCGGGTTATCAATGCATCATATGCAACGGGTCCCGCACTTTCACGGACCCCGAAGCCACACTGTGCAGTGTTTCAGGGAAACTTAACCGTTAGCAGTTTAGAGTTGAAAATGCTAATACTGTGAAATATTGTGAGCACATAATTGTGCAGCACCGGAAGTAATAAGAAACGGTATTTTCTGACGTTAGATGAATACACTGGATATATTTCTCCTTCATTAAATCACATTTTACTTATTACCCTGGTGGTATAATAATTTTATTCACGTATTACTAAGTAACATCACAATATTGTCGCCAGAGATGGTTTGCATTACGTTATGAACAGAACTCTACTAAAATTAATTTGTTGATATAGCCTTGTAGCAAACGCCGTAGGCTGCTAAGCGAAACAGTCTCACAATCAGAATTCCTTTGAATTAAGGTTAGTGATAATCTCGCTCACTTAGTGCTGTTTTTGAGCTCCTATTGTACGTTCCTTGTTCAGCCAGTGAACCTTTACAGTAGTTTTGTCAAACATGTTTCAATTCTCTATTGAGGTCGAATTTTGAGTATGACAATGACGTTATCTGGTCGCTATAACAGTTCTAGGTGAAATCAACTTAATTGTTGGATTTTTTTTTTACCACCCACCCGATTCCGTTGTGACGATTTTAGAATCATTGATAGAAAGTCTACGATCTGTAGTGCGGAAATATCCGGATCATACAATATTAGCTGGAGGCGACTTTAACCTACCGAGTATGCACTGGGATGTCTATAGATTCGTTGCAGGGAATACAAACAGACAGTCTTGCGAAGTTTTTTTTTGAGCACATCTTCCGAAAACCGTCTTGAGCAGCTAGTTCGACAGTCCGCACGCAGGGAAATATTTTAGACCTCGTAGCTACAAACAGGCCTGACCTAACGGACGGTGCCAGCGTAGAGCCAGGGATTAGTGACCATGATGTCATCAGCTTTGGTTACTAACGTTAACAAATCAGTCAAGAAGGCTAGGAGAATATTTCTGCTAGAAAGGACAGATAGACAGTTGTTAGCATCTCCCTTAGACAGTGTATTGGTATCATCTAGTTCCAGTACGATGGACGTGGAGGAATTATGAACAAGGTTTAAACGGAATACTCTGAAGAAGTATGTACCGAATAAGTGGACTGAGGACGGAAAGACCCACCGTGGTTTAACAACGAAATTCGAAAAATGGTAGGGAAGGAAAGGTTGTTGCAATCTCGGTTCAAATGACGACAGGAAAAGTTAATAGAAATTCGTGCGTCTGTAAAAAGGTCGTTGCGCGAAGCTTACAACTACTACCATCATCATACCTTAGCAATATACCTTGTCGAGAACCAGAGAAAATTCTGGTCCTACGTAACATCGCTAAGTGGGTCTAAGGCTTCTATCCAGTCACTTGTTGACCAGTTTGGTGTGGCAGTAGAAGGTAGCAAAAGTAAAGCCGAAGTTTTAAATATCGCATTTAAGGAATTGTTCACGCAGGAGAATCGTACAAAGATACTGTCGTTTGACCATCGCACAGACTCCCGTATGGAGGAGATAGTAATAAGCATCGCTGGTGTAGAGAAACAACTAAGAGAATTGAAAGAAAATAAATCGCCAGGTACTGATGGAATCCCAATTCGTTTTTACAAACAGTGCTGTACAGCATTGGTCCCTTACTTAGCTTGCATTTATGGCGAATCTCTCACAGGCCAAAGTCCCAAGCGACTGGAAAAAAGCGCAGGTGACTCCTGCATATAAGAAGGGTAAACGAACAGACCCACAAAATTACAGACTAATATATTTAACATCGGTTTGCTGCAGGATCCTTGAACATATTAGAAGTTTGAATATAATAAATTTCCTTTAAAGGAAAAACCTTTTCTCCACATATCATAATGGTTTTAGAAAGCTTGCCCTTTTCTCACATGAGATCCTGCGAACCATGGATGAAGGGCAACAGGCGGATTCGATATTTCTAGATTTACATAAAGCATTTGACGCGATGCCACACTGCCGACTGTTAAGGGAGGTACAAGCATGCGGAACAAGTTCCCAGGTATGTGAGTGGCTCGAAAACTTCTTAAGTAACAAAACCCAGTATGTTGTCCTCGACGATGAGTGTTCACCAGAGACGAGGGTATCGTCAGGAGTGCCCCAGGGAAGTGTGATAGGACTACTGTATTTTCCATATACATAAATTATCTGGTGGACAGGCACTAAACAAAAAAAAGTGCGAGGTCACCCACATGGGTACTAAAAGAAATCCGATAAATTTTGGGTATACGATAAATCGCACAAATCTAAGGGCTGTCAATTCGACTAAATTCCTAGGAATTACAATTACGAGCAGCTTAAATTGGAAAAATCACATAGATAATTTTGTGGGGAAGGCGAAACAAAGACTGCGTTTTGTTGGCAGAACACTTAGAAGATGCGACAAACCCACTAAAAAAACAGCCTATATTACACTTGTCCGTCCTCTGCTGGAATATTGCTGTGTGGTGTGGGATCCTTACCAGGTAGGATTGACGGAGGACATCGAAAAAGTGCAAAGAAGGGCAGCTCGTTTCGTTTTATCGCACAATAGGGGTGAGAGTGTCACTGATATGGTACGCGAGTTGGGGTGGCAGTTACTGAAACAAAGGCAGGTTTCTTTGCGGCGAGATCTATTTACGAAATTTCAATCACCAACTTTCTCTTCCGAATGCGAAAATATTTTGTTGATACCCACCTACGTAGAGAGAAATCATTATCATTATAAAATAAGAGAAATAAGAGCTCGAACGGAAAGATTTAGGTGTTCCTTTTTCCCAAGCGCCGTTCGAGAGTGGTAATGGTAGAGAAGTAGTATGAAAATGGTTCGATGAACCCTCTGCCAAGCACGTAAGTGTGAATTGCAGAGTAACCATGCAGATGTAGATGTAGATATAGAAGCAGCAGTTTGCGGCTGTTTGCTGATGATGCCGTGATTTGGGGGAAGGTTCCGTCGTTGAGTGACTGTAGGAGGATACAAGATGATTTAGACAAAATTTATCGTTGGTGTGATGAATGGCAGCTAGCTCTAAATGTAGAAAAACTACATATTAATGCAGGTGAGAGGGAAAAACAAACCCATAATGTTCGAATACGATATTAGCAGTGTTCTGCTTCACACCGTCACGTCTATTAAATATCTAGGGGTAACGTTGCAAGGCAGATGAAATGGAATGAGGTTGTAAAGACAGTAATAGGGAAGGCGAATGGTCGACTTCGGTTTATTTGGAGAGTTTTGCGAAAGTACAGTTCATCTGTAAAGGTTACCACATATAGGATATTAGTACGACCCATTGTTGAGTGATGTTAGAGTGTTTGGGATCCGCAACAGATCGGATTAAAGGAAGACGTCTAAGCAATTCAGAGGAGGGTTGCTAGATTTGTTACCAGGAGTTTGAACAACACACAAGTACTACGGAGATGCTTTGGGAACTCAAAAGGGAATCCCTGGAGGGAAGACGACGTACGTTTCGAGGTGCACTACTAAGATAATTTTGGAGAACCGGCATTCCAGGATGACTGCTGAGCGATTCTACTGCCACCAACTTACATTTCGCTTAGGGACAATGAAGAAAAATGGCTCTGAGCACTATGCGACTTAACATCAGAGGTCATCAGTCCCCTAGATCTTAGAACTACGTAAACCTAACTAACCTAAGGACATCACACACATCCATGCCCGAGGCAGGATTCGAACCTGCGACCGTAGCGGTCGCTCGGTTCCAGACTGTAGCGCCTAGAACCGCACGGCCACTCCGGCCGGCGGACAATGAAGAGATTAGGGCTCGTACGGAGGTATGTAGATAGTCGTTTTCCCCTTGCTTTATTTGAGAATGGAACGGAAAAGGACATGACTAGTAGTAGTAGAGAGTACCCTCCGCCGCGCACCATACGGTGGCTTGCGGAGAATGTATGTAGACGTCTCTAAGATTAACATGTGTAATTTAATGTTTAACCCATTCAAATGTACCAGTGTGCTGTTCTCTCCAGCCGAATATCGTACTGTTCATTGATCGTGGTTTCCCAGGCAGTGGTTCGCGAAGTTTCACTGTGCAGCGCAGTTGTGTGGAGTGTATCGCAAAACTTTTTTCTATCCAGAGGTCTATAATTCATAAATCTATGAAACAAAACGTTTTGCTTTTTAACGAATGTTTTGTATCCTAATACCGACGTTCTGGTTATCTTCCTTGATGGGAACGACGTGCCTCCATAGCATTTCAAGCCTCGCCAAATTCGGGCAGACAGCAGCACAACTGTTTCAATAATCCATTAGCTTCGTAAATAAGACTTTCTGAACCCATGTTGATATTAACATTTATTCTCATTTCTACGTATCCCATATGCATCCAATATGAAAATGCTGCCCATCGTTTTAGACATGCCACGTGTAGCGTCTAGTATTTAAACAGTCGTGCAAAAGGGACGGTAATCATAGTCTATTGTGTCCTTGCTTGTGAACTATGCATTTCTGAAACCACACTAATACTAACTGGCTACTATTTTCGACACGGCCCGTGTAGCTACTGACTGAAAAGATTCTGTTATGTATTGATCCATGTTGGCTTCAGGTACCCGTTAAATAATTCACAGTGTAGATTTGATCTCGCTAGTTGCCTCGAATGCGTGTAGCAGTACACGTGGAGCGTAACAGGGGAGGGAGTCGGGCCCGGATTGAACTATTGATCGTTGGTCTAGTACGCCAGCTAGCCCGGGCGTAGGTTCCAGGCTGTTCGGCAGACCAGCTCAGGTTACTGCACGACTGGCAACTCATCTCCATCTCAGAAACATAATACGAGGATAGTTCTGTACAGAAACGTAGTTTACACGATTCGCGTACTTATAGCGTACTCTAAATTCTCCGCTTAATTTATGACGGCGTTCTTTGGTCGTTGCATACCAGATACAGTGAGCAGACGCTCCTCAAGTACGGACAGTGCAGTAATAGGACAACGCCAGGAGAAATAGATAGCTGTTGATACACTACCGTACAAGCAAAAACAGCGTTATTTGTTTTACTCAATTTTCATTTGCGTTAAGTATAATCAGTGACCTGAAAATGTACTGTCACCATCAGTAACCTTCTGTTCATCTTTATCACCTATTCTCCTCAACCTTACATCTACACACTCTAAGAACTATTTCCCGGCGATACTTTAAACACGTCCAACTCTTAAGTCATGAAATATGGGTCGGTATGTATCCGAACTGCTAAACGAGTCAAGACCGTTGCTTTTACATCCAACAGCAGATCTTCTCTCATCGCCGTCTTTCTAAACACAATTAACTGCCCTTCTCCCTCCTATTTCGTCGTTTATTTACGCAGGTGGCCCTTACAAATTCAGTATCAGGAAGGATAGCAAATAATGATATTTTCCTTATTGTGCGTATAACGTATAGTAGGAAAAAGACGTTATTAAATTTGTATGCGATTTGTGAATATGCAGTGTGCGAAATTTAGTACACAGAGCTGTCATCTCTGGTTGCAAAAATGGCTCTGCACGGCCGGGCATCGCCTCGAACTCACCTTCAATGACAAATTCTTGTACGTCACTCCATGCTGCTTTAACTCTATGCCAGTCTTCATCAGTCGTAGCGTCTGGCGAGTTGTGGCATTCTTGTCTCTCAGCACCCGTTAACCATATGTTTACAACGAGTGGGAAACCTGGAGATTATGCTGGCCAAGAAAACAGTCGAACAACAGCTGTATTGACCTAGGTCAAAAAAATTGTTCAAATGGCTCTGAGCACTATGGGACTCAACTGCTGTGGTCAGTAGTCCCCTAGAACTTAGAACTACTTAAACCTAACTAACCTAAGGACATCACACACATCCATGCCCGAGGCAGGATTCGAACCTGCGACCGTAGCAGCCGCACGGTTCCGGACTGCGCGCCTAGAACCGCGAGACCACCGCGGCCGGCTGACCTAGGTCAGAACAGCGCGGAAAACATGCGTTCTTGCGTTATCTTGTTGAAAGATAATGCCATCGAGACTTCCAAGAAAGGATACAGCTACCGGCCTTAATGCGTCAAAAATATAACGCCTGCTGTTCGTATAATCTGTTACGTAAAACTCCATACTATCACGCTAGCTACTGGACCTGTAAGGAGATGAGGAATGCAAACCTGCAACGTTCGTTCTCCTTGCAATCTCCTCTGGATCTCCTTTGAAAACACGACGTGGTACCACTCCTTTGTCAAGTATTGTCACTGGACGCAACACTATCGGCACCTCTCCATCTGTTGTCGCGCCCAGGGGATACACAAGAATGGTCGCCACGCTAAAAATATGTGGTGCTCCAGATGTCGTCGCACCGTCCGCGTGAATACTTGCCTTGCAACAAACAAGTAATTTCCTGATTCAAAGTACATGACGTGGCTGTACGACCAGCATGGGCGAGAGAAAAATATGTCCATCCACTCGGGCGCTAGCAGCGTGGATCCTTTGAGATCCTGAATGGCGTACATTATGACACTCATGAACCTACTGGTTTTATACATGACGTACCATAATCAGTGGCGTAAGCGCATACAGTTGACAGTGCACGATACCAGAAGCAAAAAATTCTCAATCAACCTGGGGTGCTAAAACGCATACCTTATAAGAGCTATGAGAACTTGACTATCTTCGATACTGTGAAACAAATATCTCCTACTGCAATCTCTTTGCTTTCCATACTTTTGGAGGAGGCAGTATGGACCAAAACAAGAAATAAAAGTCTGTTGAATATGGTTCTAGAGTGCTTACCTTAAGATGTAAGAGTACTTGTTCAGCAGAAGAGACGTGTTTCGCAGTAATGAAGGTGAACAAGTGCTTATAACTCTTAAGGTATTCGTTTTAGATCCTATGTTTTCTGGACTTTTTTGTTTTGGTCCATTTTACCACTTCGAAAGATATGGAATGTAGTATCGAAGATAAAGAAGTGCTCATAGCTCTTAATTCATTCGTTTGAGAGCCCATGTTTACCGAGATTTTTTTTCAAAAATGTTCAAATGTTTGTAAATTCCTAAGGGACCAAACTCCTGAGGTCATCGGTTCCTAAGCTTATGCTAAAAACAATACACACACATCCATGCCCGAGCGAGACGAGAACCTCCGGCGGGTGGGGTCACGCAATCCGTGACATGACGCCTCAAACCGCGCGGCCACAACGCGCAGCGATTTCTTCCCCTTTATTCAAATGTGTTCAAATGTGTGTGAAATCTTATGGGACTTAACTGCTAAGGTCGTCAGTCCTTAAGCTTACACACTACTTAACTTAAATTATCCTAAGGGCAAACACACACACCCATGCCCGAGGGAGGACTCGAACCTCCTCCGGAACCAGCCGCACAATCTATGACTGCAGCGCCTCAGACCGCTCGGCTAATCCCGCGCGGCTTCCCCTTCATTACTGTGTCCTTTCAACTGTATATGTTTATTCCATTAATTATGATACGCGCTGTATTCTCGTGACGGTCGTGGCATCTAGAAGAACGTGAGCAGCGGTATCCCGGAGCTATAAACCGCAGTTTCGATAGGCCTGAGTCCTGCCGATGCCGAATTCCGACACATGCTGGTAGACATTCCTCCTCCTTAGATGAATCATAATACTAGCTTCTCACAAACAACCAAAGTTCAAATAAAATTTGTGAATGAGAAAGCCGGTGCGTAATGTTTCGTTTTGTACGTAATCCATATGGCCTTACTCCTATTTCTTTGTGCAGTTGCCCTGAAATGCTAATCCCTTGCGTATCCGAGCATATTGTACAGTTCTCGCCAGTTTAAAATTTGTCGTATACCTTCTTCATGATGTTGCAGTTTTAAGGGCCAGCACCGTATTGTTTATAATTCCAATAGCGTCCACCGGCGTGACGAACGGTCCGTATCTTGCCTTTCTAAAGCGCATCTGTCCGCCAGATACTGTTTTTCTAGTACCCTCTTTATCACTGTTTCAGATCCCCTTAACAATTAATTTTAATTTAAAACGCCAAGAAAATTGTCCAGTATACATTTAATCGTAAAATAACGGTTATGTTTATGGTTTTCAATATTGAAATACGTATTTTATGTGCACTTTTGAAAACTATATAACTTCAGTACATATTTTTGATGGTGAGGGCTGACAGTCAGTACGGAGGTAGCAGTGATCCAGTATTATGAAATTTAATAAATACCACAACAGTCTCTAATCGCAAATGTTTGTTTTTCAGTTACTGGTTTCAATCATCATGATCATCTTCAGATTGATCTAACATTTGAAAAAAACATGCATTTTTATGAAAAAAACTGTACGTAATAGTAGGCTATCAACTGTTACAAACAGTATCGTAATATACATAGTCTGTTATCAAACATACTGGTCTTCGTGAAGTTAACAGAATAAGCAAATAACATATATAGCCATTAATGTCATCGTCACATAAAGTAAAATCTGTAGGTCTTCTATGCTGGCGAAGCTCTGTTTCTCTCCCGGCCCTGTGCTGCCCACGTTTGCTTGTATTGAATTGCGCGAGCCTGCTGTGCCCGCAGCCTTTTTATCGTGTTTTCATATTCTGCTTTGAATTAGTTTAATTATGCACTGTATATGTCACAGACAACCACTAGTAACTAGCTTCTATAATTTTAAATGACATGTCATTGTGATACCTTAATTTAAGCTTTAGGGCTTTTATTAATTGGATTTTATTCTGTCCATTTGCATTATGTCGTGTCCCTGCACCGGCCGCGATTTGTCACATCTGTTTTCGGCATGCCCGCTGTTCCTGTGGCTTTATTTATCTTTTGACTTGCTCCTGTGAATTAACTTTATTGTACTGGATATTTCTCAGACATTTATTTGCAGCTACCGTTTATAATTTAAACTAATATATAACTGGCAGTCATGTGTGTGTGAGTTGCGTTTGCGTGAGTGTGTATGTATGTGTGTGTTTCTCGTCTAATTTTCACGAAGGCCTTACTGGCTGAAAGTTACATTTGAGACAGTTTTTTGTTGTGCTTATCTACGACTCAGCATCTCCTCTATATCGTGAGTAGTATCGTAATATATATAGACTGGAAGGCTATAGTAAACATACCTGTCATCATGAATTTAACAGAGAATGCAAATAATACATATAGCCATAAATAGCGTCGTAGAGTAAAATCATGATAAGTGGTAAACACTCATTACTCGCAATGTCGGGTCGTACTATACTTAAAATTACGGTACAAGCAACTGAGGGTGAGTAGCTGCTATACGAGGTGCGGCTAGAAAAAAACCGGACTGATGCTGGAAAAAACATTTATTTACAATTTCATGTTATCTACTTCAATGTACTCTCCTCCTCGGTCTCTACACCGCTCCATACGAATTTTCCACTGTTCATAGCAATGCTGCAGATCATTTTCGGTAAGTCCATACATTACTTCCGTCGCTTTTTCTTTTACTGCTTCAACAGTCTCAAATCTAGTTCCTTTCAAAGCTGACTTGACTTTAGGGAAAAGAAAAAAGTCACAGGGGGCCAAATCAGGTGAGTAGGGTGGATGATCTAAGATGGGAATGTTGTGTTTTGCCAAAAACGTCTTCACTGACAACGCACTGTGAGCTGAGGCATTGTCTTGGTGAAGGATCCATGACTTTTTTCTCCACAAATCGTTCCGTTTTCTCCGTACTCGCTCACGTAGGGTAGCCAGGACGCTAATGTAGTAATGCTGATTCACTGTTTGTCCCTCTGGTACCCAATCAATGTGCACAATCCCTTTGATGTCAAAAAAAAAATCATCATTGCCTTGAATTTCGATTTTGACATTCGTGCTTTTTTTTGTCGTGGAGAACCAGGAGTTTTCCAATGCATCGATTGGCGTTTAGTTTCGGGATCGTAAGTAAAAAACCACGATTCATCGCAAGTAATAACATTTTGTAAGAAGGTGGGATCACTTTCTATGTTTTCCAGGATGTCAGAACAAATCATTCTTCGGCGTTCCTTCTGTTCAATTGTGAGACACTTTGGAACCATTTTTGAACACACTTTGTTCATGTTGAAACTTTCATGAAGAATCTGCCTAACACTTTCCTTGTCAACTCCTGTTAACTCAGACACTGCTCTGATTGTTAAACGGCGATCTTGTCGAACAAGTTTACCGATTTTTTTCAATGTTTGCATCAGTTTTTGCTGACAATGGTCTGCCAGTGCGAGTGTCATCACTGGTGTCTTCGCGGCCATCTTTAAATCGTTTAAACCACTCAAACACTTGTGTTCGCGATAAACAATCATCGCCGTACACTTGTTGTAACATTACAAACGTTTCACTTGCAGATTTTCCTAGTTTGAAACAAAATTTGATGTTAACACGCTGTTCTTTCTGTACACTCAACATTTTCCGACGCACAGACAAAACGTCAACTACTTAAAACAGACGCCACGGGCAGACTCAGTGCAGGAGGCAGATGAAACTCGAGCAGTAGGCGGAGCGAGAGTCACGTGACAGGCCACGCGACTTTCAGCCTTATTGCATTCGTTTTATTGTTTCACCAGTACTAGTCCGGTTTTTTTCTAGCCACACCTCGTATGTCGTTGGCCGAGCACAGTTTGCAGCGGCTTGATTCAAAGTCAGAAATATGGTAGTAGGCATTCTCCGTAAAACTAAATCGGATGCATTGAAATGCAGTTTAGGAAAGAGCTAGAGTTTAGCGTGGGTCAAAAGAGATATATTAGTCTAAATTAGTCGTGTTTGTGTGAGTTGTGTTTGCGTGTGTGTGTATGTGTATGTTTGTCGTCTTCTTGGTAACATTAAGATTGTAACGTTTCACTACCACGAGTGTGACTGTTGCTTGCTAGCATTATGACACTGGCTGAGCGCGTCCCATGCTGCAGTATCTATTCGACGAAGAAGCGCACACCTGGGTACAATAATGGGTCTGCGCCGGCCGAAGTGGCCGTGTGGTTAAAGGCGCTGCAGTCTGGAACCGCAAGACCGCTACGGTCGCAGGTTCGAATCCTGCCTCGGGCATGGATGTTTGTGATGTCCTTAGGTTAGTTAGGTTTAACTAGTTCTAAGTTCTAGGGGACTAATGACCTCAGCAGTTGAGTCCCATAGTGCTCAGAGCCAATAATGGGTCTGCAGACAACCACCAACATTTTTCCATGAACGCACTGTCCATCTTATCTCCCAGTTGGATAAATGTATTAACAGTTTACTTACTTTTTGTCCATCAGTATCGTCTTCATTTGACTGCCCATCATACACTGTTGGGTACGAGATTGGCGTTATTGCTGCAATGCCAACAGCTGTGAGGTTGGCAACGCAATGCTTTGGACTGATTCCTCCATGACCCTAGCAAGGATGGATACGGGCAAACCCTGTCACCAGGAAGTTGATCGCCCCATGTGAGGCTTTGTGGGGATGCTGGTGGGAAAGAATGGTTGATCTGGTAAAACGATACTCTGGTGAAGCAGTCTGGACGAGGAGAGACTTCAAACTGTTCTTGTAAGCATCGAAGCCGCACTCACTTCGAGTCTTACCTCTCAGACTACGCAGCGCTCACGCCGGCGTAATTCCTGGTAGGGGAAAGCTTCCTATCTTACCGTGAGGTACCAAGCCCTTAGCGGCAACTGACTTAGCAAAGGAATTCAATCTCCAGCAGAAACTGTCAGAAGACCTCTGGAACCCCGGTAGAAAGAACTGCTTACTGCTACCCACTTTTCGTCAGTTCAGAACGTCGGTAAAAGCCAGGTGATCAGAATCGGCGGCATCCTCCTTTTCCAAGAAGACGACTTGACACAACAGATGTGGAAAATAGTGAGGATAAAGGACTTATAAGTTTGGGGAGACGGAGTTTATCGAACGTATCCTCGATCCAGAGTGAAGAGAGATTACCTGGCCATTCCAACTGGCTATACCGTTGGAGGTTCTCCAGATTGGGAAGGATGTCACGGCCCGTTAATTGGAATTATGTAGTAAAATTTCTTTGTATGACTCATGTGATCTTTTTCTCTTCGATATAAATAGATGTTCTTGTCCATATGAAAGCAAGTGGCGCGTCATATTTAGTTACTTGGAGCTAAACCGAATAGATGAGTCAACTTAATCCTTCGTGCAAAGAAAATATTCTTGAAGATAGATCTCTTGAGAGCGTGTTATTAAATCCCACTTGCAAAGAAAATAAACAGAAAACGACAACTATCACTCCATTTGGCCTCTAGGAATTTAATTTAACACGATTCGGATTAAGGAATGCACTTAGAACTATTCGAGGTTTATCAATGAGGTACTGCAAGGATTACGTTTCTGTTTCGCCTAAAGAGGTGCCAGTCTGACTTCGTCTAGCTCAGAAGAAGACCGCTTGCAACGTCCAAGCAAACTTTTCAAATGTCTTGATAAGTATGGTCTGAGGATTAATGTTAGAAAGTCTATGTTTGGCACTCAGAAAATAAGCTTCTGGGGACAAATCACTGTGCCAGAAGGCACCAAACGACTTGGAGGGCTTAATAGCCATTGTAAAGACATCACGTCCAGAAACAGTCAAACAGTTGCGAGCGTTTCTTGGCATGGTCAACTTCTATCGCTATCATCTAGAACAAGCTGCACAAAACCAAACTCTTGTAAGTTACTATCTAAAGGAAAGAATGAAAAATTATAAAAGGAACAGTGACACAACTCCATAAACAACAGAGTAATTTGAAAAATACACTCCTGGAAATGGAAAAAAGAACACATTGACACCGGTGTGTCAGACCCACCATACTTGCTCCGGACACTGCGAGAGGGCTGTACAAGCAATGATCGCAGGCACGGCACAGCGGACACACCAGGAACCGCGGTGTTAGCCGTCGAATGGCGCTAGCTGCGCAGCATTTGTGCACCGCCGCCGTCAGTGTCAGCCAGTTTGCCGTGGCATACGGAGCTCCATCGCAGTCTTTAACACTGGTAGCATGCCGCGACAGCGTGGACGTGAACCGTATGTGCAGTTGACGGACTTTGAGCGAGGGCGTATAGTGGGCATGCGGGAGGCCGGGTGGACGTACCGCCGAATTGCTCAACACGTGGGGCGTGAGGTCTCCACAGTACATCGATGTTGTCGCCAGTGGTCGGCGGAAGGTGCACGTGCCCGTCGACCTGGGACCGGACCGCAGCGACGCACGGATGCACGCCAAGACCGTAGGATCCTACGCAGTGCCGTAGGGGACCGCACCGCCACTTCCCAGCAAATTAGGGACACTGTTGCTCCTGGGGTATCGGCGAGGACCATTCGCAACCGTCTCCATGAAGCTGGGCTACGGTCCCGCACACCGTTAGGCCGTCTTCCGCTCACGCCCCAACATCGTGCAGCCCGCCTCCAGTGGTGTCGCGACAGGCGTGAATGGAGGGACGAATGGAGACGTATCGTCTTCAGCGATGAGAGTCGCTTCTGCCTTGGTGCCAATGATGGTCGTATGCGTGTTTGGCGCCGTGCAGGTGAGCGCCACAATCAGGACTGCATACGACCGAGGCACACAGGGCCAACACCCGGCATCATGGTGTGGGGAGCGATCTCCTACACTGGCCGTACACCACTGGTGATCGTCGAGGGGACACTGAATAGTGCACGGTACATCCAAACCGTCATCGAACCCATCGTTCTACCATTCCTAGACCGGCAAGGGAACTTGCTGTTCCAACAGGACAATGCACGTCCGCATGTATCCCGTGCCACCCAACGTGCTCTAGAAGGTATAAGTCAACTACCCTGGCCAGCAAGATCTCCGGATCTGTCCCCCATTGAGCATGTTTGGGACTGGATGAAGCGTCGTCTCACGCGGTCTGCACGTCCAGCACGAACGCTGGTCCAACTGAGGCGCCAGGTGGAAATGGCATGGCAAGCCGTTCCACAGGACTACATCCAGCATCTCTACGATCGTCTCCATGGGAGAATAGCAGCCTGCATTGCTGCGAAAGGTGGATATACACTGTACTAGTGCCGACATTGTGCATGCTCTGTTGCCTGTGTCTATGTGCCTGTGGTTCTGTCAGTGTGATCATGTGATGTATCTAACCCCAGGAATGTGTCAATAAAGTTTCCCCTTCCTGGGACAATGAATTCATGGTGTTCTTATTTCAATTTCCAGGAGTGTACTATGAAAATGTGCACAAGCTAAATTACTAACTTTTCCAATTGTGTAGCATGAACTTGCATTGTTTGTGGCTGCATCAAATTTCGTTGCAGGAGCAGGAGCAGCCCTGCAACATATTCAGGGTGGAATTTGGAAGCCTATTCGTTTAATTTCAAAGAAATTTTCCGTTGGTCAGAAGAATTACCTAACTTTACATAGGGAATTTTTCAATATTCATTTAGTAACAAAGTATTTCAAATGTGCATTTACACAGAACAATGAGAAGGCTTCACCGTTCCAGCTCCGTTATCCAGTATATTTCCAATTCGCAACTGATTTACGTTATGTGCTTGGCACAGGAAATATAGTGGTTGGTCATCCGTAAACGTTAGAAGATTTAGAAATGATAGACTATGATGAAATAGTTATTTCACGAGAGAAGATGAAGAACTTCAAAATCTCAAATCATGTTGCAGCGCTTCACTAAAAATTTAAATAGTTTAAAACCACTTATTGATTAAGACTGTGGTGTGACATATCAACTGGAACCGTTCGTCCACATATTCCCAAACAATTCAGGAACACAGATTTTAAAAATTATCACATCATGGCTTATCCATGTGTGAGGTCGTCAGTAAAGTTCATATCATTTACATTTTTCTGGCGAAACTTGAAGCATGTACAACAATGGACTAAGGCATGTAGAGAATGCCAGAAGAGCAAAATAACAAGGCTTACTTTATCATCTATTGGAAAATTCTCCACTGTCGATGAACGTTTAGTGGTGGTACATATTGACGTTGTGGGTCCTCTATCACTCTCAGATGGATTTTACTCACTGTTTAAGTTGTTTCGACATGTTTACCAGCTGGACAGGAATTATGTCCCTTCGATGCGTTGAAGCAGAGACCGTAGCAAAATAATTTTTTAATTCCTGAATTACCAATTAGAAACATCACAACATACAGTAACAGATCAAAGAACGCTGTTTTTAACTGGCATACGGCGAGCCTTAGCAAAGATTTGTAGCTGTAAATTGACTAGACCTACAGCATAACACAAACACACTAATAGAAAAATTGAAAGGTTTCCCTACACGCTGAAGAATGCCATAGGAGCCTATGCCACAACTAGATGGAGTGCTATATTACCCACAATATTTCGTTGTGCTTTCTGGAGTGAAAGCAGTACTACAACAGCAGCAATGTTGTATGGTACTTCACTGAAACTAAATGAAAAAAATAAGGGCTTTTTTTTCAAAATGGAAGATAATTTGTTAGTGGTGACCGGTTTCAATCCATACAATTTTCAGGCCACGAGGCATCTGCTTCAGTGATCCGTCAGCTCTCCATTGCGTATGTGCCTTCTGGCATACAGATCAGCTCCGCTCAACGCGGAAGGAAATGCCTTGTTGCCTGAAAATGATCTGTATAGTTGGAAACCGGGCACTAATAAATTATCTTCTGTTTTGCGATCAACGTTGATTTTTTTCATTGCAACGGAATATAAACAGCCGTATCCCAAATGTGTTATCAAAAATCATACACTGAAACTACCTGGAGAATTCTCCAGGAACCTCATATCTCAATGGATATTGAGCTTTCAGCTTAACTCATCGAAATGAAGAAAGGGATGAATGATCTGAAACTTAGAGTGTTCTTACAACGCCAACGAAAATTCGTTTCATCCATAAGGATATAAAAAGTACAAGTCATGTGCCTGTTGAAATTGACAAGTTAGACAGTGGCCTCAGACTACTATATGAAGGTTCTTATGAAGTGGTTCAACGTTTATACAAGGTTCACCACCTAGATTAAAGATAAATTAATCAACATTTCTACTGATCGACTGCAGCCAGTTTCCAAGTGCCCCAAAAAATTGCAAGTTGCAAGTTGAAATTCCATGCAAAGTTCACAGACATCACTGAGTGACACCCACATTGAGGGGGGAGCGATATGAGAGCACACAGAAATGTACTCACTAAAAAGTAAATTATTTATTTCAAGCAGTCCCAAATTGTATTTTCACTCGTTTTACAAATACATCGTTTAAAAAACTGTATGAAATTCTCCGCCTGTTACCGCACTACGGTTTGTTTTTTAAGAACAAAAATTGTAGAAAAGTGACTTGTCGAATAAAATATATTGTAATCAAAAATGGTCTAGCTAGTTTTCATATTAAACACAAAGAACAGGCTTCCACACTCTTTTGACCTCAGAAGCCTACAGATAAATGAATCTCGTTTGTATAAGACTATGAACAACAACAATAAACTAATTTCAGACATATCAATGCTCACAAAATACTGCAAAAGTAAACAGAGCGCTATAGGCTACTTCACACTAGGCCAGTAATTTACTCAAGTGGCGAGTGATTTAGTAAACAGACGTGTGATGTGATGGTTACAGTTAATTTCGTGGTTTGGAGCCCCACGCTCCTGTAGCCACTTAACTCGTCAAGGTTCAGTATGTACATACTACGTACATGCAAAGTAGGCAATACAGCAACCGTGCGGAGCTGTGGCTGGCTGATGCTGAAACGTCAATCACAAAATTATTTCACTCTATGTATAGTAGTCGGTCAAGTAGCTTCCCCCCCCCCTACTCCCCCTCCCACCCCGCCCCCACCCGAACTCAAATATCACTGGAGCATCATTGTACTGATATGGACGCCATCAGTGGAATACAGTAGTTGTCCGTGTTTGTTGTGCTCTCTTTTCTTCGGTCATCTGTTTCTCGTGGATCAGTGTCACGGTACTTTGGAGTCAATTTGGTTAATGCTGGCGTATAACAGGAGTTCTTGTGCAACATGAAATATCTCCCGTGAATAAATGAAAGATCCAAGGCATAGAAATCAACGAATTGGAAAAGCCGAAAGGAATACTGGTGTTTCAATAGCAGAAAATTAAAGGCACCAGGTTATGAATACTGAAAGAGTTGGCTTCCCTCCTCGAAAGAAGTGTGCCAAAGTCTTTAAACTACATCCAAGTCAACACAGTCTGTAATTTTGTTGTTGTGGGTTTGTCTACTCTCACATGAGAATCAGTACGCTGGATTTTACCTCAAACCTTTTCTATTAGAAAATTCAAGCAACTTTCCAGCATTATTCTGTGTCTTTAAGAACTAGTTCTGTAAGGAGAATACTGGGGGCTCCATGCTCTTTGCAAATCTCTTAGACCAATCCATTTTCGTACCCATTTCTTCTTTTTAGGATTCCGTGCCTCAGTTGGTAAAAACTACACCCTTATAGGATCACTTTGTTGGTATGTTCGGCTGTTAAGACTCCTTTTCTCAAGAACGGGTATAGGTATCAAGTTGAACTGTATGTCAGATACTAAGGTCTACGGTCCCTTGGCCTTATGAAAAATTTATGCTTCTAAGTCAGTGCAATCAAAAGATACGACCATTTACGTCACAAATTTTGACTCTCGCAAACCCACTCCTCAAAACCTATAGGGTACTTCCCGTTGACCTAGAATCATAAACTTTCACAAGAAACAAGGTTTCACAGTACAAGTAAATGAAAAAATCCGAAAATTGTTTTTTGTAACTGTATCAAGTTAAAAGCATATTTTTTTGCCATTTGTTGCCCGTGCATCTGTCTGTCCATGAAGACCTCTTATTCGCAGGAACGGGTACAGGTATCAAGTTGAAATTTATGTCAAATACTGAAGTCTACAGCCATTAGCGATGAAATAAATTGGAGCTTCCAAATCAATGCATTCTAAAGATACGGCCATATATGTCACATACACTCCTGGAAATGGAAAAAAGAACACATTGACACCGGTGTGTCAGACCCACCATACTTGCTCCGGACACTGCGAGAGGGCTGTACAAGCAATGATCACACGCACGGCACAGCGGACACACCAGGAACCGCGGTGATGGCCGTCGAATGGCGCTAGCTGCGCAGCATTTGTGCACCGCCGCCGTCAGTGTCAGCCAGTTTGCCGTGGCATACGGAGCTCCATCGCAGTCTTTAACACTGGTAGCATGCCGCGACAGCGTGGACGTGAACCGTATGTGCAGTTGACGGACTTTGAGCGAGGGCGTATAGTGGGCATGCGGGAGGCCGGGTGGACGTACCGCCGAATTGCTCAACACGTGGGGCGTGGGGTCTCCACAGTACATCGATGTTATCGCCAGTGGTCGGCGGAAGGTGCACGTGCCCGTCGACCTGGGACCGGACCGCAGCGACGCACGGATGCACGCCAAGACCGTAGGATCCTACGCAGTGCCGTAGGGGACCGCACCGCCACTTCCCAGCAAATTAGGGACACTGTTGCTCCTGGGGTATCGGCGAGGGCCATTCGCAACCGTCTCCATGAAGCTGGGCTACGGTCCCGCACACCGTTAGGCCGTCTTCCGCTCACGCCCCAACATCGTGCAGCCCGCCTCCAGTGGTGTCGCGACAGGCGTGAATGGAGGGACGAATGGAGACGTGTCGTCTTCAGCGATGAGAGTCGCTTCTGCCTTGGTGCCAATGATGGTCGTATGCGTGTTTGGCGCCGTGCAGGTGAGCGCCACAATCAGGACTACATACGACCGAGGCACACAGGGCCAACACCCGGCATCATGGTGTGGGGAGCGATCTCCTACACTGGCCGTACACCACAGGTGATCGTCGAGGGGACACTGAATAGTGCACGGTACATCCAAACCGTCATCGAACCCATCGTTCTACCATTCCTAGACCGGCAAGGGAACTTGCTGTTCCAACAGGACAATGCACGTCCGCATGTATCCCGTGCCACCCAACGTGCTCTAGAAGGTGTAAGTCAACTACCCTGGCCAGCAAGATCTCCGGATCTGTCCCCCATTGAGCATGTTTGGGACTGGATGAAGCGTCGTCTCACGCGGTCTGCACGTCCAGCACGAACGCTGGTCCAACTGAGGCGCCAGGTGGAAATGGCATGGCAAGCCGTTCCACAGGACTACATCCAGCATCTCTACGATCGTCTCCATGGGAGAATAGCAGCCTGCATTGCTGCGAAAGGTGGATATACACTGTACTAGTGCCGACATTGTGCATGCTCTGTTGCCTGTGTCTATGTGCCTGTGGTTCTGTCAGTGTGATCATGTGATGTATCTGACCCCAGGAATGTGTCAATAAAGTTTCCCCTTCCTGGGACAATGAATTCACGGTGTTCTTATTTCAATTTCCAGGAGTGTATTTTGATACTCGCGAACTCAGTCATCAAACCTATAGATAATCTATCTACATACATGTTGGGCCTGTTGGTTTAGCGGTAAGGTTAGCTGCCTCTGTAATAAAATAAAATAAAAAAAATCTGAGTGAATGGATCAACGATGAACTTGAATGGGTGTCATGGGACGTCCGCCCCGAAAAAAAAAAAAAAAATTGGTGAAGTGCAAGACTGGAAACCGAGAGGTCGCTGAATCAAATCTCGATCGGACCACTAAGTTTTCAGTTTCATTTTATCTAGCCTTCACCTCTCGAAGCTGTGAGGAGTCACCAGAACAACCCGGTTGGACAACTGGTGTAGGATAAGGACACGCTAGTCACCGAAGTGGCATCCAGCAGAAAAACTTCCACCAGGACACTGAGCCACACGAAATTATTATTGTTGTCTACACACACAATTAAGTTTGTACGGAACTCTCGGAGTGCGACTTCTTCTCGGCCTTGTCCTTTTTTTCTTTTTTTTCCAAAGGCTTTTTTCACCTTTTCCTCGTGACGTGCTCGTGTAGAATGACACGATGGGCAAGAATGGGGGCGAACCGGATCCAGAACAAATCTACGCAGCACATTAAAGAAAGTTGGTCTGGTAGCCGTCCAGATTGAGTGTGGTTTTTAGGCAGTATTCCACGCTCATTTAGCCAAATGCTGGTCTAGTCTACATCTACATCCATACTCCGCAAGCCACCTGACGGTGTGTGGCGGAGGGTAGCTTGAGTACCTCTATCGGTTCTCCCTTCTATTCCAGTCTCGTATTGTTCATGGAAAGAAGGATTGTCGGTATGCCTCTGTGTGGGCTCTAATCTCTCTGATTTTATCCTCATGGTCTCTTCGCGAGATATACGTAGGAGGGAGCAATATACTGCTTGACTCCTCGGTGAAGGTATGTTCTCGAAACTTCAACAAAAGATAATACATACAGAGATTTACACGATTCATAGACAGATGGTACACACGATTTTCCTCTTAGGTCGACCCATCAACTGCCAAGATTCCCATTTGGGGATTTGTCTTTGTAACGGAAATTTTGTATGATTGTGTTGGCAGCAATTACTATCTCTCATTGTCTAGATCCTTGTCAAGCTTGTGCATTGATTATTTGTATGAAGAAGTAAGGTTTTTCAGAGTTGCAAAGTTGAACGTTTTCAAAACAGTGTAAGTTATGTTGCTACGTAAACAAATTCCAACATCTTTGATGGTTTTAGATGATGTTCATCGATTATTTATTTCCAGGGCATTTATTTTACCATGACGGCTCTGCGAATTTCGATTCCCATTTGGGACTCATGGGAGGTTCCGACTAAAACATTTTGTTCTTCTTTTTCCCCAGGCACACTGAGTCACTATAAAGCACTTCCTGTAATGGAAATTGAAGAAGTTCTAAATGACTACAATTTCATTGCTTCTTCTGATCAGGGTGAAGTAAATCAGACCATTGGCATTGTCGAGCTCTTTCCACATCGCGTATAAATGTCTGACTGTGATGATATAGACGAAAATACTCTTCCAGATGATGTGACGGATAATGTGGAAGTTCATACTAATGAAGAAAGGAAGGACGAAGAAAACGCAGTCCATTACAACAAGAAAATGAAAACTAATATCACTTCTAGTTGTACAACAGAAGATGCAACTTACAGTAAAACCTACCCCGATCTAGGAGAAATTGAACAGCGGAAACGCAATTTTGTAGCAGCACTAAAAGGAAAGTCTGCAGCTGAGTGTTTTGTAGAATTTTTTTTATGAACAAATACTGGAATTGATTGCCAGTGAAACTGTCCGATATACTGCACAAGAGAATAATCATAGCTTTGAGTTATTCAATGAATGCATAAAACAGTTCTCAGGTGTACTGCTTTTCACTGGATACCATGGACCCCCATAGGAGCAGTTATGTTGGAATTAAGATGAGGACTTTTATGGAAGGTGTATGAGCCGCAACAGGTGTTTGTAAATCAAGTACCACCTCCATTTCGATGTTAACACACACCTGAACAGAATTCCAAGTGACAAAAGGCATGACTTTTGAAAATTCGTCTCTTGATGGACTTGCTGAATAAGAATTTCAGGAAATTTAAAATTTTTTCTGGTGGTTTGAGCATTGATAAGCAAATGGTTCGATATTATGGACACCATCATCTAAAAAGATTAATTCGAAGGAAACCAGTGAGACTTTGATTCAAATAGTTGGCTATCTGCCGTTCCGAAGTGGTTGCTGTCATCATATGTCAGTCTGTTAATGATTCAAGTGATGTTCCAGTTTTGAGACTTGCCTAATCGGTTTTACTGGATATGATTTCTGTTCTGCAATCTCCTGAACTTCACAAAAACTGTTTTGGCAACTTTTAACTGGTTTCTGTTTGATGAATGAGTTCTGAGAAATGAGAGCAATAGCAACTGGAACTGCCTGAATGAACCAGATGAGTAATTGTCCCATAGAAAGTGAGAACAGAACGAAAAAGAAACAAAGAGGAACATTTGACTAGATCTGAAAAGAACGCGAAGATAATGGCAGTAATGCTTAAAGATAACAATTGTGCAAAATTCTTGTAAAACAGTTAGACAGTGCATGCAGTAAGCCAAGTAAAGAGATGGAGCAAAGCTGAGAATCAAAAAATAAACAGCCACGAATGATAGCAGATTACAACAAGCATATGGAATGAGTGGACAAATTGGACTGGAATGTGCAGAAGTAACACTTGAGAATTCGAGGTAAGAAATGGCCGCTTCCATTGTTCACGTACGTAATAGATCTAGCACTGGTCAACGCCCACATTATCTACTGCCTCCTGTTCCACTGCTCCAATTCAGAAGGATGGTGGCAAAGGTATATGTTGCTCAATCATTCATTGCTTCTGATCCGTCATTCCATCATACCCAATGGCATCCACTTCAAGTGTTTCATGTGAACTCAGGACATCCGAAAATGGATATGTGATCGAACGTACGACATTGGGGAAGCAAATAAAATGTGGAATTTGCAAAGAAAATGCAAAGAACATGTACATTGTGGGACACCGTATTGAATGTTTTGTTGTCTGACACAGAAAATAAAGGAAAATGTAGAAAGAGAGTAGCATGTGTCATGGTCCCTATTTGGATATCGACTAAAATACAGCGTTTATTTCAAGGTTATTTGTTTTTTTTTTTTTTCATTTTACTTTCCTTTTCCCAGTCTCTATGTCAGTCATGCAACTCATAAATAAATGTAGATTGAAGAAAAATATTTGGTAGTTAATGGGTTAATCGACAGCTCTGGTGAGAGGAACAGCATCCATCCACAAAGTTAAAATAAATCTCCGAAACCATGAAAACAGCTGTCCTTGAACGATTGGATAAACTCTGAGGGTCCCATCTCTTACAAGATAAGTTTCGCTACAGTATATATTGTTTCATTTGCCCTCATTCGCCAAAGCAACTTGCAGAGTACATTCTACATCAGTCGACAGTTGACCACCAGCCACACAATGTACGATCGTAGCTCGCCCACTTGTCGTTTCCTCATTAAGCAGAGCTGCTAAATCGCTCACCACTTGACTAAATTACTGGCCCAGTGGTGAAAGCAAGTGCGTACGCTTACTCGTCCTCAGCATGCAATGCAAAATACTGCACTGACCAAACCGGGTTTTCCATAAAGTAGTTGTGATTTTAACGATACGGAATGGTGCTGGAGGTTTTGCTGTGACACCGGCACTTTCCGGGAGCGTCACAAGTGCTGTCCTACACTATCTGATAAAAAATACTTGCACACCTATTAGTGCATATTAATATAGGATATCTCCAGCCTTCGCCTTGATGAAGGCGTTAACTCTGCTGGCGATACTTTCAATGAGCTGTCTGGATATCTGTGGAGGAATGGCAGCCCATTCTTACTCAAGATCCGAAACCAGAGAAGACAGTGATGTTGGACCCTAGGTCTGGAGTGAAGTCGAAGTTATAACTTATTCCAGCGTTGTTTCGTTGGGTTCAGGACGGGATCCGGGACGGTCCAGGCCACTTCAGGGATCTTATAGGCAACAAGCCATTGCCTCAGATTATTTAGCGTATGGCTAATACAGACATATCATAAAATTAAATTACATATACATATGTACATATTGACACACAAGAAACTTAAGTTTGTCTTTACAATTGAATATGCAGTCCTTCAATCCAGCGCACTGCATCTGGAGTTGCTAGCAGGAAGTCCTCTTCAGCACCGTGTTAGGCTCGAATCCTGCATTCACTGACAATGTGGTGAACAGTCTGGTATGGAGCCCCGCACTCACAGGCTGGATTAGGCAGCTATTTCCAATTAAAGAGAGCATCCCCGCATCGGCCATGGCCGGTACGGATTCTGTTGAGAGTAGTCCAGGTCTTGCGTGGTAGGTCGAATCCACTTGGAAATTTAGCACCTGAGAAGATGTTATGCAGGCGCACATCTGTCACTGCTTCCCACCGACCTTTCCATTCTTCGAGAGGTTTGAAATCCTTAGCAACCATGTCAGCAGCATCGCACAGAGTTGGATGGCGTGATTTCAGTCTCTTACGATTTAAAAGTGGTAGGTCGCTACGCACGGGTAGGTTAGAATTCGTGGAGAGCTTGTGGAATTCTCTCATAAGGGCAGTACATCTGCGTACATCAGGAGGCATTATACCGGTTAACAGTAGAAGCCAAAAAACTGGAGTGATCTGATTGCGCCAGATATTATGCGCATTGTCGTATTCAGCTGGGTGTCAACAAGCCTTGTATGATGACTGTTCATCCAGACAGGTGCACAATACTCAGCACTTGAGTACACCAAGCCCAGAGCTGAAGGCCGCAGGGTGATTGCTCCAGATCCCCAGGTAGTTCCGCATAGCTTATGGAGGATGTTGTTTCGAGTCCTCAACTTTTGAGCTAAGTTAAGAAGGTGTTGTTTGAAGCATAGTGTACGGTCCAGGATGACACCAAGATATTTTGGGTTCCAATTATGACGAAGAATTCTGTCTCTGAAACTTACTTCCAGTTTTACGTTCGCCAACCGATTATTTAAATGGGAGCAACAAACTTCTGTTTTACTCATACTGGGTTGGAGTCTCCAGATTTTGAAGTAATTATCCAGTGTAGACAGGTCATTGGTTAGAATCTCTTCTGTTGTCTTCATTTCCTGCTGTCGTACGGCTAGAGCCAGGTCAACGGCATAGCAGTATTTTCTGGACGAAGTGTCAGGTAGATCAGATAGATATAGGTTGAACAGTAATGGTGAGAGAACTGATCCTTGAGGCAATCCGTTGTTCAGCTTCCTCTCCTTACTTATGTTGCTTCCAGTGATTACCTGGAACTTCCGATCGCTTAGCATGCCGTTAATCAGTCGAGCCATTGTTCTGCAGGGTATAATGCGGAGAAATTTGTAGATAAGGCCCTCCCTCCACACAGTGTCGAAGGCGGCAGCTAGATCAACAAACGCCACAGATGTTTTCTGCTTCATTTGGTATCCTGAGTCTATGAAGGATGTGAGAGACAATACTTGGTCGCAGCAGCTACGCCCTGGTCTGTAGCCTGCCTGATCAACTGGAACGTTCTCTAGGATAGCTCTACTTATTCTATTATATACTAGCCTTTCAAAACACTTGTGGCAGCAGCTAAGTAGGGCAATGGGGCGATAGCTTTCTACTATGTTGCTGGGTTTGCCAGGTTTTAGATGATGTTTTATGACAGGGTGGATGGTCATGCTGATACAAACACTCATCATCTATAAACTGTTCTTCTACTATACGCAGCACACACGGCTGTAAAATGAGCTCATATCCTTCCACATTTAGCGTTTTCTTAAGTAGAATAAGCGGACCACATCCTACCCACGAAAAACACTCCCATACCGTAACTCTCCTTCCTCTGTACTTATGTTTGTACTGCACATGATGGCAGGTAAAGTTCTCCAAGCATTTGCCCAACCCAAATACTTCCATCGGACTGCCACAGAGTATAGCGTGATTCATCGCTCCGAATGACTCGTTTCTGTTCATCCGCTGTCCAGTGTCGTCGCTCTTTACACGACCTCAAGGGTCGATTAGCTTTGACCACAGGAACCTGTGGCTTATGAAGAGCTGCTCGATCATTGGACCCCATTATTTTAACTCCCTATGTACAGTCATTGTACTAGCTAGACTACTGGTAGCACTTCAGTTCACGAGGGATTCCTTCCGCTGATTTCATGCGATTTTTTATGATCGCCCTCCTCAATACTCGACGGTTCTTCTGCTTCAATACATGAGGTCTGCATAGTTTTGGTTTAGCTGTGGTTGTTCCTTCGCGTTTTCACTTCACAATCACATCATCAACTGTCTACTTGGACAGCTCTACAACAGTTGAAGTGACCCTGATGTATTTGGTACTCAGGAAGGAGGGAAGGAAGATCTGAGTTTAACGTCCCGTCGACAGCGCGATCACTAGAGACGGAGCATAACCTCCAGTTACGAACGGATGGAGAAGGATATCAGCCGTGCCATTTTCAAGCGGACCATCCCAGCACTTGCCTGTAGCGATTGAGGAAGAATCACGGAAAACCCAAATCTGAATGACCAGACTCTGTTTTGAATCGTCTTCTTACCGAATGCTAGTCCAGTGTACTAACAACTGCGTTATGTCGCTCGGTTAATTACTCAGTGACATCCAATAGTTAGGCCATGTTCGAAATTACAGAGCTGTGCTGACCGAGCCATTCTGCTGTTACTGCTACTCTGCTAATAACAATATACTCCCTACCTCCTTTTCTGCTTGAAGGTCCGTCTTTCGTGGCATCTGGCGGTCAATTCTGCATTACAGAGGAGTCTTCGAAGACTTTTGATGAGATAATGCATTCACTGAGCAATCATTTTCTCAACATTGCACATATTAACAACAGACTAAATAATCACAACGAATAGACACCTATTGGGACGCATCCTGATAATTGCGCTATTCGTGTACAGAGACAAACAGTCAGCGTTTGGATACGCACTTCGATCTCGGTTCTAGATTAGAACATCGACGACAGTGAGTCCCAGACTGCACCGGGTAGGTGTAATCCGTACACTGCTACTTCACTTCCAACGGAACAAGAAGCGACTTACAATTTCTTAAGTTTATAATCAGCAGGTGTGCAATTAGCACTTTGTACTATTCAGTTTACATTATGCAATATTGTTTTCTCTGGTGTATATTATTTATGCCATTGCTGAACTGTTTCCTTTTACATATTAGCATCCATATAACCTAAAATAATATGACTGTAAATGACATGAAAAGTTTCCCATAATGACTTTTCTTGGAGTGCAGTACGTCCTTTAAAAATGTTGTTTTTTTCCAATGAACCGTGCGAAATACCGGACTGTCTCGTTCAGCCCGAATAATAGAGTACTTCTTTGTCGACAGTGATTTGGAAGCAATAAAAAAGGAAGCATCGTGGAATGAAGACACGGAGCAATGGAAGTTACCCGACCTCGTCATCACGCGCACCAGGCTGCCTCCAACAGGTAATGGGGACCTGTTCTTCTCTCTGATTATACTTCATGTACCACTATGTTAACCAAATACTACATGCACATTGCGCTATTTACTTTCAACCATAATTCCACATATTGATATGGTCGCATTACACGTCATTATACACTCTAAGACAAAAAGACAAAGAAAAAGACAATGCACTACGGAGGAATTGTCCGAATGGGACGGAAATCGCTAGATATGATGTACGTATATAGACAAATAAATGATTACAGTTTCACAAAAATTGTATGATTTATTCAAGAGAAAGAATTTCACAAAATTGAGAAAGTAAATAACTCGCTGGTCCACCTCTCTCCCTTATGCATGGCGTTGCTGGATATCCCCCTGAGGGATGACGTGCCAAATTCTGTTCAATTGGCGCGTTAGATCGTCAAAATCCCGAGATGGTTGGAAAGTCCTGCCCATAATGCTCCTTCTCAATTTGGGAGAGTTGTGCTTATTATTGAAAGGACGATCGTATGGTGTATCAAACGAAATTTGTCACTGGTTTGACAATTTATTGATAGGTAGGACGTATCAAGTTATCTCGAATGGAGAGTTATTGACAGAAGTAGAAATAAGTTCAGGTACGCCTCAGGGAGGTGTGCTGAAACCCTTCCCGTTCAAGTTGTACATTCATAAGCTTGAGGACAATATTGACTGCAGCTTCAAACTTTTTGCAGATGATGCGGTTATCTATAATGAAATACCCTCTGAGAAAAGTTATACAAATATTCAGTGGGATGATGATAAGATTTCAAAATGGCGCAAAAATCGGCCACTTACCTTAAATGTTCATAAGTGTAAAATTGTGCAGTTCACAAAATGAAAACACGTAGTACCCTGTGATCGCAATATCAATGAGACATAATACGAAACTTCCTGGCAGATTAAAACTGTGTGTCCGACCGAGACTCGAACTCGGGACCTTTGCCTTTCGCGGGCAAGTGCTCTACCAACTGAGCTACCGAAGCACGACTCACACCCGCTACTCACAGCTTTACTGCTGCCAGTACCTCGTCTCCTACCTTGCAAACTTTACAGAAGCTCTCCTGCGAACCATGCAGAACTAGCACTCCTGAAAGAAAGGATATTGCGGAGACATGGCTTAGCCACAGCCTGGGGGATGTTTCCAGAATGAGATTTTCACTCTGCAGCGGAGTGTGCGCTGATATGAAACTTCCTGGCAGATTAAAACTGTGTGCCCCAGTAAAGCAGGTCCATTGCTAGAATTCTAGAGAAATGCAATCAGAACGCAAAAGAGACTCCTTAAAAAACACTCATGCGACCCATTCTAGAATACTCTTCAAGAATATGGGAGCCTTACCAAATAAGACTAACGAGGCAATTTGGACGTACACAAAGAAGAGCAGCAAGAAAGGTCACAAGTTTGTTTGACCCATGGAAGAGTTACGGTGATGCTGAAGAAATTAAGCCGGTAGTCGCATGAAGATAGATGCACACTGTCCGGAGAGAACCTACTTACAAAGTTTCAAGAACCAGCTTTAAGTGATGAATGAACAGCTAAACAGGGTGAAAAGTATTTAAACCGACGAACTCTGGGAGGTTATAGGCGACATAAAAACAAATTTTTTTCCCTAATGTCATTTTTTCAAAAATAGTTCAAATGGCTCTGAGCACTATGCGACTTCACTTCTGAGGTCATCAGTCGCCTAGAACTTAGAACTAATTAAACCTAACTAACCTAAGGACATCACACACATCCATGCCCGAGGCAGGATTCGAACCCGCGACCGTAGCGGTCACGCGGTTCCAGACTGAAGCGCCTAGAACCGCACGGCCACACCGGCCGGCTGTCATTTTTTCCTATGAGGAGTATTTACACCGGTGGAGGAAGATTTCTCTGGCCACAAATTAATTAAACCAACAAAAAAGTCCAGAGGGGACACATCTGGGGATCGAGCAGGCCATGGTACAGGACCCCCTCTGCCAATCCACGTTTCTGGGAACCGTCAGTCCAGGAATCGACGCACATGACGACTGAAATGTGCCGGCGCCCCGTCATGCTGGAACCACATGCGTTGCCTTGTAGGAGCGGGATGTTTTCCTGCAATTCTGGCAATGCTCTGGCGAGGAAATTGTAATAGTTCCTGCCCTTTAATGGCCTAGGTAGCATATACGGCCCAATTAAACAGTCCCCAATAACACCGACCCACACATTAACGAAGAACCGCACTTGATGAGCGCTAGTAACTGTGGCAAGTGGGTTATCCTCACTCCAAACATGCGAATTGTGCATGTTGAAGACTCCATCATGCCCGAAAGTTGCTTCATTGGTAAACAACACAGAGGATGGAAATGTAGGATGCATTTCTCAGTGTCCCAGGTACCACCGTCAAAACTGTGCTCTGGGTGGATAATCAACTGGTTCCAGGTTGTGGACACGCTGTAAGTGAAATGGACGTAACAATTGTTCTCGAAGGACTGTTCGTACATTCGTCTGATTCGTCCCCATGTTATGTGCAATTGCACGAGTGCTAATTGAAGGATCGCGCTCCACATGCTGCAAGCGAGCTTCCTCAAATTACAGCGTTCTTACCGTGCGACGGCGTCCCTGTCCAGGTAATCTGCTAAATGAGCCGGTCTCACGCAGACGTTGGTACACAGCAGCAAAGGTCGCATGATGCGGGATACGGCGATTAGGATATTGTTGTTGATAAACCCGCTGTGCAGCTTGTCCGTTGTGGTGCGGTACGTAGTACGCACCAAGCATGTCAGTGTACTCACTCTAGGTGTATCGCTCCATTAGTAAACAGAGACAATGCACTACTACACTGGTGGACAGCAGTTGGCTACAACTGGAGAGCGTAATACGCCCTCTAACAACTGAAGATCGTAATACGGCCTCTAACAACTGAAAAGCGTAGTACGGCCTCCACCGGTTTAAATAATCCTCATAGGAAAAAATGACATTAGGGAAAAATATTTGTTTTAATGTCCCCTACAACCTTCCAGAGTTTGTCGGTTTAAATACTTTTCACCCCGTACTTCAATCCCCTACATACTGTTCCCATAGGGATCGTGGAGCAAGATTAGACTAATTGCAGCCTGTGCAGAGGCATTCAAGCAATCATTCCTTCTGCATTGCATAGGTGTACGAAACGGAAAACAAAATCGTCTGAACAGGCCTTGGAGCCCCAACGATACCGACCGGCCGCCGTGTCATCCTCAGCCCCGAGACACCATCGTATGTGGATACGGAGGGGCATGTGGACAGCACACCGCTCTCCTGGCTGTTGTCAGTGTTCGTGACCGGTGCCGCTACCTCTAAATCGAATAGATCCTCAATTGGTGTCACAAGGGCTGAATGCACCCCACTTTCTAACGGTACTCGGCAGGCCCGGACGGTGACCCATACAAGTGCCAGCCAAGCCCGACAGCGTTTAACTTTGGGGATCTGACGGTAACTGGTGTTACCACTGCGGCAAGGCTGTTCGTGTATGAAACGGAAAGAAGTCCTAATAACTGGTACAAGGGGATTTACCATATGCCTTGCACGTCGCAATGGTTTGCACAGTATGGATGTACTAGGGAGTGCCAGAAAGTAATGCCTCCGAATTTTTTATGCAAAAGCTCGTAAAGTTTTTTAAAAACATCTTATTAAAATTCTGCATATTTATTCGTCATGACTACATATTTATTTTTCAGCATAACCACCCTGGCGACGAACACAATTTTCCCACCGAAACACTGGTTTGTTGATACCGTCACTTTCTTTATAGAGCCGCAACGTCACCTCTGTTTTCATCCCTTCATAACCATCAAAGTGAAGTCCTCGAAGGTGTTCGTTAAGTTTGCTCTCTTGTTTTCGGACTCAAAATGGTGAACTCAGCTTTCATGACCCATCACAATGTTGTTAAGGAACCCGTCACCTTCACCCTCAAGCCGCTAAAGTAATTATTGACAGATGTCGAATATCTTCTGTTTCATGTCGGAGTGGGCATTTGAGGCACCCAAAGTGCACACAGTTTTCTGTGCCGCAATTGTGTAATGATGGCCTCGTGATACCCACACTTACGTGAGATCTGTATCTCTGTTATCCGATGATTTTCTGTGATGAATTCGTTAACACGATTATGATTAGTTTCATCGGCTGCCTTGCGCTGTTGGCCACTCCGAGCTCTGTCGTACATGTTGTGGTTAGCACCACCGTGTCCTTCATCACGAGCACGAACAACCCAACATCACACAATACTGATGTCGATACAATAATCACGGTTCACAGCTTTCATTCTTTTATGGATTTCAATTGGAGGCGCGTTTTCTGCAGTTAGAAACTGGATGACAGTACGCTGTTTCTCACTCATCGACATAGTTACGTTACATATCGCCATTTTACACGCTACAATTCGGAGCCCTCTAGCGGTAGAAGGTTGCAACTTGCATCGGCGAAGCAGGAAAGACGACAGAGTAATATGCGTGACATTTAATACCTCTGCCGTACTGAGAACAGAATAAAAAAAAAAGGCATTACATTTTAGACGTAGAAGGCATTTTCCGCGAACGCTATCGGTGCTTGGACTGCTAGTTAATAGCGCGCACTACATGGAACTGGAAAGTCACTGTGCCTTTTCACATGACCAAGTTAGTTCCCACTACTGCCAGCTCCGCAGTAAAATGTAAATGTCGTGTGACTAGGGGCTCCCGTATCCATAACACGGATTCCTACACCTTCAACCACTCAGCTGGTGTGCCCCAAGGTTCTGTCCTCTCCCCTCTTCTTTACCTTCTATATACGGCGGACATGCCGCCGCCTTCACCCCCAGTCCACCTTCTCCAGTACGCCGATGACACCGCCTTCCTTGCCCTCGCCCCCAGCCTGCAACGCTCCCAGCACCTTCTCCAATCCCATATTGACTGGTTCACCACTTGGTGTAACCAGTGGCTGCTCAAGGTCAATCCTTCCAAAACCCAGGTAATCATTGTAGGCAAAATCACCCCTTCCTTCCGCCTCCTTGATTTTTATATCACCATCTATGGCCATCCCATTCATTTCACCTCAAGTACCTTGGTGTCACCCTTGACCATCGCCTTTCCTGGAACCCCCATCTCTGGACGATTCAAGTCAAGGCACATTCCCGACTCCGCCTCCTCAAACTCCTTTCTGGCCGCACATGGGGTCTGGACCCCTCCACCATCCTCCACACTTATGAATCCCTCTTCCGCCCCATCCTCTGCTATGCCCATCCCGCCTGGATCTCCACCCCTCCCACCTACTATAAGTCCCTCCAAATCCTTGAACGCCCTGCACTCTGCCTTGCCTGTCGCATCCGTCTCCCATCCCCTATGCGAATCCTATATGACTTGATTCCCTTCCCTCGCCTTCTCCTTTTCCTCGAATGGATATGGATCCTTTACACCTCCCACAAGCTCAATCCCCCACACCCACTTGTCTCTCCCATCCTCGCCCATCCCGCTGCCGCGCCTGTACTCTTGCATCCCACCAGCTCTCCATCTTGACACCCTCCATACCCTTTCCCAAGGTGGTTTCCGCCAACTCCCCTTCCCTGATGATGTCCTTGTCCTGTCCATCTACCCCTCATACCAGCTCTGACTCTCCCCTTCTGTTCCCCCCTTTTCCCCCCTGGGCTTCCTCTCTCCCTCCTCACCTTCCTTTCCCCCCCCCTCCTCTCTCCCATGTCTCCCGCTTCCCCCCTTCTCCCCGGATTTCCAATCCTCCCCCCTCTCTCCTCACCAACACTCTCCCTTCTTTCTCCCACTGGCTTCCCCCCCCCTTCCCCCCTTCCCGCCTTCCTACCTCTCCCTTTGACCTGGAGGCAGCCCCCCCCCCCACGTCAGTGTGAGAGCTTCGCCGATTATCTTCGCCAGTGTTTTCCGTGCATCAGTGTTTCTCCGTTTGTGTACAGTGTCTTCTTCAGTGTTTTCTACTACGTTCGTGTCTCCACCTGGACATCTTCATCAGTTTTCAATTGGTGCCACGCTTCATTACAGTGTCTTCCGCCAAACGACTTCTGATTTCTTGTGCAGTGTTCATCTCGTGTTTAGCCTGTTTTTTATGTTTCCTATGCCTTCCGTGTATTTATGTTGTGTCTTTTGGCCGAAGAGCGGCGTATGTAGGCCACTGCCGGCCCGCCTCACCTGAGACATGAAATCACAATAAAGTAAAAAAAAAAAAAAAAAAGCCTCCCGTTGGGTAGACCGTTGTTATTCTGTCGCGCTGACCACTCAGCTACAGGGGGCGGACAGCTCCGCAGTTAGCTTTGTCGAATAATATATAACAGTAGCGTTCGTCTCTTATACAACCTGAACAGACTTACCTCTGTCAGTACTGAAACTGAGTGTGAGAGCGTCAGAGCGCGGTGTGTGTTCTGACAGGTCTGCAGCCTAACGGCATCAGCCTGCGGACGTCGTCGGCGGCGTGGTCGCCCAGCGGCTCGTCCAGAGGCAGCTCCACGGCCAACGAGTCCAGCCACTCCACGTCGCCTCCCATCCTCACCAGATCACCCGAGTTCGTCGAGCCGGACAACAAGGTTGTCTTGCAGGTACGTCGCACTATAACAGTTTAAAAGTCTAAACGAAAACCACGTGTCCAGTTACACTGAAGTGCCAAAGAAACTGTTATAGGCGTGCGTATTCAAATACTGATATATGTAAACAGGCATACGGCGCTGCGGTCGGAAACGCCAATATAAGAAAACAAGTGTCAGGCCCAGTTGTTAGACCGGTTACTGTCGCTGCAGTGGCAGGTTATCAATATTTAAGTGAGTTTCAACGTGGTGTTATAGTCGGCGCACGAGGGATGGGGCACAGTATCTCTAAGGTAGTGATGAAGTGGGGATTTTCCCGTGCGACCATTTCACGAGTGTACCGTGAATATCAGGAATCCGGTAAAACATCAAATCTCTGACGTCACTGCGCCGGAAAAAGATCCTGCAAGAACGGTACCAACGACGACTGAAGAGAAACGTTCAACGTGACAGAAGTGCTACCCTTCCGAAAATTGCTGCACATTTCAATGCTGGACCTTCAACTAGTGTCAGCGTGCGAACCATTCAACGAAACATCATCGATATGGGCTTTCGGAGCCAAAGACACACTCCTGTACCCTTGATGACTGCACGACACACAGCTTTACGCCTCGCCTCTGCCCGTCAACACCGACATTGGACTGTTGATGACTGGAAACATGTTACCTGCTCGTACGAGTCTCGTTTCAAATTGTATCGAGCGGATGCACTTGTACGGGTATGGAGACAACCACATGAATCCATGGACCCTGCATATCAGCAGGGGACTGTTCAAGCTGGTGGAAGCTCTGTAATGGTGTGGGGCGTGGGCAGTTGGAGTGGTGTGGGACCCTTGATACGTCTAGATACGGCTCTTGTCAGGTGACACGTTCGTAAGCATCCTGTCTGATCACCTGCATCCATTCATGTCCATTGTGCATTCCGACGGACGTGGGAAATTCCAGCAGGATAATGCGACACCCCACACGTCCAGAATTGATACAGAGTGGCTCCAGAAACACTCTTCTAAGTTTAAACACTTCCGCTGGCCACCAAACTCCCCAGACATGAACATTATTGAGCATATCTGGGATGCCTTGCAAGGTGCTGTTCAGAAGCGATCTCCACACCCTCGTACACTTGCGAATTTAAGGACAGCCCTGCAGGATTCATGGCGTCAGTTCCCTCCAGCACTACTTCAGACATCAATCAAGCCTATGTCACGTCGTGCTGCGGTACTTCTGCACGCTCGCGGGGGTCCTACACGATATTAGGCAGGTGTACCACTTTCTTTGGCTCTTCAATATACTTGGTAGAAATAAGAGAAATTGTACCCCGAGGAATGGCTGTGCTCTAAGAAAACCACATTTTTGTCAGATATTCAAAAAGCGTGTGTAAAAACACTAAATATTGTTTCTATCTGTTTCACACAAGCAAGAAAAATGTCGCAAGACAGGTACCAACACTGCTAATGAATGACCATGTATTGTACTACAAATTGTTTAACCTAGGTAATATAATATCAGGAATATCTGGATATGTAACTAATATTTCGACTCCGTTTTCAAGCCTGAACAAAGGGGCGCAGCGGTTATTACAATGGACTCGTATTTGGTTCCCATAGTACTAAAATCTCTATCTGGTCATCCAGATCTGCTATATACTTTCTTTAAATTGCTTGAGTTAAATGACAGCATGATACCTTTCAAAATATAGTCGTTGACGGGACGTTAAACACTAGTCTCCCTATCCCTTATTTTTATGATCGCAGAAGTTCCCTACTGTGGACAGGCACTCTATGAAAAAAAAAAGGTAGCTACGTCTGAAATAGTATCAGTGACGACAAGAACTGTCATATTATACGCATAAACAGATCAGTGAGAAATATGTCCAATGCAGACAGTAATGTGCAGTGTCCATCTGTTTGGGTCTCAGTCTCCACAAGTCTGTTCAGATTCTCATTAATCATGTTGCCCATTCCTCTCTTAATGCTAAGTATTTGTATATACCAAAAAATCCGAAATGGTAGCATCCACTGCGAGGGACGCACATGACAGTGTTCCATGTGTGTTTGATGCGACTCCAGTTTCAAAATATACACTCGTGAGCAAATACACTGATCGTCATAAACAAAAAGCTGCACCCAGAGGACAAGGCGGGTTTTGATCATTGTTGGCAGCCAGGTAGGTGAAGCTACACGTACCAAATGATTACATTTTCAATTTTGAAGGACCAACATTTATTGTGCTAAATGGCTAAAAAAAGTACGTATACACTGAGGTGGTAAAAGTCATTGGATACCTCCCAGTATCGTGTCGGACCTGCTTTTGCCCGGTGTAGCTCACAACGCTATGTGGCATGGACTGAACAAGTCGTTGCAAGCCCCTACAAAAATACTGACCCATGTTGCCTCTGTAGCTATCTGTAATTTCGAAAGTGTTGCCCATGCAGGATTTTGTGCTCTAACTGATCTCCCGATTATGTCTCACAAACGTTCGTTGGGATTCATTTCGAGCTATCTGGGTAGCCAAATCATTGTCTCTCATTATCCAGAATGTTCTTCAAACCACTCACGAACAGTTGTGGCCCAGTGGAATGGTGCATTGTCACCCACAAAAATGAAATCCATGAATGGCTGCAAATGGTCTCCAAATCGCCAAACATAACCATTTCCAGTTAATGATCGGTTCAGTTGGACCAGTAGACCCAGTCAGTTCCATGTTAACTCAGCCCACACTAACCACCAGCTTGTAAAGTGCCTTGTTGACAACTTGGGTAGCGTCTGCCCCACACTCGAACCCTACCATCAGCTCTTACCAAGTGAAATCGGGACGAATCTGATCAGACCACGTTTCCAAGACCTCTAGAGTCCAACAGATATAGTCACGAGCCCAGGAGAGGCGCTGCAGGCGATGTCGTGCTGTTAGCAAAGTCTGTCGTCTGTTGTAATAGCCCATTGACGCCGAATTTCACCACGCTGTCCTAGCGGAGAAGTTCGTCGTACGTCCCATATTAATTTCTGCAGTTATCTCACGCAGTGTTGGTTGTCTGTTAGCATTGACAGCTCTACGCAAACACGACTGCTCTCGATCCTTAAGTGATGGCAGTCGGCGACTGCGTTGTCCATGGTGAGAGGTAATGCCTGAAATTAGGTATCCTCTGCATACTCTTGACACTGTTGATATCAAAATATTGAATTCCGAAATGGAATGGCCCATGCATCTAGCTCCAGCTATCATTCCGCGTTCAAAGTCTGTTCATTCCCGCCGTCCGGCCATAATCACGTCGGAAATCTTTTCACATGAATTACCTGAGTGCAAATGAAGGCTCTGCCAATGCACTGTCGTTTTATGCCCTTTGTACGTGATGCTACCACCATTTGTATATGTGCATATCTCTATCCCATGACTTCTGTCACCTCAGTGAAAGTACGGCGTCGGGCTTCTATGGTTGTGGAGACAAGATTGCAGACATCGTGTCATGGAGTTGAACAGGTCTAGTGAGTAGTCCTGTGATATTCCATCCCATGCCGCTTGCACCTGAGGGCGCAGTTTCCGCAGATAGGTGGATGCTACCACCATCTGTATATGTGCATATCTCTATCCCATGACTTTTGTCACCTCAGTGAAAGTACGGCGTCGGGCTTCTATGGTTGTGAAGACGAGATTGCAGACATCGTGTCATGGAGTTGAACAGGTCTAGCGAGTAGTCGTGTGATATTCTATCCCATGCCGCTTGCACCTGAGGTCGCAGTTCCCGCAGATAGGTGGATGCTACCACCATCTGTGTATGTGCATATCTCTATCCCATGACGTTTGTCACCTCAATGAAAGTACAGCGTCGGGCTTCCACGGTTGTGAAGACAAGATTGCAGACATCGCGTCATGGAGTTGACCAGGTCTAGTATGTAGTCTTGTGATATTCCATCCCCTGCCGCTTGCATCTGAGGGCGCAGTTCCCGCAGATTGGTGGATGGAGGGGGAGTCCTGATGGTACGCTTCATGGGACCCCACACGTTTTTAATCAGGGAGAGATCAGGTGATGCCGCTGGCCGTGGCAAAGTATTCACAGCTACAAGGTAGACTCGGGAGATGGCAGTGGTATGACGATGAGTGTCATCCTGTTGAAATAGGGCATGGGCGTGGGCGTCCACAAACGGAAGAACCACTGGATGCAGGATCCCATTCAGGTACCATGTGGCTGCCACGGAGACCGTTAGGAACACTAACAGTGAATGGGTGTCATAGGATATCGCTTCCCACACCACACCAGCGTAGTACCTGCCACCTAAAGGGTTCCCCATCTGAATCTGGTCTATGGCAGGTACTGAATTAAAAATACAAATAATGCCTCTTCCCCTCTTACAACAATACAACACTTAAAAAAATAATTGTTTATGTAACAGCTCGATGCAAATGGAAGTCCCGTTGAATCAAAATATTCTCGTTCGTCTCATGAAGGGAACTGCAGTTTGCTCTTTTCGAACAGATATGTCCTTCTTGTCGCATCTCTATCCGTAAATGCTCTCTCGGTTGCAACATGGCACATCACAGAGATTATTAAACTCACATGAATAATTAAAACATCGTATTTCTTAACAGCTATTCCCAGCATAAAATCGTGGCTCACTTGAGACGCAAATGTCACTAATAATGATTCTATTTATAATTAATTTCATAGCAGGTCGTCAAATTAAATGGTCCATTCAAGGCTTGATTATTTCTGTTCGTTTTATTTCGTTCTCGTGAACATAACTGTAGTGACATTACTCGCCGCACAGCTTGCAGCTCGACAATATGACAACAAATTTCCATATGCACGAATGCTTACCGTTTGTTCCCATTCAAACTACACGATATAAATCGTATGACAATCTGCCGTGTTAGTGATTCTGAAGGAGAGTTTAACACTCATTGTCCCCAGCGCACTAGCTCTTGTTGTCTTATGGATTCGCGTGGCAGTGACTACTATTGATTCTCACACGTAAGGTCAGAGTTGAACGTTCTGTTGACATAGAGGTCCTTAGTTACCCAACACTAGCTTTGGACTGGATAGGGATGCGGAACGAAGTGAGCGTGGCCTTGCTGAAGAGTCCGCCTGACAGCCTGAAACCTAAATCCAGATTATCCGAAGAGAATTTGAACCCCATTTCTCCTGGATGTAGTTCAAATGTCAATCTTACTTCTTCCTCCTCCTGGGCGTGTAGGAAAGTGAAACATCCAGCCTCCATAGTGGAACTCCAGGCCCACTCTAGTTCACTTTGAACACTGGTCATAAATAAATTTTATTAGCCGGTATTTGGTTGGCGAGGGGAGAAGAGGTGGTACTGTACAGTTCATAATTACACTCTAGGCCGAATTCCTGGTTTAAATTCAAAAACATCTGCTCAGTGTCTCATAGAGTGAAGGTATGTAACACTATTATTAGTGATCGACCCATCAGCTGGGAACATTATTCTCTGTGGCTCCCCGGGTATTCTTCGCGAAGAGAAGGCTATGTGCCGGCAATGGATTTCACCCTCCCGCTTCTGAGATATGTCACCTCTCAGGTGAAGAGGTCAGTCGGCGTCGAGGTTGGACACGCGAGGCAATGACGCTATAAGTTCAAATGGTCCAAATGGCTCTGAGCACTATGGGACTTAACATCTATGGTCATCAGTCCCCTAGAACTTAGAACTACTTAAACCTAACTAACCTAAGGACAGCACACAACACCCAGTCATCACGAGGCAGAGAAAATCTCTGAACCCGCCGGGAATCGAACCCGGGAACCCGGGCGTGGGACGCTATAAGTATCACAGGGAACCCCCTGAGTGCGACGTAGCAAAAGGTCAATGATGTTTACGGCATTCGATGCCCCACATATTTTCTCCCATGCAACCACAATATTGGCTGCTAATGGCAACAGGGGGTGGGACTGGAGGTATCCAATCGTGAGCACAGCATGAGGCTACGGAGCGTATTTGAACTGCTTAGTCGACGAGTAACTCACATCAGTGTTACAGTGCTGCTGGTGTTGATACAAAGCAGAGCAAGAGCAACGGTAAACGAAGCAAACATTGCATTATATCTACGACAACAGTTGCCGAAGTTGACATTTCGTCAGAAAGAAGCTCAAGGAATTTCGCAGAGTGAAAAAGAAGTGGCAGATGAAGTATTAGCGTTTCTGCAAGTTGAGTTAGTGGAATGTGTGGTGTCGTATACAACGATGACGATACGAGCTTAACAAGTGAAAGTGGTACTGAAACAGACCTGAGCGATGTAGTTCATCGCCGGCCGCGGTGGTCTAGCGGTTCTAGGCGCTCAGTCCGGAGCCGCGCGACTGCTACGGTCGCAGGTTCGAATCCTGCCTCGGGCATGGATGTGTGTGATGTCCTTAGGTTAGTTAGGTTTAAGTAGTTCTAAGTTCTAGGGGACTGATGACCACAGATGTTAAGTCCCATAGTGCTCAGAGCCATTTGAACCATTTGATGTAGTTCATCATCCTTGTCGGATAAGGAGCCAGAAATCCCGTCTCCAGTGAAACATAGTAAAGAACAATTGTTGTCCAAGGAGCAGGTACTAAACATAATTACACACATGGAAGATCATCCACAACACATTAAAAAAACAATTATCAACAGATTACGAATAAGTCCACAGCAATATGACCCTGTAGTACATAAGAAAAACTACAGATACTCAAGGGAGGACAAGGCGCACTTGTTACAAAAACTGGTGTTTGCGCGTTTCAAAGATGCTGGATACAATCTACAGGATGTGCATGATAGTGACCTACTACGTTATGCACATCAAATTGCGTGCGAAATAGATTAAATTGATTTCTAGGGAAGCAAAGGATGGTTGCATAACTTCATACAGTGCTACAGAATTGGAAGACGTAAGACAACGAAATTTCAAACAAAGCGTCAACTTGACGATGCACAGCAAACTGCAGAATCGGCCCGAAAATTTGTAAATGAGATAAACAAACTTATCCCATCGCTCATTGGGGAATTTGTTTTCAAATCCGACCAGTTGGAATTTGAAGAGGAAATGCATATGAAAGGAACCCCGGTAATCAGAGGTACCGAGTCCGCCCCAGGTAGCTGAATGGTCAGCGCGACAGAATCTCAATCCTAAGGGCCCGGGTTCGATTCCCGGCAGGGTCGGAGAGTTTCTCCGCTCAGGCACTGGGTGTTATGTTGTCCTAATTATCATCATTTTATCCCCATCGACGCGCAAGTCGCCGAAGTGGCGTCAAATCGAAAGACTTGTACCCGGCGAACGGTCTACCCGACGGGAGGCCCTAGTCACACGACATTTACATTTAAAGGTACCGAGAGAGTTGTGTCAACATCATCTAACATCAATGGCTTAACGGACTCGTATACAATTATGCTGACTGTTAGTCCGGATAGTAAAATGGTTCAAATGGCTCTGAGCACTATGGGACCCAACTGCTGAGGTCATAACTTAGAACTACTTAAACCTAACTAACCTAAGGACATCAAACACATCCATGCCCGAAGCAGGATCGAACCTGCGATCGTAGCGGTCGCGCGGTTCCAGACTGCAGCGCCTAGAACCCCTCGGCCACTCCGGCCGGCAATCCGGATAGTAAATTGGCTGGAAACTTATTTATTATGCTACGGAAAGTTGGGGGTGCTTTGCCCCCTACGATTCTTTCTCGTGTGTGTGATGTTGCAAGGGCAGTAGGAAATATTTACGTCACAGCAAGCAAGAGTGGGAAAATGGGCGTAGGAGAACTACAGTTAAAGTATGAGCACGCCGGCCTCTGTGGCCGAGCGGTTCTAGGCGCTTCAGTCTGGAACCGCGCTGCTGCTACGGTCGCAGGTTCGAATCCTGCCTCGGGTAAGGATGTGTGTGGTGTCCTTAGTATAGTTAGGTTTCAGTAGTTCTAAGTCTAGGGGACTGATGACCTCAGATGTTTAAGTCCCATAGTGCTTGGAGCCATTTTTTTATGAGCACTGCTTTTGGTCAATAGCTGGTCAAAATGCCTTTCTGTTGCTTGATTCCTGGTTTCTGCATAAAAATCATACTCCTTTAGGGCAAACTATCCCTCCTGAAAAGTGTGTAACGTTGCAATTCATACCACTTGGAACTACTGGAAAAATTCAAGCTCTGGATGTTTGTTTTTCCGTGCCTATAAAACGTATTGTTGCACTATCTGCAGTTATGCCTTAAAGGCTAGCCAGTTTCACGAAAAGCTCCACGACAAACTGTTTCGTATTCGTTTGCATGCCATCATATTCCATCAGTTCTCATTACCCCGTTACACTAATATGATTCTATATGCAGTAATAGTGGATAGCTAGCTGAACGTCCTGCACGGTTTGTGACTCCCAAGGAGTCGACCGTGATGGTGCGAAGCTTTGCGATCACTGTGGCTCGCCATTTTTCATTCGGTGTTTATGGTGCAAGTTAATGATTTGTTTCGAACATTTTATGAATACGACGATGTCTATTTTGTGAAGTGTAATACATGCATCCCATAGAACGTTGATCTCTGCACTTCCCGCACACTCATTTTCTGTCGACCTCCTGATGCACACGGTGAATCACTAGCAGCTAATATTCTTCCTGTCGCAACTGTTAACACAACACTTTCTAGCGGTCTTACTAAAGACTAGACTTGCGACCTCGCATTCCACGGGTTATTTGTAAGATGTCGAGCTCCGAGGGCTGATGAGTGATCCAGTCTTACGCCCGAAGTCATCAGTGAAACAGCGGTACCTGTAGATTTTATTAACGTGACTGCTAAAATGAATAATGTCTACACCGGCGACGCCGGCCGCTGCGGCCGAGCGGTTCTAGGCGCTTCAGTCCGGAACCGCGCTGCTGCTACGGTCGCAGGTTCGAATCCTGCCTCCGGCCTATGGGACTAAGCCTATGGGACTGATGACCTCAGATGTTAAGTCACATAGTACTTAGAGCCGTTTGTTTTTCTTCACCGGCGTGTGTGAAACGGGCCGGGCAGCTCGCCCAGGCGCCCGCAAGGCATGCTGGACACACATCTCCTTCAGCTGATGTAGCTTGCAGCAGGTCAGGCACGCTGCCTGCATAGAGTACCGTAAAGGGGCCCTGCGAGCAGGCCGGCGGACGCATTTCTTTGAATAGGATGTGCCTCAAGAACTCTGGAAGCTCTTCATTCACATACACTACTGGCCATTAAAATTGCTACACCAATAATAAATGCAGATGATAAACGGGTATTCATTGGACTAATATATTATACTAGAACTGACATGTGACTACATTTTCACGCAATTTGGGTGCATAGATCCTGAGAAATCAGTACCCAGAACAACCACCTCTGCCCATAACAACGGCCTCGATACGCCTGGGCATTGAGTTAAACAGAGCTTGGATGGCGTGTACAGGTACAGCTGCCCATGCAGCTTCAACACGAGAACACAGGTCATCAAGAGTACTGACTGGCGTATTGTGACGAGCCAGTTGCTCGGCCACCATTGACCAGATGTTTTCAGTTGGTGAGAGATCTGGAGAATGTGTTGGCCAGGGCAGAAGTCGAACATTTTCTGTATCCAGAAAGGCCCGTACAGGTCCTGCAACATGCGGTCGTGCACTATCCTGCAGGGATCGAATGAAGGGTAGAGCTACGGGTCGTAACACATCTGATATGTAACGTCCACTGTTCAAAGTGCCGTCAGTGCGAACAAGAGGTGACCGAGACCTGTAACCAATGGTACCCATACCATCACGCCGGGTGATACGCCAGTATGGCCAAACACGGATGCGACCATCATGATGCTGTAAGCAGAACCTGGATTCATCCGAAAAAATGAAGTTTCGCCATTCGTGCACCCAGGTTCGTCGTTGAGTACACCATCGCAGCCGCTCCTGTTTGTAATGCAGCGTCAAGGATAACCGCAGCCATGGTATCCGAACTGATAGTCCATGTTGCTGCAAACGTCGTCGAACTGTTCGTGCAGATGGTTGTCGTCTTGCAAACGTCCCCATCTGTTGACTCAGGGATCGAGACGTGGCTGCGCGATCCGTTACAGCCATGCGGATAAGATGTCTGTCATCTCGACTGCTAGTGATACGAGGCCGTTGGGATTCAGCACGGAGTTCCGTATTACCCACCTGAACCCACCGATTCCATATTCTGCTAACAGTCATTGGATCTCGACCAACGCGAGGAGCAATGTCGCGATACGATAAACCGCAATCGCGATAGGCTACTATCCGACCTTTATCAAAGTCGGAAACGTGATGGTACGCATTTCTCCTCCTTACACGAGGCATCACAACAACGTTTCACCAGGCAACGCCGCTCAACTGCTGTTTGTGAATGAGAAATCGGTTGGAAACTTTCCTCATGTCAACACGTTGTAGGTGTCGCCACCGGTGCCAACCTTGTGTGAATGCTCTGAAAAGCTAAACATTTGCATATCACAACGTCTTCTTCCTGTCGGTTACATTTGCGTCTGTAGCACGTCATCTTCGTGATGTAGCAATTTTAATGGCCAGTAGTGCAGATACTCCACAGGCCACCGTACGGTGCTTGGAGGATACCCTGAACCACTACGAGTCATTTTCTATTCCACTCGCAAATAGAGCGAGGGAATAACGACCATCTATATGCCTCCGTATGAGCCCTAATTTCTGGTATCTTATTTTCGTGGTCCTTACGCGCAATGTATATTGGCGGCAGTAGGAATCGTTCGGAAGTCAGCTTCAAATGCCGGTTCTCTTATTACTACGTCGCCTTTCCTCCAGGGATTCCCATTAGAGTTCCCGAAGCATCTCTGTATCACTTACGTGTTGTTCGACCCTACTCGACACAAATCTCGTTGCCCGCCTCTGAATTGCTGCGATGTCTTCCTTCATTCCGACCTGGTACAGATCCCAAACACTCGAGCAGTATTGAAAAATGGATAACACTAGCCACCTATATGTGGTCTCCTTTACAGACGAACTACATTTTCCTAAAATTCTCCAAATAAACCGAAGTCGACCATTCACCTTCCCTACCTGTACCTTCCTACAGTCACTCAACTTCGACATCTTACCGTAAACCATAGCGTCATCAAAAGGATGCGCCCTTAGATCTGCACCCACATCAACTTCCCGGACGACGGTTGTTGGGAAGTCGAAAGCGCAAGGCTCCGTTGGCACACACAGCGTATAACCAGGAAGACGGTACACGTACAGCCTTGTATGCGGCACTCAGCTGCCCACCCAGCAAGTAGAAGATGGCAGCTTGTAATCAGTCGGTTTGGCCCTTCACCAGAGAAAGGCCCAGTATGTCCGCATCTTCTAGCAGTCACGGCTGTGACTCATCAGTAGCGGCAGCGTGGATCGGTGAAGTCTAAGGCTGCTGTCTCTTAGCTGAAGTCTTCGAAAAGGCAGCACATCACGGGTCGCCAGTAACTAACGAGACTGTGATTTCGTCGGGATCGGTGATGCAAACGCTGAGGACGAGATGTCTGAACCACGAGTATTTAAAGCCAAACATCGCGTCAAATTGTAGCAGAGGTGTCAGCTGCCCTCTCTGCGGCGTTGTGTCTCAATTATGGACGGTTTTCCCTGTCTCTGCATTTCTAACCAGTACTAGAATGCCTTGGAGTGGCGGAGCTCGGATGTTTCATTTTATTGCTCCGTACTGTCCAGTTTTCAGAACGAATTTCTGGATGCTGTCACACTGCAGCGTTTGCGCTCCTTGCTGTGGCTTTGCTCGCTGCGTGGAAATGAATCGTAAGCGTTGCACTGCTTTTGCAACATTGGCACTTTGCTCTAGATTATGACTGTGACACACGGACTGAGTCGGACTTGGTTCTCTTACCATAGCCTTGAAAATTTATTAGTGCACCCGGGGACAGGGTTTGTGTGTAAAAATACACACAGAGTCACCTGCGCGATACAGTTACACTTAAGGCACAATCCATCCAAGTGGTGTCAATTAAGAATAGCTTGGACTATGCTGTGAGCAACATGTTCCTTAGTTGACGAGGTCAGAATTTTGTAGGGCTGTGTGAGCAATTGTAGCGAAATCTGCCAATATTTATTCTCATCATGACCATCAGCATCCGAAGTTTTGATGATGTAAACGTCATCCATTATATTAATAACTATTTGTACATTACCCCAGAACATGGACATAAGAGACGTGTTAAAAAGCAACGGGAATTTTTGCTTTTTGGAAAGAATTTTATTTAGTCATCTACATTAATGTTATCCCTTTCAAAATAATCCCCAATTACGCTTGTAAAACTACGGCCGTTTAAGATTTTCTTTATTTTTGGAATTAGAAAAAAAGTCACGTGGAGGCTGGGGCATCTTGTTTTTGGCAAAAAATTCTCTTACAAGCAGTGTGAGCATGTGCATTATCGTGATGCAAAAGCGATTAATTGTTTCGCCTCAGATCCGGGAGATTTTCTTGGATTGCTTCAAGCAAACAGCGGTTGAACTTGTACGTAGTACTCCTTATTAACCGTTCGACCTTGTACCAAGATTATGCACTATGCCGTTGACCGCACTTGTGTAACTTTCTTCGGGCTTGGCTATCCAAAATGTTTCCACTGGAACAACTGAGATTTAGAGTCCACGTCATATCTGTAAACACATGTTTCATCACCTTTTGTGACACGTTTCAGTAGTTCTGCATCGTTGATAAGTTTATCTAGCGAATTCCGAGCAATTTGCATTAGCCGCCTTTTTTCGAAATTCAGCCATATCCGAGCAAATTTTTCAGTCATAGATTTTATTCCCAATACATCCGAAAAAATTTCATATCATGAGCCAATTGATTGCCAATATCATCAGTGGCTTGTGTGACTGTGTTCTGTGCACAATCATTTCTCTCATTTTTTTCAAAATTTATCGGTTGATAATGCTAAGGCGTGTATAGCGCTCCTCGTCATCCGCGTCTTCAGGGCCTTCTGCGAAACGCTTATAGCACACGTAAACCCTTGGTTTACTATTAGTAGACTAACCACAAGCAGTATCTAACAATTCTATAGCAAAATTAAATACAAATACTCTGGCCCATTCTTACATAAAACAAGTAATCATCGATACTACCAAAACACATGTAGCCTTTGTGACAACTGCCAACAGACGAAATATTCGGTATGGATAACACTGTACAGATACTTCTCAGGCACGTTTACCAACACAACAACGAAATAAAATACGGGGTACTTCCCATTAGCTTTTGAAGGCACCTGCTTTACCCGCTCATCCATTATGTTACTAGGAGAGCGTTGCCAACTGTGGCATACATTATCTCCAAAGCCATTCAGTTGTTTAGAATTGATTTCTAAAAGAGGAGACCCAAATGATGGAAAGCTTCATTTGGCTGTAAGAGGCTTAACGGAGAGTTACTTCACCTCTTTACCTAAATGTTATAATACACCCATCAAAAGATATAGCTGCGGACTGACTTTATGAACGTATATATACACTCGTGTTTAGGAGGAGGGGGGCTGCGATGGTCGTACATGATGACTTGAAATCTTGGCTACTGGAAGTACACTACACCCACGCAATATTCTGTCTATGGACTAATCGCTGCATTATGGTGTAAGTAGGCTGTTTATGTTTTCTTATTGGCAACGTTACATAGCGCTCTGTATGAAAATCACTGGCTGTGCTGTGTGCAGTCTGTGGCCAGTTTGCATTGTTGTCTGCCATGGTAGTGTTGGGCAGCTGGATGTGAACAGCGTGTAGCGTTGCGCAGTTGGAGGTGAGCCGCCAGCAGTGGTGGGTGTGGGGAGAGAAATGGCGGAGTTTTGATATTTGTAAGAATGGATGTTATGAACTCCTATATATATTATGACTTTTGATGACTATTAAGGTAAATACATTGTTTGTTCTCTATCAAAATCTTTCATTTGCCAACTATGCCTATCAGTAGTTAGTGCCCTCCGTAGTTTGAATCTTTTATTTAGCTGGCAGTAGTGGCGCTCGCTGTATTGCAGTAGTTCGAGTAACGAAGATTTTTGTGAGGTAAGTGATTTGTGAAAGGTATAGGTTAATGTTATAGTCAGGGCCATTCTTTTGTAGGGATTTTTGAAAGTCAGATTGCGTTGCGCTAAAAAATATTGTGTGTCAGTTTAAGCCCAGTCACACGTATATAATTTTTCAAAAGGGGACGTTTCAATGGTGTCGGGTGAACCCTCAAAACAATGTGAGTACCTGAGTGTCAGTTCGTCGTGGTAAGATACAAAGTTTCCATTTGTGGAAATTATTCAACAAAACACATGTAACGCGACGTCACAAAGTGATAAGATTCGCATGGGAGGAAGCACCCGTTCGGCAAGTTGTGCGCATCTCCCCGTCTGTCATTCGCGGACGTGAAATCGCTACAACCAGACCGGTCAGGCCTCACGACGCGTTTCACAAAGTCGTCGACGCATTACGGTTCCGAACTCTGCGTTGCGTCGTCGTATGATTATTGTCTTAGAACTGTAACTAGATGTCAGTAGACCTCTAGAATGACGGATCAAGTTGTAAGAAACTGCTTTCGAGAAACGAAGTTATGATCCGGACACCTTGTTCGAGTGCCCCACTAGCCGGCCGAAGTGGCCGTGCGGTTAAAGGCGCTGCAGTCTGGAACCGCAACACCGCTACGGTCGCAGGTTCGAATCCTGCCTCGGGCATGGATGTTTGTGATGTCCTTAGGTTAGTTGGGTTTAACTAGTTCTAAGTTCTAGGGGACTAATGACCTCAGCAGTTGAGTCCCATAGTGCTCAGAGCCATTTGAACCATTTTTGAGTGCCCCACTGAAGACTCTTAACATTTCGCATTTCGCCTTTCATTCGCTCGCACTCACGTCAATTGGCTTCTTCATTACTGAAAAACTGAATTACGCCACAGACAAGTTGAGATTTCCTACGACGCAAGATGACGGGCGTGTATGTGTATGGAGATGCCATGATGGGCGGTACATAACAAACGCTGTCCAGCCAGTCAACAGATTACGGTAACCTTCTGTGAGGGAGTGGAGTGTCATTAGTCTGATCTTGCCCCTGTCCGTAGTCGCCTGACCAGGAAGTACATCGAACAGGTACTACTAGACCACGTGGTGGCACTGAAAGCTGGCCCATAGATTACATTAAATTATATTAGATATACTTTTTGTCCCACAAATCCATAGTGATGAAATTCTCAAAGATGCATAACATATCATAAAACAAGAACACATAACGTATATTTACAAAAAAAGTATGTATTATTATGCCTACCACACATCCTAAGTGAAAGAGTCCTCATGGATGTGGAAGAAGTCAGAAATTGTGAAACAAATTTCCATTAAAGAGATAATAATAAACATGTAAATATGCAAATTATGCATAAGATAACCCTTATGCGATTGTAAGCACACATCATCAAACAGGAAGCAGTTTAAAAACTTATTTACGTTGTTTACATTAGCGCACCGAAACTGTACAGAAGTCAGATTTTACGTACCACTCAGTTTGGTACCGGGTCGTTATAATTATTAAAATACTACTACCGCCGCGCGGGATTAGCCGAGCGGTCTAGGGCGCTGCAGTCATGGACTGTGAGGCTGGTCCCGGCGGAGGTTCGAGTCCTCTCTCGGGCATGGGTGTTTGTTTCTCCTTAGGGTAATTTAGGTTAAGTAGTGTGTAAGCTTAGGGACTGATGACATTAGCAGTTAAGTCCCATAAGATTTCACACACATTTGAACATCTTTTGGACACTACTACTAAGAGAGGTCCAGTGTCGGCTGTAATTGTCGAAAGTTGGTATAAATTGTAATGCTTTAATGCGGAACCGATTTACGCTGCAAAAAATTAGTTCCAATTCTGGCCACCAGTTGCAAATCTGGCACTGTGAATGGCAGAAAGATGTATAGAAATGTCTCCATACGGAAAGGATTAGGAACGAGACGTGGTCACGAAAGGTCAAACAAACGTGAAAGGAATATTGCTGATTTTATTTTTAACCACCGCTCACACGATCTGTTCAATATGAGCATCGGAGACGTCGACGTCGACGAGATGCTGACTCAGTAAAGTGACATTATCAACAGTTGCTCGCAGCAGCTCCGGTGGAATCCTAGCAACGTGTCCCTACATACTGAAACCGAACGTTTCCCTAGCAAAAGCGTTCTTTTAGAGATCCCCAGAGCCAAGAGTCACATGGATTCAGACCAGGTGATTTAGCAGGGCATGCATCCGCAAAACCTCTGGAGATAACACGTTCATGGAACTTTGCATGAAGCAGATCTTTCACTAGGCGAACGAAATGAGGTGTTGGCCCATCTTGTATGAAAATAGCGGTTTCCAGACAGCTGCGATCTTCCAAAGCAGGAATCACATGCTGTACAAGAAAGTCTCGATAGCAAATGGTTCAAATGGCTCTGAGCCCTATGGGACTTAACTTCTGAGGTCATCAGTCCCCTAGAACTTAGAACTACTTAAACCTAACTAACCTAAGGACATGACACACATCCATGCCAGAGGCTGGATTCGAACCTGCGGCCGTAGCGGTCCCACGGTTCCAGACTGTAGCGCCTAGAACCGCTCGGCCACTCCGGCCGGCAGTCTCGATAGCATACAGACGCCACTGTACATCTCACAGGTTCTCTGGGGGTGTTGTCTTCAAAGAAGATCGGACCGAGAATAGAGGTGCTTGTGAATCCACACCAGTCACATACAGCGAGTTAAATGGCTCGTGGTACACAACACTCGTTTAACAGCGCCCCAAATTCGGCATTTCTATGTTTTCACTGCACCCTTTAGTGTAAAATGTGCCTCGTCACTCCATAGAATATTATCTGGCCACATCTCATCAACTTCAATCCGTGTCAGAAACCGAAGAGCAAATTGAGAACGTCGCTGCAGTTGCTGCACCGTCTGGATCTTGTACTGCTACCAGTGTAAAACAGACGGCAAAACTTTCCATACTGGTGACTCCATGTTGGAAAATTCTCGTTACACTGCACGAACACTAGCACAACCAGAGGCATGCTGCATGGTCAGTTATAGCAACAGCAACCTCGTCAGTAACTTCCACCGGGATAGGACGCCTTCCTCTTCTAGGTGCCACACCAAGCTCACCCGTGTTTTCGAGTTTCGTTATTATTTTCTTTAGACCATTTAATGACTTCGGGTGGCTCCTCTGATGTTTCAGTGGGTAATACTCTCTCAGTGCAGCACTGTAATTTGCTGCTGTTCACGTGAAACACTTTCACTAACAGTGTACGGTCTCTCTTCTCGATATCTATATTGTTCACTCACGTTATGGCTTGTCAAATGGCAGCGTGGATGTCATACCGTCATGCAAACAGTGTGTAGCGCCAGATTAGCATATGGTAGCCACAATTGGAATTAATGTTTTTTCCAGTGTAAATCGGTTCCGCATTAACGCATTAGCACATATAACAAGTTCGTTATGCGATAATTATAGCCTACACTGCACCTCCGTGAATGGGTGCACTTTAATTATAACCACCTGGCATTATAAATAATACTTCCATCAGTTGGGTCTAAGTGGCTGACCACCAATAACTTCTTTAGGCTCTTCTTAAACTAAACTCTATTAGTAGCTAAACTTTTTATGTCTGCTGACAAGTTATTGAAAATGTGTGTTCCTGAATAATAGACACCTTTCGGTGTCAAAGTAAGTGACTTTAAATCTTTATGTGGATTATTCTTGCATCTAGTATTGATTCTATGAACTGCAATATTGATATAAGGTAGATACATTGTTATAATTATAGTGGAAACCAGTATTTAGTATCCCCAATTCTGAGCAAACAAGATACCGCGGCTTAGTGGGTGGGCCAGGCAATAGTGCTGACAGTATGCGGTACAGTGTAGAGTGTGACCTGGTAGAGATAGCCTCAGTATCAAGACATACCAGTGCCGAATTTGCATCTGTTCTGAGGCCTCATGATCGACCTCGTTTCAGCTCTTCTTTTAAGTGAGTCAATTTTGATTTGGATGCTTATGGCGGGTCTAGTGTTGTTCTCTGAGTAAACACTGCCATGAGTTACGGGTGTCACATATTTCAATTGTAGGGAGGACAGAAAGAAACACAGAAATTTTATTTCCCTTCGTTAATATTTCGGTCAGTGTAAAATACCAGGTATCCATACTGCATCTGAACATTCGAGGACCAAAGAGTAAATTTAATGAACTTCTTATGAGTACTGACTTGATAAATTACAGCCATCACTCCCACTTGACAATCTGTCTTTCTTATCATGTGGCCAGTAGTATAGATATGTAAAGTGTTACAGGACTTAGGTTAGAATTTCACTTCTGTAGAGCAGAAACGGAGAAAGGAAGTGTGCCACATTCTTAAGGAACTGCCATACATTTAAGAACATAAACACCAATAAATAATCGCTTGGAGTAGCATATGGAAGCATGTGCGATGGAAGTAGAATTGCATAACAGAAACTAATTACACGTGTTGTCCCACAAGGTTCCATAATGGGGCCCTTACTTCCCTTGTAAGTATTAAAGAACTTTCATCTGTAACATTCCTAGACGTCAAGTTCGTTTTGTTTGCAGATACACACATTGTAACAAATAGCAAATCAATTACAGTTTTAGAAGGAACAATTAATGGAATTTTCGTTGACATTAATTGATGTTTCCTTGCCCATTATGACCAAACATTGAAAAGACAGACCACGTGCAGTTCAGAATTTATAACAGATTTCCTCCCAGCATCTGTCTAAATTATGACTACAAGAAGATAGAAGTGGTTGGCAATGTTAAATTCTTAGAATTACTAGTTGCAATAAATTCAATCGCCGAGTCCAAAAGCTGTTAATATGAATTATTTTTGGTGTGAACTCAAGCTTGATTATGTCAGGGGACCTATAACGAGTGTCACCAAGGATGTAGTCCGACCGAACGTTCAAGTGATGGAATGGACAGCTATTTCTCAACTTCTACTCCATTGAGCACGTATGGGTCGTGCTTGACAGATGCATTCATCCCACAACAGACTCTCCAAGAACTTTCTCACGTGGTTGTTGAAAAATAGAAACAAAACGACAGATTAACGTCCGTGGGCTTATTATGGTCCACGGCACTAGTGTTGCAGACTGTGATGACGCTCACAGAGGGCATATATTCTGATGAATATCATCCTCAATACGTATGTGAACGGGTGTTGTCACTTCGTTTTAGACACTATTTGTACATTTCGCTAGATTCTGAGAATCCAGTGATTCAGTGAATCCATTTTCGTTGAACTGTCTCAAAGTGAAATGTCACCACTACATTTCCAAAAACAACAAACAAAATAAAAAATTAAAAATAATAATAAAAAGTCGCAACCGTCATTAAACTTTTAGATTGAATATCTGTCGCAATAGTAAGAAATATTTAATATGAACTTGGCGTGAACGTACTCTTTAGAACCATAGAAAGGAAATCTTACTTTGGAAAACTGTATTGCATTTTATAATTGCCACTGCAATGAATTTATCGTCAGAATAACTCTGTGAATTCTCCGGTATGTTATAATCCTCATCATCAGTAACCATATCCCTGAAGATTACACGGTCGCTAGCATGATCAGGTAGCTTTGAAACATGTGGTCCGTACTCTAACTGCAAAGAAATTGAACTGCTGTTAGTAATTATTGAACTATATCAAATGAATTTCTGTTTTTTATTTTTCAGAGGTTCCACCGAAGTGACGAACAGAGCATTGTTACCGACTATTTCAAGCCAAAGAGAGCTGCAGAGCGGCTGAACAGAGTGAAAGAAGAGGCGAGCCACGCGTTCAATACGTGGAGGGGTGAGTTCCCAATTCTTTACTGCAGTCACATTTGCTAGTATGCCACCGCTCTCCGCATTTGGGAAAAAATTTCCTGGCTGATAAGATGCTTGTAGATTATTACACATAAATAGTTCAATATGCATGTGCTTAGTGAATTAACACTTAACGGTAGCTACCGTTTGCTAGGTAAAAAGAACTTTCCAGAAGCGCGCACAGCTCCTCCATACGTAATATAGTTAGATGACTAGGGTTTGACGCTCAACAAACGATATGGTCATTAGAGACGGAATGAAAGCTCGGATTGCAGAAGGATTTGGAAGCAAATCGGTTGTGTATTTTTCGAAGGAACCTTCCTGGCATTTGCTTTAATTGATTTAAGGAAACTGAAGAAAACTTTGTGGTTACTCACACTGGACAAGCTATTTGTGTTGTCATACATTTGTTACCATTACGCATCTTGGAGAGATAATTTACATTAATTACATTTGTTATTTAAAATACAACACTTAAGAGTGACAAATAACAATCAGATATACTAATTTGAGTAATGTATTTGAGTGTAGAATAAAAAATGAGGTGCGCCAGCTGCATAAATGTAATGAAGATACGTTACAATGAATTTTATGTCCATAAAAATCGTTCGTTTTAAACCACAGCTGATGATGGAGGTGATTCTTTACTAAGTTAATTACTATCTTATTCGGAAGCGTTTGCACCAAAAAAGCAGCATCTTTGTATTACAAAACAAACTTTAGAAAAAATAAAATGTCCACTCTGTTAATAACAATACTAGGGTGATTTTACCGCGCGTAAATTATTACAACTTTGAGACAAATGGAACATTCACTGACAGACTTTAACTCAGGTACGTTAATGCGTTTCAGTATCAGCAGCGATCGGTTTGTTGACCACATCAGGCTACGCATGAATTTTACATTGTACGGAGGAACAGGCAGCATTTGCTCGAGGCAGCTGTTACGTGTTAGTAGACCTGGGATCAGTCAGCAAGTACTACTATGACTACTGTCAGCACTTAGTCTTGAGCATTCTTCCAGATGAAGTCAAAGTCTCTCACATCAGATGCAGACCATGGTGTCCCTCAGTAGCAGTATCTCCAAGTTTCTGAAAAAATGTACTCGTGGCATGTACAGCTTGGACTTTTCAGCCCACCAATCTGATTACATGCTAGCAAATTTCTTTACTCTTCAATAAGGCCTCTTTTCCCACACTAAAATCACGCATTTCGCAAAAAAAGTTTCTTCTACGAAATTCAAGTGTAACACTTAGTTTGCCGATATTTACTTCAGAATCTGCGCTTTAACAAATCATTACGCCCAATAGGTCCTTTGGCAGACCCTGGAAGATAGACGCGAACCATCCCGAGAAAGCCTACATACAAAGTTTCAAGAACCAGCTGTAAGTGAGGTATCTAGGAATATACTACAACTCCTACGACATACGAGGTGCGGCTAGAAAAAAACCGGACTGATGCTGGAAAAAACATTTATTTACAATTATTTACAATTTCATGTTATCTCCTTCAATGTACTCTCCTCCTCGGTCTCTACACCGCTCCATACGAATTTTCCACTGTTCATAGCAATGCTGAAGATCATTTTCGGTAAGTCCATACATTACTTCCGTCGCTTTTTCTTTTACTGCTTCAACAGTCTCAAATCTAGTTCCTTTCAAAGCTGACTTGACTTTAGGGAAAAGAAAAAAGTCACAGGGGGCCAAATCAGGTGAGTAGGGTGGATGATCTAAGATGGGAATGTTGTTTTTTGCCAAAAACGTCTTCACTGACAACGCACTGTGAGCTGGGGCATTGTCTTGGTGAAGGATCCATGACTTTTTTCTCCACAAATCGTTCGGTTTTCTCCGTACTCGCTCACGTAGGGTAGCCAGGACGCTAATGTAGTAATGCTGATTCACTGTTTGTCCCTCTGGTACCCAATCAATGTGCACAATCCCTTTGATGTCAGTTTTTGCTGACAATGGTCTGCCAGTGCGAGTGTCATCACTGGTGTCTTCGCGGCCATCTTTAAATCGTTTAAACCACTCAAACACTTGTGTTCGCGATAAACAATCATCGCCTACACTTGTTGTAACATTACAAACGTTTCACTTGTAGATTTTCCTAGTTTGAAACAAAATTTGATGTTAACACGCTGTTCTTTCTGTACACTCAACATTTTCCGACGCACAGACAAAAGTCAACTACTTAAAACAGACGCCACGGGCAGACTGAGTGCAGGAGGCAGATGAAACTCGAGCAGTAGGCGGAGCGAGAGTCACGTGACAGGCCACGCGACTTTCAGCCTTATTGCATTCGTTTTATTGTTTCACCAGTACTAGTCCGGTTTTTTTCTAGCCACACCTCGTACGTATCCCGTAAGGATTGCGAGTACAAGATGAAACTAATTAAAGAGCACATAGAGGCGTTTAAACAATCATTCTTCCTGCATTCCATACGTGAATCTGGGAAGAAGCCCTAATAACCGGTAGAATGGAAGTGTCCCATTCTACGCACTTCACAGTGTTTTTCACAATATGGATGTAGATGCGGATCTTCTACATCTACATACGTACATACTCCGCAAGCCGCCGTATGGCTTTCCTCTTCCACTCGCAAATAGAGCGAGGGAAAAACAACAATCTATATGCCTCCGTGCGAACCTTAATATACCTAATCTTATCTTCGTTGTCCTTACGTGAAATGTACGTTGGTGGCAGAAGAGGCGTTCTGCAGTCAGCCTCAACTGTCGGTTCTCCAAAATTATCCTAGTAGTGCTCCTCGAAAAGAACGTCGGCTTCCCTCAAGTGATTTTCATTTGGATTCCCGAAGCATCTCCGTAATACTTATGTGTTGTTCGATCCTATCGGTAACAAATCTAGCAGTCCGCATCTGAACTGCGTCTATGTCTTCCTTTAAACCGATCTGGTACGGATCCTAAACACTCTTGAAGTTCAATGGTTCCTCCATTGAGCTCTAGTTTTTCAACTGTGTACTGTAGGTTACCTGCAGAACAATAGCAAGCCTGAGGTCCCTCCTACACGTGTAATACGAGGGGTAGTGATCTATCAATATAAACGATTTGGGAGACAATCTGAGGAGCCGTCTTCGGTTGTCAGAAGATCAAAACAAACCGCAAAACGATTTAGAAAAGATATCTGAATGGTGGGAATTTAAGGAGATGGGACCTGGATAAACTGAAAGAACCAGAGGTTGTACAGAGTTTCAGGGAGAGCATAAGGGAACAATTGACAGGATTGGGGGAAAGAGATACAGTAGAAGAAGAATGGGTAGCTTTGAGGAATGAAATAGTGAAGGCAGCAGAGGATCAAGTAGGTAAAAAGACGAGGGCTAGTAGAAATCCTTAGGTAACAGAAGAGATACTGAATTTAATTGATGAAAGGAGAAAATACAAAAATGCAGTAAGTGAAGCAGACAAAAAGGAATACAAACGTCACAAAAATGAGATCGACAGGAAGTGCAAAATGACTAAGCAGGCATGGCTAGAGGACAAATGTAAGGATGTAGAGGCTTATCTCACGAGGGGTAAGATAGATACTGCCTACAGGAAAATTAAAGAGACCTTTGGAGAAAAGAGAACCACTTGCATGAATATCAAGAGCTCAGACGGAAACCCAGTTCTAAGCAAAGAAGGGAAAGCAGAAAGATAGAGGGTCTATACAGGGGCGATGTTCTTGAGGACAATATTATGGAAATGGAAGAGGAGGTAGATGAAGATGAAATGGGAGATATGATACTGCGTGAAGAGTTTGACAGAGCACTGAAAGACCTGTGTCGAAACAAGGCCCCGGGAGTAGACCACATTCCATTAGAACTACTGACAGCCTTGGGAGATCCAGTCCTGACAAAACTCTACTATCTGGTGAGCAAGATGTATGAGACAGGCGAAATACCCTCAGACTTCAAGAAGAATATAATAATTCCAATCCCAAAGAAAGCAGGTGTTGACAGATGTGAAAATTACCGAACTATCAGTTTAATAAGTCACAGCTGCAAAATACTAACGCGAATTCTTTACAGACGAATGGAAAAACTGGTAGAAGCCGACCTCGGGGAAGATCAGTTTGGATTCCGTAGAAATGTTGTAACACGTGAGGCAATACTGACCCTACGACTTATCTTAGAAGAAAGATTAAGGAAAGGCAAACCTACGTTTCTAGCATTTGTAGACTTAGAGAAAGCTTTTGGCAATGTTGACTGGAATACTCTCTTTCAAATTCTGAAGGTGGCAGGGGTAAAATACAGAGAGCGAAAGGCTATTTACAATTTGTACAGAAATCAGATGGCAGTTATAAGACTCTTGGGACATGAAAGGGAAGCAGTGGTTGGAAAGGGAGTGAGACAGGGTTGTAGCCTCTCCCCGATGCTATTCAATCTGTATATTGAGCAACCAGTAAAGGACACAAAAGAAAAGTTCGGAGTAGGTATTAAAGTCCATGGAGAAGAAATAAAAACTTTGAGGTTCGCCGATGACATTGAAATTCCGTCAGAGACAGCAAAGGACTTGGAAGAGCAGTTGAACGGAATGGACAGTGTCTTGAAAGGAGGGTATAAGATGAACATCAACAAAAGCAAAACGAGGATAATGGAATGTAGTCGAATTAAGTCGGGTGATGCTGAGGGAATTAGATTAGGAAATGAGACACTTAAAGTAGTAAATGAGTTTTGCTATTTGGGGAGCAAAATAACTGATGATGGTCGAAGTAGAGAGGATATAAAATGTAGACTGGCAATGGCAAGGAAAGCATTTCTGAAGAAGAGAAACATCGAGTATCGATTTAAGTGTCAGGAAGCCGTTTCTGAAAGTATTTGTATGGAGTGTAGCCATGTATGGAAGTGAAACATGGACGATAAATAGTTTAGACAAGAAGAGAATAGAAGCTTTCGAAATGTGGTGCTACAGAAGAATGCTGAAGATTAGATGGGTAGATCACATAACTAATGATGAGGTATTGAATCGAATTGGGGAGAAGAGTAGTTTGGGGCACAACTTGTCTAGAAGAAGGGAACAGTTGGTAGGACATGTTCTGAGGCATCAAGGGATCACCAATTTAGTACTGGAGGGCAGCGTGGAGGGTAAAAATCGTAGAGGGAGACCAAGAGATGAATACACTAAGCATATTCAGAAGGATGTAGGCTGCAGTAGGTACTGGGAGATGGAGAAGCTTGCACAGGATAGAGTAGCATAAAGAGCTGCATCAAACCAGTCTCAGGACTGAAGACCACAACAACAACAACATCGGAATGGTGCGAAAAGTGGCAGTTGATCCTCAATAACGAAAAGTGTGAGATCATCCACATGTGTGCTAAAAGGAACTCGTTAAACTTCGGTTACACGATAAATCAGTCTAATCTAAAAGCCGTAAATTCAACTAAATACCTAGGTATTACAATTACGAGCAACTTAAATTGGAAGGAACACACAGAAAATGTTGTGAGGAAGGCTAACCAAAGACTGCGTTTTATTGGCAGGACACTTAGAAAATGTAACAGACCTACTAAGGAGACTGCCTATACTAAGGTTGTCCGTCCTCTTTTAGAATACTGCTGTGCGGTGTGAGATCCTTACCAGATAGGACTGACGGAGTACATCGAAAAATTTCAAAGAAAGGCAGCACGTTTTGTATTATCGCGAAATATGGGAGAGAGAGTCACAGAAATGATACAGGATTTGACTGGACATCATTAAAAGAAATGCGTTTTTCGTTGCGACAGAATCTTCTCAGGCCGGTCGGCCGAGCGGTTCTAAGCGCTTCAGTCCGGAACCGCGAGACCGCTGCGGTCGCAGGTTCGAATCCTGCCTCGGGCATGGATGTGTGTGATGTCCTTAAGTTAGTTAGGTTTAAGTAGTTCTAAGTTCTAGGGGACTGATGATCTCAGATGTTACGTCCCATAGTGCTCAGAGCCATTTTTGAATCTTCTCACGAAATTCCAATCACCAACTTTCTCCTCCGAATGCGAAAATATTTTGTTGACACTGGCCCACATAGGGAGGAACGATCACCACGATAAAATAAGGGAAATCAGAGCTCGTACAGAAAGATATAGGTGTTCGTTCTTTCCGCGCGCTATACGAGATTGGAGTAATAGAGAATTGTGAACCCTCTGCCAGGCACTTAAATGTGATTTGCAGAATATCCATGCAGATGTAGATGTAGATGATTCAACTATCACCACAAAAGTTAACCTGCGACCATGAAATCTGGTGATGGTATTAGTTCTTGTCTGTAAGTTCGCCCTTCAATGCGACACATTTCTTCCCAACAGTAGATGACTCGGCAGAGATCTTGGTTGTACAAGTCTGCATTGTGGCTGTTTAGGAAACGTTCCACCTCGACAATCAGTTCGACATAGTTCCTGAAATGCCTGCCACACAATTATTTCTGTATACGGGTCAAGCGGAATAAGTTATTGGGACACATGGTGCCATGTAAGGAGAATGTGGAGGTTGATGTAAAAGTCTAACACCCCCAAAAAAAGCGGCAAGTGAGAGACTGTGTGCTCTGCAGAGTGAGATGAGGCACTGTCGTGGAGCGAAAGCACTCCCTCCTACTGTTCCATATGATACTTCGTCTTGACGGCTTCCAGAACCCTCTTCAACAGATTTTGATAGTATGTTCTTGTGATGGTTTGCCCGTTAAGAGCATAAATTGTTAGCAACATGACAATCCCAAAAAATATTCAGCATCACCTTGCACGATGGTGGTACGGTCTTCGCCTCTTTCGACGCTGGTGAATCCACATGTTTCCACTACTTGCTTTTCTCCTTTGCCTCGGAGTCATAGTGTCTATCCAGCGCTCGTCCGTGGAGATTAGGTGGCTAAAGAATCTTCCCGACTGGCCTGACACTACTGCAAAATTCCTGATGCCGCCTATAGTCGGCGCGCTTTTTGAATGAGTGTGAGCAGTCGCGGAACTCAGCGGACGACTACCTTTCTTATGATCAAAATGTAGTGAAACATGTTGAAAACTGGTCCGTGATTGATCTTCACTTTTTCCATTGTTGCTGTAGTCGTCACTCCGAAGACTGGTTTGACGCAGCTGTTCACACTACTCTATCCTGTGCAAGCCTCTTGATCTTCGAATAAATACTACAACCCACGTCCATTTGAACCTTCGTACTGTACTCATCTCTTGATTTCTCTCTCCAGTCTTTGCCCCCAACACTTCCCACCAATAATGAGTGGACGATTTCTTGATGTTTCAGATTGTGTCCTATCAACTGATTCCTTCTTTTAGTCAAGTTTTGTCACAAATTTCTTTTCTCCCCAATTCGATTCAGTACTTCCTCATTAGTTACATGATCCACCCATCTAATCTTAAGCATTCTTCCTTCGTAACATATTCCAAAAGCTTCGATTACCTTCTTGTCTGGACCGCTTATCATACAAGTTTCACTTTGGCACAAGGCTGCACTCCAGAAAACTGTCTTCAGGGAGACTTCCTAATACTTTTTTGCCATTGCCAGTCTACATTTTATATCCTCTCTGCTTCGACCATCATCAGTTATTTTACTGCACAAATATCAAAACTCATTTATTACTTCCAGTGCTTCATTTCCCAATCTAGTTCTCACAGCATCACCTGATTTAATTCGACTACGTTCCAATACTCTTGTTTCGCTTTTGTTAATTTCCATCTTGCGTCCTCCTATTACAGGTTGAATAAACTCGGCGATAGCCTACAAACATGTCTCACTCCTTTCCCAGTCACTTTCATAACCTTCGATTCTTAACAACTGTTTTGTATTTTACCCCTGCTACTTTCAGAATTTCAAAGAGTGCGTTCCAGTCAACATCGTCAAAAGATTTCTCTGAATCTAAAAATACCATAGACGTAGGTTTTTATTTCCTTATCCTATCTTCTAAGAGAAATTATACGGTCAGTATTGCCTCGCGTGGTCCTTCATTTCTCCGGAATCCAACCTGATCTTCTAAGATGTCGGCTTTTACCGGTTTTTCCATTCTTCTGTAAATAATTTGCTTCAGTATTTCTGTCACCATGATTTATTAAACTGACAGTTCGATAATATTTACACCTGTCAGCACCTGGGTTCTTTGGAAGTGGAGTTACTACATTCTTCATGAAGCCTGAGGGTATTTCGCCTGTCTCATATATGTTGTACATCAGATGGAATAGTTTTGCCATGGCTGGCTCTCCCAAGGCTATCAGTGGTTCTGAGGAAATGTCTATTCCAAGAGCCTTGTTTCGTCTTATGTATTTCAGTGCGCTGTCAAAGTCTCTCGCAGTATCGTATCTCCCATCTCATCTTCATCTATAAGCTTCCTCTTCCCTTTTTATAATGTTATCTTAAAGTTCATTTCCCTTGAAAAGCTCCTCTATACATTCCTTCCACCTTTCAGCTTTCCCTTCTTTGACTAGTACTTGTTTGCCATCTGAACTCTTCCGATATTCATACAGCTTCTTTTCTTTTCTCCAAAGGCCTCTCTAACCTTCCTGCAGGCGATATCTATCATTCTCCTAGCTATACGTGGTCTAGCTATTCTCTAGCCATTCCTGCTTAGCCATTTTACACTTTCTGTCAACCTCAATTTTTTTGACGTCTATATTCCCTTTTGCCTACTTCATTTGGTGCATTTTTATATATTCTTCTTTCATCATCAGTATCTCTTGTGATCCTCTGCTGCCTTTATTGCTTCAACTCTCAAAGCTACCCATTCGTGTCTTACAGTATTCCTTTCCTCCATTTTAGCCAATCGTCGTCTAATGCTCGCTTTGAAACTTTCAACACCCTCTAGTTCTTTGAACTTGTCCTGGTCCCATCTCCTTAATTTCCCATCTTTTTGCGAAATTCTTCAGTTTTAATCTACAGTTCATAGCCAGAGTCCACATCTGCCCCTGGAAATGTCTTACAGTTTAAAATTTCGTTCCGAAATTTCTGTATCACCATTATATAATCAATCTGCACCTTTCCAATGTCGCCAGGTCTCTTCTGCATATACAACCTTCTTTCATTATCCTTATACCAAGTGTTAGCGATGATTAAATTATGCTCTGCGACCGGGCAGATTCCTCTTTCTTTGTTTTCCTCCAGTCTATATTGTCCTATTTCTCCTTCAGTTGCTCTTCCTGCTACGAAATTCCAATCACCCTTCACAATTTAATTTTTCTCATCCTTAACTATCTGAATAATTTCTATAATCTCATAACACATTTTTCACTCCCTTCATCATCTTCGGAGCTATTTGGCATATAAACTCGTACTACTGTGGTGGGTGTTGGCTCTGTGTGTATCTTGGCTACAATAATGCTTTCACTATGCTATTTATAGCAGCTTACCAGCATTCTCATTTTTCATTCATTATTAGCTCTGCCCTGTATTATCTCTGTTTGCTTTTTTGTTTATAAACCTGCACTCACCTGACCAGAAGTCCTGTTCATTCTGCCACCGAACTTCACTAGTTCCCACTATATCTAACTTCAACATATCCGTTAAGAGATGTAATTCCACGCTTCTATCCGTAGAACGCCAGTTTTGTTTTTCCTGATGACAACATTCTTCTGAATAATCCCCGCCTGGAGATCCAGATGGGGGACTATTTTACCTCTGGAATATTTTACCCAAGAGGATGCCACCATCATTTCACCGCGCAGCAGAGCTTAATGTCCTCGGGAAGCATAATGGCTGTAGCTTCCTTAGCTTTCAGCATTCGCAGCAACAACACAGCAAGGTCATTTTGGCTAATCTTACAAGGCCAGATCAGTCGATCATTCAGAATGTTGGCCCTACCATTACTAAAAGGCTGCTACCCCTCTTCAGGAACCACAAGTTTGTCTGGCCTCACCACAGATACGCCTACGTTGTGGTTGTACCTATGGTGCTGCTATATGTATCGTCGATGCACGCAAGCCAGCACGCCTCGGCAATGTCTGTGGTTCATCGGGCAGCTTTCTCCAATATTGCCTCGACAGTCTTACGCCGGTCTTCGAGCGCCAGGGCTTTCATATTTCTCTTACGGTTCCAGTTCTTCACAGAGCGATGTTCTACCATTTCGTTCCTAGTCATTCGGACTTCTTTGATCCCAAGGGAAGGATATGCTCAACCTAACCATTGTTACATGATGGTGCATTGTTACACCAAGTCAGCATGGTTTGTTGCAACTATTTTCGCCTTCAGATGCAGAAAACAAATTACTGCACGATACTTAACTTGATCAATGAGCAGCCTCACTTTGTTTTGGCTCTTCCAGCGGCGAACTACGTTATTTCCGGGAATGTACCTGGGCTGCAGCCACGTACCTGCAAACAAACAAAAAATTAATTACTTTTCTTCGAGGTAATAATTACTTCTCTTAGAGACGTCTGGGGCGTCATTGTCTGGCGAAATGCGTTTACTTTTCCGGTCGACGAGGTCACACCCCTACATAAACATTTAGAGGTAGTCCAAACTCAAAGATAGATGACTGAGTGGTTAAATCATCATCCTATTGTGATTTCTAAAATGTGGAAACGATTCCTGAGTAATAGTTCAGCATCCAGAACGCTCAGCCAGGCAATAACTATGACATCAACTGGAGACCAACAATTATGTTACACAATGAAGCGCCAAAGAAACTGGTACAGGCATGCGCAGTTGTTAGATCGATTACTGCTGCTACAATGGCAGGTTATCAGGATTTAAGTGCTATAGTCGGCCACAAGATATGGGACACAGCATCTCCGAGGTAGCGATGAAGCGCGGATTTTCCCATATGACCATTTCACGAGTGTGCCGTGAATATCAGGAATCCGGTAAAACATCAAATCTCCGACATCGCTGCAGCCGGAAAAAAATTCTGCAAGAACGGGACCAACGACGACTGAAAGGAATTGTTTACCGTGACAGAAGTACAATCCTTCCGCAAATTGCTGCAGATTTCGGTGATGGGCCATCAACAAGTGTCAGCGTGCAAACCATTCAAAAATGGCTCTAAGCACTATGGGACTTAACATCTGAGGTCATCAGTCCCTAATCACTATGGGACTTAACATCTGAGGTCATCAGTCCCCTAGACTTAGAACTACTTAAACCTAACTAACCTAAGGGCATCACACACATCCATGCGCGAGGCAGCATTCGAACCTGCGACAGTAGCAGCAGCGCGGTTCCGGACTGATGCGCCTAGAACCGCTCGGCCACAGCGGCCGGCGCGAACCATTCAACGAAACATCATTGATGTGGGCTTTTGGAGCCGAAGACCCACTCGCGTACCCTTGATGACTGCACGACACACAGCTTTACGCCTCGCCTGGGCCCGACAACACCGACATTGGACTGTTGATGACTGGAAACATGTTGCCTGGTCGGACGAGTCTCGTTTCAAATTGTATCGAGCGAATGCACGTGTACGGGTATGGAGACAAGCTCAAGAATGCATGCACCCTCCATGTCAGCAGGGGGCTGTTCAAGCTGGTGGAGGGTCTGTAATGGTGTGGGGCGTGTGCAGTTGGAGTGATATAGAACCACTGATACGTCTAGATACGACTCTTTGACAGGTGACACGCATCTGGTCTGATCCCCTGCATCCATTCATGTCCATTGTGCACTCCGACGGACTTGGGCAACTCCAGCAGGATAATGCTACACCCCAGACGTCCAGAATTGCTACAGAGTGGCTACAGGAACACTCTTCTCAGTTTAAACACTTCCGCTGTCCACCGAACTCCCCAGACATGAACATTATTGAGTAAATCTGGGATGCCTTGCAACGTGCTGTTCAGAAGAGATCTCCGCCCCCTCGTACTCTTGCGGATTTATAGACAGCCCTGCAGGATTCATGCCGTAAATTCCCTCAGACATTAGCCGAGTCCATACCACGTCGTTGCGGCATTTCTGCATGCTCGCGGGGGCCCTACGCGATATTAGGCACGTGTACTAGTGGTTTTGCTCTTCAGTGTATATCATGTCTCCAACCCAACCACGGACTGCCACTGCTGAAAAGAGTAATATTATCGAATATTGCGCGATTAAGATTGTTATAAACGTATGCTACAACATTCGTTGCAGCAGTTAGCGCTTTCGGACTGTGGTGAACCATTATCTTGGTAGAAGAATTCCAGTTTACCTTGCAAGGTGACAGTATACGTACTCTCATTAGGCGAGAAGCCCATCAAACATGAACCATGAGTGAAAGGGTGCGTTCGAAATGGGCAGCTCCTTTATATGGACACTCAGTGTGCTTCATTATAGAAATGTGAGTGCATAGGTCTATGGAAATGACGTCGTTGAAGCGTATATACATCTTAGACCTGCTCCTATAACGTAAAGCTGTCGTCACACAGGACGAGTTAGCGACAGAGCCCTCGAGAAATGCAGGCCGTGTACGAACTTGTGACGTCACACTAGTCGTCTTGTCCACTACACTTAGGAAACACTCGGTTCCGCGCAGGGCCCTCGGGAAATCAATATGTAATTAAAAAGGTATCCACTAAAGATCTTAACTTTGTCGTGTGCTGTCGAGAGCTTGCATGCATTTAAACACGCAGTCCAGAATTATTAAACTCGTCTGAAATACACTCCTGGAAATTGAAATAAGAACACCGTGAATTCATTGTCCCAGGAAGGGGAAACTTTATTGACACATTCCTGGGGTCAGATACATCACATGATCACACTGACAGAACCACAGGCACATAGACACAGGCAACAGAGCATGCACAATGTCGGCACTAGTACAGTGTATATCCACCTTTCGCAGCAATGCAGGCTGCTATTCTCCCATGGAGACGATCGTAGAGATGCTGGATGTAGTCCTGTGGAACGGCTTGCCATGCCATTTCCACCTGGCGCCTCAGTTGGACCAGCGTTCGCGCTGGACGTGCAGACCGCGTGAGACGACGCTTCATTCAGTCCCAAACATGCTCAATGGGGGACAGATCCGGAGATCTTGCTGGCCAGGGTAGTTGACTTACACCTTCTAGAGCACGTTGGGTGGCACGGGATACATGCGGACGTGCATTGTCCTGTTGGAACAGCAAGTTCCCTTGCCGGTCTAGGAATGGTAGAACGATGGGTTCGATGACGGTTGGGATGTACCGTGCACTATTCAGTGTACCCTCGACGATCACCAGTTGTGTACGGCCAGTGTAGGAGATCGCTCCCCACACCATGATGCCGGGTGTTGGCCCTGTGTGCCTTGGTCGTATGCAGTCCTGATTGTGGCGCTCACCTGCACGGCGCCAAACACGCATACGAGCATCATTGGCACCAAGGCAGAAGCGACTCTCATCGCTGAAGACGACACGTCTCCATTCGTCCCTCCATTCACGCCTGTCGCGACACCACTGGAGGCGGGCTGCACGATGTTGGGGCGTGAGCGGAAGACGGCCTAACGGTGTGCGGGACCGTAGCCCAGCTTCATGGAGACGGTTGCGAATGGTCCTCGCCGATACCCCAGGAGCAACAGTGTCCCTAATTTGCTGGGAAGTGGCGGTGCGGTCCCCTACGGCACTGCGTAGGATCCTACGGTCTTGGCGTGCATCCGTGCGTCGCTGCGGTCCGGTCCCAGGTCGACGGGCACGTGCATCTTCCGCCGACCACTGGCGACAACATCGATGTACTGTGGAGACCTCACGCCCCACGTGTTGAGCAATTCGGCGGTACGTCCACCCGGCCTCCCGCATGCCCACTATACGCCCTCGCTCAAAGTCCGTCAACTTCACATACGGTTCACGTCCACGCTGTCGCGGCATGCTACCAGTGTTAAAGACTGCGATGGAGCTCCGTATGCCACGGCAAACTGGCTGACACTGACGGCGGCGGTGCACAAATGCTGCGCAGCTAGCGCCATTCGACGGCCAACACCGCGGTTCCTGGTGTGTCCGCTGTGCCGTGCGTGTGATCATTGCTTGTACAGCCCTCTCGCAGTGTCCGGAGCAAGTATGGTGGGTCTGACACACCGGTGTCAATGTGTTCTTTTTTCCATTTCCAGGAGTGTAGTTACTCGCTCCCCGCCAGAGACAACTGCTGGCACTCAAAATCCTGCAGTTTCACGCCATGGCCTGTCTTTCTCGTGGGCCTTCATAGGCTCTATGAGTTTTATGATGTCACTGTTGCACGTTGAGGATCCATTTTGTCACGCAAAATACAAAATATGTTCTGCGGTATTTCGGCAACGTGCCACGTAAAGTAGAACCAAGAAGCAAGAACGCCTTTTGCACCACTAGCAAAACGTGCGAGATGTCATATTGTATTTGTCATGTTCAGCTGCAGCCCACATCTGGTGAGTTTTATGTTATAATTTACACCCTCGGATATATGCTGCTTCTTAGCACCAGCGCATGTAATCTCTCGAAAGCATGTCGTGTTGGCACTATTTGCTGTTATAAAATGACGGGAAACGTCATATTGGTGGTTAAAGAATTTTCGTATTTAGTGTTATAAGTCGCATGTTATGAAAGTACGCCATTTTAAGGCAATAATATATTGAAGATTTATCAGAAACATTTCGTACTTGATGGTATTTGTTATAACTACATGCCAGTTAATAATATATCAACGATTAAAGCCTTCAGAAGACTGTAATGTAAAATACAAGGCTACCCATTGCAGAACATCAGTGTAGTGTAGTTGGTCGAGGTATCACATTACAATAAAGTCGACAGTGGGTTCGTAGCCTGCTGTCTCCTGATTTTTTTTCACCTTCGTGTCTTCTAAAAGGTTATGACACTTTCCAATTACGTTAATGGAAATATTTTCTGTAATATTTGAGATTATGTAAATATAAGTGCACTCTTTGTCAATAATCTGTTCGATTTTATGAACTTTTATAAGCTGATGTCCTTGCTGACTTCCTTTTTTGTCATATTACATGGTCATGGATACTGAAGCTTTTATTTGTGTATACTATAGACAGAACATCATTATTAACATATGGACAAGCGAAGGAATGTACGTTTTAACAGAGCAAATGTAGAAATTATATACACATTCATTTTCGTAAACAAACTGTGTGGATTGCGAACCAAATAAAGCCCACAACTGCCACAGGACAGCGCAAAATCACGTCAACCAGCTCGTCCCGTGTGCAGACGGTGCTGTGTCTCACGGCGCTGGATTTCTCCTCCTCGTGACGTCAACGTTAGCTGCCTCGTCCCGTGTCATGGTGGTTTAACATGCAGCAAGCAGGCTTGCGAGACAGGGTGTGTAACCTCCCCCTCACTTATCGACCTTAATGACAGTGAAAAATTAAACCGCGTGTACCTAATGGAAATTTGGGAAAAAGCAATCGTCACCGAAGTCAATTTGTCGGTAAAGAGGGAGGAAAGGGTTACATCTAAATGAAAGGAAAAATGCAAATGAAACTGGTGGAAATTAATTTTGAAAAGGGGTAAAGTTAATAAAGAAAGTAAATGTGCGGCCGTTACGTTAACAATTAACTAGCGGTAATTAGATATTTGAGATTTGGGGGAAATTACGGTCGCCAGTCCTTAGGACAATTATTATAGAAACTGAAAAAATAAAAGGTTATTACACATATAATTAGCACTAGAAGCGTGGCAACTGAAGGTTGACACGTGTAGTGTGAAAACTGAAAGTTTGCCAGAAGTAATAAATTTCGCTACACTCTGACTTAATTTAGCAAAAGAATTAATAAAACCGGAAAATCGAAAGTTAATTTAGTGACTGAAGTTAATAGTGAGCTTTCTTTCTGAAGCACATCGAAATTCAGTAAAATACAGTAAGTCTTGGACTACCTCAACAATCATTTCAAAAGCTACTTGAATCTACGCAATTTAGAAATAAGAGATTTAACTTCAAACTTGAAATTAAAGCAGTGAAATCGAATGATGCTGGCGTTTGAATTTCAACGACGCTCATTTCGGAAAAGGAAGGGAGGGACCCTGCTTGGCAATGCAATTGGGACAATGAGCAACAAAGGTTCATGCTAAGTTGCTGTAATTTTGTGATGCAACAATTTTAAAAGTTTGAAAAGCTGAGGTCTGCCATACAGTTCTAAAACTTTACGTGCTTCCAGTCTTCCTTGTTGGCTGATTGAAGGTTTGAAGCCGTCCATCGAGGAGGTGGCGACAGTCACTCATTGTCGGCCGTCGCTGTTGCAGAAGCTGGATGTTGGCGCGCCTTCTTCTCGACACGGTCACCAGACGAAACGGGCTCTTGATGTGCGCCAGCTAATGCTTCCCGTCCGCGACACCATGTCAGAAACTATCGTCGCAAGTCGAGCGCAATTACATGCTGCCAAACCCCGAAAGCGCGGCAACTCGCGGGAGCTTCACACAACACACCTGCTCCACTGCACCACCCCAGCCAGACTCTCTCTGCCCTGCCCGCGCTCCACGTGGCAGAGTTAACACTACCAAAGATCCTAAACACTTTGGTTCTCCACACGACCTAGCGATGTAATGGTTCGATAGCATAGTTTCCCTAGGCCAGGCCCAGCGTAAAAATACAAATAATCTTTACACAACAAACCAATTATACATCGACATAAATGCATATATATACAAATACACTCCTGGAAATGGAAAAAAGAACACATTGACACCGGTGTGTCAGACCCACCATACTTGCTCCGGACACTGCGAGAGGGCTGTACAAGCAATGATCACACGCACGGCACAGCGGACTCACCAGGAACCGCGGTGTTGGCCGTCGAATGGCGCTAGCTGCGCAGCATTTGTGCACCGCCGCCGTCAGTGTCAGCCAGTTTGCCGTGGCATACGGAGCTCCATCGCAGTCTTTAACACTGGTAGCATGCCGCGACAGCGTGGACGTGAACCGTATGTGCAGTTGACGGACTTTGAGCGAGGGCGTATAGTGGGCATGCGGGAGGCCGGGTGGACGTACCGCCGAATTGCTCAACACGTGGGGCGTGAGGTCTCCACAGTACATCGATGTTGTCGCCAGTGGTCGGCGGAAGGTGCACGTGCCCGTCGACCTGGGACCGGACCGCAGCGACGCACGGATGCACGCCAAGACCGTAGGATCCTACTCAGTGCCGTAGGGGACCGCACCGCCACTTCCCAGCAAATTAGGGACACTGTTGCTCCTGGGGTATCGGCGAGGACCATTCGCAACCGTCTCCATGAAGCTGGGCTACGGTCCCGCACACCGTTAGGCCGTCTTCCGCTCACGCCCCAACATCGTGCAGCCCGCCTCCAGTGGTGTCGCGACAGGCGTGAATGGAGGGACGAATGGAGACGTGTCGTCTTCAGCGATGAGAGTCGCTTCTGCCTTGGTGCCAATGATGCTCGTATGCGTGTTTGGCGCCGTGCAGGTGAGCGCCACAATCAGGACTGCATACGACCGAGGCACACAGGGCCAACACCCGGCATCATGGTGTGGGGAGCGATCTCCTACACTGGCCGTACACAACTGGTGATCGTCGAGGGGACACTGAATAGTGCACGGTACATCCAAACCGTCATCGAACCCATCGTTCTACCATTCCTAGACCGGCAAGGGAACTTGCTGTTCCAACAGGACAATGCACGTCCGCATGTATCCCGTGCCACCCAACGTGCTCTAGAAGGTGTAAGTCAACTACCCTGGCCAGCAAGATCTCCGGATCTGTCCCCCATTGAGCATGTTTGGGACTGGATGAAGCGTCGTCTCACGCGGTCTGCACGTCCAGCACGAACGCTGGTCCAACTGAGGCGCCAGGTGGAAATGGCATGGCAAGCCGTTCCACAGGACTACATCCAGCATCTCTACGATCGTCTCCATGGGAGAATAGCAGCCTGCATTGCTGCGAAAGGTGGATATACACTGTACTAGTGCCGACATTGTGCATGCTCTGTTGCCTGTGTCTATGTGCCTGTGGTTCTGTCAGTGTGATCATGTGATGTATCTGACCCCAGGAATGTGTCAATAAAGTTTCCCCTTCCTGGGACAATGAATTCACGGTGTTCTTATTTCAATTTCCAGGAGTGTAGTAAAACAATTACAATATACAAAGACACAGAAACGTCATATATTCAGGTAACAAAATAAGGAAAAAAAATTATAGTACAATAGATGGAAATACGAGGATATGCATTTCCGGCGTTACAGGTGGGTAGCCAAACCCGGATCGAATCCAAATAGCGGATTAAGGATCATAGGCTGGTACACTGGCCAGCCTGAGTATGGGTTTTAGGCGATTTTCACGTTCGTATAGGCAAATTCTGAGCTGGTCCCCAAATTCCTCCTCCAGTAATACGAATTCGACCACTTAAAAAACGATAAAACACAGAACAAAATTTACGTGATTCACAGAAGGATGGCACACAACATTTCCCTCCCTTAGGTTACCTTGACGACCGTGATGTCAGGAAGGGCTTCCAGCCAGGAAGTTCAATAAAAAAATAAAATTTGTCAAATCCTGAAAAAGCGAACCCTGTATTAGTTGGGATAAACGCTAGGGAAAAGAAAGAAGCTTATATGCAACTTAATATCCGTACAGTAGTTGATCATTTCGTCCTATAAGAAAGTAACCCTCTACAACACAAGCAGTCAATCCCAAGGGCTACTGATGGTCACAATGTTAGCAAAAAGTTGAGCAAAAATGGGCTACTTACAATACAATAACGACACACGCTTGAAACCCTATACGTTTTGCAAGATAGTAACACAATAACGGTTTATAAACCCAAAAACACATGAAAAAAGTAGCAGAGCGCGTTAACCAGTACTAGGCCATGCCTCGAAGGTATCAGGTTCGAAACCTGATGGTGAACGAAAATTACATTGCCAGTATTTGTCCGGCAAGGGGAGGAGAGGTGGTGGAATACAGTTCTTGATCACCAGACTTTTTGCGCCTCTCCACAGCGTTGCATGCGGGATAGCAGCATGTTGGCGTGTCCACGAGACACTGTTCAGTAAGCATAGAACCACATGTCAGCATGCTGCCATCCCAGAATCGCAACATTCTGTACAGATGGAGGGAAGGCAACTGAGATCACCGACCACTAAACAAAACAATTTTCAAGACAATTCAAGGAGTTGGTGCGCGTGATTACGGAACTGTAGATTCTAAGAAGTTGCACTGAATCGTGGAATCGATCGTCACAGTGAAAATGCTGCTGACGTGTTCCCTTACGCCCAAGGAATCCAGCAGACAATGGCTGTTGACCGGGGTAGTTGGAACGCGGACACAGTAGAGGAAACGACCTTCTACAGTTTTGATGTGCCGTAATGAATGAACAAAAACAAGTTACCGATTTTACTCACAGAAGCAGTAGTACAAACAGTAGCAACGGTAGTTAAGTAATTCGTTTAGGGGTTAACAGTAGTTTTGTAGTGTTAGAAAGTAGGTTTTTTTCCCTTCTTATGTATCTTTGTTACAGTTTAGGTTTTTTCTTTGCAGTATTTGTAAGTACCAAGCAGAAATAATTATTATATACGCTTTTTATTAGACGCGAAATTATGAGTTTTATGGCCTATTTTAGCTTTTCAGGTAATAGGCTACAATTGTGAATAATGAATAAATAAATATTAAAATAAAAATAAATAAAATGGCACTGGTGATAGCCTCTCCCTCGCACGGACACACATACGATAGTTTGTAGGGGAGAGGGCGGACGGCGGGGTAGACCTGGGAGTTTGCAGTATTTTTAATACTTTAGAAGACGAATGCCGACTTGAATCAGATTTTCATTCTGCAGCGGAGTGTGCGCTGATTTGAAACTTTCTGGCAGATTAAAACTGTGTGCCGGATCGAGACTCGAACTCGGGACCTTTACCTTTCGTGGGCAAGTGCTCTACCGACTGATCTACCCAAGCTCGACTCGCGACTCCTACTCACAGCTCAATTCTGCCAGTACCTCGTCTCCTACCTTCCAAGCACTTTCCCACGATAGGCAAAGGTCCCGAGTTCGAATCTCGGTCCGGCACAAAGTTTTAATCTGCCAGGAACTTTCGATTGACAACTTGTAAGTAACCATAAAAAAGTTCCAGTTCTTATGCTGTTAAAAACCTGCGTAATACCGACTTTTAAAATTTTTGTTGAAAGAAAAACACCTGACTACACTGCATTTTCTTCCTTTCCCTAAGAGCTAGTGGTGGGGGCGCAGAGGGGGGGGGGCGGCGGTGCCCCCTCGCTCCCGGGTATGTGCGTCCTTGCTCTGTCGGATGGGGACTTCAGGTTCGACGGCAGGTTGAGTTCCGTTCGAGGAGAGCTGGGTCTCACCCCCTACCTCCTCACTCATCGTCACCAAAAACACAATCATGACAATAAATTCTACACGAACTTACCACAGCTACCTGGGGTGGGTAGGTGCACTAACGGTACAACCCTAGCATTTCGCTAGAGAAGGATGCCACAGTGCGCAAGGGAGGGAAGGTTTTCCAATAATTGCGTGGCTCAACAACCCCTGAGGGATCCGCAACAAACAATACCACACGCTTTTACTTTACGACACAGCACAAAATTCAGTACACTGAACGGCAGCTCAGTGCCCCAACCTGAATTCCACTGCGCATATTATGACGCTCTCGCTGTTGCAATAAGAACTGCATTCATTTCTTATAGAGCTCATACACATCTTGGTTAACGTCATCATACATAGCTTCGGATTGCTCCTCGATGCAATCACAATCTGCACTAACTTTAATTGTTCTATACTAAAATGACATATCCATTTTTTATTTTTGAAATCTGTTCGAACTTTGAACATAACTGCGAGTTGGCGAAGTGGCTAGACGCCGGACTCGCATTCGGGAGGACAGTGGCTCGAATCGCTAGTTAGCCATTTAACTTTTGGTTTCACGTGATTGCCCTAAATTGCTTCAGGTAAATGTGGGTGTTTCCTTAGAAATGGATGCGGCCTATTTCCTTCCACAACCCGAGGTTGTGCTTCGTCTCTAATGACTTCGTCTTCGACGGGAAATTAAACCTTAAGTTTTCTTCCTTCACTCAGTAACAAAGTTTTATTAATATCTTGCCATGTTCTCTATACTATGGTATTTAGCAGTTAATCTCTTTCGACGCCAAGCCTATAACGTGGCACCATTTGTGTGATGTTTTCAGTGTTTTTATGGTACCTGTCGCTACAATGTTGCCACTATCCCTGCAACTACATTTGCACTTCGCACAGCTTGCTGAAGCAGCCTTTCTCTCTATGGCGAACTGCCGGAAAATAGGTTTTTTTTTTTAATTGGCTTTCAGGACAGGCTCATACAGTCATCTCAATAGTAAAATGTCAATTATGACGAGAACGTAAGGAAAACACAACATTCAGTCCCCGAGTGGGGAAATAATCTCCGACCCGCCTGGGAATCGAACCCTCACCCCTACGGTTAACAGTCCACTGCGCTGACCGCGCAGCTACCGAGGCGGACAGGAAATTAATTGGTCGCCCATTAGCTTCGCCGCCTGATTGCATGCGGATTGTAATTTGGGAGGAGGAGGACGAGATTAGTGTTTAACGTTCCGTCGACAATGAGGTCATTAGACGGAGTACAAGCTCGGATTGGGGAAGGATGGAGAAGGAAAGTGGCTGTGCCCTTTCGAAGGAACCATCCTAGCATTTACCTTAAGCGATTTAGGGAAATCGCGAAAACCTAAATTAGAATGGCCGGACGCGGGTTTGAACCGTCGTCTTCCAGAATGCGAGTCTCGTGTGCTAACCACTGCGCTATCCCGCTCCGTTTGTAATTTGGCAGTCCTCCGTCTGTACAGTGTACTATCTTGTCTTCTAGTGGCGACAATACGCGTTGCTAGTCCCGGTGCAATAGAAATATGCTGTTACGTAATTATTTAGTGTGGTCTACAAAAGTATTGAAATACTTCTGCAGGGATTTCGCGTACCAATAGATAATAAATAAATAAAGATACATCTACAACTACATGAAAACTCTGCAACTCACACTTAAGAGCCTGCCAGAGAGTTCAGCATCTTTAGACAACTAGTCCACCGTTCCACTCTCGAACAGTGTACCGGAAAAACGAACACTTAAATCTTTCCGTGCGAGCTCGGATTTCTCTTATACCGCGCGGGGTAGCCGCGGGGTCTAAGGTGTCTTGCCACAGTTCATGCGGCTCCCTCCGTGTGTGTTGACCTTAGCGTAAGTTAGTTTAAGTTAGATTAAGTAGTGTGTAAGCCAAGGGACGGATGACCCCAGCAGTTTGGTTCCATAGGAACCTACCACAAATTTCCAAAATTTCTCTTATTTTATTACAATGATCTTGTCTCCGTTTGTAGGTAGGCGTCAACAAAACAGTTTCGCACTTGGAGGAGAAAGCTGGTCATTAAAATTCCGTGAAATGATTTTATCGCAACGAAAAACGCCTTTGTTTTAATGATTGCCATCCCAACTCATGTATCATATCAGTGAAATTCTCATCCCTATTTTGTGGTAATAAAAAACGAGCTACCCTTCTTTTAACTTTTTCGATATACTTCGTCAATACTATCAGATAGGGTCCCATATCGTGCAGCAATACTCGAGAAGAGGACGGACAAGCGTAGTGTAAGTAGTCTCTTTAGTAGATCTGTCGCATCTTCCATGTGTTCCGTCAATAAAGCGGCGTCTTTGGTTCACCTTCCCCACAACATTTTCCATGTGATCTTCCAAATTTAAGTTGGTCGTAATTGTAATCCCAACGTATTTTGTTGAATTTACAGCATTTGACTTTGTGTGATTTATCGTGTAACCGATCTCTTTTAGTACTCATATGGATTACCTCACACTTTTAATTATTTATAGTCAATTGTCGCTTTTCACAGCATGCAGACATCTTGTCTAAATCATTATGCAATTGGTTTTGATCTTCTGATGAGTTTGCTAGGCGGTAAACATCAGCATCATTGACAAACAACCTAAGAGGGCTGCTCAGACTGTCTCCAAAATCGTTTACGTAGGTTAAGAACAGCAGGTTCCTTGAGGAACGCCAGATATCACTTCACCTTTTTTCGATGACTTTCTGTCGGTTACTTAGAAATGTAACCTTTCTGTGAGGAAATTACGAATCCAGTTGCACAACTGAGACGATGCTCAATTGGCACGTAATTTGATTAGAAGCAGCTTGTGAGGAACGGTGTCCACAGCCTTTTGGATATCTAGAAATATGGAATTAATCTGAGATCCCCTGTCGATAGTACTAATGACTTCGTGTGAATAGAGAGCTAGTTGTTTTTCATAAGATTTATATTTTTTTAATCCGTTCTGACTATGTGCAATGAGATCGTTTAGTTAGAGGTAATTCGTAATATTCTAATACAGTATGTGTTCCAAAATCCTACCGCAAATCGACGTCAGTAATTCAGTGGAAATGTGATCTGCGCATCATTCGTCGAGCGGGAGGGTGTGTATGGTTGCCAAGTATGGAGCTATTGTATCAGCATACTCTGAAAGAAACATAATTGGTCTACAGTCTAAACCGGGAGACTTACCTTTATTAAGTAGTTTAAGTTGTTTCGCTATACTGAGGATATTGACTTCAAAGTTTCTCAAGTCTGTAATTTTTCTTGTCCGCAGCTCGTGGTCGTGCGGTAGCGTTCTCGCTTCCCGCGCCCGGGTTCTCGCGTTCGATTCCCGGCGGGGTCAGGGATTTTCTCTGCCTCGTGATGACTGGGTGTTGTGTGATGTCCTTAGGTTAGTTAGGTTTAAGTAGTTCTAAGTTCTAGGGGACTGATGACCATAGATGTTACGTCCCATAGTGCTCAGAGCCATTTGAACCAATTTTAATTTTTCTTGATTCTAATTCTGGAGCATTTACTTCGCCTTCGTTGCTGAAATGTAAATAGATAGAAGAGAACGTAAAGTGCGCTACTGCAAGTATATTTCAGCTTAATTGTACAATGTAATGCTTCTCGCTCTGTATACAGATTACCTACGCTCTTGCATGCTGTATTACAAGGTGTCCCGAAATGTGTCTATAAATAAAGTACATATAAATGAAAAGGTTTTGGTATTGTATACATTAAGGTGTAACTTAGGTAGGTATGTGCTCAAAACGACCACCTTCCATTTCAATGCATCGTCGAAAACGATTTAGAACGAAGGAACATAGCAAATGTATTGTTTCTAATGGAACAGCATCATCACGGGCTTGCTCAATTTGTTCTCTTCTATCATCCGGTGTTTGTAATTTTTTGTCTTACACTGCGCTCTTGATAGTACTCCAAAGATGGAAGCCTAAAGGGGTTATTCCGGTTATCGGTCTGGATACTCCACAGCATATCTTCTTCGTCCTAACCATCTCGAAGGGGATGTGCAATTCAGAAATTCCCTCACATCAAGCTGAAAGTGAGATGGCGCCACATCATATTGAAAGTAATCTCCTCTGTCAAAAATGTCTTTAAGACCTAGAATTATCATGTGCAACCTTTCTGGGGGAAACGTCTCTCGCGAGACTCACTCTCAAATTTATGCAGTGTATTATACTAACACCTTATCCTCATTCTGAGCTCAACACTCACTCGTTACAAAGGGATGCTGAATCAACTTTTCGTGCTAGCAAATGTGACGTTGCGGTAAACGAAATGGTCCTGACGTTAGCTGACAGTGTGTGTCGTGTTATAAAACGATGATAAAACGATGTTTGTATGGTGTTTGCAGTGACTGGGGGTGAGAAATTAATGAACAGTGTAGCATTAGCGTTTTATATTATTAGATAACTTATTTGTAAAACAGTTTTGTACACTAGGGATAAACCGAACGAGGCAGCACTGTTTTAAACAGTGTCCTTGTATTCGGGAGGATGGAGGCTCCAATCTTCATCCAGCCATCCTGATTTAGGTTTTCGGTGGTATCCCTACATTACTTCAGGTAAATGCTGCGATGGCCCCTACTGTAACGCCACGGGCGACTACCTGCCCACCGAGCGAGGTGGCGCAGTGGTTAGACACTGGACTCGCATTCGGGAGGACGACGGTTCAATCCCGCGTCCGGCCATCCTGATTTAGGTTTTCCGTGATTTCCCTAAATCACTCCAGGCAAATGCCGGGATGGTTCCTCTGAAAGGGCACGGCCGACTTCCTTCCCCATCCTTCCCTAATCTGATGAGACCGATGACCACGCTGTCTGGTCTCCTTCCCCAAACAACCAACCAACCAACTACCTGCCCCATCCTTGTCGCATTCGAATTGTAAGCTTGTTGTCCTTAAATTGTAATTTCACGACATCCAGTATCCTTCTTAGAGAGATCTACAAAAGTATAAAACCACCATCACGCCTACTACTACTGCTGCTACTACTACTATTAGCTATGGATCAAATCTGACAGTCTATTCAAAAAAGTACGGCCCGATTAACACTGTAGACGACACACCACACCAAACTGATACTCTTGGTAGATTAACATACCTTTCTTCAGTTATTTATGGATTTTCATTAGCCCAGTACACGGAAATCTGGCGATTAATTGTACCGTCAAGTTTAAAAGTCGCTTCATCCGGCCGAAGAATTCGATATTGGAAACGTTCACCTTCTTCACACAAGTTGATAAAACACTCACGCAATCCAATTTGGCTGTTGGAATCACCGGCGTTGAGAGCGTGGAGCAGTGTCCCAAGTGAGTACGAAAAATTCTGTGAACGTTGGTCTTGCTGATCCCAGCCTCACGACAGCATTGCCTCACAGACTTTTTCGAGGATTGTATTTGCGTCTGAATCACTGCACCGACAATTTCGTTCCCTGTTGAACTTCTGGTTCTTCAGCTACGGCCGGCCGCGGTGGTCTAGCGGTTCTAGGCGCTCAGTCCGGAACCGCGCGACTGCTACGGTCGCAGGTTCGAATCCTGCCTCGGGCATGGATGTGTGTGATGTCCTTAGGTTAGTTAGGTTTAAGTAGTTCTAAGTTCTAGGGGACTGATGACCACAGATGTTAAGTCCCATAGTGCTCAGAGCCATTCTTCAGCTACGTCCCTTCTTCACATCGTGAACCATTACACTTTCTTTCTGATATGCCTCATATCCTTCTATGTGTCAACTGACGAGATGGTGGTTTTCGAAATACAAATTTCCAACTACATCGAACCTCACTTACACTCTCCGTTTTCCCGTAACACTTTGGTCCACCTTCCGTTCTTCAAACTAAAACTCCATGTTTATTTCCAGTCCTGCAACAAATAGAAACGCTGCTAAGTTTTTCACTACCTTCTGAATTATTACCCACAAAAAAATTATTTCTGTCTACTGTAACACGTTGACTGCTGCGAGACCGCCGGCAGACACGGCGAGGTTCACGTCTGACGCCGTGTGCCTACCGGCGGCCACACGCTACACTCTATTCGGCTCGGAATGTAATGCAGAATTGTTCATTAATTTGTATTACTTGAGTAAGTTGACAACGGTGTACAGAAAGTCGGGTAAAATATCTTGTTCGCCGTCTAAATAGAATCGAGTGTTGCAAAACTACCGTAGACTATCACCAGTAAGCTTAGGCTATGATAGTTCTCCTAGTGACTTTAGTCAGTTAACATCGTAACCACGTTTTATGAATATTGGGCGTGTTGCATACCTATCGGTCATTACCTCATTTCGATCGCTTTGTCTGTGTAAGAGGTCAGTGTTTTACTAAATTCCCCAATAAACCGGAAGCAGTGAACCGTCTAGAAACTGACTGACGCTATACAGGGTGTTACAAAAAGGTACGGCCAAACTTTCAGGAAACATTCCTCACACACAAATAAAGAAAAGATCTTATGTGGACATGTGTCCGGAAACGCTTAATTTCCATGTCAGAGCTCATTTTAGTTTCGTCGGTATGTACTGTACTTCCTCGATTCACCGCCAGTTGGCCCAATTGAAGGAAGGTAATGTTGACTTCGGTGCTTGTGTCGACATGCGACTCATTGCTCTACAGTACTAGCATCAAGCACATCAGTACGTAGCATCAACAGGTTAGTGTTCATCACGAACGTGGTTTTGCAGTCAGTGCAATGTTTACAAATGCGAAGTTTGCAGATGCCCATTTGATGTATGGATTAGCACGGGGCAATAGCCGTGGCGCGGTACGTTTGTATCGAGACAGATTTCCAGAACGAAGGTGTCCCGACAGGAAGACGTTCGAAGCAATTGATCGGCGTCTTAGGGAGCACGGAATATTCCAGCCTATGACTCGCGACTGGGGAAGACCTAGAACGACGAGGACACCTGCAATGGACAAGGCAATTCGTCGTGCAGTTGACGATAACCCTAATGTCAGCGTCAGAGAAGTTGCTGCTGTACAAGGTAACGTTGACCACGTCACTATATGGAGAGTGCTACGGGAGAACCAGTTGTTCCCTACCATGTACAGCGTGTGCAGGCACTATCAACAGCTGATTGGCCTCCACGGGTTCATCCAACAATGTGTCAATCCTCATTTCCGTGCAAATGTTCTCTTTACGGATGAGGCTTCATTCCAACGTGATCAAATTGTAAATTTTCACAATCAACATGTGTGGGCTGACGAGAATCCGCACGCAATTGTGCAATCACGTCATCAACACAGATTTTCTGTGAACGTTTGGGCAGGCATTGTTGGTGATATCTTGATTGGGCCCCATGTTCTTCCACCTACGCTCAATGGAGCACGTTATCATGATTTCATACGGGATGCTCTACCTGTGCTGCTAGAACTTGTGCCTTTACAAGTACGACACAACATGTGGTTCATGCACGATGGAGCTCCTGCACATTTCAGTCGAAGTGTTCGTACTCTTCTCAACAACAGATTCGGTGACCGATGGGTTGGTAGAGGCGGACCAATTCCATGGCCTCGACGCCCTCCTGACCTCAACCCTCTTGACTTTCATTTATGGGGGCATTTGAAAGCTCTTGTCTACGCAACCCCGATAGAGACTCTTCGTGCTCGTATTGTGGACGGCTGTGATACAATACGCCATTCTCCAGGGCTGCATCAGCGCATCAGGGATTCCATGCGACGGAGGGTAGATGCATGTATCCTCGCTAACGGAGGACATTTTGAACATTTCTCCTGTAACAAAGTGTTTGAAGTCACGCTGGTACGTTCTGTTGCTGTGTGTTTCCATTCCATGATTAATGTGATTTGAAGAGAAGTAATAAAATGAGCTCTAACATGGAAAGTAAGCGTTCCCGGACACATGTCCACATAACATATTTTCTTTCTTTGTGTGTGAGGAATGTTTCCTGAAAGTTTGGCCGTACCTTTTTGTAACACCCTGTATAAAAAACCGTGTAACCTACGGAACATTTTTGTTCTACACACTTATCCTCCTGTTTGTTACTTATAAAATCAATATTTATTCCAAAATTTAAACTGTCAATATTTAATTCAAGTTTTGTTTGAAAATTCTTGATTTGCAACTTGAGGCAGAGAAATGTTGTAGTAAAAATAAAGACAACATAAAGATTTATCATTTAGCGCTAGATACCGCAAAAAAGGTAAAATTTTAAAAAAAATGCAAAACGAAAACATGTCAAACTTCACTTCGACACTTCATAGAATTTATATAAAACATGCTCCTGTTATTCATAAACAACTTTCACACTTATCAGTATTAACACGAAACTCTTGACTTTGATCATAATGAAGAACGTTCTATTGAGTAAAAAAAACCAACAATAATAATAATATCGTTTTTTGTTTGTGCCTGTAAACAGTACTTGCATCAAAAGTAATCGCTTTGGTTACATAACATCATACACGTTACGCGATCAATTAAATTTTTTATTACTTATAAAATGCAATTTATACATTGGAGCGCCAAAGAAACTGGTATAGGCATGTGTATTCACATGTAGAACATGTAAACATGTAGAATACGGCACTGCTGTCGGCAATGCCTATATAAGACAAGAAGTGTCAAGCGCAGTTGTTAGATCGGTCACTGCTGCTACAATGGCAGATTATCAAGATTTAAGTGACTTTGAACGTGGTGTTATAGTCGGCGCACGAGCGATGGGACACAGCATCTCCGAGTTAGCGATGATTTTCCCGTACGACCATTTCACGAGTGTAGCGTGAATATCAGGAATCCGGTAAAACCTCAAATCTCCGACATTGCAGCGGCCGGAAAAAAAATCCTGCAAGAACGGGAGAGAATCGTTCAACGTGACGGAAGTGCAACCCTTCCGCAAATTGCTGCACATTTCAATGCTGGACCTTCAGCAAGTGTCAGCGTGCGAACCATTCAACGAAACATCATCGATATGGGCTTTCGGAGCCGAAGACACACTCGTGTACCCTTGATGACTGCACGACACACAGCTTTACGCCTCGCCTGTGCATGTCAACACCGACAATGGACTGTTGATGACGAAACATTATGCCTAGTCGGACGAGTCTCGTTTCCAATTGTATTGAGCGGATGGACGTTTATGGGAATGGAGACAAGCTCATTAATCCATGGATCCTGCATGTCAGTTGGAGTGATATGGGACCCCTGATGCGTCTCGCAGGTGACACTTACGTAAGCATCTTGTCTGATCACCTGCATCCATTCATGTCCATTGTGCATTCCGACGGCCTTTGGCGGTTACAGCAGGACAATTCGACACCTCACATGTCCAGAATTGCCATAGAGTGGCTCCAGAAACACTCTTCTGAGTTTAAACACTTCCGCTGGCCACCAAAATCCCCAGACATGAACATTATTGAGCATATCTTGGATGCCCTGAAATGTGCTGTTCAGAAGAGATCTCCAACCCCTTGTACTCTTACGGATTTATGGACAGCCCTACAAATTCATGGTGTCAGTTCCCTCCAGCATTACTTCAGACATTAGTCGAGTCCATGTCACATCGTGCTGCGGCACTTTTCCGTGGTCGCGGGGGCCCTACAGGAGATGAAGGACTTATTTCAATAGTGGTACAAGTCCATTTTTGTTCATATTGAGATACAGAATCGTAAAGTTAAATGAGCGCTGAAAAATCTGCAATTGAGATACCAGAAATATTCAAGCATATGGCTTCTTGCTAGAGATGAACCTTTCTTTCTGTTTGTTTGGCTCATTAATTTCAGGAGCATTACAGACAGAAAAGTGGAGGTAATGGACTTGTACCACTATTGAAATAAGCCCTTCATATTAGGCAGTTGTACCAGTTTCTTTGGCTCTTCAGTGTATTTTGTAAGGCTAGAGAATACGCAATGAACTAACACTGAACGACGTACGGTGTTAATTACGTATAAAACAGACAAAAAAGAGAAGTCGTCGACTCCCAGTTTCTCCTTCACACTTTCATTTAGGTTTGTTTCTCTACCAAATCTACAAATACCACCTGTAATTCCACCATTTTTTTTTTCTTTATTGTATTTCAATTCCCCATCGGGGCGGGCTGGCAGCAGCATATGCGCTGCTCTTCAGCCGAAAGACATAGAACAAAACAATAGAAGACATTTAAAAACAGCAAAGGAGAGAATAAGGTGAACATAGATATAAAAAAAGGGGGAACATCATGGAAGGCAATAGACAAAAAACGGGGTGACTGTAAAATGGAGATAAAAAAACTGTTTAAAAGTAGCACACACAAAAAGCCACACACTGCGACGATTAAAAGAACACAAGGCACAGTAGGACTGGAGCATAAAGGTATCGACGGATGGCGTAGCACATAACGTAACACTGACGGCGAACCTCAAGGCAGTACACAATTAAAATCACACCTCTTGACGCACAGGAGAAACAGCACTAAGCACAACACTGATGTGGCACACTGACAATGATCAATACAGAGGATCTGCCAGGCGCTAGGAGATGAGGGAGACCTGAAGAAGGGAGGGAGGGGAAGAGATGGGGGAGATGAGCGGGGGGCGCGCTGAAGAGGGCCAGGTAGGGAGGGATGTGGGAAGGAAAGAGGCAAGTATGGGGTGCAGGGTCTCAGGGGAGGGGGGGATGGAGGAAAATCCGCTCTGGGAGAAGGAGGGAAGAGGAAAAAGGGGGCCCTGGGGAGGGGGGGGGGAACAAGGCCAGGTTACAGTTGGAAGGAAGGGTAGATGTCACGGCGAAGTTCGTCATCCGTGAGGGGGAGGCGTTGGAAATTGCCCTGATGAAGGAGATGGAGGGTGTGGAGGTGGAGAGAGGGAGGGATACAGCGATAGAGGCGCGGCAACGGGCAGGGGGTGGAGAGGAAGGAGGAAACCAGAGGGTGGGGGGGATCAAGCCTGCGAACAATGTAAAGGATGTGGAGATGTTGGAGGAACAGGAGGAGGCGGGGGAAGGGGATCAGTTCATACAGGAGCCGTGTGGGGGAAGGAAGGCGGATACGGAAGGCAAGGCGGAGCGCATGGCGTTCAAGGATTTGGAGGGCCTTGTAAAAGCGGGTCGGGGTGGAGATCCAGGCAACGCTGGCATAACAGAGGATAGGATGGATGAGAGATTTGTAGGTGTGGAGGATGGTAGAAGGATGCAATCCCCATGTCCGGCTAGACAGGAGTTTCAGAAGGCGGAGGCGGGAATGGGCTTTCTGCTGGATGGTCTGGAGATGAGGGGTCCAGGTGAGGTGTCGGTCGAGGGTGAGACCAAGGTATTTCAGGGTGGGGGTGAGCTGGATAGGACGACCATAAAGGGTGAGGTAGAAATCATGGAGGCGAAAGGAGCGAGTGGTGCGGCCTATGATGATTGCCTGGGTTTTGGAGGGGTTGAGACGGAGGAACCACTGGTTACACCAAGTGGTGAACTGGTTAAGGTGGTTTTGGAGGGTACGTTGAGACCGTTGAAGGGTGCGATAGAGAGCCAGGAAGGCGGTGTCATCAGCATACTGGAGAAGATGGACTGGTGGGGGTGGCTTGGGCATATCAGCTGTATACAAGAGATAAAGGAGAGGGGAGAGGACACAACCCTGGGGGATGCCAGCCGTGGGATAAAAGATACGGGAGTTGGTGTTGTGGAGGGTGACATAGGAAGGACGGTTCGAGAGGAAGGAAGCGACCAGACGGACATAATTGATAGGCAGGGCGTAGGTTTGGAGTTTAAAGAGGAGACCGGGATGCCATACACGGTCATAGGCATTTTGGAGGTCAAGGGAAACAAAAATGGCGGAGCGACGGGAGTTGAGCTGGAGGGACAGAAGGTGAACAAGGTTGAGGAGTTGGTCTTCAGCAGAGAAGGAGGGTCGGAAGCCACACTGGGTAAGGGGGAGGAGGTGGTGTTGAGCAAGGTGCTGATGGATACGGTGGGAGAGGATGGATTCAAAGACCTTACTGAAGACGGAGGTGAGGCAGATGGGACGATAGGAAGAGGCGGCAGAAGGGGGTTTGTTGGGTTTGAGGAATAAGAGGACGCGGGAGGTCTTCCACAGGTCAGGGTAGAAGCCAGTAGAGAGGACGACATTATAGAGATGGGCGAGGACAGTCAGGAAGGAATAGGGGCTTTCTCGAAGGTGACGGTAGGTGACACAGTCGTGACCAGGGGCCATGTTGCGTTTGGACTGGAGGATAAGTTTAATGTCTTGTGCTGTGATGGGAGTGGTGACGTCGGAGGGGGGCAACTGCCGCAAGTACTGGAGACTAGGAGCAAGTGGAGCGACTGAGGTATCGGCACGTTCCATGACGGTGGGGAAAAGAGAATAATCAAAGTGGGGATCATCGGGGATGGAGAAGACCTCGGAAAGGTGGGAAGCGAAGTGATTGGCCTTACTGAGGTTGTCAGGAAGGGGGGCGATCGTTATGGAGAAGGGGATAGTGGGGAGCGGAAAGGGAACCAGTAAGACGATGGAAGGCGGACCAGTACTTGGAGGAGTTGATAGGGAGGGAGGCGTTGAGTCGTGTGCAGGTCTGGCGCCAGTCTCGGCGTTTCGTTGCTGTAATAAGGTTCTGTACATGTCGCTGTATTTGCCGGTGGCGTTGGAGTGTATCCCTGTCACGAGTGCGCAGGAAGGAGCGATAGAGGCGGCGGGATTCACGGAGGAGGAGGACAGCCCGCGGAGGGAGAGTGGGACGGTGTGGGTGGATGGTTTTAGTAGAACATGGGCCTCCATAGCGTCAGTAATTACCTTCTGAAGGAAGGACAAGGTGTGGGTGATGTCGTCAGGATGGCGATATGTAAGAGGGTGGCTTTCAACCTGGGTGGAGATGGAGTCCCGGTAGGCATCCCAGTTGGCACGGCGATAGTCATGGACGACCTTGCAAGGGGGTGCAGGGTGCGGAGCCAGAGGGGGCGGTGAGGAGACGTTATGGTGAGAAGGACAGGGATGTGATCGCTACCTGTGAGGTCAAGGACGGCGACAGCGATACGCCCAAGGAGGTTGGCGGAGGCAATGACAACATCGGGGGTGGTGTCACTTTGGGGTCGGGTGTGCTGGGGAAGGGGAACAAGGTCACCTTGGATTGTGGAGAGGAACTGATTCCACCGCCGAAGGGCAGCAGGAGTGCGGCTATGGATGTTGAAGTCGGTGGCAATCACATAGGTGGAGAAGGTGTGGTCAATATGTGAGATGAAGTCGTAAGGAAGAGGAGCAGTGGAGCGGACATAGATGGTAGCACAGGTAATGGTGAGGGAGGGGAAGAAGACACTAAGGATAAGGTGTTCAGTGGGGTCATTGAGGAGAGGTTGTCGCCGGACGGGGATATGCTTAAGGTGGCCAATCGCGACTCCACCCTGCGCACGAGGACGAGGAGCGTTGGTGCGGTGGAGGATATAGGGGGAGGTGCGGATAGAATGGTGGGGCTGGAGAAAGGTTTCGTTCAAGAGGAAGGTGTCGACCTGGTGGTGGGAGAGGGTGTGCATGAGGAGGTATTTGTTGGAGCGGAAGGAGCGAATGTTCTGGAAGAGGATGCGACACTCGTGCCGCGCTATGACGGGAAGGAGGGGGGGGGGGAAGAGAGGGAAGGGAAGAGACTTAAACTAGGGTGTTGAGGCGGGTGAAGGTGAAGTGGGCTTGGTTGTGGGAGTAAGTGGCGAAGGTGTTCAGGTGGAAAACAGAGCGAGCAGCAAGGGAGATTTGTTGGAAGGTGTGGGGGCGCTGAAAAGGGTGAATGTTTTGGAGTACAACGGTAATGAACCGGATGATGTCCTCGGCCGTGGGGGGTGGATGGAGGGAATTGTTGGGATGGACAGGGGGATCGACAGGACGAACTGGGACTGTAAGTTCAGGGGTGGCTGGAGGGGGTTTAGCTTTACACTTGTGGGAGTATGTGGGGTGGGGGCCATTACAGGTATTACAGGAAGGAGGAGCAGCGAGGTTGGGGCAGTTCTTAAAAAAGTGGGAGGCCTTGCAATGGGGACAGGGGGGGGGGGTTTGCAGTTGGGAGTCAGGTGGTCATTGTACATCAGGCACCGCTGGCAACGGTAGGATTGGGGAGGGGATTTGGAGGATTCAACGGGGTGGCGACGGTGGTATATCAGGGCACCCTGGGTAAGGAGATGGTCTATGGATGGGGCGGACTCAGAGAATACCCACACGAGGTAGGTGGGACCAGAGGCATTGTGGATACGGCGGGCAGAGCAGATTTCCTAGTCTGGGTGGGAGTTCAGTTCTACCAACACTTCATCCTCTGTGATAACCGGGCTGAGCTTGGTGATCACAGCGGTGTAGGTGGGGGGGGCGATGGGGAGGCTGGGGCTGACGAGGAGTGGAAGCGGAAAGGAAGGGTGTCAGAGAGGTGTGGGGGCCGAACATAACTCGTGGGAGTTTTCGCAGGAGGTCTGTGTGAAAGGATGGGGACGGGGACTAGATAAGGACTGAGTCCCTGCGGGGAATGAGTTGGGAGATGGGAGCACCAGGTAAGTACTTTCGTATTTCCTTGGTGAGGGTACGAGCGTCGAGGAACTTAGCATCGGGAGTTGACAGGACAAAGGTGTGGAGGGTGGGGGCCAAGGTATGGGTGGCAGGAGGAGGGGTGGTGTCCATGGTGACGGCAGGGGGAGGGGGAGGTGGTATTGATTTTTTGTGGGAAGTGGCGGGAGCAGAGTCGGTAAAGACGCGCTTTTGGGGTTTTTTGAAGACTGGAGGCTGGGAGGAGGGGAGAGGGATGGGGAGGAGAGGGAGGTGGCGGGTGGCAGATCCCTGCGGTATAGTGGAGGCACCGGGAGAAGCAGCTGGTTCAGTGGTGGCGATGGTGGCTCGGCGCGACGTGATGCGTGCGGGAGATGCAGATGACGAAGCGACGGTGTCCGTGAGAGAGGGGAAGCCAACCACCTGAGGGGCGGCAGCAGAGGCGGCAACAGAGGCGTACGTGAGGGCGGGGGTAGTAGTGGGAGCTGTTGATGGTGTGGAGGCTGGAGGAAGGGTGTAGAGGTGTGGGTATACAGCAGGGGAGGAGATAGAGGGATGGGTGAGTGGGGGGAGGGAAGGGGAGGTGTAAGGAGGGAGGCCAGGGGCGGCACTCCAGGAAGTGACTGTGGGAGAGGGGGAGGCGGAGGTGTAGATGACGGTGGAGGTGGGAGTACTCATTGCAGACGAACGGCGACGGACAGACGGACGTGCAGCTGCAGGCGGCGGCGGCGGCGATGATCGGCGGCGAACAGACGGACGAACAGCAGGTAGCGGCGGCGGCGGCGGTTACGACGACGGCGATGGACAGCGAGCAGGCAGGCGCACGGACGGACGAACAGTGACAGCAGCAAGCGGCGGGCAGACAGACAGACAGACAAACACAATCTTCGAAGACGGAGATTCCACCCTGAGAGTAGCCCAGGCTTTGCAATCTGACGCTTTCGAAGGAGGGGATCCAACCCTCTAGATGTCCACCATTTACTGCCTCATTTATGTATGGCACTGTCCGAATCGTAGTTTTGGTATAGCGCAACTCTACTCAGGCCTGAACCTCTACTGTGACCGTCGCCAGCCTTGCGGCCGTCATCTTGTTAACTGAAGAAAGATTCAGTTTCAAAGAGTGTATACAGGGTGGTCCATTAATATCTCACGAAATAAGCATCAAACAAAAAAAAAAACTACGAAGAACGAATCTTGTCTAGCTTGAAGGGGAAAACCAGATGGCGCTATGGTTGGCCCGCTAGATGGCGCTGCCATAGGTCAAACGGATATCAACTGTTTTTTTTTTAAATAGGAGCCCCCATTTTTATTACATATTCGTGTAGTACGTAAAGAAATATGAATGTTTTAGTCGGACCACTTTTTTCGCTTTGTGATAGATGGCGCTGTAATAGTCACCAACGTATAAGTACGTGGTATCACGTAACATTCCGCCAGTGCGGACGGTATTTGCTTCGTAATACATCACCCGTGTTCAAATGGACCGTTTACCAATAGCGAAAACGTCGATATCGTGTTGATGTATGGATATTGTGATCAAAATGCCCAGCGGACGTGTGCTATGTATGCTGCTCGGTATCCTGGACGACATCATCTAAGTGTCCGGACCGTTCGCAGGATAGTTACGTTATTTAAGGAAACAGGAAGTGTTCAGCCACATGCGAAACGTCAACCACGACCTGCAACAAATGATGATGCCAAAGTAGGTGTTTTAGCTGCTGTCGCGGCTAATCCGCACATCAGTAGCAGACAAATTGCACGAGAATCGGGAATCTCAAAAACGTCGGTGTTGAGAATGCTACATAAACAACTATTGCATATTTCTGTGCACCAGGAATTGCATGGTGACGACTTTGAACGTCGTGTACACTTCTGCCACTGGGCACAAGAGAAATTACGGGACGATGACAGATTTTTTGCACGCGTTCTATTTAGCGACCAAGCGTCATTCACCAACAGCGGTAACGTAAACCGGCGTAATATGCACTATTTGGCAACGGAAAATCCACGATGGCTGCGACAAATGTAACATCAGCGACCTTGGCGGGTTAATGTATGGTGCGGCATTATGAGAGGAAGGATAATTGGCCCCCATTTTATCGATGGCAGTCTAAATGGTGCGATGTATGATGATGATTTCCTACGTAATGTTCTACCGTTGTTACTGCAACATGTTTCACTGCATGACAGAACGACGATGTAGTTCCAACATGATGGATGTCCGGCACATCGCTCGCGTGCGGTTGAAGTGGTATTGAATAGCATATTTCATGACAGGTGGATTGGTCGTCGAAGCACGTTCACCGGATCTGACGTCCCCGGATTTCTTTCTGTGGGGAAAGTTGAAGAATATTTGCCATCGTGATCCACCGACAACGCTTGACAACATGCGTCAGCGCATTGTCAATGCATGTGCGAACATTACGGAAGGCGAACTACTCGCTGTTGAGAGGAATGTCGTTACACGTATTGCCAAATGCATTGAGGTTGACGGACATCATTTTGAGCATTTATTGCATTAATGTGGTATTTACAGGTAATCACGCTGTAACAGCATGCTTTCTCAGAAATGATAAGTTCACAAAGGTACATGTATCACATTGGAAGAACCGAAATAAAATGTTCAAACGTACCTACGTTCTGTATTTTAATTTAAAAAACCTACCAGTTACCAACTGTTCGTCTAAAATTGTGAGCAATATGTTTGTGACTATTACAGAGCCATCTATCACAAAGCGAAAAAAGTGGTCCAACTATAACATTCATATTTCTTTACGTACTACACGAATATGTAATAAAAAAATGGGGATTCCTATTAAAAAAAAACGCAGTTGATACCCGTTTGACCTATGGCAGCGCCAACTAGCGGGCCAACCATAGCGCCATCTGGTTTTCCCCTTCAAGCTAGACAAGTTTTGTTGTTTATAGTTTTTTCGTTTGACGCTTATTTCGTGAGATATTTGGTCCGGTCACGATTAATGGACCACCCTGTATATTATTTATGGACACCATGGATAGCTATTTGTTACTGCAGCTCAAAAATGGAGAATATAATTTCAAATATTCTTCTAAAACTAGCGTTTCTTATCCTTGTGCTCATTAAGAGCCTCCAGTCAACACTCTCGTTGTTAACCATGAATATCCGAAACAATTAATATCATATATTCGTAGGTGATGTCGTTAGGTCATGTTCGAAGAATTTCTCAGAACAATATGTACATAAATTTCGCAAGTAACTTGCTTCACAAATTAGTTGTCCCTGAAGCAAAGACAGCAGCCTCAGATTTCTGCCTATACTCTACTTGCAGATTACTCAGTGACAGATATGGAGCTGTTAACCACATAATCGGCAGAGAATCTGAAGGTATTCCGCATTACTTGTGTAAATAATACTGAACAGCCACTCCCTTTCTCTATTGATAGGCTCTTCCTCGGCACAGGAGGACGCCTTTATTTCGTGTCCTAACAACCTGTATTTCTGTCGACGGACTTTGGGGGATATCTAATAGGAACGATTATTCTTTGAGAGAATAAAAAACTACGAATTGAGGTACCCAGTACCAAACGTACCATCATGTTCTAGTTGGTTCATGTATTTTACCAAAACAGCCTCGTTAGCGCAAAAACATGTTTTAATCGCTGCCTTCCCTAAGCAAGAGCCTGGATTCCTTTTGACTATACAGATGTTCTTTCGCCTGTAGCTATATTTTCAGATCTTCTTCTTCTTGTTTGGCCCTACAGTCCTTGAAGAACCTTGGCCTCCTGTATCACCTGCCTCTATTCTTCTCTGTCCATCGCCTTCCTTCTCCAATTTCTTATTCCCATCGCCTTTAGATCTTCTTCCATATCGTCCAGCCACCTTTTCCTCGGTCTGCCTCTTCTCCTTCTCCCGTCAGGTTTTCCCATGAAAACTTTCTTGACACCCCGAGTTTCTGGCATTCTCTGTACATGTCTTGCCCATCTTATTCTTCCCTGCTTAATTTTAACAACAATATCCATCTGTCCAAGAAGTGTTTGTAGTTCTACATTTGTCCTCACTCTCCAACCATCTTCCTCTCTCACTGCTCCAAAAATCCTTCTCAATATCTTTCTTTCCCTTCTCAATAACCAGTTCTCCTTCTTTAATGTCAATACCCAGCCTTCTGATCCATATATTACTATAGTTCTTAATATGGTCCCGTATATTTTGATTTTTGTATTCCTACTAACATTCTTGAAAATAAATACATTCTGCAAGGCAAAATAGCAACGATTTCCACTCGCTATCCTTTCTTGAATTGCTACTGCCACTTTATTGTCCTCCGTCATTACAGAACCTAAATATTTAAATGTTTTTACTCTTTCATATTTTTTCCCATTCATTACTATTGAATACTTTTGTCCGTTTATATTGGGCTCTCCCACCACCATATATATTGTTTTGTTTATGTTTACTTCTAAAACTACTTCTCTTGCTGCTTCCTCTAACGTATCGTAGTTCCCCTTTACTGCCCATACATTCCTTGCCATTAATGCTACGTCATCCGCATATGCTACCACTTGCACTTGCCGATTAAGTATTCTTCCTCCTGGGTTTATCGCCATTTGCCGCATCACCTTTTCTAAAACTATACTACTGGCCATTAAAATTGCTACATCAAGAAGAAATGCAGATGATAAACGGGTATTCATTGGACAAATATATTATACTAGAACTGACATGTGATTACATTTTCACGCAATTTGGGTGCATAGATCCTGAGAAATCAGTACCCAGAACAACCACCACTGGCCGTAATAACGGCCTTGATACGCCTGGGCATTGAGTAAAACAGAGCTTGGATGGCGTGTATAGGTACAGCTGCACATGCAGCTTCAACACGATACCACAGTTCATCAAGAGTAGTGACTGGCGTATTGTGACGAGCCAGGTGCTCGGCCACCATTGACCAGACGTTTTCAATTGGTGAGAGATCTGGAGAATGTGCTGGCCCGTACAGGACCTGCAACATGCGGTCGTGCAGTATCCTGCTGAAATGTAGGGTTTCGCAGGGATCGAATGAAGGGTAGAGCCACGGGCCGTAACACATCTGAAATGTAATGTCCACTGTTCAAAGTGCCGTCAATGCGAACAAGAGGTGACAGAGACGTGAAACCAATGGCACCCCATACCATCACGCCGGGTGATACGCCAGTATGGTGATGACGAATGCACGCTTCCAATGTGCGTTCACCGCGATGCCGCCAAACACGAATGTGACCATCATGATGCTGTAAACAGAACCTTGATTCATCCGAAAAAATGACGTTTTGCCATTCGTGCACCCAGGTTCGTCGTTGTGTACACCATCGCAGGCGCTCCTGTCTGTGATGCAGCGTGAAGGGTAACCGCAGCCATGGTCTCCGAGCTGATTGTCCATGCTGCTGCAAACGTCGTCGAACTGTTCGTGCAGATGGTTGTTGTCTTGCAAACGTCCCCATCTGCTGACTCAGGGATCGAGGCGTGGCTGCACGATCCGTTACAACCATGCGGATAAAATGCCTGTTATCTCGACTGCTAGTGATACGGGGGCGTTGGGATCCAGCACGGCGTTCCATATTACCCTCCTGTACCCACCGATCCCATATTCTGCTAACAGTCATTGCATCTCGATCAACGCGAGCAGCAATGTCACGATACGATAACCCGCAGTCGCAATAGGCTACAATCCGACCTTTATAAAAGTCGGAAACGTGATGGTACGCATTTCTCCTCCTTACACGAGGCATCACAACAACGTTTCACCAGGCAAAGCCGGTCAACTGCTATTTGTGTATGAGAAATCGGTTGGAAACTTTCCTCATATTAACACGTTGTAGGTGTCGCCAACTGGCGCCAACCTTGTGTGAATGCTCTGAAAAGCTGATCATTTCCATATCACAGCATCTTCTTCCTGTCGCTTAAATTTCGCGTCTGTAGCACGTCATCTTCGTGATGTAACAATTTTAATGGCCAGTAGTGTAAATTAATAGCTTTGTAGAGATCACATCTCCCTGTCGTAGCCCTCTCTGTACTTGGAATTCTCCAGACACTTCTTGCTCTATTCTTACTTTACACACTGTTGGTTTCATTGTCATTTCCGTTAAATTGCCCGGTTTTAGTGGGATTGTAAATTCTTTCATGATCTGTATAATTTTATTCCTGTGTAGGCTATCGTACGCTTGCTTGAAATCAATGTACAACTGACGTAGTTGCTTGTCATACTCATAAAACTTCTCTAGCACTTGTCTTAATAAAAATATCTGATCCATCGTGGATCTGTTCCTCCTAAATCCTGCCTGATAGACCCCAATATCCGTTCTATCATTTCTTCAAGTCTGGAGGCTACAATTATATTTTCGGGTGGTTAATTCAAATACAATTTTCTTCGCTAAATGGAGGCGAAACTGTGGCAGCTGAATTTTTTTTTTTTCCTTCAGAAAAGAAACGGTTATACGAGTGAGAAAGGTACGTTTCAATGCGTGAAAAACGTATTCTGAAAACAATGTCCAGTAAGTGTAAGACATGAACGTAGGGTGAAGTTTGAAAATGCCGTTGGACTTAAATGAGAGTAATAGAATTTGTATTTGTGAATGTCTGTTGTATGTGTTCCAGAGTCAATGACTATGGTTCACAAACGTGCCGTATTGAAATTCTTCCGAAAATGATTTGTTTTTATCGGCAGGATACGGCTAACTTTATCGAGTGACTTGCCGCTACGGTTTGTACCTCACTGCATAGTCATAATAATAACAATGTAGAAGCAAAGCCACAGCTCTACATTTCACTCACATATCTCATTGACTAAGCCAAATGCAGCTTAACGAACAGGAATTTCAACAGATGGCTGTTAACCACTTACAAAACAGTCTTTTCTTTTTTAAGGGCATTTTTGACGTTCACGAAGCTTACCCTGAAAACCTGTATTAAACACTAGCCTTCTTTTTTAGGTAGACATTGTTACGTTTCTAGTCAAATGAAGGAGTGTACACAACACTGTTTACGATTACCGATTATCGTAGTATTTAAGTCAGACAGCTACATGCAGCACCCCCAGGAAAGGGTTGTGATATAGGTTCATTATTGATTTCAGAGCCTGGCCAGGTCCGTCGTGTGGTCAGCATAGTTACATATGCACGGTTCGATTTTCAGCGTCGGGGTCGAAAACTTTTGCTGCAACTCCCGAAGGCAGCTAGAAACAATCACGTAGGCCATTCCGGGGAATCGCGCTGTTACTGGCTAAAGCATATGACGTCATACTGTTCGGGGCTCCCACTCGCGGACCTTGGAATACTGTCTCCGCGATCCGTAAGCGTTTTGACACCAGTCTCACGAACTGTATGTTGTAAAGTGCTGATGCCCATTATTAAGCATCGCTTCAGTCTAAAATTATTAAATAAACACTTGTATGTTTAGAACATCTTACTGCGTTCATAAATACTCACTGCATATCAGAAAGTTCACGAGACATCCCACTGAAGATTTTTCTTCACGGCAAGTTTTTTTTTATGTTTCCTGTTTTATCTTGTTTGTTCAGATGCCTCGTTTTAATGAAGGTACTTCGCCTAACGTAGAGAGAATCCACTTTGTAACGCATTTCAGGAAACTTTGACGTTATTGTAGGACTTATCTATTGCATCACTCTGTAACGCGTAGCAACATGGTGCCCATGAAAACCGCAAAATATCACTTCAAACTCGTCTACTTTATTGAACCCGTCAATTGAAGGAGAAGTGACCTCTCCTCTGGAGATTACGGGGATGCAGTCACTACGTGGCGTGATATGAAACGTGAAGTGGTTTCTCTAAGACTGAACCCAAGGAACTGTCAATGTAAGACAGAATCTGGCTTGGTGCGAAACACTGTCTAATTCGTTGTTTTATTCCAGAAGAAAACTAGCAATTGACTCTAAATAATGAAAATGTGAAGTCATTCACATGAATACTAAAAGGGATCCGCGAAGTTTAGGTTACACGACAAAATTACACAAATCTAAAGGCTGTAAAATCAGCTGAATACTTAGGGATTACAGTTACGAATAACTTCAATTGCAACAATCACATAATAATATTGTCAGTAAAACACACCAAACACTGCTATATATTGGCGGATCGCTTAGAAAATGCATCAGGTCTACTGAGAGACTGCATACTCTACGTTTGTACGTCCTGTTATGGAGTATTGCTGTGTGGTGTGCGATCCGCATCAGATAGGATTGACGGCGGACATCGAAAATATTCAAGGAAGGGCAGCTCGTTTTGTATTATCGCGAAATAGGGGAGAAAGTGCCACGAATATGGCACGCGAATTAGGATGGCAATCATTAAGATAAAGACGTTCTTCGTTGCGGTAGGATCTTCTCATGAAATTTCAGTCACCATCTTTCTCCTCAGAATGCGATTATTTATTTATTTATTTTGGCGCCCACCCACGTAGGGAGAAATGATCATCGTAATAAAATAAGAGAAGCCAGAGCTCGCACGCATAGATTTAAATTTTGTTATTCACCCCCGCTGTTTGTGTTTGCAATGGTAGAGAAATAGCTTGAAGGTGGTTCGATAAACCCTCTGCTGGGCTCTTAATTGCGAAATGTATAGTAGTCGTGTGGATGTAGAAGACGCACATATATTTACTTCCATAACATATTTCGAAGACTTGGTTTGCAGGACGCTGTTACTTCTTTTCAGTGCGTAGTTTTCTCTCCTCATCAGTTGCATCTCAATTTTTGATTTGCCTGTTTCATACAGGCCCGCACAACCGCACGAGCAGTCGACTGTGAAGAGCGGAAAAATTGAATAGCTGGCCGGCGGCCATTAGAGTGGTAAACTGACGCGCGGAGTTCGAATGTTTATACATCGTGTAAGAGTCGCCTAGTCGTAGATATTCCTAATTGCTATAATCGCACTATTTCACTCCCATTTACGGAGCTTGTTAGCACTTGATGTTAGGTTGGCACCATTAAAATGCATTGTGGTAATCGCTGCTGCTTGCTGGATCGCTGCTGTGTCTCGATGCTGATGCTGGCTCTAAATCTGGTTGTCTAGGGTTAAAAACATGAGGTCCCGTGTTTTTTATGTGCTTTTGATGATAAAGAACGAGCGAAACCAACAAATATGTAAACTTCAAATATTTATTACTCTGGTGGCCATCTTAATTCCACTGTCCACCAAAGACCATGACACAACACAAAGTAGTACTTCCTTTACATGTTCTTTGCATTGTTTATCCACCTCAAACAATAACACACAAACACACTTTACCAAAGTGACGTTCCGACTGCGTCCCTGACCCTTCTTGCTGCTTGTATTTATAACATTGTCAAAGAACTACTAAAAAGAGATATAGTTTATAACTCACATGTACATCTGTTATGATAATTTGTGCAGATAAGTTATTAATTTGCATCGAGGGATATAATTTAATATGTTATTAAAATGACAGACAGATTTGTTGACTTGACAGAATAATTCTTTGTTACAAAAAGGCCGTTTTTTAGAAGTTTGTCAATTGACTTCTCTAATTTGCATAAGTAAGTAAGTAACATGAATTATTAAGAATTACATTGGTTTTCGTCTAAAATAGGATTGATTACGTGAATACTGAGTGAAAACGCTCCGAGTGAACAAATAGGTTTCACTGGGTGATTTTTATTTAAGGAGATCCAAAATACCTAAGTTGGCCACTATTTTTCGTACTTCATATTAATTATTTAAGATGAACTTAGTGTTTTTACATGATGACATTTGCTGTATCAGTGATCAAGTGATCTTAACTTTTGTGTGGGTCAGTTATTCAGTATAATTAAATGGGTTGACTGTTTATGGAGACATGCTATGCAATCATTGTTAACATACACAATAACTTTTCTATAATCATAAATACTCGTTAAACTGGTTGAATTTGGAGGGTATTGCATACTTAATTAAAGTAAAGCCTTTAATATGTTCCGTTACAATACCCCCCTCGGGTAATATCATTTACAGAATGTTAATAATATTAGCCGACTAGGACAAATGTGTCAAATGGTTAAAATTTGGAAAAGTACTACTTTAATAATTTTTTTTTGTTTTACTATGCATAATGTGTATGTATACAATGACCGTTTCCTGCAAATATTTTAGTTGTGTTGTTTCAAATGCACTTTGTGCTATGGCACTCAGTATGACAGCATAATAAAAATATTTAGTAATATATGAAAGTAAAAAAAACTGTTAATCTTTGCTGCCAGTGAGTCGCATGGAAAATGATCAAAAACAGACACAAATATATCACATGCGATCTCAAGATATATAAAAAAATATACATGTAAATTATTTCAAAGTCAGCTCTCATTGAGTCACAGAATAATCAAGATAATAGAAGGAACATAAATATAATACATAGATGGACAGGCCAGATGTCCATAGGAAAATATTGCAACTGTCTGCTCTTTTTGAGCCACATAAAGGAAATGAAAACAAAGAACATAATTATAAGTATGGACATGATATATAAACACAAACACTAGAGAAGTCACATGTATGAATATAATATGCATTTGAAAAAAAAGAAAAGTTTTTTTAAAATATTGTCTCCCATTGAGACACATAGTCAAGATAGTACAAGAACATATGAATACCAAAATTGCACACTTAAATTGGTCACAACATAACACAAACATCAAACTTGGTGAACATCTGATTAGCTGTAGAAAATTGCACACAAATCTTATGCCTAAGAAAAGAATAGTAACAAAATGATGGGTCTTGCACAACAATTTTTTACATTGTCTTTTATATTTGGTGCAAGTATGTCCCATATTCAACAATAAAAACAGAAAGTAATAAATGTTTGTCACCTCTTTGGGTGCATGGTTAAACTTGCCCCTTGCAAGTAAAGAAGATGTCTCCAAATTTAATATTCAATAGTGACAATAAAAATATAAAAACATTGTCTCAGAGATCTGGAACTTTTCCAGGGTCTGTAGGATGAGTGGTAGTTGCTATTTGACACAACCAGTAAAAATCTTTGCTGATAACATGCTTTACGGAAAATGGGTAAGTATCTGTATGCAAACAGGGAAATGTGCTTAATCATGTTTATATGGTTTCAATTCAGTGATGTTTCTTAATCCAAATAACCTTCTTGATCTGGGAAAGATAAGTCTATACACATTAGGATGTGGGCTTTCTTTTATTTCAAATGGACCCATGTCAATGTTTACTTTAACATATGGACAACCTAGCTCAACATCTTTGTCTATTTCAGTATTTTCAAACAATAGATCATTTTCAATTTCTTTAGTTCCTAAGTATAATGTCTCTTTCCTACATTTAGCCACATCCCTCTGTTTGCAAATCATTGACATTTAAACATAAACCTTTGTTTTCAACTGTTCCTCTTAACACTGTGTTGCCACTCAACAAACTACTGTTTTCACCCCATTTTTTATAAAGTCCACTACGGATTCTTATCCACCATATAGGATACAAGGTTGCACTTACCTTTGCTAATTCTTTCCAAAAGGAATCTTTGTTTATACAGTTCCCATAGTTGTTCCACAAAACTTCTAAAAACTTTTCCCCTTTTTCTTGAAAACACACATTTACATTCCATCCCTTTATATTTTCTTTAATATTGTTATTATTACTATTCTCATAGATTAGTGTTTCATAGTTCCCAATAGGCAATAGCTTGTCCTCAGATACACATTCCCTAGTCTGCATTTCACTTAAATTAACCTCATTATTACCCATGTTTGTCACATCACTTACCTTTACCACATAATCACTTTTCAATTCTACAAATACTTTTATTTCTTCCTCCAGACTCTCATCAATAACATTACTTGATTTAGGATCATCATTTAAATGTCCCTCTATTACTTCTTCCTCCTCCTCCACAACAACCCCATCTTCAGTTTCCCCCCTATGTATCTGAATTTCGGCAATTGAGTCTTTGGCTCCATTAAACACTTTGTCATCCCCCATCTTATCAAATAAAGCCCCCAAAATAGATTCTATTTGTGGTGTGTCTGACTTGTTATTAACACCAGTATCTTTTTCAGCCCAACTATGGAACTCTGCAATACCTTCAACTACCGCACTTTCACTAACTACCTGTGCTTGAACACTGTTTTTATTAACTGTGTCACTTTTACTCATAGTATCCCAAAACCTTTTATTAAATTCTAATTTATTCATTCTAACAACATCAGTATTTTCATGGTATTTACTCTTTACATTGTATCCTCTCCTTTTCCAGTTTCGGTTATGTGTTGTCCTGTCATAATATTGTCTAGCCCCAAAACTACGGACATCTAGTGGGACTGTCCACCGTTTCCCGGCTGGTTCCCTCGGTCTGTCCGTTTGTAGTTGTCGTTTTGTTCAGTAGTTTCAACAAACCCCCTTCTATCTTGTTCTCTTCCCCAATACATATTTCTATCATTTCTGTTATCTCTCCTCCATCCTCCCTCCTGTGTATTGTTTCTGAAATCATTTTCATATCTCCTATCTCCCCTATTTGGAGCATTATTTCCAGAATTTTCAAAGTCTCTCCTCCCATAATAATCTCTATTTACATTCCTGTTCCATCCCCCCCCCCATACTGGTTGTTGCCAGAGCCAAAACTTTGGTTATTTTCTCTTTCCAAGGCCCTATCTAATCTATCTACAAATTTCAGGAACTCTTCCATTGAATCGTCTGGTCCATGGACCAATTCCCACTGAAATATCTCTGGTAACCTTCTTTTCAAAACATCAATTTGTGTCATAATATCAAAAGAGTTATTCAAGTGAGCAAGTTTTTTCAATTGATCTCTGCAAATTTTTTGCATTCCCCCTACTTTCCCTCTATACACTGGTCCATTTAGAAATTCTGACTTTAATCTGGCTTGTATGGATTGTGACCAATATTTACAAATAAATTTAGCTTCAAACTCTTTAAAAGTATTCCAAGAATCATTATTCTCATTTGCCCAGGATAGGGCCTCCCCTTCTAGAAACCGTTTTACTAACTTCATTTTTATGTTATCTGACATTCCTACAACAAACATATCCTTACATTGGTGAATAAAGTCAATAGGGTGCAGATTTTCACCAGGAAAGCATTTCACTTGGATGTGCCCATACGTTGTATTTTGATTGTAAATCGTTTGTTTGGACATCAATGCGTCCTCCAATTGTGTATATTTAGTGTGTATATTTTCTACTTTTGTATCACACTTCTCATTGAGATGAGTATTTAATAGATCAAAATTCAAACTTAACTTATCCAGTCTATCTGTGTTTTCTTTAAGTTTCAAACTTACTTGTTCACTCGATTGTTTAAGTTGCGAGTTTATTTGAGTTGCAAACTCTGCTAGCCACTCTGTTAAGTTTAACTGTTCGCCATCCCCTGGTTCAATTTTTACATTTCCTACAATCTCATCACTCTCAGGTAGAGATATGTTAACTATTAATTTTTTTTAAATGACAACAACAACAAAATACCTTGCTTTATGTAGCTATGCTATGATGTCGTGATCGGTGTTCTTGTTGGCTTTCTTCACGTCTATTCGGTTTTATCGAAGCTGAAGTCTTGACTGATGAATTCCATTGACATAATCCAGACGTTAATCTTCCGAGCGGTGTGATGATAGTTTTTTGTAGTCGCACATACACACGTTTTTTTTGTTTTTCACTTTGACATATTTTCACTGTTGCCACACTGCACAAATAAACTTATGTGGAGTGCTAAGCACTTACGAAATTTATCGCTGCACTATTATCATCGATGCACTTAAAGATCCCGGACGAGCCCCCACTTTTGTAATGGTCACCTAGTCGTAGATATTCCTAATTGCTATAATCGCACTATTTCACTCCCATTTACGGAGCTTGTTAGCACTTGATGTTAGGTTGGCACCATTAAAATGCATTGTGGTAATCGCTGCTGCTTGCTGGATCGCTGCTGTGTCTCGATGCTGATTCTTGCATTACTTTAATGAAGTATGCAATACCCTCCAAATTCAACCAGTTTAACGAGTATTTATGATTATAGAAAAGTTATTGTGTATGTTAACAATGATTGCATAACATGTCTCCATAAACAGTCAACCCATTTAATTATACTGAATAACTGACCCACACAAAAGTTAAGGTCACTTGGTCACTGATACAGCAAATGTCATCATGTAAAAACACTAAGTTCATCTTAAATAATTAATATGAAGTACGAAAAATAGTGGCCAACTTAGGTATTTTGGATCTCCTTAAATAAAAATCACCCAGTGAAACCTATTTGTTCACTCGGAGCGTTTTCACTCAGTATTCACGTAATCAATCCTATTTTAGACGAAAACCAATGTAATTCTTAATAATTCATGTTACTTACTTATTTATGCAAATTAGATAAGTCAATTGACAAACTTCTAAAAAACGGCCTTTTTGTAACAAAGAATTATTCTGTCAAGTCAACAAATCTGTCTGTCTTTTTAATAACATGTTAAATTATATCCCTCGATGCAAATTAATAACTTATCTGCACAAATTATCATAACAGATGTACATGTGAGTTATAAACTATATCTCTTTTTAGTAGTTCTTTGACAATGTTATAAATACAAGCAGCAAGAAGGGTCGGGGGCTCAGTCAGAATGTCACTTTGGTATAATGTGTACTATGTGTGTTATTGTTTGAGGTGGATAAACAATGCAAAGAACATGTAAAAGAAGTACTACTTTGTGCTGTCATGGTCTTTGGTGGACAGTGGAATTAAGATGGCCACCAGAGTAATAAATAATTGAAGTTTAAATATTTGTTGGTTTCGCTCGTTATTTATCATCAAAAGCACATCAAAAACACAGGACCTCATCTTTTTGCCCCTAGACCACCAGATTTAGAGCCAGCATCAGCATCGAGACAGCAGCGATCCAGCAAACAGCAGCGATTACCACAACGCATTTTAATGGCGCCAACCTAACATCAAGTGCTAACAAGCTCCGTAAATGGGAGTGAAACAGTGCGATTACAGCAATTAGCAATACCCACGACTAGGTAGCCATTACAGGAGGGATACAAATATGAACTCACTGCAAGACGAGCATATCATGTTACATGAATTAGAACAAAGTGCAGACTCAGTGGGCATATATACTATGTATAAATGAACAATTGAAAAGTTCAAGAATAAAATACGTCATAGTATTAAAAGTGTAGCTGAAAGTGAATTTCTCATAATTGGCGATTCCATGTTGAAAAATGTCGTAGTGCCTACGTGTGAAGCTGAAGTCTGGACAGGAAATTCAAGAGAAAACATCGAAAAAGAAGCGAACAAAAATTACAAAGCCGTTTACATCCATGTTGGGACAAATTCCCTCCAAGGATATAGCGAAGAGGAAATTATAAACGAATCAAAAATTATAATCCGATCAGCCAGAAATATTTACCCTGCTTCCAGGATAGTGATCAGCAGAATCATAAACAGGAGTTCGTTGAGTGACAGTTATATCGATCGAATCAATTGCAGAATTAATGAGTGTTGTGACAGACTAGGTGCTATATTTATAAACTCATATAAGTTTTTGGGTGAGTGTTGTGACAGACTAGGCTCTATATTTATAAACTCATATAAGTTTTTGGGCAAGGAATGTCTAGCCAAGAATGGATTGCATCTAAACAGACTAGGATCGATGGCCTTCAGCAAAATGTTTATGGATGTCTGTAAAATCATTAAAACTAAGGGAAACTAATATTTACTGGAGGGGATGTAAAAGAAAAATGCCTATTAGTTGAAAAGAAAACTGCTAAAGAGTGTTTACGAAAATGAATGTTTAATACCATTAAAACAAGCGAAAATTCTTATTTGATGCACTGGAATATAAATGGCTTAAATTCGAAATCTTCGAGCAGCCTAAGCTACGAGCTCCATGAGTTACAAATTCTTCTCTCAGAACATAAAAACATAAAAATTATTTGTTTCAATGAACACTGGCTTAGCTCTAATACAATAAATATTTTAAATAAAACTGAAATTTTCAATGTTGCAAGCAGCTATTGCAGGAAGAGAAAATCTCAGAGAGGTTGCTGCACACTGCTGGACTCTTCTACAAGCTATGAAGTGAAAACACATTTTAATTGTTTAAATGAAGATTGTATATTTGAAAGCTGTCACGTATAGCTTAAAGACCTTAATATGTTAATCATTTCAATTTATACAATTCCAGAAAGGGATTTAGTCGCACCATTCCTCTCTAAATTCCAGTGCTTCCTACATAAACTAAAGAAAGAAAAGAAGAAGAAAATTGTAACAGCTGCTGATTTTAATATAAACACTGCAAACAACAATAAAGAATCAACTAAATTTATTGACACAATTAAAGTCTGGTTTTAAACTAAATTTTTCCGTGTTCATCAGAGAAAATATTTACTCAGCAACATGCATTGACAACACTGTAACAAATTACTACTTTGATAATGAATATAAATTCTGTCTACACTTAGGACTTTCTGATCACTCAGCCTTGTTTGTCTCACTGCCAAAAACTGATAAACATAATATATTGAAATATTGAAATATTTAAATATTTAAATATTCTACGACAAACTAAGTAAAGTTAAGCGTTTTGGGGATGGTGACTCAACAAATGAAAGCTTCAGTACATTCGTAAAGAGTTTCTTGAAGTATTTAATGAAACTTTCCCACCTAGATCATATTGCAACAACACATCAAGTAAGATAACATGGATCACACCAGGAATATATATTTCCAGTGAGAGGAAAAGGAAACTACACAATCAGCTGATGTACAACAAAGATCCTGATTTTTGTAAAATATGTTAGGAATTACAAAACTATTTTTTAAAAAGTTGTGAAAGCTTCAAAACAAATGGCAAATAACAGATTCATTCTAGGGTAGAAGTATAAAACAAGAGGAGTATCAACTGTAGTTAAGTCTGAATTAGGTGTCCAAAATCAAAAACGAGACATTTCAAAAATCAGACTTAAGGAAACATCTGTTGTAAATTCAGCTCAAATATCTGAGTGCTTCAATGAGCACTTCATAAATGTAGCAAAATCAGATTTAGACATAGAAAATTATGAGCAGAAAGTAAATAGTTTGGGATTAAACGGCAATACCAGTGAATATCTAAAAAAAATTCAGCACAGTCTCAACAAAATTTGTCATACTCTCCTTAAAAGACAAAAACTCTGCTGGCTGGGATGGGATATCCACCAAAGTAATTAAAAACGCTTACAACATAATAGCTCATTCTCTCTCTCTCTCTCTCTCTCTCTCTCTCTCTCTCTCTCTCTCTCTCTCTCATAATAAACAAATCCTTTAAGGAAGGTTACTTCTCTGATCTCTTGAAATATGTAGAAGTAAAACCACTGTAAAAAAGGTTCAAAAGATTATATGGCAAATTGTTGCCACATTTTATACTCCCTGTCTTATTAAAAATATTTGAAAAAAATTGCTGCTTTACAGATACAAAGCTTCATCACACAGAATAATATAAATTCACATAACGAATCTGGCTTCCAACAAGGCAAAACACAGTTGATGCGATAAATGAGTTTACTGAAAAAATTACTTCATCACTAGATAGGAAAGCTAAGGTTGCAGGAATATTCCGTGATCTTACAAAAGTATTTACCTCTGTAAACCATGCTCTCGTGCTTTCAAACTAAGCAGGTATGGAATAAGGAACATTGCTTTGAAATGGTTTGAATCATATCACTTGGAGAGGAAACGAAGTGTAGTAATCACATCAAATGGAGCAGATTACTTCTCAGAATGGAAAACTGTATCACAAGGCGTTCCTCAAGGCTCAATCCTTGGACCAGTTTTATTCCTGTTCTACATAAATGACTTTCCTCTCAATATAAATACTTATTTAACCTTGTTTCCAAATGATACTTCTGTCTTAATTGAAAATGAAAATTCTGGCAATATACCACAGAGTGTCATGAATACGTTAAGTAACTTGGAAACATGGTTCAATCTAAATGGCGTAAGGCTAAACATTTCAAAAGCAGATGATGGGTTTTAAAACCAAACAGTCAAAAACTGAAGAAATCTGTATCACTCACAACAATCAAAAAATGGAAGAACTTGACTCAGTCAGGTTCCTGGGAATAAACTTAGACAGAACTTCGAGTTGGAATTCTTGGATAGAATATCTAGCAAATAAATTAAACAGTCTTGCATTTGCAATGGAAATTTTAGTCTATGCCACTGATATGGACACCAGTAAAATAGCATACTATAGCTACTTTGAATCTGTTATTCGATATGGCATAATTTTGGGGGGAACTCAGGGAACGTTACACGAATTTTAAAGTTGCAAAAAAAGAATCGTTCACAACATCTGCACTGCACAGTCGAGGGCATCATGTTGACCATTACTTAAAGACTTAAAGATATTAACTGTCCCCTCTTTATACATCTTTGAGGTGCTTCGTTTCCTACGGAGCAGAGCTCATCTATTCAGAAAAAATCATTTTGGACACTCATACCACACAAGGCATAAAGAAAACTTTATGCTCACCACACATCGCTTAAAACTACGTGTTCAGACTCCTCAGTATACAGCCATGAAAATTCACAACACAATAAAACGGTGTGACATAATGATATGAAGATAAATATTCTAAAAATCAAGTTACGTGATTCTCTAATTGAATGATGCTACTACTCCATGGAAGATTTCATGAAGGATCAAGTGATACTTTGAACTGGATCCCAAAAATGGAATAAAAATTTATGGTAGTTATAGTAGTTGTAAACAATGTAAGTTTGACAAATTTTAAATAAGTAAATTTTTCACAAAGTGTTATTGTAAGTGTGACAAAATTCCAAATAAGCAAATTGTAACCTTGACATGTCTCCTGTACATCAGACATATGTTCTGAAATATGTACGTTGTGAGATGAGTAAAACACATTACACGTTTCACATTTCAATGCACGTCTAGCGTTCTCGCCGAATGACGTTCCACCGTTTCGCCCACCAGCATTCTGCGCAGGAAGCTATGGTCTGGCAACACCCATTGCCTGGAAGGTGACACGTAACGAACAACGCAGCAGTATCTCCAACATTTCTACATGTTAAATGCTCTGTGCTACACAGATGTGTAACTCCTCATAAGTAGCGAAAGATTGATCTGTAGTTTCTATGAACATGGCTTCGTCTTCGAAATATTCAAATTTGGTGGTTCTAATGCTTTTGGGCATGAATGCCTAGACACAAAATGGAAGAACTTGACTCCACCACACGGTTGCGGTATGCTGTGAAGTACGTACGATTGTTTGAATGATATAAAATGTGAAGAAGTCATAAATCTGAAGATTGATTTGGTCACATTAGCGCTTCTGTAATCAGGGTTCTGCAGAAGATGGTTTGCCATTACCCTCCATACAAATATTAACTGTCCCCTCTTTATTCATCTTTGAGGTTGTTCTTTTCCTATGCAGCAGAGCAGTGGTTCAAGACACATTCAAGAGAGGTGAGTCCGAAATCCCCCTCTCACTAAGTAGATTCTGGTCCCTCGTCGCTCGACTACGTCGCTGAGAACAAATGTCATGGTGGCTGCTTTGGAAAGGTTGCGTACGGTGTCCTTCTTCCATCCTTGTTCAGTGCTAGCATATGGAGCATTCCTAATGACGTGATCGTAGAGTAAACGGTAAACATTAACCTCCCTTTTTGTTCTCCTGTGTGTAGGTGTACTAACCTCATGTCGGGGACCTATGCACGAACGTGAATTCCGAAACACGGTGCAAGTTAGAATTTTTCATACACACAAAGCATTGAAATGAAACTGACGATAAGTACCAGAAAAAATGGTATGATCGAACAAAACTCAAGCCTCAAATCTTGGGTTTAGTAGCTTCATACTTTCGCACTCTATTTATTGCGCTACGCAGACAAAAATAGGGTGTGTAATGTAGCCTAAATTACAGCTTATACAAGGCCGAATCCCGAAGTTTCTACGCGGCTGCAAGACTCTTCTTGCCAGTTGTTAAGCTGAGGACTTTGTTTCTCCTCTGCTTAACGAAATTGAAGTATTTCCATTTATTGTCAAACGCAATCATATGAAAACAAAAGGATAGTTCATGAACATTCTATTATCTTCCTGTCAATGCTTCGGATGAGTGTACAACAGCATGAAAGCAGCGAAGCAATATACTCGTGTGTGGAGGCTTATTCATTCTACTTGTAGCAACACAAAAAGTTAGTTTTAAATGTGCTCAGTCACCACGCTACTCCATCACTGACATAGCTAGAGCATCACTACCCAGAAATCTTCCACTACATAACTTTCTGAGTTCCTGAAAAAATTGCTGTCCTGCGGTCGAGAGTACCAAAGCTAGGAAGTCAACACTGTTAACCACAGCATGTTCGTGTCAGCTGTTGTATGTGAATGTACACGTATAGCACAGTACATAAACTCACAATACATTAGGTAGAAAATACATTGTTAGTGCATGTAATGGTATAACCTACATCACTTATATCTAATCTAAAGTATCCAGACACCTATTAGCGAACATTAATATGGAGTATGTCCCCCTTCGCATTTATGATGGCTTGAACTCTGCTGGGGACACTTTCAATGAGGTTTAGGGTTTTCTATGGAGGAATGGTGGTCCTTTCTTCCTCATGGGGAAACCAGAGACAGTAGTGATGTTGGATGCTGGGGTCTGGGGCGAAGTCGATGTTCTAACTGATCCCAAAGGTGTTCCATTAGGTTCACGTCGGCACTCATGGCAGGCCAGTCCATTTCAGGAATGTTATTGCCTATGTAACATTGCCTGACAGGTGCTGCTTTATGACAGGTTTCATTGTCATGCTGATATCAACAGTTGTCATCTCCGAAGTGTTGCTCTTCTGTATGCTGCACACATTGCTGTAAAATGTGGTTATATCCATCCATATTTAGTGTTTTTTATTTGCAATAAGGCGACCACAACCTAATTATGAAAAACATCCCCATACTGTAAAATTACCTCCTCTGTATTTTAGTACTGGCACTACACATGATGGCAGGTAACATTCGCCTGGCATTCACCAAGCACAAACACTTCTATCAGATTTCCACACCGTATAGTATGATTCATCACTCCAAATAACTCATTTCCAGTCATTCACTGTCCAGTGGCATTGCTTCTTACCCCACCTCAAGGGTCGTTTGCCACTGACTACAGATATCTCAGGCTTGTGAGGAGCTGCGTGGCCATCGTACTCCATTCTTTTTAACTCTTGGTGCACAGTCATTGTGCTAGCTGAACTGCTGGTAGTACTTTGGAACTTATGAGCGATTTCTTCTGATGATGTGATTTTTTAAAACCACCATCCGCAATGCTCAACTGTCCCTGTCCATCACTACATGAGGTCTGCCTGGTCTGGGTTTAGTTGTGGTCATTCTTTCACGTTTCCACTTCACAGTCACCTTCACCAACTGTTGACCCAGGTAGCTTTAGAAAGGTTGAAATGTCCCTGATGGATTGTTCCTCAGGTGATGTACAATGAGTAGCCCACATTTGAAGTCACTGAGCTCTCCTGACTGACTCATTCTGCTGTTACTGCTTGTCAACTGACAAGACAATAGTCCCCTCCTTTCATACTGGCAGGCAGGACCAGTTTAAGGCCCGACTGACACAAGCAACCACATGGGGCACCGAGCTGAGAGGGGTGCCAGAGGTGCGGATGTAAAAAATCTGTATATGTGGTATATATATCATACATAGTAGAAAATAATTGCACAGTTGAAAATATACAATAATAGAAACAAAAATGTTCCGGCAAGCATGGGTCCACAAATGAGACATGCGAGATAATTGTGACTGTGTGGTTACGAGCGATACCTTGAAGTCAATAGAGTTAGATTCTACTTTGAAATAGTTTGCTACGTTAAAGGCTAGCAAAATTTCATTATAGTGTTTTCATTTTCAGTTGCATGCGTAAGACGTTTGACCATATTTATCAATTTTCAACTACTTTCATTGTTGATTTTCTACAGTTTAACTACTCACTCGTGAATTTCCTACACATGTACCCTACAAACTATTCAGTTACACAGCATCTTACGATTAAAAAGTCAGTTTAAAATTAGATGAAATGTTTTTATCCCATTTTTTTCATGGAAACTGAAATAATTTCTAAATTATATAATTAACAAGTTCCATTATTAAACTTAAAAGCTAACAATTTTTTTATATTTCCATTCTTTACACTCAGTTTAATAGATATCATATTTTACTAAAGCTAGAACACAATAACTCTTTTTAAATTCAAGCAAGTCGTTGTGTTCCAAATGCTTCACAAGAATACTATACCAATTAAACATCAGGTCCACTACTGATATGTTGTGCAGAAAGTTTGCTTGGTACTATAGAGAATCTCCTCAACCACAGAAGTATGACATATGCAGAATGTTGGAAACTACTTTGCAGACACTGAATAATTGGTAGAGTATGAGACATGTCAGTCACCTGCTGCTCCTCTAACTTTTCATCCTGAAAATATGATAAATATGGTATTCTCCTAATGTGTAAATTGGATTTTGTAACAGGAATGTCTTTAGCTGAAATACAAGCTTCACTGTGGGTAGGGTCATAACTTTAATGGGCAGTGCATTGGCTATCTTTAAATCTGCATATTGCGGACCCTTTTCATAGAGTGCTGTATTGTGGATGCTAATGTAAATTTTTTGTTTATTTCTGCTATTGTACTGATAAAAATTGGAACAAATGTTGGGTTGCAGTCTTTTAACAAGTAAAATGGCTTTTAGAATGTACACGTTTACTGTGGTTAGTACACTAGTTTTTGAAAACAAGCTACAGCATGATTGCTTATATTTTGCATCACAGATGATTTTTATAGCCCTTTTCTGAAGTAGCAATAGCTTATTTAGATTTGCTTTGGTTGTTGCTCCCCATGTTTCTATTCCATAATTCAGGTGAGAGTAAAATAGAGCATGGTATGCAGTCCTTAGGGACAACAGTGTCTTTGCAGAACTTGCTAATCATATTAACTGCAAATATATTCTTAGACAACTTATATGCTAGGGTGTGAACATGTGTGTCCCACTTCAGATTGCTTTGAATTGTTAAACCGAGAAATTTTACACTAAATTCTCTTTTTACTAATTCATTGCCTATGTTTAGTTTCATTTCATCATTAAAACTACTGTTGTTAATCTCCATGAGACTACTGCTTACATTTAAGTGGCTTTCATTAACGTTCTTTACAATTTCATTTGCCACTATATTACAGTGTGTTTCTAGTTCATTAAATGATTCCTTTTTACAATCAATGGATGTATCATCCGCATACAGAACAATTTTGGAACTCTGAGTTGCAATATCTTATGTCACTTACATTAATCAAAAACAGAAGAGGAACCAATACTGAGCCCTGGGGCACTCCATATTTTATATTAGATATTTTATATTAGTGATTTTAGATTTGTGAACACCACTTTCAGCTTTAAGCAGTACAAACTGTTTTCGGTTACTCATATAAGATTTTATTAGGTCATGGGCAGTGCCCCTGATACCAATGTTCCATAGCTTTTCTAATAGGATTGTGATGTTCACACTGTCAAAAGCCCTCTCACGATTGAGGTATGTACCTGCAACATGTTGCTTATTCTCAATGCCACTTATTATCTCTTCAATTAAATGAACAGCTACTGTGCTGGTTGATTTACATTTTAAGAATCCCTTTTGATTTTCAAACATTAGGTTGTGCATCTGGATAAAGTTTATAATTCCGCTGTATATTACTTTTTCAGCTATTTTGGAAAAGACTGGAAGTATTGAGATGGGTCTGTATTTTTAAATTTTGAGTTTGTCTCCTTTCTTAAAGATTGGTGTTACCTGAGCTATTTTTAGTCTGTCTGGGAAGGTGCCTGACTCTATTATATTATTTACTGCTACAGACAGAGGTACAGACACACTTTCTCTGCACAATTTTAATACATTAATACTGAGGCCATCATGCCCTGCGGAACTGGAAGATTTTAGAGAGCTTATGATGTGAATTATTTCTTTGCAATTTGTGGGGGCTGGATATATCCTATGCTTAAATGGATTGCCTTTAAAATTATACTGCAGGTTATTATGTTTGCCATTGATATCTTCCCCTACTGAAGAAAAATATTCATTGAATAAATTAGCAATTTCAAGTTGATATTTTACTACCATCCCATTGTGGTCAATATTAAAGTCCATACAGCATTTGTGTCTGTCTGTTCTAAAACTGTTTGTCACTCCCCAGACACCAGAAGTAACACTGTGTGACGCCTGAAGGTTGTTTGCAATGTAGCTGCTCCTGGTCTATATTAATAATCCTTTATAGTATTCTTGATAAGTTTTGAAGGCCTCCTTTAGCTTGAGATTTTGTCTACTATTGCACTATAGAACAATTTTAATTTTTCCCTTGCTTCAATGACATCATTATTTATCCAGATACTTTTGTTTATATTTTTAGTTTATTTAACTTTTGTGGCTACAACTGGGCATGTGGCATCAAAACAATAGTAGAAGTCAGCAGCAAAGCAATAGTAGGAAAACCTACCATTCTCAAACCATGGTATGTGTACTAAAATGCAGTTCAGTCTATTGATGTTATCATTATACAAATTCTTTTGCTTACATATAGTTTCTTTTTAGCAGCAAAGGACATCTTATTTGCCTCCAATTAAAGCTATACTGCATGGTGATCAGAGATGGCTAGTTTTAGAAGAACTTTACTGTAGGAAAGATGGGTCATGTTTGTTATTATATTATCCAGACAGGTTTTGCTGTTGCCAGTCTCTCTAATTGGCTCAGGGATAAGTGGCGTCAGATTGAATTCATCGAGTAGGAGATGTAGCTTTTTGGTGTTCTATCAATGGTTAGTAAGTCTATATTTATATCCCCTGTTGTTATAGTATTTACATGACCATTTAACCTAGAAAATGTACTGTCTATATTTATCAGCAAGTCAGATAGATTTTTGAAAAATGTACCCACACATGCCCCAGGTGGCCTATACACACCGATAATTGCTACATTTTCTCTACCCCATTTTAAATTTATTGCAGCAAATTTTGTGATTCCTTCTACGCAGAATGTACTTACATCAATAACACTGAAATTACTTGCTTTAACAGTGAAGATTGCTACGCCACACCCAGCCTTGTTTTTCCTACTAAAGGCAGAACAAAATTTCATGGAGAGTGGTTGACTAATGCTAATTAGGTCTTCTGTGTACCAGTGTTCAGTTATGACTAAAATATTAGGTTTATCATGGCATGTAATAATATCCGGATCATTGTGCTTGTTTTTAAGACTACCAAAATTCTGGTGTATTACATGAAGTCTGAGTTTCTCCTGCTGGACTATACAGGATGATTTAGGGCTGTCAAAATGTCCAGCAGGCTTTACACGTTTCCAGGCTTGCCTACAGTGGCTCTTGGTGTGGCAGATTCTGATTTGGTGGGTTCAGCCATTACATGGCAAAGCACTGATTTACACCACTTTGTGGAGAATTTCATCTAATTTCCTCGACGGTTAATTTGCTGACAGTCTTTTTGCCTCTTTTATTCATGTGCATACCGTGAGTTGTATGCAGGTCTCTTTCTAGATTGCTGACATTAACCAGGGACACATTGTGAAGTTTATTACATATTGTTTTCAGCCTATGGCAACGGCCTTGCCGCAGTGGATACACCGGTTCCCGTCAGATCACCGAAATTAAGCGCTGTCAGGCGTGGCCGGCACTTGGATGGGTGACCATCCGGGCCGCCATGTGCTGTTGCCATTTGTCGGGGTGCACCCAGCCTCGTGATGCCAACTGAGGAGCTACTCGACCGATTAGTATCGGCTCCGGTCAAAGAAAACCATCGTAACGACCGGGAGAGCGGTGTGCTGACCACACGCCCCTCCTATCCGCATCCTCACCTGAGGATTACACGACGGTCGGATGGCCCTGATGGGCCACTTGTGGCCTGATGACGGAGTGCTTTTTCAGCCTATCATTAGTCTTGTGCACTTCCAAGTTCACTATTGATTGTTCCATTAGATCGTGTCTCTGTGGAATATTAACGATAATTACTTTAGTGTTAATCAGCTTACCGACTGCCACTTTCATGTGCCTGATAGCGTCATTCGCTTCATTTTTTGGTACATCATTTGTATGGTACCTCCTATGATTACGACACAATAATTTGATGAAAAAGACTCACTATATTGCACACACGGCTTCACCACAGCAGAAAGAGGTGTTCTAGGTTGAATGTGGGCCACAACTGCAAAGTCGTTCTGGATACTTCCGATGCTTTGCGCTATTCCACGACCATGGTTGTCTCCATATATTAGAATCCGTCCCTTCTTGTGTTTCTGGTTCACCTCGCTTTACAGATTTTACTGTTGTTGTCTTGGACAGTTTGTTTACGTTCACTTAGGTTAGCACACGAGGTAAGGGCTTGTTTTTTGAACTTATAACGAGCAGTTTTTGTTGCAGTTCGGATTGTTGCTCTTTGTTTGCACATATTTAAATGCTACATGTTCCACTATTTCATCAAGAATCTGATACTTGTTTTTAGTAATAACGGCCGAAAAGATTTATTTTGTTTTTAATTTACGACTTCAGTTGTCGAGCAGGCACTGTTGATCTATTTCGTTCACCTTTTTATTTAGTAGAGAAACCTCAGCCTTTAGACACTGAATTTATCTTATTAAATTTTCAACTAATGCTGCAAATTCGCACTTCCAGTCACAATTATTCGCGTTTGTCATTTTACCTGTGTTTCTGAGGCAGCTTTTAATACAGTTCCAGCCTGTCATGAATTCGTTGCTTTCTTTCACTGATGGATCAATTCTAGCACATCTAATATGGAAAGAATGTTTACATTTCATACACCTGATGCCGGTTTTCAACAATTATTCGCATTTTCTACACTTTTAATCGTCTAAATTAGGGTTTTTACGAGGACTAAGGAACGTTGCACTTCTACTTCTACATCTACATCCATACTCCGCAAGCCACCTGACGGTGTGTGGCGGAGGGTACCCTGAGTACCTCTATCGGTTCTCCCTTCTATTCCAGTCTCGTATTGTTCATGGAAAGAAGGATTGTCGGTATGCTTCTGTGTGGGCTCTAATCTCTCTGATTTTATCCTCATGGTCTCTTCCCGAGATGTACGTAAGAGGGAGCAATATACTGCTTGACTCCACGGTGAATGTATGTTCTCGAAACTTTAACAAAAGCCCGTACCGAGCCACTGAGCGTCTCTCCTGCAGAGTCTTCCACTGGAGTTTATCTATCATCTCCGTAATGCTTTCGCGATTGCTAAATGATCCTGTAACGAAGCGCGCTGCTCTCCATTGGGTCTTCTCTATCTCTACTATCAACCCTATCTGGTACGGATCCCACACTGCTGAGCAGTATTCAAGCAGTGGGCGAACAAGCGTACTGTAACCTAATTCCTTTGTTTTCGGATTGCATTTCCTTAGGATTCTTCCAATGAATCTCAGTCTGGCATCTGCTTTACCGACGATCAACTTTATATGATCATTCCATTTTAACTCACTCATAATGCGTACTCCCAGATAATTTATGGAATTAACTGCTTCCAGTTGCTGACCTGCTATTTTGTAGCTAAATGATAAGGGATCTATCTTTCTATGTATTCGCAGCACATTACACTTGTCTACATTGAGATTCTATTGCCATTCCCTGCATCATGCGTCAATTCTCTGCAGATCCTCCTGCATTTCAGTACAATTTTCCATTGTTACAACCTCTCAATACACCACAGCATCATCTGCAAAAAGCCTCCGTGAACTTCCAATGTCATCCACAAGGTCATTTATGTATATTGTGAATAGCAACGGTCCTATGACACTCCCCTGCGGCACACCTGAAATCACTCTTACTTCGGAAGACGTCTCTCCATTGAGAATGACATGCTGCGTTCTGTTATCTCGGAACTCTTCAATCCAATCACACAATTGGTCTGATAGTCCATATGCTCTTACTTTGTTCATTAAACGACTGTGGGGAACTGTATCGAACGCCTTGCGGAAGTCAAGAAACACGGCATCTACCTGTGAACCCGTGTCTATGGCCCTCTGAGTCTCGTGGACGAATAGCGCAAGCTGGGTTTCACACGACCGTCTTTTTCGAAACCCATGCTGATTCCTACAGAGTAGATTTTTAGTCTCCAGAAAAGTTATTATACTCGAACATAATACGTGTTCCAAAATTCTACAACTGATCGACGTTAGAGATATAGGTCTATAGTTCTGCACATCTGTTCGACGTCCCTTCTTGAAAACGGGGATGACCTGTGCCCTTTTCCAATCCTTTGCAACGCTACGCTCTTCTAGAGACCTACGGTACACCGCTGCAAGAAGGGAGGGCAAGTTCCTTCGCGTACTCTGTGTAAAATCGAACTGGTATCCCATCAGGTCCAGCGGCCTTTCCTCTTTTGAGCGATTTTAATTGTTTCTCTATCCCTCTGTCGTCTATTTCTATATCTACCATTTTGTCGTTGTGCGACAATCTAGAGAAGGAACTACAGTGCAGTCTTCCTCTGTGAAACAGCTTTGGGAAAAGACATTTAGTATTTCGGCCTATAGTCTGTCATCCTCTGCTTCAGTACCATTTTGGTCACAGAGTGTCTGGACATTTTGTTTTGATCCACCTACCGCTTTGACATAAGACCAAAATTTCTTATGATTTTCTGCCAAGTCAGTACATAGAACTTTACTTTCGAATTCATTGAACGCCTCTCGCATAGCCCTACTCACACTACATTTCGCTTCGCGTAATTTTTGTTTGTCTGCAAGGCTTTGGCTATGTTTATGTTTGCTGTGAAGTTACCTGTGCTTCCGCAGCAGTTTTCTAACTCGGTTGTTGTACCACGGTGGCTCTTTTCCATCTCTTACGATCTTGCTTGGCACATACTCATCTAACGCATATTGTACGATGGTTTTGAACTTTGTCCACTGATCCTCAACACTATATACACTTGAGAGAAAACTTTTGTGTTGAGCCGTCAGGTACTCTGTAATCTGCTTTTTGTCACTTTTGCTAAACAGGAAAATCTTCCTACCTTTTTAAATATTTCTATTTACGTCTGAAATCATCGATGCAGTAACCGCTTTATGGTCGCTGATTCCCTGTTCTGCGTTAACTGTTTCAAATAGTTCGGGTCTGTTTGTCACCAGAAGGTCTAATATATTATCGCCACGAGTCAGTTATCTGTTTAACTGCTCAAGGTAGTTTTCAGATAAAGCACTTAAAAAAATTTCACTGGCCGGCCGAAGTGGCCGTGCGGTTAAAGGCGCTGCAGTCTGGAACCGCAAGACCGCTACGGTCGCAGGTTCGATTCCTGCCTCGGGCATGGATGTTTGTGATGTCCTTAGGTTAGTTAGGTTTAACTAGTTCTAAGTTCTAGGGGACTAATGACTTCAGAAGTTGAGCCCCATAGTGCTCAGAGCCATTTGAACCATTTTGAAATTTCACTGGATTCTTTGTCCCTGCCACCCGTTATGAACGTTTGAGTCTCCCAGTCTATATCCGGCAAATTAAAATCTCCACCCAGAACTATAACATGGTGGGGAAATCTACTCGAAATATTTTCCAAATTGTCCTGCAGGTGCTCAGCCACAACAGCTGCTGAGCCAGGGGGCCCATAGAGACATCCAATTACTATGTCTGAACCTGCTTTAACCGTGACCTTGACCCAAATTATTTCACATTTCGGATCTCCGTCAATTTCCTTCGATACTATTGCACTTCTTATCGCTATAAACACGCCTCCCCCTTCACTGTCCAGCATGTGTCAGCGGTATACATTCCAATCTGAGTTTAGCATTTCATTACTGTTTACGTCTGGTTTCAGCCAACTTCCTGTCCCTAGTTCTATATGGGCATTGTGACCGTTTATTAATGAGAGCAGTTCTGGGACCTTTCTATAGACGCTCCTGCAGTTTACTATTAGCACATTAATATTGTTATTCCCTGTTGCATTTTGCCTACTCCTACCTTGCCGCGTCTCAGGAGGCGTCTTGTTGGGCCTAGGGAGGTCTTATCCATTTTCAAATTCAACATCACTAGAACTTGATAACAACCTTAAATTGGAGTAAAATCAAGACTAATATTACTTGGAATTTTGTTAAATTAAATATCCTGGCATTTGTCTAACCTGATTTTTGCGAACCACAGGAAATGTAACTATGGATTGCCTAATTAGGATTTAGACCCCACTTCTTCAGAATATGGGACCATTACTTTAACCACTATGCCACTTCTATTGTTCCTGTAGAGTGGATTCCTCAGTGTATCATCCAACTGTCTGCACCACCATTTCCTCACATATACCCTTGAGTACATTGACACTGGGAAGTTTTTCTTTGAAAATATTGAGCATACTTTTGTTGCTGTCATTTATATTTTCCAATTCCAGTCTGAATTACCAAGCGCAGTGCAATGGTTTGATATAGGGGGAAATAGTGTGTTTGATTATGCCTGTCACAGACCATACAGTCTTCCACATCTACATCCATAAGTAATTTGCATCTATGTTCATGTGTCTGTCAGATCAGTTTTTTCCGCATCTCTGTGACTCCCACAGGTCAAACAAACGTGTCACCATTAATGCTATCCTTCTCTGTATATGCTCAATATCCCCTGTCAGTCCTCTTTGAAACAGGTCCCACACACATGAACAACATTCTAAGGGTTGATGACACAAGCAATTTGTAAGCAAATCTTTAACATAATGCAGTGCGTCAGCAACCGTATATGTATAGAAATAAACAATTTTTTTCAGCCTTCAGTTTCAAGGTAATTTTTACTCATTTACCTAGGTTTCGATTCCAGTAATGGAATCTCCTTCAGAACAAAAAATTAAATTATTTTGAGAGCCAAACACTGGCCATGTCACAGATTAAAAGTTAAAACAATAGAGATACATAATCATAAGATTACGTCTGTCAAAATTAAAACCATTAGGGCGAACGTAGACGAAGCTACGCCGGCCAGAAATAAGGACCACATTTCTGGCCGGCGTAGCTTCGTCTACGTTCGCCTTAATGGTTTTAATTTTGACAGACATAATCTTATGATTATGCGTCTTTATTGTTTTAATTTTTAATCTGTGACATGGCCAGTGTTTGGCTCTCAAAATAATTTAATTTTTTGTTCTGAAGAATATTCCATTACTGGAATCAAAACCTAGGTAAATGAGTAAAAATTACCTTGCAATTGAAGGCTGAAAAAAATTATTTATTTCAATTTGTAAGCAGTCTCTTTTGTAGATTGACTACATTTCCCAAGTATTCTACCAACGACCTGAAGTCTGCCACCCACTTTACCTACCATTGAACCTGTGTGATCATTCCATTTCATATCCTTACAAATTATACAGTTGACACACTGCTTGGTCGCTTCTTTCTTAACACCAACAGACATTAAAACTTTTACAGATGTCATGTTATAATCCAAATGGACACTTTTGTTTGACAGTGAAGGCATGGAACACGTTTTAAAAATTCTGATCATTACACCACATTCTATTCTTTTCACCACTTCAGAGTAAAGCAGCGGAGTATAAATAGATTGGTAGCATGTGTGCTGCAAGGCAGCTGAACCAGTAAACACTTAACTGATTTTGTCCAAGTTAGTGACAAAACTGTCAAATTTTGCAAGTGGATGACGCGCAGCAGTTGGACATGCTTTAAAAGGGTTGGTCTGCTCGCAGATGTGTGTATCACTATTATTTTGAATTTCCTTATAACATGTTTTTGACTGTGTTATTTGTGTATGTCACTCTCATTCCTTTTATGTTTTCCCTCAACACTCCACAACAGATTCTTACATTTAATTTTGTAAATTGAAAAACAATGTGTCAAACATGACTAAACTTAATTTAAGTGTTGAGCACATGCAAAGGCATAAGTAAAATGTGAAAACACCATCATACAGTGAGGGTACTAGACACACTATATGCAGATGTGACTTTTCAGGTGTCCCTGACAGATCTGTTACAAATACACTTCTTGGGTCTGGCACTGGGTAACTGTGTGCAAGTCCTACAATATTTCATTGAAACAACTACTTGATGTCAACAGATGGTAGTAGCAAGCTGTTGCAGTGACAACAGCAACCACCACAACTATGGTGAAACAACAGGTGATGATTTCATAAGAGAGAGAGAGAGAGAGAGAGAGAGAGAGATGCTCAGCCACACACAGTGCGTCTCCTGACCTGAACTGCAGACAGTATGTGAATACACTTCTCAGGTTTGCAGTGAGATAACATTGTGTGTCCCACAATGCTTCATTGAAACAGCTGTTCGTCATCATCAGGTGGTGATAGTTACTGTCATCCACGCTGCAATAAGCTGTGCACTAAATTGGATGAATTGTTTGCTGTTCAGGATATTCATGCAGAAAATGAGCTCTATGTAGGTGAGCATTTTTGTGTTTCATGCTTAAACGGTCACCTGTTGTACCAGCATAAGGATGAATATAAGAATCAAGAACGTCATCTCACTTGAGCTATGCAATCACTCTTTTATGTGGAAAGACATGGATCCATTTGTATCTGCCTAAAAGTAAAAAAACACCAAAAACTGCCACTACCTCAGCTGAAGACATCCTTATTGTATTTGTTTCATAGATCATAACAAATTATAATTTTTTGCCAACTAGCAATGCAACTTCTATAACTTCACATTCTAAACTTAGCAAAACTACTAGTGATTCATTTGACTAATTAAACTGAGAGGTTAACTAAAAAACTAAACTGGTAGATAATGCAATAAAGACTTTGGACAAACATACAATTTCAGGAGCCTGTCATCAGGATGGAAACGTCATACTGCCACCCGAACAGATCTCATGTGGGGGTTGTGCAAACAACGTGTAAATAATTACTATGTTTGTAGACACATCAAGCATAAATTTTGTGATGCTTATTTCATGAATTGAATAGCAAAACTGTTAGTCAGTAGTGTTAATCTATCATCTGTCATATGACCCACAGTGAATTTTGTGTTATAAGTTTTATGCAAACAACAGAATTTAAGTTAAATACTGAATCATCAGTTTTGGAACACACACCTCTACAGTAAGTAAATGGTTGCTTTTACTGATGGCTACTATCATACAGTTTTCAATATACAGGGCGTTTCAAAAAGAAAGAGCAGATTTCAAACATTTATTTCTCAAAAACTACAAATGATAGAAACACAATTCCAACGGTCCTTCACTCAATATGAGTACCAAATGTTACACAACAAATATCAAAACTGTACCTCAATATGAGCACCATTTGTTACACGACAAATATCAAACCGGTATCTCATTTCTTGCCACACACGACGCAACTGGTCTTTAGTTACCGAATTCACGGCCGCAACAATTCGATGTCGTACCTCTTGAAGAGTAGCGGGCATAGGTGGGACATAAACACAGTCCTTTATGTACCCCCACAAATAAAAATCGCAGGGAGTAAGGTCTGGTGACCTGGGAGGCCACAGACGATGACATTGATCTTGTGCTCCTGCTCTTCCAATCCACCGTCCTGGAATGGTGTTATTTAGGTACCGTCGTACAGGTTCAGAGAAGTGTGGTGGGGCGCCATCTTGCATGAAGATGAAGTGATTTGAATCTTCCTGAAGTTGAGGAAATAGCCAGTTTTCTAACATGTCCAGGTAAATGGTTCCTGTGATAGTTTTCTCCATGAAAAAGAAAGGTCCATAAACTTTGTTTACCGAAATTGCACAAAAGACGTTAACCTTTGGTGAGTCTCTTTCATGTTGAATAACGTCCCTCGGAGTTTCACTCGCCCAAATTCGTACGTTATGCCGATTAACTTTACCAGAAATGTGAAACGTTGATTCATCTGAAAAAATTAATCGTTCGGCAAAATTGTCCTCTTCCATGTCCTGTAGAATTGCAGTTGAAAATTCGAACCTTTTGTTGTGGTCGTCAGGACGCAATGCTTGCAATAACTGCAGTTTGTACGGCTTCATGTGCAGACGGTTACTCAGAACGCGCCATACCGTTGTTTTAGACATGTTTAGTTCGTGACTTGCCCGTGCCGTGGATTTTCTAGGGCTCCTTTCGTAAGCTGCACGGACACGCTCGACATTTTCATCCGATGTGCGTGGACGACCCGTGCTTTTTCGCTTGCAGATGCAACCATCTTCTACGAATCTGTGATGCCACTCATAAATTTGCTTATGACGAGGCGGCTGTTTGTTGAATTGACGGCGGAATGCACGTTGCACACCAACAATGGACTCTAACTTTGCAAATTGCAGCACACAAAATGATCGTTCCTGTGGTGTCGTCGCCATTTTCCTACAAACAAACGCCAGCGCCACTGCGGATTTGCATGGAACTTCTGCGCGGACCATTGAAAAACTTTGAACCTTTCTCTGACAAGAAACGTTTGAATTGTGTTTCTATCATTTGTAGTTTTTGAGAAATAAATGTTTGAAATCTGCTCTTTCTTTTTGAAACGCCCTGTATACATGTCTAACTAAATGGTACCTACATACAAGATACTAAAGTTAAGATGTATATCACTGTTAATGCATAACTACCACTGCTGGAAAAACAAACCCAAGCAGAATTGAATAATACTGAATGCAGGGTTGAAGACGAAGTATAAAATGGGTACTACTGGTGTCAACAACATGTACCGCGAGTGAATAGAAACAAAACACACATCACATGCTGTTGACATCTGCACTGTTGTGCGCTGTTTTCAGTGCAGTACAGATAGAAAGATAGCTGGGTTTAAAAACCAAATGAAAACCAATAACTCAGTAATGAACTGCTGGAGACCATTGGTCCCTTGTAGCAAAATACTCAGAATGTGTCTTTAAACAACCATCGAAAGTTAGTCTGTTGAGTTATGGTTCACCCTGTATATCAATGATGACTCAAAAAATTTTCTGTTTGCGGATAACACAAGCATTATTGTGAAAGACATGAGATATAATATAAATGATGTAACTAACAGAGTAGTCAGTAACAGCATGTGGCTTCCAGAGAACAGAAATAAATTAAAAAATTGTAATGCTTACAGTTTATGGCATGGAACTCTTGTAAAAGAGAAATTTTAGTGTCCAAAGTTGGTCAAACAGTCAGTGAAGTTGACCATTTTAAATTGTTAGAACTGAGGGTTGATGGAAGAGTTTCTTGGAAGTATCATGTTCAAGATCAGTTGCTGAAGCTAAATGCTGCTCTCTTCACTATAAGAATGATCTCCACTGTCTCTGATGCTGAAACACAAATACTTGTTTACTCTATTTACCTTCACTCTATTATCTCATATGATGTCATATTCTGAGGTACTCACCAAGAATATTCAAGGCCGAGAAAAGGGTTGTCTGACTGATCCATGGTGTCAGTCCACGAACTTCATTTTGGCTCTTGTTCAGGTGTCTCAAAATTGTAATCTGCTGTCCCTGTATACAGATTGCATCATGGGACTTGTTGTTGTTGAAAATATGTATTCATTCAGAAGAAACTACAAAATTCATTCATTGTACACTAGACAAAAAAAGATATGCACTTGGATAATACTTCCTTAAGCTTTGTACAGAAAGATTTGTGCTATTCAGCTGGTTTTATTTTCAATAGACTTGCAAGATAACTGAAACAATTGAGCAATTAACCTCAAGTATTCAGATCCAAGTTGAAGGTTTCCTTATGGCACACTACTCCTTTTCTGTACAGAAATTCCTCACAGTAGTTAAGAATTTTTCTCTGTAATGTGTTATTTATACATACACATTTCTTATCAGTCTTGTAAACTATGTACTGCCTCATTCCATGATCAAGTACCATTGGCTTGCATGGTCCTACGGAACCTGACAGATAAATAAAAAATAAATAAATTTGTGTTTCAGTGCAACCACACATACAGGCTGCGGTAGAACTGACTAAGCAGTTTTGAGGGATAACTGCTTGATCAGTGCGATGGTAGGAAGTTGCACATAGTTTCCCTTTGTTCCATCAGTGACCCTGTTTCAGTAGCCAATGTGGTTTGGACCAGAGCACATTGGGCTTTGTCATGCATGCATATTTTGAAAATGATCAATCTGTGATCATGACACAAAGAGCTTTTTGGCAACAGCACAACAATGCTGTTCCTAATGTGAACATGATGCACTTCTGGGTATGGCAGTTGGAGGAAAATGGTAGCACACTAAGAAGAGATACACATGGCCAATGCAGATCTATCAGAACACCAGAAAATGTGTAGCTGATAAGAGCAGCAGTTGAACGATCACCAAGACATTCTGCTCGAAGGCATCCTGTTTCACTGAAGATTACAGACCATAATTTGAGTAGTAATATGCATTTTGATTCAAATTTTGAATTTCCATAACTTCAAAGTAATGATGGTTCATGAATTGGGCCTGCCAGGCTTTGCCAACTGTCCCAATAATAGTGCTAGGTCTTCTGTTCATAATGTGGGTTGTTCTACAGACTTTCATTTAAAATATTGACTGAAGTTATGTAATTTATTGTCTGATATACTTCTCACTTCCCATCAAAGTAGTAAACAATTTTTAGAATTTATAAGCTTTTAAATTTTCTTTTATTTTTATGCAGAGTTTAATGCATCTCACTCTTCTTTTCTATTTTTGTTTTCACACTATTTATCATGTAGTTTAATAGCTCTGTTGGTTAAGTGGTAGGTTAAAAATGTAAATGGAAAGGGCTATATTCCCTGTTTATTGGGATTTTTTTTCTATCATTTGCTGTTATCTCTGAATGTTTTCTGTGTATGTGAAACAAGCCACTCAACATCATCATTTTGTTACATATTAAACTGCAGATCCTTCCAACACTGGTAAATTGGACTACTATTTTGTCAGAGAAAGGCAAGTGTGTTCCTCATTCAACATGACCACGCCCAATAAAGCATTGAAAATCAAATTCATTCTGGTGACTTATGTTGCTACTGACTACAGATTTATTTTACATATAGTTTGTACACTGACTCATGCACTTTTGATATGCAGTAGATTCCAAGCTCAAGAAATATCTTCAAGGATTTAAATAGAATGTATGAACAATTAAAAGCCTTCATTGTAGGAAGGGTACATGCTTCAGTGTTTAACACTGAGTATGCAGTTTATTTATCTATTATCTCTTACAAGTTCGGCTGTTTCACACTGCAAACAGTCAGAGCAAGACCATGGCAGATCGTCACTTACGAATTTTAGGTTCACTCTAGTGCACTTTTCATGAAGCCAATAGTTGCACTTTACACATAAGATTCCTTTCATAACACGCTTTTTACACTGTTTACACAATGAACTGTTGTTTTTACTATTTTTGTACGCATGCAATGTGTCATTACACTGTTCAGTCAACGCCATCTTCAGTGTCTAACATTTGATATAGATTATTATGCCACTGATCTGCAATCATTTCATATCTAACACTGTGTTCAGATAAAGTCTTTCCTTAAACTCTTCGTGGTAATAAAGCAACTGTGCCCAATGCTTACCCATCTTTTTGCATTCGCATTGATGACTACTATTTCTAGCAAACTAGTTATGTACAAATAATTTCTTTTATTGTCCACCTTCTTATTTTCCTTTGTGATAAAACATATACAGTAGTTACCAGTCTTCTATACCAGGTTGTAATTATCTTTGACGCAACAGAAGACCATGATAACAAAAGTGACCAAATTCTGCTATAAAGAATTCTCTACACTTGGCATACATTATTCACACACTACACTAAAAACTAAATTTTACTTTTATGTACCCAACAAACAGAATAATCTCAAGTTATACTGATGCAACATTCAGTTCAGTGATATTTATGTATGCTACTTCCTGCAAAGACTGAGTAGGACCAGGGGCACCCATGTGATTAATATGATTACATTTGAGGTGCAAGGGGAGGGGGAGGTGATGAGGGTTGCCTATGAATTGTTCTTGACTCAGTCAAGACTTTTATGTTTCCAAGTAAGATGGAAACACAGCTCTTCCACGAAACTCAGCCCTGGGCAGTGATACACTACTGGCCATTAAAATTGCTGCACCATGAAGATAACGTGCTACAGACGCGAAATTTAACTGACAGGAAGAAGATGCTGTGGTATGCAAATGATTAGCTTTTCAGAGGATTCACCCAAGGTTGGCGCCGGTGGCAACACCTACAACGTGCTGACATGAGGAAAGTTTCCAACCGATTTCTCATACACAAACAGCAGTTTACCAGCGTTGCCTGGTGAAATGCTGTTGTGATGCCTCGTGTAAGGAGGAGAAATGCGTACCATCACGTTTCCGATTTTGATAAAGGTCGAATTGTAGCCTACTGTGATTGCAGTTTATCGTATCATGACATTGCTGCTCGCGTTGGTCGAGATCCAATGACTGTTAGCAGAATATGGAATTGGTGGGTTCAGGAGGGTAATATGGAACGCCATGCTGGATCCCAATAGCCTCATATCACTAGCAGTCGAGATGACAGGCATATTATCCGCATGGCTGTAATGGATCGTGCAGCCACGTCTCGACCCTGAGTCAACAGAAGGGGACGTTTGCAGGACAACCACCATCTGCATGAACAGTTCGGCGATGTTTGCAGCAGCATTGACTATCAGCTCGGAGACCATGGCTGTGGTTTCTCTTGACGCTGCATCACAGACAGGAGCGCCTGAGATGGTGTACTAAACGACGAACCTGGGTGCACGAATGGCAAAATGTCATTTTTTTGGATGAATCCAGGTTCTGTTTACAGCATCATGATGGTCGCATCCGTACTTGGCGACATCACAGTGAATGCACAGTGAAAGCGTGCATTTGTCATTGCCATACTGGCGTATCACCCAGCGTTATTGTATGGGGTGCCATTGGTTACACGTCTCGATCACCTTTTGTTCGCATTGACGGCACTTTGAACAGTGGACGTTACATTTCAGATGTGTTACAACCCGTGGCTCTACCCTTCATTTGATCCCTGCGAAACCCTACATTTCAGGAGGATAATGCACAACCGCATGTTTTAGGTCCTGTACGGGCCAGCACATTCTCCAGATCTCTCACCAATTGAAAACGTCTGGTCAATGGTGGCCGAGCAACTGGCTCGTCACAATACGCCAGTCACTACTCTTGATGAACTGTGGTATCGTATTGAAGCTGCATGGGCAGCTGTACCTGTACACGCCATCCAAGCTTTGTTTGACTCAATGCCCAGGCGTATCAAGGCTGTTATTACGGCCAGAGGTGGTTGTTCTGGGTACTGATTTCTCAGGATCTATACACCCAAATTGAAAATGTAATCACATGTCAGTTATAGTATAATATATTTGTCCAATGAATACCCGTTTATCATCTGCATTTCTTCTTGGTGTAGCAATTTTAATGGCCAGTGGTGTATTTAAACCACCAAGTGTAGTCCTTCATCATTGGTACAGTTGGACCATACTATGATGCATAGACCATGACAGTCGTCACCGAACTTATGATGGAGCCACATCCACCATCTTCAGGCCATGAATCATCAACTGCCATCTGACTGCCTGAGCTCAGTTTTTGTAAGTTCTTGGTGGATACAGGATCATAGATATCTATGACTAGCCAGATTGTAATTGGCACCATGAATTTGAACCCCTAACATTGAATACTAAGCAGTGACGGTGGTAATGGTCTTCACTCATTTGGTTTGGCATTGTTGGGTTTCTGAATGGGGGGGTCGGGAATTTCAGGGTGTGTGTGGATGTTCTCCCTAGTGTACACATAAGTTGTATCATTCTTGGACTAGACTTCCTAGTTAAACATCACATCAAAGTTGATCTACAGTTGAGCACAGTGGAGCTGGGTGGAACATCGTTCCATCTTGATATTACTGCTGAAAGAACTGAACTGTCACAACAAACACTTGAGACATTGAATAAGCCATTTAAACTGTGTACGTGGTCTGTTAGACTCAACTTGTGAGATACAGTACCAAAAAGTTCAGGAAGGCCACTCTGAATAAATGTAGTAGATGATCTACCAATTAATACTTTGTATGTAGTAGAGTTGTTGCTATAGAAAGAGGAATTGGATCAACGATTTTTCATACAACATACTTTATTTTTTATATGGGAAGTTGATGGAAGCTGTGTAGTGCCAGACAGTGGAGACAATTTTGGTTTGGAAGAGGTGAGGCTATCAAAAGGTGCACCAATAGCTACAGGTGCTGGAGGAAGAGGATTTTAACAGGGATTTCAGTATAGAATACACATAGCTGTGATATTCTGTTGGTGGACTTAGCTGCAAAATACGCACCATAGAGTGTATTGGAGTAAGTGTGGAAGAATGGCACAGAGCTCACGCTCCCAACCCAGTTTGTCAGCAGTTCACAAGGTAAGCACAACTCAATGGGGCGCTGTACAAGCAAACATGATGTGGGTGACACATAGTTATGCCAGCAAGTTTGATAAATGACGTACTGAGGCAGGCTCATGATTACATATTAGCAGGGCATAGTGGGCGATGTGCCACAGATTGCTGCATTGTGGAAAATTATTGTGACCAACAGGGATACAAGATGTAGCGCTTTGTGTAAAGAGCTGTATTCCTTGCACTCAAAAAGCCAAGGTGAGTCATCAGCAAATCCCATTAGAAAGGAGAAAAGATGAGAAAGAAAGGTAAAACTAAGCAAGTGAAGCAGTATGTGCCAGCAGCTGGCCCAACACAGCTGTATGCCTAAGACCACGAGGTAACCTGGGGAACTAATTTTTGTGTTTTATAATTAGTTATCAGGGATATTTGTTAGTATATGTTGTTGCTATGCTTTTATGAGAGAAGCTCACAGGAAACATTTTTGTTTAGGTAATAGGTTAAGAGAATTTTCAGGTGAAAATTTATTCACAATGTTAGTAGAACCTTAGCATGTCTAATTTAATTTTGAAAGGAAATATCAATGTTATATGGTGCAGTACATGTACTATTTTGCTAAGTTAGTTATTTAGTTTGTGTAGAAGTAGATCAGTAGACTTGCAACAAGAAGTATATTGCCAGTTAATGAGACTGAGTATGTTTGTTTGTGATACATTTTGGTGTTTAGCTCTAGATTTAAGGATTCATTATGATGGACATTTTCTAAGTCAGTCTAGTCATTTAAGGTGATGGGAGATCTGAGGAAGTACTACTTGCGATTGCAGAGTTACTGCAGTGCTGAGCTAAGCAAATCTGTCTACCTCACAAAAAGAATACACAGAGTTCCTGAGTCTCACGAGTACACACTGTTTCACTCTGAGAAGCCTTGCGACAGAGTGCCCAACGAGGTTATTACAAGTGGAACTGATTTCTTCCAAAATCTAAGGCTATTCTCAGTACCAGAATTGGTAGTTATCATTTGTACCCACTATGAACGAGGTTATTTTGGCAGCACACAGCAAATAAAACTGCAGGGGAAGTAATTGTTGATAAATGGTACATGATGCAACATCTCAGGGCCTACTTTCCAATTGCCCCTCACAATCACCAGAACCACAACACTAAACACCAACTACTTATCAATCTACCTGCTAGACCTACCATTTGAGATCCTGCCTGAGGAAAACCTAACCTACTTAAGATCAGATGAAAGCAGCGCAAAACAGTTGCTCAATGATGGAACATCTGAATGATCATGTGAAAAAATATTGAACCCAACACTGCCACCGATTCATCACCATAGGATCCAGCACATTGGCTGCCTGCATAATTCTGATGATAGTAAGCACTGTGTACTGCCACCTCAGATGCAGAGTTGCCCAAATCCAATCTTTATCTTCCTTTAACCTGCATATCCATAGTAGTCATGTCAGCACCAGTGACTCAACCCCACTGAGTAAAGCAAAGTGGTGAAAACAAAACAAGGGACCTAGAAACTCCACATTTGAGCATCCTAAGTGTGATATCGTGTGTACAGCATGATATAAAAAAGAAAAAAAGACATGCAAAGGGGAGAAGTTAAGCAATAAGTGTTTACTCTGAATTCATGCAGATGAATGTAAAGTATAGAAACAGTGCTGGACAGATCAGCGTCTCTGTTGCAGCCACTCTCTTAAGCAGTAATCGAGTAGTCTGGATTAATCTAAGCAGGGAGGAAATGTAGTGATATAGAACTTTAGCAGTATGAAAAGCAGCCCAGAATCATAATCAGGCCACAGTCACAGCCTGCTAGCCAGAGAACACCTCTGCCAATACAGCAATTTGGCAGACACCACCACTCTGGTACCAATGCTCCTGCATGCCATTGTCGTGGGAATGGAACAGCTTTCAGGAAGCTTCTGTTGTTTGACACACTGCCACATGACCACAGCAGGACCCCGGTCATTGAAAGACAGAGTCAGTTGTCATCGAACATCTGTGGCAACTCCGGCTGCCATCATTGGACTGTGATCCAACAACTGCCATCTGACTGCCTCAGCTCAGGCAGCCAGAAGTCTGCTGTGGCTCTTGGTCTGGACCACGCAGTTAGTTCCAGGCAGTTTCGCACCCTTAGGCACTGCCACCAACCATAGCTGCTATCCAGCCTGTATTTCTGTGTTCATCAGCAGCATAATTCTTCTGAGTTAGCTTGCCTAGCCTTGGCAACCATTTGCCCCATCGCTGTCCTACCGTGCTGTCTCTCACTGCAGGCACATCCATGCTGGCATGCCCGCATCTGAGGAACACTGCTTACCACTGCCACAGGTGCATTACACTATGTTCATGTATAATTGTTAATAACGAGTTTTGGCAACTGACTGGCCACCTGAATTGTCTACACTTCCACTCACCTCCAGAAGAGGGCTGCTTGCCCACATCTTCCCAAAGTATGCCCCATTACAATATCTTTTATCATCTCTCTGTGACAAATTAATAAGCACATATTTTAAATATGCTTTTCACTAATTGTGCTTCTCTGCCACATGTTCAAATGCCTGTGGGTGTTAAATGATTTGTCAGCAGTACATTTTGTTATTGGAAATGTCATATAATTCTGCAGAGCCTAAAACGGGTTACTAAATTTTTACATCACGCTCCTTACTTCTCCTTAAAGCACACAAAATTCTGTTTTCCACTTCTACTTCAAGATGTACAGCGCCATAAAAAAATAGTCCCTTCATAGTTTTCAAAAAGTAGCTTTAGTTATATATATATATATTTTTTTAATTGGGAGAAATGAAAACTGCTTTGACAGGAGTATTATTGTATTCTGAAAATCTCTGTTCATGTTGCACATTCACATTCAGAGAGTCTATGAATGGTGATCTGCAGTACGTAAGTGCAGCAGCCACAGGAATGTTCAAATGATGAATTTTTGTAACAAACGTTATTGGCATTTGAATGTCAATTTCCAGATATCTATTTAAAACTGAGATTCTTTTCTGGTTTTGTGTTGGATAGCACATCATCTTGAAATTTATGCTCCTGTCAATAGTGAAACGCTTCCCCAAGGTAGCTGTCAAATCTGTTCTGTATTGCCCTTTGATGTATTTGAATATGAAGCAGTTTGAATCATCTAATAAAGGCAAGTCCTATGGCCCAGATTGTACACCAATTAGGTTCTTTACAGAGTATGCCAATACAATAGTTCCATACTTAGCAATCATGTGTAACTGTTTGCTCAACAAGAGATTTGTACCTAAAGATAGAAAGTTGCCCATGTCGCACCAATACTCAAGAAAGGAAATCAGAATAATCCACTGAATTACAGATCCTTATCACTGATGTTGATTTCCAGTAGGATTTTGGAACACATACCGTGTTCGAAAATTATGAATTACCTTGAACAAAATGATCTATTGACAAATAGTCACCACAGATTATAAAATATCATTCTTGCGAAACACAACTAGCTCTGTATTCACATGGACAGGAGATCTCAGATTGATTCCATATTTCTAGATTTCCAGAAGGCTTTTGAGACCGTTCCTCAACAGAGACTTCTAATAGTATTGTCTGCACATGGGATATAGTCTCAAATTGTGCAACTGGATTCATGATTTCCTGTCAGAAAGGTCACAGTTCATAATAATCAACAAAAGCCATCCAATAACACAAGTACCATGTGGCATTCCCCTGAGAAGTGTTATAGCACTCTGCTGTTCCTAACCTACACAACTGATTTAGGAGATAATCTAACAAGGGAACCTCCCCATCGCACCCCCCTCAGATTTAGTTGTAAGTTGGTACAGTGGATAGGCCTTGAAAAACTGAACACAGATCAATCGAGAAAACAGGAAGAAGTTGTGTGGAAGTATGAAAAAAATTAGCAAAATATACAAACTGAGTAGTCCATGCGCAAGATATGCAACATCAAGGATAGTGTAAGCGCAGGAGCGCAGTGGTCCCGTGGTTAGCGTGAGAACCTGCGGAACAAGAGATCCTTGGTTCAAGTCTTCCCTCGAGTGAATAAGTTTAATTTTTTATTTTCAGACAATTATTATCTGTCTGTCCGTCCGTCCGATGCAAGGTAACTGCGCCGTAGTATGGGGACGCTACACCTAAACAAACATCGAAACACATGATGACAGTCGACTACAGCACACGGAAGAGAGGTTATTCCTGATAACGAGGCTCCCTGGCTGGCAGTTGACTGTTCGCTACTTTGGACGAGAGTGCATTAAATACGTGAGATGTGTTCCGGGGGAAATATGTTTTCGGTTCCCATTGGAGACGCACGTCCTTTTGTCTACTAATCACACGGTTTTGCGGTGCGGTTGCAAAACACAGACACTAAACTTATTACAGTGAACAGAGACGTCAATGAACGAATGGACGGATCATAACTTTGGGAAATAAAGAAAGTAAACTTTTCACTCGAGGGAAGACTTGAACCAAGGACCTCTCATTCCGCAGATGCTCACGCTAACCACGGGACCACGACACTCCTGAGCTCACACTCTCCTTGATGTTGGCTATCTTACACATTGACTACTCAGTTTGTATATTTTGCTTATTTTTTTTCATAGTTCCACACAACTTCTTCCTTTTTTCTCGATTGATCTGTGTTCAGTTTTTCAAGGCCTATCGACTGTGCCAACTTATAACTAAATCTGAGGGGGGTGCGATGGGGAGGTTCCCTTGTAAGCATCCCTTCTAGATTATTTGTAAATGATGCTGTAACTTACCATCTAGTAAACTCATCAGAAAAGCAAATCCAATTGCAAAATGACTTAGATAAGATATCTGTATGGTAAAGCGGCAATTTTGACTATATAATGAAAGATGAGGGGCCATCCAAATGAGTGCTAAATGGAATCTGCTAAATTTTGATTACATGGTAAATGATACAAGTATAAAGGCTTTTAATTCACCTAAGTGCCTAGGAATCACAATAACAAACAGCTTAAATTGGAATGATCAAGTAGATAATGTTGTGGAGGGGCAAACCAAAGACTGTGTTTTATTGACAGAACAGTTAGACTGTGCAATAGGTCTACTAAAGAGACTGCCTACACTATGCTTGTCCATCCTCTGCTAGAGAGTTACTGTGTGGAATGGTACCCTCACCAGTAGGATTGATGGAGGACATTGAAAAACTTCAAAGGGCAGTGGCTTCATTTGTATTATCACGAAATAGGGAGAGAGAATCACAGATATGATAAGCAAGTTGAGGTAGCAATCACTAAGACAATGCTGTTTTCCATTGTGGCAATATATTTTCACAAAATTTCAGTCACCAACTTTCTACTCTGAATGTGGAAGTATTTTATTGATGCCAACCTACATAAGGAGAAATGATCAGCATAATAAAGTAAGAGAAATCAGAGCTCTCATGGAAAGACGTAATCTTAATTTTTACTGTGCTCTGTTCAAGAGTGCAAGAGGGAGAAATAGCCTGAAGGTAGTTTGATGAACACTTTGCCAGGTACTTTGCTGTGAAATGCAGAGTATTCATAGAGATGTAGATGTAGAATGAAGTGCAGTGGTGGTAATATGTACATGGATAAGGTTTATTTTAGACTTTTCCCTGTGGCTTCATGTGTGTAAGTCATCTCCTGCCCCCCCCCCCCTCTTTTTTGTCTCCTCCTCACACACATCCCTTCTGCCCATCATCTCCTCCTCCACCTTTGTCTGGCCACCCTCTCCTTCCCCCATCTCTCTGTTGATACCCTTCTCCACACTCTGTCCATCTTCTCTTCTTTAACATCTCTGTCCATCTACTACTATTCTCCCATCTCTCTGGGTCCATCTAGTTCTCCACTTCCTTTCTCTGTCCATCTTGTCTTCCCTACTCTCCCTTATCTATCCCAACCTTTCCCCAGTCATCCCCATCCACGTGTGCAGTTGCTGCACAACAGGTTCACGAAGCATGCCAGTACTACTCCCAACACGTGCATGTCATGCTGGGCAGCCTACATGTCAGGGGCTTGAAAAATCATTGGTTGTCCCTGATGTGTAGGCTGCCATGCAATGCAGGTCGATACTACTCTAACACAACACACCTACCGTGCAGGTCAGCTTACACATATGGGGCTGGAAAACTGTTCCGCAGCTCTGACGTGTGAACTGCCCTGCAGAGCAGGTCAATAAGATAGGTCAATGCTACTCCCACACAACACATCTGTTGTGCAGGGAACCCTATACAGCATGGACTGAAAAAACATGTTTTTCCCCACATCTGAGGTTATAACACCCCCCCCCCTCCCCACAAACACACTGCTTTATGTATTGATTTAACACTTGGCAATGACAACGCCAACAATTGCGATTTTTTTTTATGTGTGTGTGTGTGTGTGTGTGTGGCTGGGGGGGGGGGGGGGGTAGGCATGAGCCCTCTCTATCCCCCTATAATGGGTGGCACTGAATAAGACTGCCGCTTGGTAGGACTGTGAAGACAACACAGAATCTGCACTGAATTATTTATTTTTTTCTGTCACCTTCAATAAATATCGTTAAATTTCTCTATTTACTTAATGAATAGAATTGTATTTTAGACAATATTTTGGTTTTAACTGGAGCAAAAATAATATTTTATGTACACTAGCACTCACAAAAAATACCACAGAAACAGTTTCTGTGTGCATAGACTCCACATATGCATCACAAGGACAATATTGAAAGTATCTTCAGAAACACCACAGAAATTTGTCTGGTAACTCATAGAAAAGATACTCTGTACAGTGTTGCTAATTTCCACAATTCTGCTGAAATATTTGTTTCTCTGACATTATCGTTCCTTCAACGTAAAACAATAAATTCTTTATGAGTTTTCTACAGAATATAAAATTGTTGACATTTTTTACCTTTTGTTTCTAGACTGATAGTTTGGCACAGAGGTAATATGTGTGTATCTAGAATCCTTCTACTCTGCAGTGGAGTGTGTGTTGTTTTGAAACTTTGTGGCAGATTAAATCTGGAACCCGTGTCCTTGCTTTCCATGGGAATTGCTCTTACTGACTCTTCTATCTAGGACAGTCCATTTGGCAAATGCATTGTGTGAGATAGGCAAAATTCTGGTTTTGACTCTAAATATGGTACACCATTTTAATCTAGCATGAAGTTTCAAAATGTCCAAAGTCTTCATTTCCTTAGTTTCTAGTGAGTTAAGTAAAGAAGCCTAGTGTCATTAGGATCTATTCATTGTGCTCTCTTCATTACTGACGATATCATATTCAATCATGATCAATGATGATATCATATTCAATCATCATCAGGTTTAGGCTTCATAGCCCCCCCCCCCCCCCCCATGCTTCTCTGTCTTCTGCTTTCCTATTCATCATTTGGTCCCTCCTTGTGGTCTGCCAAAGTCATCCAGGATTCTGTATTTTCTTCTGCCCTTCACTGTCTTACCCAGAATAAAACATTCAGTTGCCTCTACTAGAAGGCAGTCTTGTCCCAAATTATGTTCTATACAGTTTAGCTTCCTATTCTTCACTGTCAGCAACATCGATCTTCTCCAACTCTTCTCAGTACTCCTCATTCCAGACTATCAATCCAGCTGATCTCCATTCTGTGCCATATCCACACTTCACAAGCTTCATTTCTTGTCTTGCTTTCTCAATAACCATGTTTCTGCTTTGTAAATTACCATGCTCCATATCAGGTATTCCACTAATTGCTTTCTTAATTATGTGTACAAACCATTAGCTAAGAATTTTTTTGCTTTTGAAATGCCTCTTTCAGCAGTGTCTGACTTTGATGTCCTGTTCACAATGAATATCTGCCGTACTCCAACTCCTAAATAATTGAGTGCTATCATATAACTTATACCTCGCTCTTCTTTTCTTTAAGCCTGTAACCATGACTTATTTTCTTCTTGTTTATTTTTATACAATGTTCATTAAGTTCATTTAGTATTTTAGTCAGCATTTCTCCATTTTCTGAAAGAATCGCCATGTCACCTGTGTATCTTATGCATTCTATTTTCCAACCATCTATCTTGATGCATCTTTTCCAATCCAAACAACTTTTCATTATTTCCTCAAAATAAATATTAAATAGTATCAACGAGAGACACCAGTCCTGACTGACCCCTCTCCTGATATTGCTGTCTTCCAAGGTCTCATTTCCTATTTGCACCCTTGCCATCTGATCCAAGTACAGACTTGCAGTCAGCCCTCTCTCTTTCCACTATATTGCCACTATTCTGTATTACATTCAAAGTCAAATTAAACTTTCTGCATTTTTCTGTAGTTTTTTCCCATATTGTTACAAAGAAAAACAAAGTGGTGTTACTAAATTCATTCATTCATTCCTTCATTCATTTAATTTACTTACTTGCCTCTACATATTCCACCATGTGAAACAACTATAAGCATTTGGTCACTATCACAGAGAGGCTATGATGAACTGCAGCTGTAGATTGTTAATATGTAATTGTCATTAAAAACTGATGTATTATTTTGCTTAACAGAGGCACTTGTCATTGTTTGTTTACGTTTGAAAAGACAGCACTGTATTGTCTTAGATAATCATAAAAGAAGCCACTGCTTTAAAATAAGAATCTGCTGCACTTCTATTTACTTAATTATTTTTGTGTTCCGTACATCCTTGATGCAAGTGTGTCACTACAATGAAGAACGTGTCAGGTTATTACAGTAATAACCAGATCTAAATGGTCATGAGGCTTACAAACTAAATAATATACAAACAGATACACGATGTTCAAGTGTTCAAACAATAACACAGATTATAATAGTAATAATGATTACACAAACAAATTTTAAGTCTTGCATTCTAATACATATTAAAAGCATTCTGTCATCAATTGATATGCCAGTGCTATATAGTCAGTGCTTATAGGAATGCTTACAATAAAACACATTGTACTAATTTTTACACTCTGCCAAAAAATTCCTGTAAAGAATTCAAAAGATAAAGTTTCATCTGCTTTTTGAATTTAGTCACATCTCAAATGACTGATTTAACATGAAATGGAAGTGTATTGTATATTTTTATGCTTGAATAATGTACTTCTTTCCATACCATGCTGAGATTTCTTTTGTGAAGATCATGTTTACTTCTTGTATCATGATCATGATATTCACTGTTTATTTGGTAAACTGTATGATTATTGTTCAAAAAGCACATTAGTGAAATATGTAGTGAGGTGGCATGGTGAGGATCCTGAGCTATTTGAATAAATTCCTGCAAGAGCATCTGGGGTGCGCTTTAGCCGTAATTCTGATGATTCTCTTCCATGCAATAAAGACTTTGCTAACTCATGACTGGTTACCCCAAAATATGATTCCATATATCAAAGTGAATGGAAATATCATATGTATGCAGCTTTAATTGTTTCCAAGTCACAAGCAGATGAAATTTAGCGAATGGCAAATGCTGCTGAATTCAGTCTTTAACATAGGTTGTTGATGTGAACTGACCAATTTAGACTGTTGTTTATGTGTAATTCCAGATATTTGGAAGACTCAACTCTCAATACTTCTCTGTCATCACATTTTATTTAAATATTTTCCTGGTTTTACTTGCTGTTTGAAACTGAATGAATTGAGTCTTTTTAAAAATGAGTAACAGACCATTTGAAGTGAACCAGTCTAGAGCTTCTCTGAATACAGTGGTCACAGTGTTCTCTAGACTGCAGTTGGGTGTTTTGTCAATCAGAATGGTTGTGTCAACAGCAAATGGAGAAGTGTGCTTTTTGTGTCATACAGCATGGCAGATCATTGATCACCGAGCCCTGTGGCACTCCACATTTTACTGTACCCCAGTCAGAGCAGGCAGGTGGCATTGCAGAATTGTTCAATACTACCTTCTGCTTTCTGTCATTGGGATATGACTTGAGAAACATCCTTACTTTACCATTTAATCCATAGTTCTCATCCTACAGTTGAATGTTTTAGACAGATCACAGAAGATTCTGTCTGCAGCTCATGGTCTAGTCGCTAACGTTGCTGCCTCTGGATCACAGGGGCCTGGGTTCAATTCCCGGCCGGGTTGGGAATTTTCTCTGCCTGGGGACTGGGTGTTTGTGTTGTCCTCATCATGTCATCATAATATCATCATCATCATTCATGACAGTGGTCAGATTGGAATGTGAAAAATTGGACTGTGTGAAAACTGGGACTTTGTACTGGCACTGATGACTGCACAGTTGAGCATCCCACAAACTAATCATCATCATCATCATCATCAACAGACGTTTCCAACAGGTGATATTTTATTGTTTATGGATTCAAGGAGTTGGTTGACAAATGAGAAAATGGTGTGTTCAGCTGAAGTACCCTTTTGGAATCCACACTGATTTTATTAAGGATTTTATTTTTATTCGATGATCCATGATTCTCTTGAACATTAGTTTCCCTAGTTTTTTAGAGACTTGTTAACAACGAAATTGGCTGGTAGTTGGAAACATCAGCTTCATCACCTTTTTCAAACAGCAGTTTCACAATTGCATATTTGAGGCTATTAGGGACAGTACCTTGATTTATGGACTCATTAAATATGTGACAGAGAACTTCAAGAATAAATTTGCAGCAGCACTTCAGTATTTTGATAGATATGTTATCCACACCAATGGAATTTTTATTTTTCATTTTCTTATTACCTTATCAATCTCTTTGGTTGTAATATAGGGTACATGCATCTGACTAATTTTGTTCTGCACTGGTTTTTTTTGCACAAGACTCATGGCTTCAGCTCTAGACCGTTTACAGCCAATTTGACCTGCTACTGTCAAAAAATGGTCGTCGAAGATATTAGCAACTGTATCACCTTCATATACCATGCTCCCATTATGGGAGTCGATACTGTCTGTACCTTCTTTAATTTTTCCTGTCTTCCTTTTGACCACCATATAAACCGTTTATATTTTATTATTTGAATTGTTAATATTAGATTTAATAAACATTCTCTTGGATTTTTTAATGACACTCTTTAGAACACTACAGTATAATTTGTAGTGTTTCCCAGCCTGAGATTTGTTGTGTGTGTGTGTGTGTGTGTGTGTGTGTGTGTGTGTGTGTGTGTGTGAAGCCAACCCAAGAAGTATTGTCAGCAGTATATGCCAGGAGAATTTGCATTCATGTATAAAACCAAACAACCAAACAATGATTGGGAAAATCATAGGTCAAAGAAGGACCAATTTATTAAAATATTCTATGTTTAATGAAAGTAAAAGCTTTGTGTATCAGCTATTACCTCCATGAGCTTTGTCAGGATTTATGCTGCTATTGTGCCATTTTATAATCAGTAGTGATTATGATTAGTTAATCTACATCTATGTGACATCGAGCTGCCAGAGAATGTGACGTTGTCTGCAGTAGAGGGATGCCAGTGGCATCATCACTTGTGTTGGCACTTCTCTCTAGTCTCTCAACACTGAGAGCCTGCCTCCATGCATCACCAAGGTTATAGTCACTGTTCCTGTTGAAGCTACTGTCACAGATTGTGATCTATACAGCTTCTTTGGTGACAGATGGATTAAGATGTACGTTTCATCAAATATAATTTACAATTATTTGTGGGACTGTGATCTGCAACTTCTGACTTTTTCTAATTTCTATTTGTAATGTGCCACCAATTTTCTGCATGAAGTGCACTTTACCTAGGACCATACCTATTTTACTACATGTAACCTCAAAGAAAACAAGGAACACAACATGTGGATTATCTCATGATTGTTAAACGTCTTTCTTTTTTTGTTTGTTATAGAGTACCATTTGATGTGTTGATCCATATAGCCATTCTTTTGGAACATGTTTAATCACGGAATCCAAGTGCTTTTTGTCAGAAACAATCAGCAGCTTTTTGTATTAGTGTATTTAAAACCACTCTCTTATGGACTGACTGTTGCAAGCTCTGTGTGTTGACATAGAAGTCAGTATGTAGCACAGGAACATATGATCCGATGAACAGTTATGAGGATCAAGAAATGAGGTTGGCACACTGTAAGAAACAAAATGCAGATATGTTCCTTTCTGCAGGTCTATATATAGTACAGTAGGTAGGGTCCTGGGCAGTCAAGACATTAAGACATATTTTCTAAATACTCAAGAAGTTAAAACAGATGGTGTCCACAGTTAAAGGATAGTCTTGTTCCCTGGATCCCTGGAATTTATAACATTCTTCATTACTATGGAAGAAGATACTATGTCAGTCAGACCATCTGTACAGTCTCACAAATAAACATAAAATTATGACTGATAAAAAAATCATGTCCACGCATCTTCTCACTAGGACTCTGTTATCAAAGGAGCCATCGGGGTCATAATGGACAAACAACTACTTTACATGAGAAAAAAGCTCTAATTTTAATGTTGCACAGAGGCAAGGTCACAACATTGAAAGATTACAAGAAATTCACAAAACTGTTTAGAGTACAAACGGAGTGGTGGTACCCCTAGCATCCTCCCACTGCAGACATCAATACAATGTGGTAGTACATCATCACATGAATGTCAACCAATCATAGGATGACAATGTTTTATAAAAGACCACTACACTAGCAGTTATGGCAGTCAGCTGCTCCTGATGATTTTGGTGTAGGTAATCTTTGAAAAGATGGCCAAGAATATTTTGTGTGTTCACATAACTTTTCTTTGCTTTTGTTTCACCTACTTTCACCTACTGGTATATAATGATTACCACAGCAGCCGAGGGTTAATACTTTTCAGTGTCTATTTTTGTCACTTTATTACATTGAACAAATGTTGGGTTACCAATATTTGCATGCTTTGCACAAGATACTTTGCCAAGTAGAGTGCTCGCTGGCTGTATGTTCCCATGATGAAAATTTAACTGAATTATGTAACTTATGGAAATAACAACAATTTATTTTGAAGTGTGTTTTTAATTTGTTTCTTGCTTGATAAGATGCCACACAATTTTCACTGTATTGTCAGAGCTGGCAATATTTTTTGTAGCACATATTGCATACTGTGAAATGTTTTAATTGTAGATGTACTTATTAATGTTTTACAAATGCCTGTAACATATTTTTCTTGTTCTCTCAAACCTTTTATTCTTGGTACAGGGTTGTCTTGTATTTAACATATCATATATTCCATAAATTCTGTTAATAGAATGAGATTTTCACTCCACAGTGGAGTGTGCGCTGATATGAAACTTCCTAGCAGATTAAAACTGTGTGCCAGGCCAAGACTCAAACTCAGGACCTTTGCCTTTCACGAGTACTTGCCCGTGAAAGGCAAAGGTCCCAAGTTCGAGTCACGGCCCGGCACACAGTTTTAATCTGCTAGGATGTTTCAATTCTGTTAATATTTGCTGGTGTTATCCATCTAAGAAGACTGATATCCAACTGGCATATTAAAAATTTCTAGAAAGGAATTAACTGTCATATTTTCAGTGGATATCAGTGAATTCTACCATCTCTTGGTTTGATATACATTTTCTTCAAAACTTTTGCTTCTTCATTCAATCCTCATATCACCTTTTATTTCCTCTAGTACATCTGTTGCATCTTTGTTGTTGTCTATAAATGTGTCTCATTTGTCCTTTTTCATAAACGATTGCAGACAACTTTCAATGACACTTCATCTCCCTCCATCATCATAATTATATTTCACAGTTCCACTATGGAAGCTCTATCAGTACTGCAAATCTCCAGTACTGTAAATAGAGTAAGCATATATTATCCATTTATTTCCACATAGCTGGAAGTTTGGAGGGTGATGCATATCCTATCCAAAGTCATCTATTGACTAGCGTACATATTCTGCTTCTTTTACCTGACACTGATGTAGTCCCATTTCAAGGTGGTAATATCACCTCCTCCCCCCCCCCCCCCCACTTTCCTTTTTTTCCCTTTTTCCAGGCTTTGGTCTGATAGCAGTTACTAACATTGTTTATTCCAAAAACAAATCAAAATCATTATGCTGAAATAATTTTTTTTCATCTTTGAAGCATGTCTCAGGGTTTTCATGAAAACTGCATATTTATTTATTCTATTTCTACATTATAATTCTCTCCTCATCCATCACTTATTATCTAATGCATTTAAATGACTTGGACAAAATTTATAAATAAAACTGAAATTCAAATTCTGTAGCAAATATAAATTTTGCTTTCTATTGCAGGTTACAAAAATAAACGCAAAGCTAACCAGGCAAGTGAGGTGAATGGCATTTCAAACTTGAATCTCAGCAAAAGTTGTTTGCATTCTTCGGTGGGTGACCTTTCATTTCTTTCACCTGTGAAAGGGAATACATCATTAAATAATTCATGGTCTGGTGGAATAACCACTAGTGAAGTGGGACATACACGCGACATAAAAAAATAGTTGAAAATTTATTTTTGTATTTTGAATGGCTCTAATTTTATTTGTTGGAAACTCATTGCTCATATTGTGTGAAGAAATTCCATCAGAATACAGAATTTATTTTCATACCTTTGAAAATGAATTATGTAGAAATGTGTAAATATTCTTAGAATTTAATGAGACAGATATTAAAGCAATACATGGACTTTGTACAAAATGTTAACATTTGAAAGATGTGTGCAATTTATTCTACACTTGTTATTTGTGGCATGATAAATAAAGAATATATAAAGAAGCAGCCAGCCTGAGGTGCTATTTTGTTTATGGAGCTTGTAGCTACTTTATTATTATTATTTTTTAAGGAATACGTGAGCTGAAAGGGAAAATTGGGGTGTGAGTTGGCACATTGATTGATTTATAAGCTAGCTAACTATATTTTTAATGTGGCTTACTGAACCTGCACACAGATAGCAGAGCTATAAGATAAAATGTAGCTTTATGAGAAGGAAAAAAGTTACAATGAAGATGGTGAAGTACTTTTAGAAAGAGATACAAAAAGTATTTACTGATAAAATAAATAGAAGAATACAACATTGTAATGAAAGGAACAGATCAGAATAACAAACTGTAATTAATCACAATGAGGATCTGATTGGGAATAAAATGAGATCTTAGTGGATTTAAGCAACTGCTATAAACCAGATAACAGAAATGGTCTGTGTAGTTTCATGTTGGACACATGACTTGGGTTTGAAATGTGCCTCATGCTTGAGCAAATCAGGCTGATATCTAATGTTGGGGTATAGAGATATTCTTGGTATCAAAGCAGCTCTGGAAGTTGTGGCTATATTTTGACAATTGGATGTTTCACTTTACTCTTATAAACATTACAAATGAGTCCATTTAACCTGTCAGATAGTTATGCACTGCTTTCGCTTCCACAGACTTGATTAAGTACATTGTGTTAGTAACACACTCAGACCTTACACAACTTCTGTTCACATGTAGTGAGGTGATGTAGAATGTACTCACAAAAATGATTGAATACACATGACACAGATGCACAATGCAGCAGTGCAAAATTATGTTTAGTGTTTGCTAAATATTGTCCATATTTGTGACCAGATTTTCTTGCTCTGTTGTTTATAATTTTTGGTGATTGCCTCACATTTGATTTTAGTACTTTTAATATGGATGTGCTTGAACTAATACTGGAACAAAACTGAAAATGAAGTTATATTCTGTTAAACATTCCCCTTACTATACTGCACGTTTCTCACTGTGCTGTGGAAGAGCACTTTTTGTTCAAAGTTGTACTGAATGCAAAATAAGTACATATGTGACAAATATATAGATGAATAAAAACTATTATTACTGTAGTCAGTTGCTATAGTGAGCTCTGTTCTGATGGAAAATACTGCCCCATAAATGTTCCACGCAGAGAAACATTATATTGTCTGTCAGTGCCCACCTGGACCATAAAAGTGACTTGTAAGAGTATCACAAGCTGTAATTACTTAGTGTGTTTCTTCAAGGAAACTTACTATATTACAAGACTTTTTTGTAAAACTGAGAATAAAGTTAAATAATTTTGAAGATGTACAATTTCTTTGGCTTTGTTTGTGAGAAGATTTATTGTAAGTTATAAATTTTAGTAAGCACAGAACATAGAATGGTGTAAGTAATCATTAATGTTCCCAGTAATCAATGTCTAATCTAATACCCATAGTTGTGTCGTTAACATGTTCGCTATGATACCAGAATTACTTATGGCTAGTTGTGGTACAGGGCACCCTCTGCCACACACCATATGGTCACTTGTGTGTGGGATATGTATGTAGCTGCAGATGAAGAACTGTATATTTCACAGTAATGAGGGAGCAGCTCGTGTAGTTGAGTACAATATTATAATGGATATTCTAAGTCGCCAGGTTACTAGTTTATGCTCTAAATTACTTTCTGTTTTCTAAAAAGATGTTTAGAATGGAAATTCTTAATTTACTTTGAACTTGTGGACAAATACTGTTTCTTACGCTAAGCTAATGTACTGCTGAGAAGAGGGATTACTAATTACATTACTTAAGATGTGCACATATTGTCTTCAGGTTATGGCATGTCAGTTTTAATGATCACTTCTGTGTCTGAGTAACATCGATTAATTAACCTCAAGTTCATAATGGATATGAGTATAATAAATGAGTGGTAATTCATGGTAACATAATTTGATTTTTGTCTAATGTCTTGAATCCCCTAATGTATATTTATTTATTACCATCCAAGTTAAAATGAATAGTTTTATGAAAACATTAGATTGCGAGGAACTCTGAAAAGTCCAGTGAGAGATTGTAATCAGCTGAATTTTATGTTCTACATGATACCATTCCTCACTGAGTATTTATATTTTTCATTTTTCTCCCATTTCCCTTTAGCTGTCAAATCTTTTTCTCGTGTTTCTGTTAGGAATACTGAAATTATTATATGTGTGTACACCTGTACTGCTGTAGTATGTTGTGGATTTATGTTTTTCTTGGTTATGATAATCCATTCACTTTGCTGTTATTGTTAATAATGCTGCCTTCCCATTTCATTGTTGATTATTAGATATGCTCCTGAATGACCCTTATTTGACTTAGTTTTGATAACCTTATACTCATTTGATCAGAAACAGATTCTTTTTTCCACTGCATTTCACTGACTCCCAAATTTCCACTATGCCTAACTTCAATCTCTCGATTTCTCTTTTTAAGTTCCTTAATGTACCAATAACATTAAGGTATGCCATCAGCATGCCAGTCTGGAGAAGGCTGGATATTTTTTCTTTCTGATGTATTCTCCCTAGTAGTCCCCATGTGGAGATCTGAATGTGGGACTATTTTACTTTCAGAATATTTTACCACAGAGGATGCCATGATCATTATTAATCAGTATACCCACATAATTGTTGTGTGTATTTAATTATCACCTTGAAAAATAGAGTTACATAATTAATTTTTCATCTGTTTCCAGGTACATATCTGCAGCCCTGGTACACACTGAAATCCCCGCATCACAATACTGAAGCACAAAATAGCACAGTCCACCTTCACTTTATCAACTGTCTGTGCTGTTTTGTTACAGTTCCTCTAGTGAAACTGCAGACAAACAAACAAAAAAATAATCATTTAACTTTATTTTTTTCGAGGTGATAATTAAACTTTTATGACTACCCCTCATAGTAGATGAACAGCAGCTCATCAATATATATTCAGAAAAGCTGCAGCACATTGTAAAGCAGCAGCTTCTTTACTGATTATGTAAAACACCAATTTTAGAATTTTCTAGTATAAATATGCTAAAACAAGTGTGTGTGATAAACATTAAATAACCCAACTAGCTTTAACATTAGTAAAGTATTAATATTATCTGTAGAAATATTTTGTCACAGCAGCATCACTGCAGCAATGTATATTTTAACGTGTTTCACGTTCTGAAGGGTTTTTCCTCAGAAAATAGTATGTGAATGAGGATGACAAGGTGTACTCCCTATCACTGCTTTTTTAAATTTATGGTATCTGCATTACTTGACCACAAATGAAAATGACAGAAGTGGGAGCTCCAGATGGCAAAGTTTTTAGAAAAAATAGCACTTTTTGGCACAGGTTGAGTGAGTCATGAGGCATTTACATTAGCATATTTTCCAGGCAGTGGTTGGCGAAGTGGAAAGTGTACAGAATGGTAGTCCGAGGGTCATGGGGATGAGTCCCTATGCAGAAACCTTTTTTATTTTCAATTTTTACTTTACTTATACTGCACATAAACCGAAAGATGTTCAATAATTATACTTAGTAAAAATTTCATAAAAAAGCTTGAAAAGATAAGGCAAAGGAAAATTTTTGTTTTCAAATAAATTCGGAAGTAAGGCTTATATTTACAGCACCTATGAGGGCTCTGCTAATAACTTGGCAAAAAGGGGTTGTAATTAATGTGTACATAACTTTATACTCTGTTAGTTTCATTTTGGCCTTCGAGAACCCCTCACCAGCTGCATGTGAACAGTAGGTACCCAGTGCAGGTAACAATGCTATCTATGGCTTTGGAGCTTATTTTCTTGTTAGCTCTTGGCCAAGTAACATGTAGAAACTTTAAAACAACCATGAAATTGTAAATATGCAGTGTTTATAATGAGTGCAAGGTTTTAACAAAATTATTACCCCCCGACCCAGTTTTATGATGAATATCACCCCAGCATGTGTATATCATCATCTGTAAAGCAAAAGCAGTATCTAATTTTATACAAGAAATTCTCATGTATGTCTTATAATACTGTAAATTTATTTGGACTCCGAAATTTGCCTATGCCTTTCCTTTTCATACCTTTTATGGAAATATTAATAAATAAAATATTTGGCATTATTTCAATTTATTTGTAATATATGTCATGTAAAAACTGAAGATAAAGAAAAAGTTTCCAAGTGTGGACTCCACCCCACAACCCTCAGATTACAGTTCTGTACCATTTCCTCTCCGCCAATTGCTGCCTAGAAACTATGCTAACATAAATGACATAAATGACACATACCTCGCCTGACCCACACCAAAAATTCAATTTTTTCTAGATGCTTTGGCATCTGGAGCTCCTGCTTTTCTCACTTTCATTTCTGGTCAAGCCTGGCATACATCACAAATTTGGACAAAATTGTTCCACTTGTGATTCACTATTCTAAGCGTATGCTGTTCAGTTTTAACATTCAGTCATCAAATTTCAACAGCCAAAGGTATTATCATCTTCAGCTATAGTTTACCTTTTATAAAAATTACAAAGAGAGAGTAAGACTGCCTAGAGCTTACCATTATGACATACAACTTCCAGTACTGTCTATACAAACACAAAAAATAGAAAGTAATTCTACTAGCTTTTGGAACAATATGTTCCTTCTTCAAGCATGAAAGAAAAATTAGCTGGGCAAAATTAGAAAGCTAGGAGAGGTCGCTTAGGTCCTAGGTTAAAAGGAATCCACTGCCTGTGGATCCCCAAGTCTTTGAATTTTGTATGAATGGCGTCAATATTCAGACATTAATGTCTGTTTCTGAGATTTTCAGGTTATTTTTCACTGCCTAAAAGTGGATAAAGTTGCTTTTGAAAGACTTAGGATCATAATATTTGTTTCAAACTTTTTGTATGTATGAACTGACCAGTGGAAAGGCACAGAAATAGGACCTTGAAAACAATAACTTAACTTACAAGTCTACATTATTCTTCAGAGCCTATGGACACACACATACACAGATCGCTACATTGTGCCAGCACTGTGAGTGGTTATCTTTTCTCATTTATTGCTAGTATTTCTCACAAAGGATTCCACTATCACATACAATTTATTACTGTGGCTTCCTTCCATTCTGTAATCCATGCTCTATTCCTGTGTCTATGTTGGATTTTTGTCTTTATACAAGCACTTCCTTCCTTATGTTTTCTTTTTCACTCTTCTAAACAGAAACTATGCTGTACTCCCTATCTGTGTGGTGACCCTGAATATATACAACACTTTTTCAGAATGACTGCACTTGCACTCACTGGATAGCTCAATTATCACTAGCCTAAAACCGCTGGAATTCAGTATTTTGTATATGAAGTTCATTACTGTTTCACTCATTTCTTGTGTTTTAGAGTTGGGACCCTTGACAAGGACATTTTTATCAGTGACACATATATCATTATCTTTGTTTGTCTAATTTAATGATATTAGAAGACCTGCTGGATATTTGTCAGGACACGTGTGTACTTCTTAAAAGGCACACATCACTGCAGATTTAGCCCAGCTGCTAGACACTTCCTTGACTGCAGGAATAAAAACTTCCTCTAGGCACTGTCTTTGCTACGGTACCTAGAGTATGTAGCATCTAGAAATTTTCAATATAAAGACAGAGGAAAGGTCAAATTTTGGTACTATCTCTTGCACATTTGAGGTAGCTCAGTATCCTATTATAATCTTACAATACTGAATGTATTTAAATACTTCACATAATGCAGAAATCTTCAAACACATGTTTGTAGTGGGTGGGCAGATTAGATGTTGAGGGAAACTTTATATCCTAGGTTTAGTATTGACTGATGCAAGTGATGATACTGAGAAACACTGAAGTAGCTGAGGGTCTAACATGCCAGAATAAAATAAATGCATAAACTTTGTCAGAATTTCTCAAAATTTTGAGTTTAAATGCTTGATATTTTCACTCAGCTGAGTGCAAGGGTTTGCTGTATTGGCTCACTGAGGAGCAACATATCTTTCATTACATATTGTTTCATCAAAATCCTGTTTACTAAGTCAAATTGAATGATAATGTGTGCTGTTATGGCACAAGCAGCAAAGGCATTAAAAATGCAATTCGTTTCCATATAGTTAAAGAAGTGCCTGTACAACATCTGTAGGATTCTTTATCACTCAGTCCTCTCATAATGTTTTAGAACTTATTGACATAATAAATATTTCATCTTAATTTTTCAACTAATACCAATGAAAAAATGGGTGAGATAATAAGTGTGTAATACTTTTATCTATTAATATAAAATTTACACTGAAAACAGATTACTGAATCTAGTTCCCATCGCAACATAAATTAACTGCACAAGACTTGAAAGACTTACTAACATGAACACTTTACAGAATGAGATTTTCACTCTGCAGCGGAGTGTGCGCTGATATCAGCGCACACTCCGCTGCAGAGTGAAAATCTCATTCTGGAAACATCCCCCAGGCTGTGGCTAAACCATGTCTCCGCAATATCCTTTCTTTCAGGAGTGCTAGTTCTGCATGGTTCGCAGGAGAGCTTCTGTAAAGTTTGGAAGGTAGGAGACGAGGTGCTGGCAGAAGTAAAGCTGTGAGTACCGGGCGTGAGTCGTGCTTCGGTAGCTCAGTTGGTAGAGCACTTGCCCGCGAAAGGCAAAGGTCCCGAGTTCGAGTCTCGGTCGGGCACACAGTTTTAATCTGCCAGGAAGTTTCATGAACACTTTAATTTAGCTGTAAAATATGAATACTGCAACCATTTTGCAAGTATTAGAAATATTGGTACTGATAAAACATAATCTTAGAAATGCTTTAAGATGGCTGAAACTATTATAAAATTTAAAACATGCTGTATGTTAACAATCCACAAAAAATATTGCACACAAATTTCACAAAGAAGTAAAGTTTTGTCTTCACAGAGGAATATCTTGATTCCATTGTAGGGAGCCGTCCAAGAGGAATAGTAAATTTATCAGTGCAGGAGCAGCTTCGACTGGAGCCACTGGACACAGACTACAAGAAAAAGAAGAGGAAGAAAAGACCAAAGAATAATGAATTGAATATAATTGATATAATGTAGTAGCCAAAACCTATTTTTTAAATAAATTTAAAATGTATGTGCCAACACTGTAAATATGAATTTACTTCATTGTCATCACTAAGTTGTAATTTTAATTTCCAAGCCTGAAAACAAAATTTTAAAACTGCTGTTTAATTGTAGTTAGTATTGTCTAATGTAATGAGTCCAAATAAAATCTACAACTGATCTGCTTCTTGTATATAGAAACTGTATACATGTCAAAATTTATGATGATTTTTAAATTTAGTTCTACAAAGACTGTAAAATGTGTTTATGGTTCAGAACACTTGAGTAAAATTATATATTGATTATTATATACACTCCTGGAAATTGAAATAAGAACACCGTGAATTCATTGTCCCAGGAAGGGGAAACTTTATTGACACATTCCTGGGGTCAGATACATCACATGATCACACTGACAGAACCACAGGCACATAGACACAGGCAACAGAGCATGCACAATGTCGGCACTAGTACAGTGTATATCCACCTTTCGCAGCAATGCAGGCTGCTATTCTCCCATGGAGACGATCGTAGAGATGCTGGATGTAGTCCTGTGGAACGGCTTGCCATGCCATTTCCACCTGGCGCCTCAGTTGGACCAGCGTTCGTGCTGGACGTGCAGACCGCGTGAGACGACGCTTCATCCAGTCCCAAACATGGTCAATGGGGGACAGATCCGGAGATCTTGCTGGCCAGGGTAGTTGACTTACACCTTCTAGAGCACGTTGGGTGGCACGGGATACATGCGGACGTGCATTGTCCTGTTGGAACAGCAAGTTCCCTTGCCGGTCTAGGAATGGTAGAACGATGGGTTCGATGACGGTTTGGATGTACCGTGCACTATTCAGTGTCCCCTCGACGATCACCAGTGGTGTACGGCCAGTGTAGGAGATCGCTCCCCACACCATGAGGCCGGGTGTTGGCCCTGTGTGCCTCGGTCGTATGCAGTCCTGATTGTGGCGCTCACCTGCACGGCGCCAAACACGCATACGACCATCATTGGCACCAAGGCAGAAGCGACTCTCATCGCTGAAGACGACACGTCTCCATTCGTCCCTCCATTCACGCCTGTCGCGACACCACTGGAGGCGGGCTGCACGATATTGGGGCGTGAGCGGAAGACGGCCTAACGGTGTGCGGGACCGTAGCCCAGCTTCATGGAGACGGTTGCGAATGGTCCTCGCCGATACCCCAGGAGCAACAGTGTCCCTAATTTGCTGGGAAGTGGCGGTGCGGTCCCCTACGGCACTGCGTAGGATCCTACGGTCTTGGCGTGCATCCGTGCGTCGCTGCGGTCCGGTCCCAGGTCGACGGGCACGTGCACCTTCCGCCGACCACTGGCGACAACATCGATGTACTGTGGAGACCTCACGCCCCACGTGTTGAGCAATTCGGCGGTACGTCCACCCGGCCTCCCGCATGCCCACTATACGCCCTCGCTCAAAGTCCGACAACTGCACATACGGTTCACGTCCACGCTGTCGCGGCATGCTACCAGTGTTAAAGACTGCGATGGAGCTCCTTATGCCGCGGCAAACTGGCTGACACTGACGGCAGCGGTGCACAAATGCTGCGCAGCTAGCGCCATTCGACGGCCAACACCGCGGTTTCTGGTGTGTCCGCTGTGCCGTGCGTGTGATCATTGCTTGTACAGCCCTCTCGCAGTGTCCGGAGCAAGTATGGTGGGTCTGACACACCGGTGTCAATGTGTTCTTTTTTCCATTTCCAGGAGTGTAGTTCTCTTTCAAAACTGAAACTACTGATGTCATCCAAGTGTCCATACAATGAAAACACCATTTTGTATTATATAGCAACATAGTGTAAGTGCATGCATTTTCAATTATAATGTCACACACAAAATCAGAGCAGTCAATATGAGTGTGTATCATGTAATATGTTGCTCATAATAATTTATTATAACCACAGCAGATTATATGAGATATTGCAGCAAAATAATATGGAATCACTGAAAACTAATGATGAAGGTAAAAATGGGTTACAAGTAACATATGAAACTTAATATCTAAATTCAAGATGTTACAGAAACAAGTCAAACAAACAAGAATTTTATCCCCCTAAAAATGTCAAAGGTTATATCAGTACAGGCAAAAAACATTAAAAAAAAATTTCTGAATTCAACCCAAAAGTCACAAACAAAGTAAACTAGAGAACCAGCATTGGAGGCTGACTCCAGATCATTCTGTTGCCGCAAACATACATTTCATGTAAGGACCACAAAGATAAAATTAGAGCAATGACGACTCATATTGAGGTTATAGATAGTCATTTTTCCTTTGCTCCATTTATGAGTGGAACAGAAAAGGGATTGAGTAGTACTGATACAAGGTACCCTCCAATCTGCACCATACGGTAGCTTGAGGAGCATGTAGACGTAGATCAAGGGTGAAGAAAGTGATATCATCAGTGATGCAAATAAGCTTGGAGTGCTACCTGTTGGCTTTATTCTTAGGTTCCTTGGTGAACAGTTGATGGCTTGTTTTTCTCACATATGCCCACATGAGTGGCTCGATTTCAGATGGCAGGTTGGAATTGGGACTGTGGTTGGAGGCTATATGCACACACAGTGTCAGTGCCTACCAACCATTCTCCCCCTGATTCTGCTGTGGGTACAAATAACCTCTCATTGTGAGGTTATTTCTGACTTCAATTCCAGTCCGCTAACAATGCTGTAAGCTGAATTTTGTCACCACTTGTGCTGCCAAAAGTCAGAAATATTTAAAAAATAGTTTATTGAAGAATTTGAGATGAATATCAAAAGGTATGACATAAAGAAGTAGCCATAAAAGCTTCAAGAGTTTCAGAAATTTCTTCAGTTACAACGCTTGAGACTGTATAATGTAGTTTCAGAAACACAAACCATTCAGCGGAATACACAAAGTGCCTCTTGCACACATAAAAGGTAAGTGCTTATTTACTACCTAATTGAACTCTTGGCCTTCCTTACCAACGAATTATTTATGACTGGATGTTGTTATTATCTACTAAAAATTTTCAAGTATGAAGCAGTTTTCAAAAATGCTTCTGTGTTTTATTTAAACAACTGTCATCCTCGGTCAGTATTGTCTGTACGATTGGAAACGATTGAATGGGCAATGAATAAGTACAAGATTAGCTTTATTGTTGAATAAAACACATTATGCCATTTTTAAGATGGATACAAACTCAACATAAGTAATGAGCCATCATTACTGAATTTACACAAAATGTAAATAATGTAGTTGATAATGATGATAATGTGATTAAGTTATGACAGCTATATGACACTAGTTACCATAAATTACAAAAGATTGGAGTTAGATGCATAGTAAATTTTAGTCCTAAATCTTACTTGAGAAAACTAACACAGTTGGTGCAGGTATCCAATATGGGAACACATAACGGTTTTTTATTGGATGCTGTTTGTATCTTCATACTGGTATTTGATATCATCTGTTGTGTCCAGTGAGCAAATTTAATTTTATATGTATGTGACAAAAAGTTGACAATCAATGGACCTAAACTTACAACACATGCATGATTGCATAGTTATCTAAAACATTCTAATCTGGTATCACAAAAATGATTTAAAAGTTAACATTTTAGTGATAAATTAAAATTGTGTACTAAACCAGGACTTGAAGCTGGAACCCATGCCTTTTCCCAGAGTGTGTTCTACCAATTATGCTACCCATGCACACTTACTGACTGCCTCAAAGTTTCGATGTGTAACTTGTTTCCTTCTTTACCTTCCAAGCCCAAAGAGGTTCTCCTGCTATTTTGCTGGACTAGCACTTCTGAGAGAAAGCAAATAGTGAAGAGTTTGTCTAGTGACCGAAGATTGTTAGTGTTGGTGACATAATGTTTTTCATTTTTTTGGGTTGAAGAATATGTTACATTTAACATTTCTCAGAAAGATAGGGGTCCAGAATTAGAGTTCTAGTCCATGATATGACTTTAAATTTCCACAGAAATGTTAATAGTAGTGTATAATCTGTAAAGAGGAATGAGTTGTTAAATTTGTGTTTACAGGGGACTGCAATCAATTAGTTAATTACAGTTACAAAATTAAATCAAATGGACACATAAGACCAATAGAAAATTTCTGGGAATCCCCATAAATGGCAGAGAAGGCTGGGGTAAACACATATTAAATGAGTTGTCTTCCCTCTGATCTGAGGTTTAGCTACCACCTGAGATTTGTGCTACATATGTAACTTTGTGTATATAGGTCAGATGTTTGCACCACATATAGAGTGAGTATGTTATAACACTAATGCTAGTCATTAACAGGACTAATGGACTGTTTTAATCATGTCCATGCTTAATTAGCTATTATACAAATGATTTGAAAAAGATACAGTAAGTGAGGTTACCAGAGAGTGTTCACACTTTTCAAGCATAGCAGCTCAGTAAAACGCCACAATTTATTTTACTCAGCTGCAGTCCCAGTGTGCAGAACTAAACAAAGTACATAGATTATTGCTATTATTGCTAAACAGGAGGGAATATTTCGCAACAAACATTTTTGATATAAATAAGTTTCCAGAGTAGCATGGTGGTTGTCACTGATGGGCTATGAGGCCACATCATATTTCTTCTACGAGATCAATGTTTCGACCCCTCTGCTGGGATCTTCTTCAGGTTCTTGTGGTGTTCATAGTTAATTGTACACTATCAAAGACAACTGTCATGTTCTCTTATAAAAGGGTAGAGGGGTTTCCCTCACTTGTGCTGAAGAAGTGGATTTATTAGGTAAAATTCCTGTGACTACCATTGGCAACAATGAAAGCCAAAGGCTATGACAGTTTGTCCATACACAAGGCTTTTGAAACAAATATTAATTACACTAATAGGAAGGATGGGAAACTGCTTTCTCACTGTCAGTTCACCATTTGTTTCTGGGTTTACTGACCACAACAGGGGAATTCTTTGGAAAATAGTGTAAATACATCTATTACATCTATTTTTTAGGCAAAACAAAATTCAAGACCTTTTCTGAGACAAAACGGATATACCTGATTACCTCCATACTGTGGGGAGGGGAGGGGGAGGGTGGGGGTCTATGAAAAGATATCTGTGGCAGAGTGTATACAGGCAAAAGGGGAAAGACTGTAAAATAATGTATTAAGGAACATGAATGCCACATGCAGTTAAAACAAAGTGTGAAATCTGCAGTGGTAGAACAACAAGAGAACTTCAGCCATGAAATTGATTTCAACAATGTATGAGTGCTTGCCAAGGAATCCAATATTTATAAAAGAAAAGTCTGCAAAGTAACTGAGATGTCTGAGAATGAATGTAACTGCAGTAGAGAGGATGGCTATAAGCTTCTGGTTTTGTGGCTTCCAACCTACAACAAAGTGAATATACAGCTGTTGCATATGAACAATACAAACAACGTCCAAGAAACCAACTCTGTGGACAATAATATTTTTGATAAACGTTCCCCCTCTCTTGCTCTGTTTGTTTCATTTCTATTCACTGATGATGGCCCATCAGTAGTAACAGAAAGAATTTTAACCTATAACTCTTCATCAGCATAGGGATGGGGGAACTGCCTTTTCTATCCAATGACAATGGGAGCCATAGGAATTTTACCCAGTAACCCCACATTTTCAGAATAAGCATGGGAAACTCCCTTTCTACCCAATGGCAATGGCCTACCAATAGTAACCACAGGAATTTTACTCAATAACAACACTTTCTCAGCATAAGCCCTTTTATAAGAGAACATGACACTCATCTTTGACAGTGAACACCACAAGATCCTGCAGAAGATCCCAGCAAAGGGGTCAAGATATCGACCATGCAGAAGAAATATGATGTGGCCTAACAACCCAGAGGATTTAACCTTGTTTTACAATTTAGGTTTAAAAATTTCATGTCGCAGCTAGCCTTTGATTTTTGGGTGAAACCCCCTTCAGTTGGAAATTTTTGATTACTCTACATTGTTTTGGCAATAATAACAGCTGTTATCTCTAACAGTTTCTGAGCTTTCTATTTATTACATGATTGCAGCAATTTGTTTCGAATAAATACAGTGTGTTTCACAAAGACTCCTTTAGAGATGACATAGATGCATAACAGTGACAAAATATTGTAGTTTCTGGCAATTAGCATTATTGATAGTACTTTTTGGACAACCAGAACAGGCTTCTATTTATATTTACAGCAGTTGGTAAACATTGTCCTCTCTCTCCCTTCTTCCTGCTCATTGACTTCAATAAATGTACAACAATCCTGCAAAAACTGCTTCTGCATATGTTAATCCCTGCATCATAGAAACACGATCAAAGCCTACAATGATTGCTGCCAAGTGTTCTTCTTCACACTTTATAAACATCTCATAAACAAAAAGTTCACAAAATGCTCTAAACAATGTAGGGGATTTAGATCACTGGTCAAGGAACGTAATTTCCTATTTCTCTACACCTTTTGGGTGGACTCTGGTTAGAATACTCATTAAATGCAATGCTATTCTATATACAAATTCAGTTGGAGACCATTGTGTTCAACACACATGCATTGACAAAGCTAAGGAAATATGCTCTTAAAGAAAGTCAACCACTGAACTATAGCTGAATTGTGTGTGGCAACAGAAACATGCAACAGAAAACAGTTTTATACTAGCTTTCAAGTTCTTGCTCTTTCTCTAGAAGAAGTATGCACATTCATGTATGCAACTACACTGACAACAAAATGCACATGTCTATGGCTATGTCAAGACAGACTGTTGATTATTGATAGCAGTTGCCCTGACAGATGGAGGTGGGGAGGTGATATGGAAGGATGCACCAGGTGAGGATTGGGTAGTGGGATAGTGTCAGGTGCTTTCGCAATCTCTCTGGCCTAAATTTCTGCTAACCTGTTTCCCACTGCCTCACCTTACCTTTTCACATCTCTCTTCCATCCGCACCACACCCTTCTCCCTCCCCCCGTCCATATCATATACTGCCATCTCCAACCACTCTTCCTCCATCACCCCTTATATGGACGCTCTCACTGTCTGACTCATCCCCACACGCACCCACCCTCCCACCCCTTTCTCTCTTCCCTTTTCTCTCCTACTTCTTCCTCTCTCTACTTCTTATGTAACCATATAACTTACCCACTGAACTCCTTTCATCTTGTCCTGCTGAGTCTTCTGTCAAAGAGCCTACCTCACACTAAAAAAGGCTCTGAGCACTATGGGACTTAACATCGGAGGTCATCAGTCCCCTAGAACTTAGAACTACTGAAACCTAACTAACCTAAGGACATCACACACATCCATGCCCGAGGCAGGATTCGAACCTGCAACCGTAGCGGTCACGCGGTTCCAGACTGAAGCGCCTAGAACCGCTTGGCCACACCGGCCGGTGTGCATCCTTCCCCACCCCCTCCCCACCTCCATCTGCCCAGGCAATTACTATTGATAATCAACTGTCTTCTTATCTAAATACAGGCTTGTTCTCAAGAATAATATCAGAGGAAAAGACAGTATACAGAAGAGTTATCTGAGAAGCTTTTCCTGTGGGAACTTCCAATACTATCACTCATTTTCTAGAATTATTCCTACTGGCCCACATTTTATATAGTGCATATTATTTCATGCACCTTCCACAAGGCTGTTTTTCTACTGCATCCTTGTCACCTGGTTCCATAAGAAAGTTTTTCAATTGTTACTTTTAACACATTTAAAAATGCCTTTTAAAATTCTTTACATTGAAGAAGCACTAACTTAGAAGCCAATTTTCTCATGCATCCTTCTTACAACATTATGTGAGGACCACCCCAAAATCATCCACTAGTGTTACAGTATTCTTGCGGTTTGGGTGCTTTTCAAGTGATCTGAACTTTTCCAAACATTTCTACAGCTTTGTTGGTTGCCTTTTAAATTTGTTGTACAATTCTTGTACTGTCACCACATGCTTCAGTAGTTTGTTCTCATGTCTTCAAAATGCTAACAACAGGAAGCCTACATTCTGATTCACATCTGAAAGACATACAAAATAATTCCCCTTGCCTGACCATGAAGTATTTCACATTTCAGCTGACAGACTTATTTACAGATTGCGCTGGTGTGGTTAACAAACACTTCTACCACAAAATATCTATGATAATTTAGCTGCAAAGAATAATAATAATGCTCTATGAATGAAATTTTATTGCTGCTGAAGGAAAGCAACAGTGCAGACTGGAGCAGAGCAGTTATTGCTGTCTGGTGTAACTCACAACTAGGTGCCCGAAAAGAGAATAAATCTTATTGGCTGTTGGAGTTTAGTAGAGGGGATGTGCAGAACAGCTGAAGCTTAGACCATCTTCTGGGCTAATGTGAAAGAAGGTACTAGCATATTGAGTAATCACCCAGTGTGCTTGCCACATGTTACTTGCAAATTTTTGTTGAAACTTCTCACAAATGTGGCACTGGGATTTACATCAAGCTGTATATGACTTACACCCCTTGTATTGTGAAACAGGTGAAAACTATTACTTTTAACTGGGATTTAATACAGTATTATAATTGTTTCTCTTATCTTAGCTTCCAAAGCCTCTCATCTTCCCAATTTTCTCTTTGTAAATTCCTCTCTAACATAACTCTTCTGACTCCCTCTTTTCGTGTTGCTTTGGGTGTTTTCATCTTCTATTAGTTGCAATCCATTCCATCCTCACCCAAATGGCATACACACCCGCAACATTTCAGTTGTTTTTCTTCAATTGTATCTGTTATAATGGTGCCCAGGTCCGTTCTCTTATGTATACCTTCATTTTAATTTTTATTCCATAGTGTCAACCTACAGCAACACTTCCAAAATCTCATCCCCATCTATCAGTTATTTCCCATGTTTCTGCTCCATATTATGTTTTTATACTTACCATAATAGTTTTAAATATCCTAATCTATGTTTTTGATCTAACATGTGTGCATTATAAAACTTCATTTAATTGGTTGTTTGTCTGCCTTGGCCAATGTGGTCCTTAATTTCACTTTTACTGGATCTATCTTTGTTCATTATGACTCTCAAATATTTATAAGAGTCCACAGACCTTACTATGTCAAAATCTAATGCCATGTCTTGACTCACACTGCCAGTAACAAAATATTCCATTTCCTCTAAATTCATGGTTACACCCCATTTACGACATTTTCTACACAACTTTCTAACCATGTACTTCATGGCATCCTCATCAGCAAAATGCAAAGCGAATAGCTTTTAATTATTTACACACATACCCGTACTATGACAGGAATATTTCTATAACCTTAAGGTAGAATTCAAGTATACGAGGTCTGTCCATTCATAATTTCACACCAACAGTGTGCTGCAGCAAAATGCAGTTTGCATCCCTGCACACACCTGTGTTTAATGTGTACCGGCCAGAAGTGTCATTGTTGTATGTTTGTTAGTTATTTTTCAGTGCTGTATTGAGTAAAACGTTGTGTCGCACAGTTTGCGAATTTTGAGGTGGCAGAGTTAGAGGAGCAATGCGTCTGCTTTAAATTTTGCATGAAACTCAAGAAAACCATTACACAGACACACCAAATGATGCATGAAGCCTACAGTGATGAGTGCTTAAGCCATACTCAGTGCTACGAATGGTTCACATGGTTTAAAAATGGTCAGACTGAGGTTAATTCAGGACGCTCTGTCAGGAATGTCAACGAAACTGTGCATGCCAATTGAAGATTGACTGTTCGAGAGATTGAAGAAGAATGTAGCATTTCAGTTGGATCATGTCATAAAATCCTGACACAGGATCTTGGAATGCATCGTGTTGTTGCCAAGTTTGTCCCAAGGCTCACAAGTCAAGATCAGAAAGACATTCACACTGCAATCTGTGAAGAGCTTTTGGATCACACAAATGACAATGAGATGTTGCTTAAGAGAATCTTAACTGGTGATGAGACGTTGGTCTACGGTTACGGTGTTGAGACAAAGGTTTGAACTTCTGCCACAAGGACAAACTGTTAATCGATGGTACTAATGGGATGTGTTGCGATGCCTGCAAGGAAATGTGAGAAGGAAACAGTCTGAAATTTGGCACGACAGTTTATGGCTCTTGCATCACAATAATGCACCCATGCATTCATCCCTATTGGTGCATGACTACTGCACAAAAAGCTGAATCACTGTGCTGCCTCATTCTCCATACTCCTCAGACCTGGCCCCTGCAGACTATTTTTTATTTTATTTCCGAAGTTGAAAATCCCTTTGAAAGGATGAAGATTTGTAATGGTAGATGAGATAAAAGAAAATTTGTGGATGGCACTTCAAACAATCCAGCAAGTGGCTTACCAAGACAGCTTCCAGAAGTGGAAACAGCATTGGGAGCGGTGAATCAGTCATGGAACAGGGTATTTTGAAGGAGACCATGCACAAGTAAAAGGTAAGGGTAGAAAACTTTTGTGGACCAAGTTCCAGAATTTTATGAACAGACCTCATATTTTAAATAATGTAGGTCCTATTGTGCATCATCATCATCATCATAATCCTTTTGTCACTGGAATCTCTCCAGATATTTTTGTATCTACTTTTATTCTACAAGTTTTGCTAGTAGAATTAACATATAAATTACTCACTCCATTCTCTAACATCGCAGAACACAATTTACTGGGGGGGGGGGGGGGGGGCATGCTATCACAGGATTCCTTAAGATCAATGAAGATCATATGGGCCACTCCTTGTCAGTCTTTTTTCAATGAGATGTTTTAGGCAAGACATATTGTCTGTGCATAATCTTCTGGGACAGAGCTCATTGTGTTCTTCTTTGTCCAAAACCTGTGATTCAGTTCTCTCCTCTTATTGTATTCCCATATCTAGAGACTGAATATGTTACACTTACTCCCCTATAGTTTGAGCATTTATATTTTTCTTTACACCCTTTTTATGTCTGTTGGATATGTATGCTGCTTTCCATTCCTCTGGCAATTCTTCCTCCCTTAGGAAGCAATTGAAAACATATGTCATTCATTCCAGAAGTTTATATGGTCCACTTTTGAACAATTTGATGGGCAATCCATTTGGACATGAAGCTCATCCTTCTGCAGCCATAATTATTTCATTTTCTTTGTACAATGCATCTGAGATAAATCGTTGTCAACTTTTACAAAGAATTCTGGATAGCTTTTTGTAAACAGATTCTCATAATGTTTCCTCCATTTTTCCTGTGGAATTAAGGTAACTGGAATCACTTCTATTCTTTTGCATCATAGAGATTTCCAAGCTCTCCATGGTTCATTGCTTGGCCCCCTCCAGTACATTGATCAATGTGTCTACATGTATCATCCCGTACTTCATTCTTTGTATTCCTGACTGCCCTCTTCGTCTTTTTCTATATTTTACATATTCATTCCTGTCTTATTTGCTCTCTGACATTAACCATATATTGTATGCTCTCTCCTTTTCCTGTACCAGTTTCTCAATGTTCTCATACTAGCATTAATTTCTCTTTCGAATTCATGAGTTGCTCTGTAATACTCCTAAAACTTCCTTAACTGCTTCCCTTACACATCTAACAATATCTTGTTACGTATTATTTCCTGAAGAATATGTTACATTACTCAATAGTGGATAGAATAAAAAATTCTCACATTTCCAGCCATGTCAAATGATTAAAATTACATGAGCTTTTAGCCAAACACAACTTGGCCATTGTCAAATGGTATGACTGTCAGTGGCTGCTTGTATGCACATTATATACACTAGCTCCCAGCTGTGACGTCACTGGTGCCCATAGCATTGCCATATGTTGACTCTGCGTTCAATGCGCCTGCTTCACCTGCATGATCACTGGATCCCACAATGTGCTTTGCTGCGGGTGTTATTGGTGATTTTTATTTCAATGGCTTCTTTAATTACGCAATCCCAGAAGCCATAGTGTGAGCCACAATGGATGTTTTGTCAAATTTTATCTGGTGTCCATTTTCTGAAGCATGCTCAGCTAAAGCGGATTTCTTGGGGTAGTGTATGCTATAAGACCTCTCAGGCTACTTCTTTTGTTGTTCCACAGTCAATACTGTTTGTCCAACATAAGACTGGCCACACTCGCAATGTATCTTGTAGACAACAGGTGTTCTGAGACCGCCTATGTCTTTAACTGGGCTCAGTAATTGAAGGATTTTCATTGGGGGCCTGAAGATCGAATCAATCTTGTGTCGCTTCAGCAGGTGGCTTATCTTACCCGACACAGAGCCACAGAATGGCTCAGTGATCTTATTGTGAGTCTTGCTTGAAATAGCTTCATTTATATGATGGACGTTATAGCCAATGTCCCTGAAGACCTTGCGTGGGTGGCTCAGCTCAAGGGGCAGGTTATCAGCACCTATCATTCTTGCACGATGCACCAATGTCTGTAAAACAGAGTGCTTCTATGCCAGGTGAGGATGGCTGATGGCATGCAAGTACATATTGGTGTGGGTGGGTTTTCTGTAGATGCTGTGGCGAAGGTATCCATTTCATCTGTGGTGGATGAGGATGCTGAGGAAAGGCAGCACATTGTTTTTTTCTACCTCCATGGTAATCTGGATGTTACTATTAATGCCTTTGAGGGGTTCTACAAACTTGTCAACCTTCTCACGTGGATAGAGTCAAAGGACAAATGTTTCGTCAACATATCAAAAGAAACAACTAGGCTTTAATGTTGCTCTGTTTAAGGCAATATCCTCAAAATTTTCCGTGAAGAGGTTTTCAACAGCTGGAGCTAATGGACTACACATTACAATGCCATCCATCTGATCGTAATACTGGCCATTGCACCGAAAATAAGACGATATGAAAGGGTGCCTAAATAGCTAAACCACTTCACTTACAAAGAACTGGGATGCTAGGTCCAAACAGTCTGTGACACACACATTCGTAAACAGTGCCACCACATAAAAACTGACCATAATATCACCATCATCAACTCCAAAACAGTTAATTTGGTTGATAAAATCTACTAAATTGTTACTATGATGTTCACTGTGTCCCATATGTGGGACAAGGAAACTGGCCAAGTACTTCACCAGCTTGTATTTTGGTGAACCAATACTGGGTACAATGAGGCAGAATGGCATCCCGTCCTTGTGTATCTCCAGTACAGCATAAGCAGCAGGTGTCTAGGTACCTGTGGGAGAAGATTCTTGACCACACTGTCATCCACTGAAGTGTGTTTGAGAAGTTCAGACATCTTTCTTATTATTTTAAATGTTCGGTCATGGTGAGAGTTTCCAATAAGTAACTTCATCCAGTAGTGCGCATATCTTTGTATCATAGTACGTGTATATATAAATACAGCTGCATTCCCCTTGTCAGCAACAAGGACCACAACACTTTCAGCATTGTGTAGTGCTCGTAGGCCATTGTGCTCAGCCCTGGTCATGTTACGTGCTGGTATCTTTGCTTTTATGAGAATCTGGCTCGTTTCACACCATATTTCATCTGCTGTTTCATTTGGGAGCCTGTGGAATTGCTGTTCGATGGCACTTACTATATCAGAGACAAGAATGTTTTGCAGAGAAGATGTGAAATTAAGTCCTTTCCTAAGTGCAGACATTGCACATGTAGCTATATCTCTCACTGTCAAGTGGATGGCAGTACGTTCTGAGAGTCTGTGGCCCTCACCATGTTGTTGCAAAAGATGGCTGAACCTTCCTTTCTGCCTATGTGTAGTTTGTTTCTGTGATGATGGTTGTTGAGAAATCATAACCACATCAATGCATTACCAGTCCAAAGCTGTGAGTGTCCTTGATAGTCGTAGACCCAAGGCCATAAGAGCAGGTCCGTCTGAATCCAGCTGTTGCGTGGTATTGTGTAACCTTTCTAGTAGTAGCGTGAAGCTGGCATTATGAAATATCCCCCTGGAGGCGATGCTGTTGATTCGATGGTATACCATATTAAATTGTGGCATAGTCTGCTCGCCATGGTAGCACAGTAGGAAGGCTAGTGAACTCTGGGAGGAAATGTGACACAACATTAAACATCTAGGGCACCTGCATGTTAAGAAGGTTAACTTAGTTTGCTAGCCTTCCTACTGCATGAGAAGATGCTATCTACACTCTTTAATCACTATTGCCATTGTCTACTATGAGAGGATATAATGGGCTGCAACTTTGTGACAAATTCCAGCAGTTGCTATATTACTATTGCCAGAGCCTAGCCAAATTTTCAGTTAATATACTGCATCAAAATAATCAATCAATGATGTTACTGTCAACCATTTTAGAGGTTGGCTCACAACCTAGCATCCAAAAAATGTACACAGAATCAGCAATGGCTATCACCCAGGAGACTGGCTGCACAATGACAATAACATCATATCTGGTAGCAAAATCATTTTAATTCATCATGTTTCTTATGACGAACAACAAATGTCCAATGCAGCATGTTGTTTAAAAACAGACAGATCTTCATGTGAGTTTGGAACCCGTATACAGGCTTTCACTGCGTGCAACAAAACTGTTTCGTGAATTATATTACTTTTATATTCTATGTGCGAATGGTAATCTGCTATTGTGTGATAGAAGTGAAAAAGAAATTATGACTATTTGAATTGGGAATCCCCCAAAATAATCAGTCTGATAGTGGCTTTGCATCAAATACCATTTCAAACTGAAAGTGCAATGCTCCAGGTTGCTGAACTCCAAATGTAAGGCAAACTGAAAGAACATTTGACCCATATGTTAGTACCTGTTATTAAGTGAACAGCATTTTAAAAAGTACAGAGACAAATATATTTTCATGAGCAAGTGTTTCAGGATGTAGACCGAACCAGATAGTTGTGAATGTTAAAGCACTGCTTACGGGATGGGGAGATGCACTGGCCCTGGATCGATTCTGCACAATGGATTAATGATGATGGTTGGTGTGCCAGCCAACTTGGACATGGTTTTTAGATGGTTTTCCATATCCCACTACATGAATATCAGACTGGTATCCATGTACCACCTCAGTTACACCAGACAACTGGGGTACACATATTCTGTCCCAGAAGTAACAAGGTAGTGACAGCAAGGGCATCCAACCATCCCTTAAATTAACCATGCCAAATCCATTCACAACAATGCTGAGCCTGTGCCGATGTGGGGCAAAGGCAGCAGCAGCAGAAGAAGAAGGAGGAGGAGGAGGAGGAGGACGACGAAGAGAACAAAAAAGAAGTGTTTCAGGTGTAACGAAATGAACTGATAATTTTACAGTTACTTTTCAACCATATCTCAAAGTATTGCACAATAATACAAGTACTAAATTGAAGGAATCAGGATCTGTGAAGTGAAAAATCGGATTCACAAAGAAACAGCTGAAGAGTAATTCAAAGCTCAAATGACTAAAATACACACTGAAATAAATAGTTTGTTGTGTAAATGAGGGATAGCTACTTGTAAAAAGAATTGCATCAGCAACACCAATATCCGTGATGAAAATGACAATTCACTTTGAAGATGTGGTTGTTATTGTCAAGTTGCAGCAGAAAACTACCCAAGAGTTGTGCAACAATACTGCTTTAGTTGTACACAACATGCCATTAGAAGGTGGGGGTAGCAAAAAGAGAAAGAGAGAGAGAGAGAGAGAGAGAGAGAGAGAGACGAAAGAAAAATAACGAAAAGAAAAGTGTGAGTGTGTATATGTGTGTGTGTGTGTCACACGGAAAGATATGTCATAACTGAATCTAAAGCACAGATTCAGTTCTACGTAAGGTAAGGGCACAATAGATGTCAGGATTTTGCAGTGGCACAACTACTAAAACCGATCTCTCATCTAACACTCTAGAACTAAGCCTCGCTTGAACTACAGATTCAACTTAAATAAGTGTGCATAATTAAATCACAGATCACTATAATAAAAGCTTATCACAGTTTACTTGCTTGTATTTATGTTCACTTTAAAATATCAGTGAATGCCTATATGCCAGTATTATTTTTATACATGATTCTCTAAGTCCTTGTACGGATGTTTCGTACGTATGGTGCTCTGTAGCTTGCAAATAGTGAAAAAAACGTCACATCAGCTGGTATGTATTCTTCTGTACTAGTATTCAGTCCTGATTTTTTATATTAGTCGTGTTTGTCTAGAACGAAAAATTAAAATGACACTATAAACACGAGAAAGTCGGATGGTAGGGGTTTAACTTGACCTAAATTGCTGAATACTATAAATATTTTACAGAAGGAGGAGAATGGCCAAAGAATCTATTGGAGATTTTGTGGTACAAGACCAGAACAAAGTTGAGTGACATGGTAAAATTCTTAAAAAAATATATAAACTCTAGAAGTAACTTCCTTACTCCAACATTACACTGTAACAGACTTTACATAACACAAAATTTGTTAAAAGCTCACTAAACTTATTTTTAATATGGTGACAAAGCATTCTATCAAGTGTAACTGGGAGCACTGTATCTGACACTATCTGAAGTAATCTCATTGTGTTCTGTTGTTGATATATGTTTCACTTGCTGAGCTACCACTATTTGAGTGAAATGTGGTATACCATTTGTTGCAGTTATTGCAGTGTCTGACTTACTGGAGCAACAATACTAAATTATTTTACCAAATGATCATCTATGTAATGGCGTAGAGGATAAGAGGGATTTTCATCTCTTCCTTCCTGAATTTGTGGTTACTGTCTCTCTCACTGACAGTCCCTCCTCTTGCAGTGCCTCTTTTAACCTATTCTTCCATGTCTCTCTTGGTTATTCTCATCCTTTCTTATTACCATTTTCCAGTACCTACAGAGCTGTACCAACATGATCCTGTACCCCTGTCAGAAATGCCAAACTGACTGACCCCCACACCCGTTTCCTGGAAAACTAAATTTTGGTAATTTCTTCTGTAGATTTAGTAAACTTTATAAATGTGTTTAATAAAATAAAGAATTATTGAAAAATATTGCTGCCATGAGTTGCCATACACAACAGTCTTTTGTTTCAGTTGTGCCACAAATAAGACAGGTTGTTCACCTAACAAAATAATTGTGATTGTTGAGTATGTAACCTGCCTTCAATACTGCAAGTTATTTGAACATCTGATATGGGAGAAGTTCAAATTTCAGAGCAAAAGTACTCCCTGGAGGGGCTAGTGAATTATGTATACCCTCTGCCTTTTTTGCTTGCTTCCTACACTGTCACATCTTACTCAAGTCATCAGTCAGCAAAAATCGGAAGCCTTCTGTCAAACATCATATATGCTTCAACACCCTCACAACAACCTCTGAAATCACACAAGACCTAAGAGAGCAGCAACAATTATTACACTATTGAACATAAGTGAGCTTTGTAGGCAGTAGTGGTGTGAACCACACTGTTCGCCACATTAATCATAGTAGCAACTCGTGTCTGTTCAGCACTCATCATTTCTTTGTGATTCTACTTGGAGGAAATGAGACTATAGAACTGACAATGTGACAACAGAGGGTGTTTACAGTCGTGGACTGAGGGTAATGTAAGGATGATACAGGAACATGAAGGAAAGGTGAACTAATGTAATTTTTTTTTATTCGTGTCAGAAGCACCATGGATACAGGAATATAAAAAAATGAATAGCACACAGAAAAAAAAATTAATTACAGGCATATGAAAATATATATAAATATATATACAAATATGTGTGCACAGAAACAAAATGTTATAGGCATTTGGCCCGTAAGCGGGCTACGTCGACGGCATTTGGGGTTGCCAACATCAGATCCTGTGCAGTGGGAAGGACATTCAGGGCAGTTATACATGTGCTGGGTCGTCTGCACCTCTCCACAGTCGCAGAGATTAGATGTAGTAGAATATCCCCACTTCAGAAGGTTATCTCTTGACCGTGCAGTGTTGGTGCGTAGCCTGTTTAGTGATCTCCAGACCACCCAGTCCTCATTGTAACCTGGTGCCAATTCTTCCTTTGGTTCCATCCAGTGCCCTTCTCCCGACCGCTTCCATCTCTCCACCCTAGATCCAGGTTGGTCGCTAAAATCTTCTGTTGCTCTGAGAAAACTGCATCTAGATTTCAAGCGTTTGGTGGCTGGCTGAGTTTTGTGGAGGGGGTGGCTCTCTGCCATCTCAGCCCTCGCTCTTTCACTATAGGCTGCCGCTTCTCTTCGCACTGCAGGAGGTGCAATCCCAGCAAGATGATAGAGCTTGTCTGTTGGCTTTGGTTTCAGACACCCAGTGACGAGCCTGCAGGTCTCGTTCAGAGCAATGTCGACCTGTTTAGCGTGGGTAGAGTTGTACCAGACACTGCTTGCATATTCGCCTGCTGGGAAGCAAACTGCTAGTGCTGTGGTCCTCACTACCTCTGGCTTTGCGCCCCAGGAGGAGTTCGTTATTTTCCGAAGAATATTATTTCTGCCGCTCGCCTTCATTTTGGTGTTAATACAGTGCTGTTTATATGTCAGAGCCCTGTCTAGGGTTACTCCTAGGTATTTGGGGTTAACGCAGTGTTCGAGGAGTGTGTCCTTTCAGAAGACACGCAGCTTACGGGTTGCCTGCTTGTTACGGAGATGGAAGGCGCAAACTTGTGTTTTGCTAGGGTTCGGCTTGAGTTGATTGTTGGCGTAGTACTGACAGAGCAGGTCTAGCGCATCCGTGAGCTTTGTCTCAACATCCTCAAAGGAGTCACCCTGTACAGCCATAGCACGGTCATCGCCGTAGATATAGTTTTCCGTACCAGCTGGCAGTGGTTGATCGTTGGTGTATATGTTAAAAAGTAAGGGTGCCAGTACGCTGCCCTGAGGGAGACCATTTTCCTGGGCCCGCCACCTGCTATGCATCCCTTGGAATTCCACAGAGAACCTACGGTTCTCTACCAGACTTCTAACTGTGGATGTGAATTTAAAGTCCCTCGTAATGGCATACAGCTTCTTCATTAGCAGACGTAAGTTGACAGTGTCATATGCGGCTGTCAAGTCTATAAAGGCAACACCAGTTATTTTCCGGTTCTCATAGCCGTCTTCAATCAGCTGCGTGAGGTTAATTACCTGAGATGTAGTGCTTTTCCCTGGGCGGAAACCTGCTTGTTGGGGGATTAGGTAGGGTTCTATGGCACTGGAGAGGTGATCCTGGAGTATTCTTTCAAAGATTTTAAAGATATGGCAGAGAAGTGATACGGGTCGGAAATTTCTGGGGTCATCAGCATTTTTGCCTGGTTTTAAAATGGCAATAACTTTAGCCTTCCTCCAGATTGTGGGAATCTGACCTGTTTCCATGCAATTGTTAAACAGTTTCAGTAGCCATTGTTTAACGTTGGGACCAAAGTGTTTAATCTGTTCAACAAAAATCCCGTCCAGGCCCGGGGCCTTCCTTAGCTTGCATTTCGCTATGGCTTTGTCCAGATCTGCCATTGTGAGAGGGGTGGCCCGAGTTGAATTTTCTTGGTGTTCAATCCTGTCTATTTTGGTACACTCTATTATGGTACTAATGTAATCATTCAGGTTTATTCTTAAACGATCTTTCTTTTTTGATACTTTTTTGGGTCAGTTTTGTGGCCCCTCTGTGTCTGTGCCCTTGAAGGGAACACATATGCCACACCCTCGATATATAGCCTTATTTGCCTCCTCCGTTAACCTTGGCAAGCTCACTCACTTAATATCCAAGATTTATAGCCAAAGGCCAGTGTCAAACAACAATACAAAATGAAAAATTTTAACAGAAATGTTTGAACTTTTGAAGCAACCTTGTGGAGGTGATGCTCTGGGTAGATTACAATGCTATTAATGGTTCTTGTGTTTTAAAAGTAGTCATTAGTCAATTTAACATGACCCTTGACTAGAAACAGCACTAGTGGCACTCAAATAGATGACAGCATGGATATGGCACACATCGGTCAGCTACAAGTGAAACTGAAGAAGAGGTTAAAACTTCAGTTGGTTCATGTCATGAAAATTTAACTGGAAAATTGAATATGCATTGAGTTATAGCATAGTTTCCTCCTTGAACAAGATGACAATGCAAAAAATTCATACAACCATCATCACACGAGACAAGAATTGGGTGTATGTCTACAACAGTAAGACCAAAGTCCAGTCACCATATGGATGGCAAATGATCATCATCTCCCCACCCCGTTATCAAGGAAATTGTGAATTTTTGCTTTCAGTTCAAACACTTAACTACCATTACTATAGAAATATTTTGAAAAGTTTTCTGAGAAACCTTGCAAAGGGAATCAGTCATGGCGAGACAACACATAGGTCCTTCACAATGACAGTGTGGCTGTCCACATGATTGTCAATTAGAAAGCAGGTAAGTTTACTCATTCAATAACCTTACCCCCTAGTGGACACTGCACATAAGCTTTTGTTATAAAAATTAGTCATAGCTGAAAGGACTCTGTTTTAGATGCACACACTTACTAGCATCTAATGACATTTTGATGCCATCGAAAACGATGTCATGGGCACTAAAGGGCATTCCAAAAGATTTTCAGGGCTGCATGGTCACTGTTGAGATAAGTGCATAAATGTTACTTTTTTAAAACAGACCTCAGGTGCCTAACTCTGTTCTCCCAATAACTGACTAAATTGATGTTCAGATAGAAGTATCACTTAGTTGTGATACAGGATAAGCCTCTTCATCCATCTAGTGTCTCAACAAGATTATTTTGCTAGATAAAATCTCAAAACAGATAACTAAAGAAACAGTTCCACAATCAGAAACAGTTTAAGTTGTGTTATAAAATATTTGATAAGTCATTATTAGATATTATACTTCATAGGTCAGGCTGTTCCAACGCTGCCACATGGGGCAAGGGCATTCCTGCCCACCCCTCATCGCACTTGGGGGCAGGCACAGGTAACGTAAGCACATTGCCAGACAGCCCTATGCATGTCTTATGTGCACATGCGAACCGATTGACCACCACTGCCTTTGTTCACTCGTTCTCTCGGCCAGTGGAGTGCAACTGTGTGTGCAGCAAGACTGCCTGTGTGTTAGCCATATGCCCACCCCTTCCCACCTGTGCCAGTGTCTGTCCAGCTGTCCCCAAGTGGGCAGCACACAAGCTGGAACAGCCTGTCATAGCCTTATGTGACCTAACAATAGTACACAAAATAACAGACTTAATGGCTACAAATATAGCAATCTACATCTGACAAGAATTACCTGGAGCTAAAGAGGAATCAAGTCTTCAAATTCTTCAGCTCTCCCAGTACCATCCTGATCTGAAGTTAAGTTATTAAGTAGTAAAGGAAGGGAATGTGCAAGTAGAAGTTACAAGAGAGAGTGTTTTGAGGGGCAGAAACCATTGAAGCCAGGTTGTTTTAAGCAGATTTATTATTGTTTACAATGTAACAGATATCTTACATATTTACAAAAGGAACCAGTTTCTTCTAACATGTGGACCTGCAACAAATTAAAATGAATTTGTTACATGACATAAAATAATTAATCAACTTTAAATGACATATTAGTTGGTAGAGAAGTACAATCAGGTAGAAATTTCCAGGTAAGTACAATGTCTTATTTCAGGAGGAAGGAAGCTGGATATCCCCAAATGTCACAACTCTTGTAAGGTACAGGAAACACACAGGTGCACCCAGTATGAAGTTTCACTCTGCAGCAGAGTGAGCACTGATATCAAACTTCCTGCCAGATTAAAACTGTGTGTCGGACAAGTTTTCAAACCCAGGACCTTTGCTTTTTGCAGACAAGTGCTCTGCCAATGGAACTACCTGAGCACACCTCACAACCCGATGGTGATGACGTACTGGCAGAAGTAAATTTGTGCAGATGGGTCACGAGTTGTGCTTGGGTAGCTCAGTTGGTGGAGCACTTGCCCGCGAAAGGCATAGATCCCTGTGTTCAAGCCCCAGTCTGGCACAAAGTTTTAATCTTCCACGAAGTTTCAAACAGCTACATATTTAAGAATGTGAGAAAGGTACCACCTGAATGCTAAGATGGTGTATTGTCATAAAACACAACACAGGAATATGTCATAAGTATAAACTTTTCTATATCTACATCTACGTGACTACTCTGCTATTCACAATAAAGTGCCTGGCAGAAGGTTCAATGAGCCACCTTCAAGCTGTCTCTCTACCGTTCCACTCTCGAATGGTACGTGGGAAAAATGAGCACTTAAATTTTTTTGTGCGAGCCCTGATTTCTCTTATTTTATCGTGATGATCATTTCTTCCTACGTAGGTGGGTGCCAACAGAATGTTTTTGCAATTGGAGGAGAAAACTGGTGATTGAAATTTCATGAGAAGATTCCATCGCAATGAAAAACGCTTTTGTTTTAATGACTGCCACTCCAATTCACGTATCATGTCTGTGACACTATCTCCACTATTTCGCGATAATACAAAACAAGCTGCCCTTCTTTGAACTTTTTCGATGTCATCCGTCAGTCCCACCTGATGCGGATCCCACACCGCACAGCAATACTCCAGAATAGGGCAGACAAGTGTAGTGTAAGAAGTCTCTTTAGTCGACCTGTTGCACCTTCTACGTGTTCTGCCAATGAATCATAGTCTTTGGTTTGCTCTACCCACAATATTATCTATGTGATCATTCCAATTTAGGTTATTTGTAATTGTAATCCCTAAGTATTTAGTTGAATTTACAGCCTTCAGTTTTGTGTGACTTAGCGCGTAATCGAAATCTAGCTGATTCCTTTTAGTACTCATGTGAATAACTTCACACTTTTCCTTATTCAGGGTCAATTGCCACTTTTTGCACCATACAGATATCTTATCTAAATCATTTTGCAATTCATTTTGATCATCTGATGACTTTACAAGATGGTAAATGACAGCATCATCTGCAAACAAAATAAGACGACTACTCAGATTGTCTCCTATGTCATTAATATAGATCAGGAACAATAGAGGGCCTATAACACTTCCTTGGGGAACGCCGGATATTACTTCTGTTTTACTCGATGACTTCCCGTCTATTACTTAGAACTGTGACCTTTTTGACAGGAAATCACACAACTGAGGCGATACTCTGTAGGCACGCAGTTTGGTTAGAAGACACTTGTGATGAATCTAAAAATATGGAATCAATTTGACATCCCCTGTCGATAGCACTTATTACTCCACGAGTATAAAGAGCTAGTTGTGTTTCACAAGAACAATATTTTCTGAATCTGTGCTATGTGTCAATAAATCATTTTGTTCAAGGTACTTCATAATGTTCGAATACAGTATATGTTCCAAAACCCTACTGCAAATCGACGTCAATGATATAGGCCTGTAATTCAGCGGATTACTCCTACTTCCCTTTCTGGCAATTTTCCAGCCTTTAGGTGCAGATCTTTCTGTGAGCGAGTGGTTGTATATAATTGCTAAATATGGAGCTATTTTATCAGCATACTCTGAGAGGAACCTGACTGGTATACAATCTGGACCAGAGGCCTTGCCTTTATTAAGTGATTTAAGCTTCTTCGTTACTCGGAGGATATTTACTTCTATGTTTCTCATCTTGGCAGTTCTTGATTGGAATTCAGGAATATTTACTTCGTCTTCTTTGGTGAAGGAGTTTGAGAAAACTGTGTTTAATAACTCTGCTTTAGTGGCACTGACATCAGTGACTTCACCATTGTTATCGTGCAGTGAAGGTATTGATTGTGTCTTGCCACTTGTGTGCTTTATGTATGACCAGAATCTCTTTGGGTTTTCTGCCAGATTTCGAGACAGAATTTAGTTGTGGAAATTATTAAAAGCATCTCGCATTGAAGTACGCGCTATATTTTGAACTTCTGTAAAACTTTGCCAATCTTGGGGATTTTGCGTTCTTTTAAATTTGGCATGCTTTTTTCATTGATTCTGCATCAACGATTTGACCCGTTTTGTGTACCATGGGGGATCAGTGCCATCACTTATTAATTTATGTGGTATATATCTCTCAACTGCTGTTGATACTCTCTCTCTGAAAACATTCCAGAACTTTGCTACACTTACCTGACCAGATCGGAAGGAGTGAAGATTGTCTCTTAAAAAGGTGTTAAGAGCATTTTTATCTGCTTTTTTAAACAGATATACTTTGCATTTCTTTTTGATGGTTGTAGGTGTTACAGTATTCAGCCTAGTAGCAACTGCCTTGTGGTCGCTAATCCCTGTATTCGTCACAATACTCACTATTTTTCCAGGATTATTTGTAGCTGAAAGATCAAGTAGGCTTTCGCAACCATTTATGCTTCGAGTGGGCTCATGAACTAATTGTTCAAAATAATTTACTTAGAAAGCATTCAGTACAATTTCGGATGATGTTTTATGCCTGCCGCTGGCTTTAAACATATAATTTTTCCAGCATTTTGAGGGTAGATTGAAGTCGCCACCGACTATAATTGTATGAGCGGGGTACTTATTTGAAATGAGACTCAAGTTTTCTTTGAACTGTTCAGCAACTATGTCTTCTGAGTTGGGGGGGGGGGGGGGTCGGTAAAACAATCCAATTAATAGTTTTGTCCGATTGTCAGGTATAACCTCTACCCATACTATTTTGCATGAACTATCTACTTCAATTTCGCTACAAGGAAAACTACCTCTGACAGCAATAAATACTCCACCACCAACTGTATTTAATCTATCCTTTCTGAACACTGTTAGATCGTTTGAACAAATTTCGGCTGAACTTATTTCGGGCTTCAGCCAGCTCTCTGTACCTACAACTATTTGAGCTTCAGTGCTTTCTATTAGGGCTTGGAGTTCTAGTTCTTTCCCAAGACAGCTACAACAATTTACAACTACAATACTAATCGTTTCTACAAATACCTTACTGTGTTTTACCTGCCCACTTTTAGACAGACTGTGATCCCATGAGACCATATAACCTAAAAACTGCACAGTCCCTTCCACACAGCCCCTGCTACCCGTGTAGCCGCCTCCTGACCTATTAAGCGGAACCCGGAAACCCACCACATGATGGCGCAAGTCAAGGAATTTGCAGCCTACACGGTCACAGAACAGCCTGAGCCTTTGATTCAGACCCTCCACTCGGCTGTGCACCAAAGGACCACAGTTGGTTCTATCGATGATGCTGCAGATGGTGAGCTCCACATTAATCTCAGAAGCAAGACTGGCAATCTTTACCATTTCCGCTATCTGCCCGAAACCAGACAGAATCTGCTCCAATCCAAAGTGACACATGTCACTGGTACAGACAGGAGCCACCACCTTTCAGTTGGCTGCACCCTGTACTCTTCGTGGCATCCAGAATGACTCCCTCCCCCGAATACACACTGGCTTCCTTCCCCTGCTTGGCAGCCATGTTCCTAAAGGGCCCGTTACGCGCCTAACGTTGTAGCTCGAAACTACCAACAAGCCCACCCTCTGTGAATGCCCAGACCTTGCGCGCCGAGAAGCTTCCCCTGGAACAGGGTGGACGACTGCATCCGGCTCAGAAACATCGTCAGCCACAGATAACACCCAAAACCTATTTGTCAAACGAACCAGGGAGGTCCTACGATCGGCCCCTGAGAAAGTTTTTCACTGCCTGCCAGAATTTGGAATGATCTCCCACTCGACCACGGGTGAAGGGTCAACCTCAGTGCAGGCAGTACCTGAGGAGGTCACAGCAGTGGACTGATCGGAGGACACATGGGACGTGCTCGACATCCCTCGCATCTGATCCCCCACAGTGATGCTCCTTGGCAGCAGCCTCAAGCTGTGTGACGGAAGCCAACACAGCCTGAAGCTGTGGGGTCACCAGCTCAGCTCGCATCTGTACTCAACAATCACAGTTCCTATCCATTACTGCAGTCGCTCCTGTTTGAAGCTTGTAAAAATATGTAACAAGCAAACGGTGTACGCTTTATTAGTAGCAGGAACTAGCGGTGCGCTTCCGCTGATGGTCTAACCGACTCTGTTGTGATTACATTTTCTATCACTAAATAGATGAACTGTGTGTAGAAGAACTACACAGAAATCTCGTAGCTTCGGCTAACACTCCTATAACACACATATAGCTTTGTATTGCCCCTAGCCTGCAACGCCACCAGAACATAAACCAATAACAGAGCGTTTTCGATAATGTGACCAGATCTTGATATTTAATGACTTTTTTAAGCTTTAATTACACAAATATAACACACATTTTGTGAGAATATTGGCTGTAAATGCTATTTAAATGCTATAATCAATCAGAATAACTACAATCCGAAGCATATTTTTAACATATGAAAATAGCTTATGGTGATCCGTCACAACAGTGAATAATTTGCAAATAAATATGGATGGAACTTGTTGATGGTCAAAAAAACTGCAAGGCACTCTTTCTCAGCTGTAGAGTTGTTGTTCTCAGACTTGGAGAGTACTCTTGTCTTATAAGCTATCACCTTCTCAGAACCTTCCTGAATGTATACTACAACTGCCCCTATTCCAAAACAATAGTGTTGATGTTAAGTTCTGTCTTGGCATTCCTGTCATACAACGCTAGAACTGGAGAAGATGTTAGTGCCTCCTTAAGAACAAGGAAAGAGATTTATTGCACCTCACTCCACGGAAATTTGTTGCAGTTCTTGTAAGGGATGTTTCTTGGTACAGAAGTCCTTTATGAATGGGCAGTAGTAGAAGCACAATCCGAGGAAACTTCTCAGATCAGAAATATGACGAGGAGCCAGAAAATCTGTGACTGCTCTTATTTTCACTGTCCAACCCATAGCATGCCAGCCAGCAATGCTAACCACTACACCACATCATATGTACCAGAGCTCATGGCAATATTTCCTATGCTTTACACCTTTAGTTCCTCCATAACTCTTACGACAGGTTTGCAACTTACAGAGAAGTGATATTTCCTAATTAAATTCTTACTGAAATGAAGTGGTATAGATAAGTATTAAACTATACTAGTTATCTATTATACAATAAGACTGAGTACATTTACTGTTTTAAAACAAAACTGGAAAGCAGGATAATCAAATGGAAAGTATGTACATAAAATCATCTACAGACCAGAAATAAAAATATTACTAAATAATGAGTATTTAAAAATAAGTTAACCAACACATTTTTCTCACAGTATTGCACAGAAGATTTTTTTCTTTGCAGAACGTAACTGCCTAAACCATGAAGAACTATATTTCTCATTAAAATTCACATTATACCACTCTTAACAAATCCCTATACAACAGCAGTTATGTATTATTTTTCTTACAAGAAAAACCTGTATGTTTATGACACAATAATAATAATAAAAGAAAAGATTTTTTGAGGACTAAATATGTCAGAATAAGGCAATTATATGACACAAAGTAATAAAAAATTTGAGTACATGAATTTATTTCACAACTCATGAAATCTCAATAGGGGTAAGATAGATACTGCCTACAGGAAAATTAAAGAGACCTTTGGAGATAAGAGAACCACTTGTATGAACATCAAGAGTTCAGATGGAAACCCAGTTCTAAGCAAAGAAGGGAAAGCAGAAAGGTGGAAGGAGTATATAGAGGGTCTATACAAGGGCGATGTACTTGAGGACAATATTATGGAAATGGAAGAGGATGTAGATGAAGATGAAATGGGAGATACGATACTGCGTGAAGAGTTTGACAGAGCACTGAAAGACCTGAGTCGAAACAAGGCCCCCGGAGTAGACAACATTCCATTGGAACTACTGACGGCCTTGGGAGAGCCAGTCCTGACAAAACTCTACCATCTGGTGAGCAAGATGTATGAAACAGGCGAAATACCCTCAGACTTCAAGAAGAATATAATAATTCCAATCCCAAAGAAAGCAGGTGTTGACAGATGTGAGAATTACCGAACAATCAGTTTAATAAGCCACAGCTGCAAAATACTAACACGAATTCTTTACAGACGAATGGAAAAACTAGTAGAAGCCGACCTCGGGGAAGATCAGTTTGGATTCCGTAGAAATACTGGAACACGTGAGGCAATACTGACCTTACGACTTATCTTAGAAGAAAGATTAAGGAAGAGGAAAAAAGTAAGAGGTCAAACAACAACATGTCAAAGGAAATCTGCCAGTAACCTATTTTCTGTTAGTTTTTTTATAATGCACATCAAGACTTCTCTCTGTCAAGTAAGTGTGAAGTTAGTGGTGACTGTTGTTGTTGTTGTTGTTGTTGGTGGTGGTGGTGTCATCATCGTAATCAAATTACAGTCTCTTCTGGAAATTGAATTTCGTAATTCAATTATCTGTACGATTTTACTGTTTAGAATTAAAAACTTTAAATTCATTTAGAATGATATCAAATTATATTTGACTTCAGATTAAATATTTCCTTTTCAATATATTCCAATATACTCACCCTTCCTTACAGGTAGTGTTGCTTCCTCACTAGATGTGGTGACGTGACTCCTTCTGCACCTATAATTAGGTAGGATTAAAAAAAAAAAAATGTTGAAATAGCATACTATTTGCAAATACTATAATACAGTCAATTACATAAGGCAACAGTATCAGTAAACAAGAAGGCACTGATCAAAATGTAATCCACTGGGTACTTAATACAATACGTTTGTATTGAGGATTTCCTAAGTGGGGGATAAATCCTTCAAAATAACAACAACAATCAAGTTCTTCCAGACAGAGTATGAACAGGAAGATATTAGAAAGACAACAGATACGTAATTACAACTGACTTATAGACAACTATAACACCTGTCTTGGATTTCATATACATTCGTTAGGCTCCACTCAGCCAGCCAACCCCTTCTCCTCCTCCTCCTTCTCCAAAAAAGTGGAAACTCTCAGAGATAGACAACTGAATTGTACTCTGAATAAGGTGTGGAGCAAATGGCTGATCAAGTTTACAATTTTATAAGAACATGCACAGTAAAAATGTATTAACAAAGAAAAGAGTTAGTTAATGAAGCTACAGTAACAATAGTCAGAGGAGATGAGGAATTTCATCCATTCCACATTCAATTGCCTTAAGTATTGCATATACTTTGGCATCATAAGTTGGTGGTTGTTTAGGAAGACTGAATCTGGAGACATTGTCAGGAAAAACAACAAAGCAGGCAAGGGTATCTCAACCGTTTAGACCACAATAAAATCATGAAGTACCTTTAGCCCTCGAGCAGGCATACTTCTGTATGGAATACCCCAACTTTATTTTCTAAGCATGGTAGCATTATTCAACAAAGTATGTGATTATTATGTCTGTTATTCACTTCTGTTATCTTGTATGTTGAATAGAGCAAGTGTCATTCTATTCAGCACATTTTATTACATATTTACTATGTTACTGCGAGAAGTGGTTATTGCTGATGCATATGATTTCCCACACAGCTGGTCACATAAGAAGTTTAACATTACAGCATAGTTCTGCTACTACAAGTGTTATTTGGTATGCTTAGTGATTTCATTTGACATTTGTGATCATAGTGTAACCACACATGTACTGTAGTCATTTAGGATGACTTCTGAAGAAACACTGAAAATATTGGATGAATTTTCTACAGAAGAAGACGCCACAAAGAGTCGGCAACCTGATGAAAGGAAAGAAAGAGCAGAGGAAGATCAACATAACACTGATTCAAAACTAGACTCTGTTACCAGTAAAAATAATACAAAAGCTAATCAGGATTGTAATGATTATTTTTTTGGTACAGATAATGTACGTAAATATCAAAAAATGATTTTTCAAAAGAGGTGGGGAGCCTGGAGGAAGCAAGATTTCAAACAAAAGTATCAAGGACATGTAAACTACTCTAACACATTCTGCTACAAACATCATTGGTGATATTTCAGTGTATCATACAATAACACATAATGGTATAGTGGAAGACATTGTTGCACATACTAACAGCTACATTCAAAAACAATACAGCATCGTCCGATATTTGCAAGGCAGGGATTCCACAGAAAAGTTGAGAACTGAAATTATGGCTGCTATAACCCTGTACATAATACAGGGTGATTCAAAAAGAATACCACAACTTTAGGAATTTAAAACTCTGCAACGACAAAAGGCAGAGCTAAGCACTATCTGTCGGCGAATTAAGGGAGCTATAAAGTTTCATTTAGTTGTACATTTGTTCGCTTGAGGCGCTGTTGACTAGGCGTCAGCGTCAGTTGATGCTAAGATGGTGACCGCTCAACAGAAAGCTTTTTGTGTTATTGAGTACGGCAGAAGTGAATCGACGACAGTTGTTCAGCGTGCATTTCGAATGAAGTATGGTGTTAAACCTCCTGATAGGTGGTGTATTAAACGTTGGTATAAACAGTTTACAGAGAATGGGTGTTTGTGCAAAGGGAAAAGTTCTGGACGGCCGAGAACGAGTGATGGAAATGTAGCACGCATCCAGCAAGCATTTGTTCGCAGCCCAGGAAAATCGACTCGCAGAGCTAGCAGAGAGCTGCAAATTCCACAGTCAACTGTATGGAGAGTCCTACGAAAAAGGTTAGTTATGAAACCTTATCGTCTGAAATTGGTTCAAGCACTGTCTGCAACTGATAAGATTAAAAGAATCGATTTCTGTGATTTTATCCTTGCTCAAATGGAAACAGATGAATCTTTCGTTTCAAAGATTGTGTTTAGTGATGAAGCAACTTTCCACACTAACGGGAAAGTCAACCGTCACAATGTCTGTATATGGGGCACTGACAATCTGCGGGAAACAACTCAGTATGAACGTGACTCGCCTAAGGTGAACGTTTTCTGTGCCATTTCAGCCAATAAAGTTTTTGGTCTCTTTTTCTTTGAAGGTGCTACTGTAACTGGACTACAGTATCTGGAGATGTTAGAGAATTGGCTGTTCCCTCAGCTCGAACAAGAAGCACAACAATTCATATTTCAGCAGGATGGAACGCCACCACATTGGCACTTATCTGTCCGTAACTACCTGAACGTCAACTACCCGAGGCGATGGATCGGCCGCCAGGCAGCCCGTGACAGAGCACTTCATCACTGGCCTCCAAGAAGCCCTGATCTTACCCCCTGCGATTTTTTCTTATGGGGGTATGTTAAGGATATAGTGTTTCGGCCACCTCTCCCAGCCACCATTGATGATTTGAAACGAGAAATAACAGCAGCTATCCAAACTGTTACGCCTGATATGCTACAGAGAGTGTGGAACGAGTTGGAGTATCGGGTTGATATTGCTCGAGTGTCTGGAGGGGGCCCTATTGAACATCTCTGAACTTGTTTTTGAGTGAAAAAAGAACCTTTTTAAATACTCTTTGTAATGATGTATAACAGAAGGTTATATTATGTTTCTTTCATTAAATACACATTTTTAAAGTTGTGGTATTCTTTTTGAATCACCCTGTACCTGGATACACGCCACAGCACCAGGCCACCGACATGCTACAGTTCAAATACTGGACCAGCTACCAGAGGCTGCCTCCAGTGGTCCACATGACTTGTGCACACAGCATGGCATCCGCTGCACCATTTACCGCAGCCCTCCTCTATATAAGCACAGGGCAGCAGGCACTCACTCTCGTATTGCGTTCATACCTATTGTCAGCAACTGCCTGTATCAATACCTGGATTGTTTCTATGTATGTGTCTATGTTTTCAACTGCTGTTTGCTTATATGTGGGAGAAGATGAACTTTGGTTCATTGTGGCTGGGCTCTTGTTCGTGTCTTACAGTATGATACAAGTGGTGATGTGCTGGTGTTCACTTCTGCATGTTCTGTCTATTTGGTTTCTCCTTTGGTTCTTCTGTCCATGGAGGCATGCTCCATCCAATCACTCCTCAAGCAGCAGGAGGCTCCTACAATTGCTATTATGAGCTTGTGGGCCACACTATGCAGGCTTTCATGCTGTCAGCGTACTTGCCATCCTTTCTCCCCTTTACAATGACAAGGCTGAAGACTGGGAGGCTTATAAGAAGCAGCTTCAGCAACACTTGCTCGCTTTTGGTGTCACTGATGCAAATATGTGTAAAGCTTTGTTCCTTTCTTGTATTTCTCCTCAGACCTACTGGTTGTTGGGCCAATTACCCCACTCCAGGAACCTGTGTCACTTTCATTAGATGAAATTTTTAATTGTCAAATTATCACAGTAAACTCAGGCATGTCAGTGTAGTGTGTGGAGTTCTAGCATTATCATAAACAGCCTCACCTACTGGGCTTGGGTGGCTGAAATCCATGGCTTCAGTTGCAATGTCAATTTGTTATCAATGCTCATCACGATTCCTATGCTGATTCTGTCTTCTGTGACACCATCATCTGGTTGGCTTCTGATAAAAAGGTGTGTCAATGTGCACTAAAGTATGAAAATCCATCTTCCTGAAGTGTTAAATATTGCTCAATGTTTTCAGGTATCTCGTACTGCTGGTGATCAGACTGAGACTTGGTGTGACATTGCCACAGTGGTTCCTATTCCTTCTTGTCTGGCATGGGTCAGTTCTTGGGGGAGGATGATGATATGATGCACTTCATTTCTGACCAGGTACTTACCAGCAGTTAGAGTCTCTGTGTTCTGAGTCTTTGTCTCTTTTCTTGGCTGGGTTAGGTCGTGCCTCAAATTTTGTGGTCTACATTACCCTGAAACCATACGTGTCCTATTCCAGTGGCTTTACACGAGCAAGTGAAACCAGAATTGGACTCGGACAGGCTGACATTGTTAGGTGTTACACAGCTGACGCCCTACTACATTCAGTGAGTGGTCGACCTCTCTCGTTACTGTTACAAAACCGACTGGTCAGATTCACCTTTGTGGCAACTTTAAAGTTTCAGTTAACGCTCAACTTATCATTGATACATACCATTTGTCCCATGTGGACAAGTTATTAGCTAAACTCACCGGGGGCCAGTTTGTCTCCAAAACTGATTTATCTGAAGCCTATTTACAGGTTCCAACGGAGGAGGATTCTAAATGGCTCCTTGTGATTAACACGCCCTTCAGGCTGTACCATGATCAGTGCCTCCTGTACAGTGTGGCTAATGCCATTGTGATTTTTCAGCATTTTTTGGAACAACTGACGATGTCTATTCCAGGACTCATGAACTAACTCAATGACTTCATTGTGGCAAGGGCATCCATTTAACTTATGCACCTTCTTCACAGTCTTTCTTACTGCAGGGTTGAAATGCAACTTAACCAAGTCACACTTCTTCGGCCATCCACTGTGTATTTGGGGTCTGAGGTTCCTCAGGATGGTGTTAAGCCTTCATGTCATCAAGCTGTCGTGGTCACAGTTCTGCACCACCCTACAAATGTCAAAGAACTTCAAGCATTTTTAGGTAAAATTGCTTACTATCCCAAATTTACTCCCAATGTTGCTATGTTGGCCCATCACCTCCACGAGTTGCTCCACAAGAACTTTCCTTTTCAGTGGATGCTGGCCTGCAAGGGCACACATGCTTTTGTAATCTACATTACATTCTGCTCCTTGTTTGACTGCTTTCCATCCTGGCCACCACCTGATTTTGGCTACAGATGCCACTCAGTATGGATTTGGGGCCATTATCACATTTTGTTCCAATGTAGATGTTGAGGCACAATTTACAGTAGTAGGGTTTCCTACTATAGGCTTCCAGATCACAGTTGCCTTCACTGTTGATCCAGATTTGCGTCAAGTTGTTCACCCGGTTCAGGACAGTTTGCTAGACAGGCCTTTCGGCAGCACTTCTGATCCTCTGCGTAACTATTTTGCCACTGTAGAGTGACCATATTGCTGTAATTTAAAGCATTACCTTTGTGTGTGGGATACAGGTCCTCATCCTATGGCGAATATATCCTACTGAAGTGTGTTCTGTGAGTTCTGTTCAACCCAATGTAATGATATATGCTGATGTTTTAACTAGCTCATTATTTGCCCTTCTCATTATATTTTGGTCATTAATCACTGCTTCCTATGCATACTTGCCTCTTCATTCATTTTAGGAACAATCACAATGTTTTTGTATGACAACAATTGATGTAGTGCAGTTATATATCAATACGACACTCTCCAAATAACTTTTCTGCTTTAAGTCTGGTAACCTGTTTGGAAGTGGACATTCCTGTCAGTAGGGTACCATTTGTTAAGTATTTAACTGATTTGAAGCATTTTGTTACTATTACTCAAACTTTTCTTTGCTGCGGATTTATCGGGATGACTTTATCCGAGACCTCTTTGTTGGGTGGTGTTACTCATCAGCCGCATGCACACCTTACTGGCAGTTAGAGAAGAAGAGTTTAACATTTCATTTTCTGTATATGAGTTGCAGGGGGAATAAATATCTATCCAGACAGAAGCCCATTTTATTTGGTCAAGTCTAACACAAATGGGGTTTGACAGGTCCCTCATATGTTGCCAGCAAAGGACTTCTTAAATCTCAATGGCCATCACCCCAAGGATGCCCAGATTTTACATTTTCAGAAGTCATTGTGTTGACCAACCTCAATGCTGGGTGTCCCCAGGTTTTCCACATCCATATCCAAGCATTTATGACCAGTACTCTGAGGTAAAAAAAAATGAGCTATCCACCCCAATAACACATTGAAATTTCATCACTAATACCACTAGCACACAGATTTTAACTTTTTATATTGTACACGAAACAAAAGTAGCCATGCTTTATAGATTTAGATGGGCTAAACACAAATATCAAGGTTAAAATTGTCTCCTAGCTCTGGGTTACAAGTACATAATGTATTTACACGTAAAATGTACACTTTCATGTCCGGAAATGTCACAGTTAATAAAATGTTCTAGGCTAGTATGCCATGGTTGAATTTATTTCACCTTAAAACTCAACATTTCATCCACATCTGCAGAGGACATTTTCAAGGGGAATGGTAAAATCTTTGAATGTCTGACTCACACTCTGGCTCACCACTGATTCATCAAAATTCCATTTCTGTGTGCTTCCGTGCAGTGGCTTAACATCACATTTTGAATGGGCGAGCGCTATTGGCCGGTCATCTGCCATTGTCCGCTGTTGCTCTCACCCCACGGTGGAAGACTGGTACACATCGTCATCAGCACTGGAATCCAAATGTCATTCAATTTCATGTCCCTCTCCTTCCTATCGAAATTCCGTGTAGTTGTGGGGAGGTGTACGTGGGTACTACAAAATGAATGGTCAAAAAATGACTAGAAGAGCACAATGGCAATTGCAGAAGATGGGAGACTGACAGATCAGCTGTTGTGGAACATGCTTTGCAGCCATGAGACCACCACATTCATTTTGATAAGCCCCAAGTACTGGCAGCTACAAGTGGATATCACGAAATGTTATACAGAGAGGCCACAGAGATTGTGAAACACTCTGTTAATTTCAGTAGGATGGAGGAGGACATGAAATTGAATGAAGCTGAAGATGTGTACAAGTCTTCCACCATAGGGTGAGAGCAACAGTGGACGACGGCAGTCCACAGCTGCCAATTGCGCTTGTGCACTCAAAAACATGTGAAGTCATGCCACTGCAAGAAAATGGAATTTTGCTGTATCCTGGTAGCGAGTCAGGGTGTGAATCGGACATTCAAAGAAGCTATGACACCTTGAAAATGTCCTCCACAGATGGGGATGAAATGTTTGGGTCTAAGGTGAAATCCATTCAATGATGGCATAATAGCCCAGAACATTTTGTTAATTGTGATAATGTATTTACATTTCACAATCACACTTATGGGACATTATAAGAACTACATGCAAAGGCATTGTGAGAAGGGTTGCTCTGCTGTGAGTGAGTAAGAGAGATGGACACTACCAGTACAATTGGCAACACTGCTTTACACCACACAAAATCACAGAGTATGAGCTCTGAGATCTGATCAGCGATTTAGATCTTTCAAAGCATAAAACCAAACTCTTGACCTCACAACTGAAATAGCAGAATCTCCTCATGACACAGGACCTATGACTGTGTTGTGGGAGTGTCAGGAAAAGCTTGCATGTCATTTCAGTACTGAAGACTACATTACATTCTGCAGTGACACAGACAGTTTGTTGGAAGACCTGAACATTACATACAAACTAGATAACTGGATACACTTTATAGACGGCTAAAAAATAAGCCTGAATGCAATACTGTTACAATAGTAATGATAGGCCACCATCCATCCCTGTTGCATATGCTGCCTTAGCTAAAGAAAGTTATACCATGTTGAAATCCACTGTAAACTGAGTTAATTACAATAAGCATGCAAGGCTGGTAAATGGAAATTTCCAAGTTATTGTGATGCTATTGGGTTTGCAAGGGGGTTACGCTAGATACGGCTGCTACCTGTGTGAGTGGGACAGTTGTGCAAGAGAAAAACACAACAAACAGAGGGAATGGCCTAAACGAGAAGCTCTGGTGTGTGGGTCAAAAAATACTGCCAAAGAACCTCTAGTGAATCAACATAATTTCTCTCCCACTATTGCATGTTAAGTTGGGACTACAACAGCACGTGTTAAATCTGTGCACAGGAATGAAGCAGCCTTTCAGTATCTTTGTAAGACATTTCCACGACTCAGTACAGAAAGGATCACAAAGAGGATATCCATAGATATGCCAGCAGCTGGGGAACATACACTTTGAGTCCACTCTAAACCCTGATCAACTGCATGCGTGGCAGTGTTTTCACAACATGATGACACTGTTCTTGGGAAGCAGGAAATTACAGGAACGTTGTGGAGAAATCCATTCATCCTTATAAAGTCACTGGCTGCAAAATTACCCTGAAGAAGCACTTCCTTCATTCCCACCTTGGTGTTCCCTGAGGACTGTGGTGCATTCAGTGATGAGCATGGCAAGCAATTCTGCCAGCACATTTCTTTCATGGAACAGTGGTACACAGGATGATGGATTACTGATACACTGGCTGATGTCAGCTGGATGTTACAGAGATGCTAGAGACACCATCCAAAAGAGGGAGAGAAAGAAATGGCGTGAACAAACTACTTAAGTTCAATTACTGTATAAAGCCTATTGATTACGGTATCAATATATGTGAAACATAAAATCTCAACTAACTTGTAACCTTGAGCTAGGAGACAATTTTAAATGTAATATTTGTCTTCAACACATTGAAATCTACACTGAAGAGCCAAAGAAACTGGTACTACTGCTTAATATCATGCAGTGTCCCAGTGAGCATGCAGAAGTGTCGCAACACGATGTGGCATGGACTCTACTAATGTCTGAAGTACTGCTTGATGGAATTGACACCATGAATTCTGCATGGCTGTCCACAAATCTGTAAGAGTATGAGGTGGAGATCTCTTCTGAACAGCATGTTGCAAAGAATATCAGGTATGCTCAATAGTGTTCATGTATGGGGAGTTTGGTGGCCAGTGGAAGTATTTAAACTCAGAAGAGTGTTCCTGGAGCCACTCTGTAGCAATTGTGGTCGTGTTGGGTGTCACATTGTCCTAATGAAATTGCCCAAGTTGGTGGCAATGCACAACAGACATGAATGTATGCAGGTGGTGATCACACAGGATGCTTACGTACATGTCACCTATCAGAGTTGTATCTAAACATATCAAGGGCCCCATATCATTCCAACTGCACACACCCTACACCGTTACAGAGCCTCTGCCAGCTTGAACAGTCCCCTGCTGACATGCAGGGTCCATGGATTCATGAGGTTGTCTCCATACCTGTACATGTCCATCCACTAAACACAATTTGAAATGAGGCTCGTCTGAGCAGGCAACGTGTTTCCAGACATCAACAGTCCAGTGACGGTGTTGACGGGCCCAGGCGAGGCATAATGCTTTGTGTTGTGCAGTCATCAAGGGTACACGAGTGGGCTTTCGGCTCCGAAAGTCCATGTCGATGATGTTTTGTAGAATGGTTTGCACCCTGACACTTGTTGATGGCCCAGCATTGAAATTTGCAGCAATCTGCGGAAGGGTTGCACTTCTCTCACACTGAACGATTCTCTTCAGTCATCGTTGGTCCCATTCTTGCAGGATCTTTTTCCATCCTCAGCGATGTCAGAGATTTGATGTTTTATGGGACTCCTGGTATTCACGGTACATTCACGAAAAGATTGTTTGGGAAAATCCCCACTTTATCATTACTTCGGAGATGCTGTGCTCCATCACACGTCTGCCGATGGTAGCATCACGTTCAAACTCACTTAAATCTTGATAACCTGCCATTGAAGGGAGCAGTAACTGATCTAACAACTGTGCCAGACACTTGTCGTCTTATATAGGCATTGCCGATCACAACACCATATTCTTGCTGTTTACATATCTCTGTATTTGAATACACATGCCTATACCAGTTGCTTTGGTGCTTCAGTGTATAGACACTGTCTGCTCTGGTTCCTGTAAAAAAAATCCTCTGCGGACCAGTGATACTTGAAAACAATGAGACAATTCACAAAAACTAAAATTGTGAACCATATTCATCTTTTTATTAAAATAAAACACAGAAGAGTTGGTAAACCAGCCTTTATCCTCTTGTCTAGATCTAAAACAAAATCAATACACAACAAGCAACGTGATGTACTTCTTTCCACTGACCTATGACAGTATCTCAGAAGAGTGGGAGTGATACATTTAGTCAAGAATATTCAATGCAATCTCTGTTAACTGCCACATCTGCTAATTTGTTTTCTTGCATTCCCAGTTACACAGATACTCATAGAATGACACTTTATTCCCGAGCTTTTGCACATGGAGAGGGGTGTCCTGGATATTTTGGACCTGCTTATTGCAGGGTACATGCCCAGCATAAAGTGGAGGGTACTCAGGGACTCTGAGCCAATCAGGAATTTCCAGCTCAAACACATCTCCTCTGCTTCAGTAACTCCATATCATTAGTGAGATGAATCTTGAGGAAATGCTCTGGGGAAACCACTTAGCAGACCTGCTTGGGTCCCACGTACGAATATAGGTGCAAAACTGCAGTTTTCATTAAAATTTCATGAAAGACCAAGTTAAAATGGTATAAGGAGGCCTGGAAAAAACTGGTTTCATCAGAAGAGTTATGCTAGAAGCTGCTTCAAACTAATCATATGTGTCCAGTATGGTACACATTACACACAGTCATGGATTCTGCTTTACAAAGGACGATGTTGGGTCTGTAAATATTTGGGCATACAGCAAGGACTACATACACTGCTCATCTTACAGTGACTGGTTGATGGTGACCATTATACATTATAGTGCGATTAAAATTACTTTGTAAGTATGAGATGGCAGAGAGAGAGAGAGAGAGAGAGAGAGAGAGAGAGAGAGAGAGAGGAGGGAGGGAGGGAGGGAGGGAGGGAGGGAGGGAGGAAGAGGGAGTGGGAGCAGGAGAGGGAGCGGGAGCAGGAGAGGGGGCGGGAGCGGGAGAGGGATTGGGAGAGCGAGAGCTGGTGCATAACATGCTACATGCTCATGCAATCTGATGATGTGCAGTCTTTATCAATAAGTCATATTTAGGGGTGGTGTTTTTGGTAGTGTAGGTTTTTGCAGCGGCAATGTTGGGCGGCAGTTACGATGGTGGAGTGCAGTGCCGGCAAGAGAAATGGTTCTATTTAGAATGAACATTGTAATTACCTGTTCAAAGAAAAATAATAGTATATGGAGCTACTGTGTTTGTTTCCTCTTCCAACCTAATGTTCCACACTCTGGGCCCTCTGTAACAGGAACTGTGTTTCGATTCTCACTGAGCATGCCCGGCATCACTGCACGTCACGTGTGCCTACAGAAGAGGCAATACATTGAACACAGGGAGCCTGAGAAAGAACTGTGACTGGATAACAATTTGCACTCACCATTCTAGTCACTGGAATGTTAATGAGCAAGCTATTATAACTGAATGATACAAATGGTCACTGGAGGCCAGTTGCATTGTTTCTTACAGATTTTAATACAACCACAAAACCATGGGTTACTTCAGCAAATCGCTCACTCCTTCAGATGACAATGCATGTCTTCTCCACAATTTTAAACAATGGGCTTGCAATCAGTTTCAACTAACTGAGTGTTTACGAGACTTAGTAGGGAGATCAGGCAGGTGTTGAAATGGCTTACTCAGTATTTTTCCTAGGTCTGCAGGACACCAGCCATTAGTTTAGGAAACATTTTTAAAATAAAATAAACTGCCAATTTTTTTTGTACAGGATCAAAACTGAAAATGTTGGGTGTGTGCCTTCCCAGCTTCTGAAACAGGAGTCTTGTATTAGGAGAGAGAAAGTGCATGTTAAGAGTCTGAACTTATGCTGCTTTTCTTTCCCACATCACTTATACACTTCATCCTTTTCTTCCAACCGTTAATTTTTCTCCATAAGAAGGAAGTATTTTAAATTCCAAAGATGACTTAAGAGAGAGGAAGTGAGAGGGAGGGAGAGGGAGGGGGAGTGAGTGAGAGAGAGAGAGAGAGAGAGAGAGAGAGAGAGAACACACTGCTCCAGCTGTTTGCATTTTGGAAGCTGGAAAATACATATTCCATTATTCAGTAAAGTGACTCCACAAAAACATACAGAATTAATCACTGTTACATAATACTGCACGAGGCATTACTATCAGCTCATTGCAGCCACATAAATAATGCACTTCCATGAATATAAGCAATGTGCAATACAGTTTTAGTTGTAATTTTGGTAACAGGTACCATACTATGGTTTTAATAATATGATTATGCCACAAGTGCCGAGTAAATAGGCGAATTACTCAACATTGAACTGAACCAGTTGAAGATCTTTTATTTGTGGACAAAACTATTTTGCTACTGTATGTAACAGAATAAAAATAACAGAATGAGATGCAATAAGATATGCAGCCAATTCACTGCAAATAAATAGTGTCAACAGTCCTATGGAAGAAATTGCTATTTAATCCACACAAAATACACAGGGTCATCAAGAGAGGGGCTCATCTCACTATATAGCAGTCTGAAACAGCAATGTGAGAAGTAGCAATGTAGGTATCAATTGGCTGTACAGTGAACAGAGGCACAATAGGGGCACTAGAATGGTTGGACACATCTGAGACAATAGCCTCATGTCTTTGTTCCTGATGGTACAGTCTTAGACAATAAAACTGACCGCCGGCCGGCCGCCACAGAGACTAAGTCCGAGTCATTCACTTAAGGTGGCCAATAAAACTGACCGCCCCTGACAACTCTAAGTCCGGCCATATGCACAATCTGGCAACACTGTAAGATGCGGAAGTGTTAGGAGGAAGTATTGTCTACTTCCGAGACGTTGTCGGACTATGTGAGCCCGTGGTCTAGTGGCAAGCGTCGTGCGTTCTAAGCTTATAGTCGCCTGTTCGCGTCCAACTGTTTTTTTTCCCACAGTCGGTCTAAAGTTATCAGTCTGACTGAACATCAAAGATAATTCGCTTAACATTCTACCCACCAGCAATAACAAGTATTCCAGAAACAATTCCGCAGGACAGCTCGTGGCTGCGTCGCGATCATAACAGCTTGCGCTCGAGCGTTTCCTCGCGCTGCAGCGGCTACCGGCCACCGGCCAGGCGCCACCCGCCGCCTGAAATCCGGCACCGCTCAGGTGAACGCGGCGCGACGCTGTCAGTGTATGTATCAACTGTCATTTTCGAATTTGAAGTTCTAGTTATCATCTTGCAGTTAAGCATTGGATTTTGCATACTTGAGAATCATGAACTACAGTTAAGCATTGTAAAATTGAGTCGCAAGTGGAAATAGGTGTAACATCTGCAACACAACGTTTACTTTTGGTATAACAGAGGGGTGAATGCAGAGGAGGCAGCTAGAAAGATTTGAATTGTGTGTGGAGCGAGTGCTTTTGGGAAAAATACGCCAGAAAAAGATATTCTTGTTTCAACAAAGATCGTTCTGGCATCAATGATTTTCCACATTAAGCAAGTCTCGACTACTGATATATGTGATAGATTACCATTTTACCATCATGCGACATTTGCATTCAACAGGCAAAGTTCAGAAGTCTGGTGTACGAGTACTACATGCTCTAATTCGAAACAACAAAAATCAACGGAGTGACTATTATTGAACGTCATCAGGTCGCTCATTGAGCATTCGTATGCAGTACTGTAACTGGTGACGTGTTATGATGCCTTTATCATTAACTTCCTAAGAAGAAATGAAAGGCTGAGCCCCTCCAAAAGACATAAACTCGAGCAAAGAGTAGTGTGAACATAATATTTTACATCTGATAGCTCCAAAAGTGAGTTTTGGGCTACGAATTCTACCAAAACACAGCTGGAATTTGTTGCCAACAACTGAGACACCTTTCGGTCTCAGCGTAAGAAAATCGAGCAACACAACTACATCACATGTTCTACTGCATGATAACGCACTTCTTGATTTGGGAAACAAAACTATCCAGGAGATTGACATTAAAGTCGTCTCTCAGGCACTTGTATTGATAGAGAAGTCCTCTCTCAAGCACTTGTCCCTCTCGTCATATATTCGTCAAGTTTTACCTTTCCCGCTCTTGATCGATCAACCGTCGACGCAATTCATTTCTAGACGAAAATACTCTTAAAACTACTCTGGTATAATTATATCGTTGAAACCAGTAGGTTTCTACTGGCGTCGTGAAAGAAAATTCTTTTGCTGATTAATTTCTCATTGATGATTACTGTTGCGTTTAGTAAACTATCGGAAAATCCAATTAAAATATTCACTGTACTAATACAAAATAAATTCAGCTTACTACAGAAACATCACGACGGCAGACTATCTTAATAAAGCATTAAGTATCTGTGAGACGATTGAGCGTATTTTAACACGAATTAGTAGGACATTACCGACTTTTGACTTCGAAAAGATCCGTATTTACTTCATTTCCTGTATCATCCGCTATTATTATGAAAAGTGGCATTTCATAGATATAATTATGTATTCACAACAACAAAAAATATGTCGTCATTATGAATTTGGCAGTACCGTAAGGTTTTCGCTCTGACACTAAGGGTTACTGAAAGTAGCAAGGCGCGTTGTCTTACGATTCCCTTATTGCGTTTGTATCTGCCTGCTTGTAGCTCTGCTACAAAAGAATTAAAAATCTGGCTTTCAGCGAGTCTCAAAAGGCGAACGAAAGCAGCTTGCACCTGGTAGCCAAACATGTTTCTTGGGAACAGGCTACTTCCTAAGTGGGAAGACATTCTTTTGTGGTTGAATTGTTGGCAAATGTCAGTCAGACGTGTGCTGTTGGTCTAAGCGTTTCGGTGTGTTGAATTTGTACCAATGATTTTTCTACAGGTTTTTTCTGTCCCAAATAGAGAGTTGAAGCCTCCCATTAGTATTTTCACGTCATCTTGGTAAATTTTGCTCATAGTCTTTTCGAGTGTGTTCCACAATTTTTCGACATTTTCGGTGTTTTCCTTATTTTCGATGTTGGTGGGGGCATGTGCATTTGAGTGTATATTTTTTATAGGGGCTCTGAATGAGCATAGTCATAACTCGATTGTTGATGGGTGTGATTTCTTCGACAGAGTTGTTGATAGATCTGTGTTCGAGAAATGCAATGCCGAGGATTGGTGCGAGTTTCGCTACCTTTTGTTGTATTTTGAAGATGCCATGGTTTCCGTAATGCAAGTTTTAATTGTCAATTAATCGTGGTTCTTGAAGAGCAAGGATGAGAATTTTTTGGCGGACGATTTCTTTTGTGAGATTATTTAGGTTTCTTGTTTGGACCAATGTATCGATGTTTAGTTTTCAAATGAATGTTTTCTGCTTGTAGGGAAATTTACCAGAGATCTTCGATATTCTCTGCCGTGCTAACCTGGACTCCCCAGAGTGTGAAAATCCAACTGCCGCCTATCGGTGGCCAGGTTGTGTACCACCTGGGATAAAGTTACCTTTGCTTGCATAGTTCATGTTTTCTTGTGTTTCATTGGTTTGGCCTGGGTGATACCAGGACCGGACAGGACCAGAGGGTGTTGAAGCCTTTGGAAGCAAATATTGTCAGCCAAGCTCATTGAGCTAACAGACGGTGACCAGAGTAGCGGTGATTTTCACTCAGATGTGTCTGGATTTTGGGTTCAACGGATTGAGTAGCCGTTCAGGATTGTGTTAGTATTTGGTTCACCACAAGTATTTGATTTCCACGGTACCATCCATATGGGGGAGGGTTTCCCCTATCGGCCACACGGGATTTTTATTATTATTATTATTGTCATTATGTCATCAGCAAATCCGATATGGTGTATCTTCCCTCCACTGAAATAGATGTGTGTTGTTCGATTCAGTATTTCCATCACATAAACATGGTTTATAATTACGTTACATTGCTGCTAGTAGACATATTTCTCACTTTTTCTTAGACAGTTGCTAGCTGTTACCCCATCATAGGAATTTATGTGCGCAGCATTGTTGCAATACAGACGTTCAAATTATCCGATTTCTGTAATTTCATTTTGATACAAGATCGTCCTAATCGGATTCAGCCAGTCAGTCTTAATGTGGCTATCCGACTACGACGCTCATCATATGATAGACTGGGTGAACCACATTCTTAATCGGACTGTTGAATCCAGATCACTTATCTATGACAGGGAATGAATTCTTAAACACTGTGCTTATTACAAATACGTTATTTAAATATAAATATATGAACTAACGACATAATGTATTTACAGGAGCAGAGACCCATCCATCATAGTAGAGCAGTGCGAGATTGGTTTCAGGGCCAAGAGAGGATGAAGCTGTAGCCGTTTGTTCCACGATCACCGAACATCAACCAGATAGAGAATATATGGGCAGAGGTAACAAGGTCATTGCCATGTGTCCCTACAAATGCAAGTGACCTTTAGACGAATATAGAAAACGTATGGTGGGAAGTAAACCATCACGCTACACTGTCGACGACTTAATGAAATCAATTTCCCTACGCCCTCGAGAAATCTTACGTAATGATCGTGGGTGGGTTGGTTACTAAAAGTATACTCGTCCACAAAGCCCATGTGGACAGTTATCTGATAATCGGTCAAGCTTTGCTTTGTCGCAGCCCTTTAGCATACATCAAGTCCATTTACTTTCAGTCCCCTCCTTACAATTCTTGGAGTGCAAGGTAATTGAAAAATCTCATCCACTCGACGCCAACTGAGGAACTGACTGGTGCATGTGTTGTTCAACACACAGTAGTTGTCACCCTCACAGGAATCAATGACTGTTTGTGTGTGTGTGTGTGTGTGTGTGTGTGTGTGTGTGTGTGTGTGTGTGTTTTCGTGTTAACGCACGATGTGAATCAATACTATTAACATTAGAGAGACAACCAACAATAAATATTGCATCAAATATGACTGTAAAGTATTTTAATGCGATGGGAAGCTACAAACTGAATTTTTACCCATCCCACGTCCTGCGTATTCCGTTAAGTAAGATCTATTAACTCCATAGTATCGTTAGCAGAGACAGTGCGCTCTTGTTGTCGAGGCTCGCGACAAGTGCAGCGATTAGCAGTGCCCAATGCCGCCGCGATTTGTTTGTTGGCTGAGCGTGGACACTGCAGCAGACGCTTCGCCCTAAACAGAAAGAAATCACCTTGGCTCTGACTCCAGTGAGCGGATATCACTGCCTACGTGTTCTTATAGTAACCAACGTGAGACTCTACTCACAGGTGCCATGGAGCAATTGCAACGGGTATCATGTCATTAGTCATCAGAATATTAACCAGTGATGAAACGTCCACTCTATTTGAATCCCAAGACAATAGGAACCTTGTCACAAAGGAATGTGAGGTGATATCAAAACTTATCCAACATACAAAAATTAACTGCAGGGCTTTCATGTTTGCAGTAATAGCACACAAGGAAATATTATGTCTTGGAAGCGTATATTTCATTTCGTCTTCTCATATTAACGCCCTTGTTTTAATATGAAGTGAGAAAATAAACACGAAAAACTAAAGTTCCTGAGAAGCATATAAGTCATTTCCTCGTCTCATATCACAACTTTTGTTTTAGTTTGAAGTAAAAAAATAAACAGTTTAGAGTTCTGAAGCATAATATGACACCAGATTCCTATCGTAGGCGCTATCGGAAACGCCAAAAGCAGGGAGCTGTCCATTCTTTCGTCCAACAGTCTGTTTCCTTTCATGTATTTATTCCTCCCGCTAGGAGATTATTATTTAAGGACTTGTGGGCATCAAGTTCTTCAGCAGAACAAGCCTTATGTTATTGTGCTAATTACCGTATGGAAAAAATGCAACAAAGACGAGTTCTGCTAGAGCAGTGAGGTTATTTGCACATGTGTGTATTCAGCAATGACTGCCAGCTGCCACAACACTTCACAGAATCCTTGCGGCAGGCAACACAACTGTGCGTGCACTTCAGACTTCATTCAGTGAGACGTCAGGAGATGGATGAAAACGTCAAATTAACGTCGCTTTCCGAGTCGTATTCAATCCAGAATGAGGTGTTATTAAGGTAGTTGGGTGATCTAGCAATTCCACTTTTATGATTCCCATATGAGTATTTCGATAGCCAAAAGAACCCGTTAGTGTGAAACTATCGGGAACTGCATTATATCAAACTGCAAGAACTTCAGACAATACGTGGACTCTACTCTTCGCTGGGTGACCTATTACTGTTATTTAGCATTCTCTCCGTCCTAGTCAAATGGTTCAAATGGTTCCGAGCACTATTGGACTTAACATCTGTGGTCATCAGTCCCCTAGAACTTAGAACTACTTAAACCTAAGTAACCTAAGGACATCACACACATCCATGCACGAGTCAGGCTTCGAACCTGCGACCGTAGCAGTCGCGCGGTTCCGGACTGAGCGCCTAGAACCGCTAGACCACCGCGGCCGGCCACGTGCTAGTCGTAATGCAAATGGAACTTCAGAGGCGCTTTCCGCTATTCTTGACAAATATCAGTAACCTGTAATCACTGAGAGTCACAACTGCGTTCTAGGCGCTCAGTCAGGAACCGCGCGACTGCTACGGTCGCAGGTTCGAATCCTGCTTCGGGCATGGATGTGTGTGATGTCCATAGGTTAGTTAGGTTTAAGTAGTTCTAAGTTCTAGGGGACTTATGACCACAGATGTTGAGTCCCATAGTGCTCAGAGCCATTTGAACCATTTGTCACAACTGCGTGATGATAATGGTTCAGGTTGTCAGTAGTTGTGGTGGTGTTACGTTGTCAAACTGCTTACAGTAACGTTAATGGTGGCGCACATACTTTAGCGCTGACTACCTACTTAAGTAAAGATAGTGTTGTGGCGTCTTCGCTTGTCTTTATTTGGCCTCAGCTTGAGTAATCCGATTTAACGAACATGGTACTCCAATCGCGGGCTCCTAATAAAGTATGACTGCAGAGATTATCGTGCGGATATTACATTAATTCTGCAATGAAATGCTTAACAAATCTTACCCTCAGATATGCAGCTGGAATGACTAATTACACAGGTACTCCATGTTGCACTAAGTGATCAGTTCGCTGCAATCCTGCTTGTACTGTTCGTAAATACTCGTATACTTCAGAAATGGTTCTAATGGCTCTGAGCACTATGGGACTTAACTTCTGAGGTTATCAGTCCGCTAGAACTTAGAACTACTTAAACCTAACTAGCCTAAGGACCTCAGACACACCATGTCGGAGACAGGACTCGAACCTGCGACCGTAGCGGTCGCGCGGTTCCAGACTGTAGCGCCCAGAACCGCACGGCCACTCCGGCCGGCTTGCCATATGAACCATTTGAACTATTTAACACAAAATGACATTAAAAATTTAAGTTATTCACGAGCAGCTAGTTGAGAATATGTATGAACATTAAATGACACGACGAACCGTCTTGTTCTGCATATGGATTCAAACCCAGCTCATGCAGACTAAGCAAAGATTTCGTGACTGACGGAAACTAACAGTCATTCCTGATTAGGCATACAGAGAGTGATATACCTCGATTTTAGACAGTATCAGTTAGCAAATATCAACTTTAAATTGCATAACGCAAACATTTTTAACAGACGCGAATTCCTACCCAGCATCTATTGTCCCTATTAACGAACTACGAGAGATGTTAAATATTGCTTCTTCACAAGTAACTTACTTGAAATGCCGTGAGGTAAAGCTGTGTGTTGGACACGGATTCAAACCCGGAACCTAATCGGATTGCTATCGAAGCACAGTCAAATGTGACATATCGGAATTTCGCGGCAGTAGCTAGATGTTTTAACTGAAATGACGAGACGAAACATTAATTTTTTCCTTCCCAGGAGTCCAGCCCGGCACCTATCGCTGTTATATTCTAGAGAAAACGAACGTTAAATATGGGTTTGTTGCACCAGCAGTGACATGTGAGCATGTTTGAACTGAAATAATATGACGAAGAGTTCAGCGCTCACTGGGAATAGAGCCCCACACATATCGTTGTTGACTACACACAAAGAGACATCAGCTACCGAATTTTTCTCCACCAGCTGCTCAGAATAGCATCTTGAACTTACAGTCATCTCGCAAATAGTTCTGTGTCTCACTGGGAGTTAAAAACGTCAGATATCGTTAGTGTTGACAGCGAATGAAAATACATTAAAAATCGAAATTATTATCCACCAACAGATAGGTGTTCTCATGCTAGAGCTTGATAATACATAATTAAATCTTTAGTGCCGGGCCAGGATTCGATCCCATTCACGCGTAATATGTGAAGGTGTTGAGGAATCTGCAGTTTTGAACAAACAACAAATTGTAGCCGAGCTGTATTGCCACGAAGGGACCAAATTCCGCGTTAAGGGCGGTCTGAGTTGCATTCCCAGTTCAGAACCAATTTTATCGACATACAGAAGCTCAAATAAAAGATGGAATAAGTGTCCTGTGACCATACATAGCGTTTGTGTCGTCACTTGAAATAAATAACTAGTATAAGAAAGGTTACTGGTGATAGAGTTTCTACATGTCGCCACTCCAGACTTTATTGTGGTTCAACCTACCGTCTACTTGGTAAAGAAGGAATATCATCTTTAATGTGAATTTCCAGACCACGCAGCCATTATATCTCCTTCACTTGGTGTAGCCAGGAGAGAATGGAATCTGTCTCTCCCTATCTAAAATCATTGACAGAAGTGGGAATCGAACCCAGACCATAGGTATAACAACCTACCATCCGTCCAACAGACCACGAAATCCTCTTCTCTGCGAGTCATTTTTCTATCGTAACGCAGTTGCGCCACACTGGATGAAAATTCTGACACACAGGCTCCCTGTAGTAATTTGCAGCATGTTCAGTAAATTCATTTACTTGGTTGACCGAATCACCATGAACTAGCTGCCTCGCCTACCCAGTGCATACATTCGACTATTTTGTAATCACAGAAATAAAATCACGTAACTGCCACCTACACACAACTGCCAACAGTGTAGGATGCAGAAGTTTAAATAGGAAGTGTTCCTTTCCACTTGAGCTATTCTATTGCGCTATCTGTTACTAGAAAACGTCGTTCAGTCCAAAAGAAAAGCTGTAACTGTTTGTCTCTCAGAAGTCAAGACCTGACCATATGCATAATCTCACAGTGCTGTGGAATCCAAAAGTTCTGGAGGAATAGTTGCCGAGCTCTGGAGCTGTTGTAGCTACGTGTCAGCTTGTAGCATAGATAAGATGTCGCGAGTTCGAATACATTCAGTGCTACATTTTTTAAAACGCAATTCTGCTCTCTGCTGAAGTTATCAATCTAATGGAACTTTGAACATAATTCCCTTCACTTCTCAACCCAAAGTAGTCGCATGTGGAAAAAGGACAATTAAACCTGAATAGAGCAAAATGTCACAGTAGTTAGACAGCAGGCAGCAGATGCATCTCGAAAATGTGCAGGGAGAGCGCATCGTGCCATAATATGTCAGAAAAGTATTTTCTACATTAGCCGTCGTGTGGTAGTGATATTTTAGTCTTCTTCAAACTTTGTTTGACAGCTTTAACTCAGAACACGTTTTCTACATGCATGTAATCAATAAACTGCATGTGCATTGTCAGACTGTCATAGGTAACATCAGAGAATTCGCATATATCGTTGATGCTTAATGTCTCTCTCATGTTTACTATTGTTTTAACAACACTAAAGGAAACCTTACGAAAATTGTGCACTGTATTATAAGAAATGAAATAAAACTAACCATGATAACCTTACGACGAAAGTATCTGTACACAAGCATGCCTCTATCGACACGAATTAGTAAAATACTACTCACTTAGATTTTGATTGGGTCTGTGTTTAATTGGTATGCTGTGTCATACTCAAGAGGGATGCAAATGTGGCATTTCATAAATATAGTTACGTATTCCTAGAAACCCAAAATTCGCTTGTCAGCAGTGGAAAGAGGCGTTACCTGTTGTGCAGCATTGTAAGTTTTTCAACATTGTACTATGAGCTGAAAGCATTTTCTTGCGATTTCCTTATTGATGTTTGATCTGACTGCTTGTAGCTCTTTCACAGAAGGGATAAAAACGTTACTAGTCAGTGAGACTGGAACTGCGAACCGTAAAAGACGCTGTTTCACAGGTCAGCACGTTACCACAGAGCTGGCGAGGAGGTATGGGTCTCAGCTTCCTATTACGAGGGCAATAGTAACTAGAACTCGTAAACCGCTATTTAAAGGTCGAGATTAGTTGCGATTTCCACTTGCAACGACTTTCCTGGGCTGAAAACCGTAAATTTTCAATCTTTTGTTACCCTTCAAGCGATAATAACTCAGATTATTCAATGGAAATGACAGGTAAAATCAAGTGAACTTTGAGGCTTAATTCCGTGCACACCAGGAAGTAACTCGTCGATCACAGAGTTGCCAAACATACGTTGCCTTGTTGCCAAATCTCAGTTACAGTACCAGCAGGAAGAAGACGAACCGATGTGATCCTACAGCGGTCTGGGAAGTGACCATAGCTGGTGTCTCCAAGTCGCGGCTGCTACGGCCTGGAATACGTAATGCGTCTGATTCGCTTTCTGTAACTAGGTTTAGGGACTGGAGCGTAGTTACTAATAATACTCAGAACTGACTGCAATTTGAGCATCATAAATCAGCAACTCTCATTGTTGTTTTTTAATATTTCTATCGTTAGTGTACTCAAAACTAAGAAAGTCATTCACAGGCGTTTTCGTGCCTCGCCGATAGTCGAGCACAACATACAAATAAAAATAAAAAAGAATGTGTGTGTCTGTGTGTGTGTGTGTGTGTGTGTGTGTGTGTGTGTGTGAGAGGGAGAGGGAGGGAGGGAGAGAGAGAGGGAGAGGGAGAGGGAGAGGGAGAGGGAGAGAAAGAGAGAGAGAGAGAGAGAAAGAGAGAGAGAAATAAAAAGCAATGAGAGAGAGTGTAAAAAATTGTTGTAAAGAAATTGAATCATGGTATTTAAAGAAATCTTTCATTAAAATGACACGTTCCACATCATTACGAAATGTCGTATTCATGATCTATGGAACAAGAGTTAATCTAATGTAATCTAATGTAATCTTCTCACATCATATTGATGATTAGCCATGAAGAGTGATGAATTACCGAAATTTTTGCCAATACCAGTAACCAAATCTAAACTTGACAATACAAGACGACAATTTTTGTAATAAACCGTGACTCCTATCAAGACCCTTTCGTCCCTGTTATCTAACCACGAAAGATGTCTGATATACCTCCATTCTGAAGTAACAAAGTGTGCATGCATTTAAAGATGAAGTGCATGATGTGAAGTTCTGTGACGGAGATACGAACCCAACACGTAATCCGATTGTTAACTAAGAAAAATCAAATGTTACGTATCGGTTTTTCTTACGAGCCGCTAGGTGTCTGAATCTAAAATAAGGATACAAACTTTTGTGCCTAAGCGACAGTCGAACTGCACACCTACCGTGCATCCACGAATATAGCTTAAGTATCAGTTGCCTACTCATGAACAGTAAGATGTGTGCGTGTTTGACCAGAAATAATGACACCTGTTGCGATTGTTGGCAACACATGAACATAATTCCCTTCACTTCTCAACCCAAAGTAGTCGCATGTGGAAAAAGGACAATTAAACCTGAATAGAGCAAAATGTCACAGTAGTTAGACAGCAGGCAGCAGATGCATCTCGAAAATGTGCAGGGAGAGCGCATCGTGCCATAATATGTCAGAAAAGTATTTTCTACATTAGCCGTCGTGTGGTAGTGATATTTTAGTCTTCTTCAAACTTTGTTTGACAGCTTTAACTCAGAACACGTTTTCTACATGCATGTAATCAATAAACTGCATGTGCATTGTCAGACTGTCATAGGTAACATCAGAGAATTCGCATATATCGTTGATGCTTAATGTCTCTCTCATGTTTACTATTGTTTTAACAACACTAAAGGAAACCTTACGAAAATTGTGCACTGTATTATAAGAAATGAAATAAAACTAACCATGATAACCTTACGACGAAAGTATCTGTACACAAGCATGCCTCTATCGACACGAATTGCGCGTTAATTTTCACTAGCAGGTGGGTGTGCACTTGATAAAGCTAGAAATGAAATTATGAATATTTTTGTACTGGATCAGGTTTCAGACCCACATACTTACCTTTGGAGGAGACCTAGAGAAGATTGCAGTCTTGGGAAAAGGAACGAAATGACTGAACTACTGTTCCGAGAGAGTCAGATCCTCCAAAGAGGAGATACGAATTCGAATCACAGTCCAGCACCAAATGTTTAAACGTCTCTAGTTCAATCAAGTACAAGTAAAATAACAGCCCTGTCCCTTTAAATGGCTATCGGTTCATCAAATAAAATAAAATTTTCTAATGTAAGTAAGCTTACTGGCGACTGTATTTCTGGTTACCATGACTTCCGCTGTGTCATTTCCCAACGTAAACCGGCTCTGCCTAGTTGGTAATGAAGGAACATGATGTTTAATGCGGATTCTGGATTATAACGTCTTTCTCTTGAGGTTACCAGAGGTAAAATAAATCTGTTTGTGCCTCTTAAAAGTAAATGCCTGAACCCACGCATTGCACCTGTGATAGTTCGTTCCACCAGACCATTGTGGCCACATTACCCAGCCCCAGGAGTGTGCTGTAACGGATGATGTGCTTAGCTTACAAAATTAGTCACCGGTGGAAAAAATGCGAGTCTATTAAATGGTCAAGTAGAAGCAAGCTTCTCGCGTTTTACCTCAAGACTACGGTCGTGTTCCAGTGGCGGTATGAATAAAATGATATTAATAATAACAGTAATAATCGAATTATCCGGCAACTTCACGCTTCACAGTGGATTTTCTCGAACTAAGAAATGTGTTGAATTTGTGAAAAATCAAAATGGCTTCACATCCAGCCTATGATGCCTAGAAGAGTCTTTACATCCTGCTGACATGACAATAGCATAATCTCTGCGTCAGAAGTCTTGAGGTAAAACGCGAGAAGCTTGCTTCTACTTGACCATTTAATAGACTCGCATTTTTTCCACCGGTGACTAATTTTGTAAGCTAAGCACATCATCCGTTACAGCACACTCCTGGGGCTGGGTAATGTGGCCACAATGGTCTGGTGGAACGAACTATCACAGGTGCAATGCGTGGGTTCAGGCATTTACTTTTAAGAGGCACAAACAGATTTATTTTACCTCTGGTAACCTCAAGAGAAAGACGTTATAATCCAGAATCCGCATTAAACATCATGTTCCTTCATTACCAACTAGGCAGAGCCGGTTTACGTTGGGAAATGACACAGCGGAAGTCATGGTAACCAGAAATACAGTCGCCAGTAAGCTTACTTACATTAGAAAATTTTATTTTATTTGATGAACCGATAGCCATTTAAAGGGACAGGGCTGTTATTTTACTTGTACTTGATTGAACTAGAGACGTTTAAACATTTGGTGCTGGACTGTGATTCGAATTCGTATCTCCTCTTTGGAGGATCTGACTCTCTCGAACAGTAGTTCAGTCATTTCGTTCCTTTTCCCAAGACTGCAATCTTCTCTAGGTCTCCTCCAAAGGTAAGTATGTGGGTCTGAAACCTGATCCAGTACAAAAATATTCATAATTTCATTTCTAGCTTTATCAAGTGCACACCCACCTGCTAGTGAAAATTAACGCGCAATTTCAATGTCTGTTCATGTGTTGCCAACAATCGCAACAGGTGTCATTATTTCTGGTCAAACACGCACACATCTTACTGTTCATGAGTAGGCAACTGATACTTAAGCTATATTCGTGGATGCACGGTAGGTGTGCAGTTCGACTGTCGCTTAGGCACAAAAGTTTGTATCCTTATTTTAGATTCAGACACCTAGCGGCTCGTAAGAAAAACCGATACGTAACATTTGATTTTTCTTAGTTAACAATCGGATTACGTGTTGGGTTCGTATCTCCGTCACAGAACTTCACATCATGCACTTCATCTTTAAATGCATGCACACTTTGTTACTTCAGAATGGAGGTATATCAGACATCTTTCGTGGTTAGATAACAGGGACGAAAGGGTCTTGATAGGAGTCACGGTTTATTACAAAAATTGTCGTCTTGTATTGTCAAGTTTAGATTTGGTTACTGGTATTGGCAAAAATTTCGGTAATTCATCACTCTTCATGGCTAATCATCAATATGATGTGAGAAGATTACATTAGATTACATTAGATTAACTCTTGTTCCATAGATCATGAATACGACATTTCGTAATGATGTGGAACGTGTCATTTTAATGAAAGATTTCTTTAAATACCATGATTCAATTTCTTTACAACAATTTTTTACACTCTCTCTCATTGCTTTTTATTTCTCTCTCTCTTTCTCTCTCTCTCTCTCTCTTTCTCTCCCTCTCCCTCTCCCTCTCCCTCTCTCTCTCCCTCCCTCCCTCTCCCTCTCACACACACACACACACACACACACACACACACACACACACACACAGACACACACATTCTTTTTTATTTTTATTTGTATGTTGTGCTCGACTATCGGCGAGGCACGAAAACGCCTGTGAATGACTTTCTTAGTTTTGAGTACACTAACGATAGAAATATTAAAAAACAACAATGAGAGTTGCTGATTTATGATGCTCAAATTGCAGTCAGTTCTGAGTATTATTAGTAACTACGCTCCAGTCCCTAAACCTAGTTACAGAAAGCGAATCAGACGCATTACGTATTCCAGGCCGTAGCAGCCGCGACTTGGAGACACCAGCTATGGTCACTTCCCAGACCGCTGTAGGATCACATCGGTTCGTCTTCTTCCTGCTGGTACTGTAACTGAGATTTGGCAACAAGGCAACGTATGTTTGGCAACTCTGTGATCGACGAGTTACTTCCTGGTGTGCACGGAATTAAGCCTCAAAGTTCACTTGATTTTACCTGTCATTTCCATTGAATAATCTGAGTTATTATCGCTTGAAGGGTAACAAAAGATTGAAAATTTACGGTTTTCAGCCCAGGAAAGTCGTTGCAAGTGGAAATCGCAACTAATCTCGACCTTTAAATAGCGGTTTACGAGTTCTAGTTACTATTGCCCTCGTAATAGGAAGCTGAGACCCATACCTCCTCGCCAGCTCTGTGGTAACGTGCTGACCTGTGAAACAGCGTCTTTTACGGTTCGCAGTTCCAGTCTCACTGACTAGTAACGTTTTTATCCCTTCTGTGAAAGAGCTACAAGCAGTCAGATCAAACATCAATAAGGAAATCGCAAGAAAATGCTTTCAGCTCATAGTACAATGTTGAAAAACTTACAATGCTGCACAACAGGTAACGCCTCTTTCCACTGCTGACAAGCGAATTTTGGGTTTCTAGGAATACGTAACTATATTTATGAAATGCCACATTTGCATCCCTCTTGAGTATGACACAGCATACCAATTAAACACAGACCCAATCAAAATCTAAGTGAGTAGTATTTTACTAATTCGTGTCGATAGAGGCATGCTTGTGTACAGATACTTTCGTCGTAAGGTTATCATGGTTAGTTTTATTTCATTTCTTATAATACAGTGCACAATTTTCGTAAGGTTTCCTTTAGTGTTGTTAAAACAATAGTAAACATGAGAGAGACATTAAGCATCAACGATATATGCGAATTCTCTGATGTTACCTATGACAGTCTGACAATGCACATGCAGTTTATTGATTACATGCATGTAGAAAACGTGTTCTGAGTTAAAGCTGTCAAACAAAGTTTGAAGAAGACTAAAATATCACTACCACACGACGGCTAATGTAGAAAATACTTTTCTGACATATTATGGCACGATGCGCTCTCCCTGCACATTTTCGAGATGCATCTGCTGCCTGCTGTCTAACTACTGTGACATTTTGCTCTATTCAGGTTTAATTGTCCTTTTTCCACATGCGACTACTTTGGGTTGAGAAGTGAAGGGAATTATGTTCAAAGTTCCATTAGATTGATAACTTCAGCAGAGAGCAGAATTGCGTTTTAAAAAATGTAGCACTGAATGTATTCGAACTCGCGACATCTTATCTATGCTACAAGCTGACACGTAGCTACAACAGCTCCAGAGCTCGGCAACTATTCCTCCAGAACTTTTGGATTCCACAGCACTGTGAGATTATGCATATGGTCAGGTCTTGACTTCTGAGAGACAAACAGTTACAGCTTTTCTTTTGGACTGAACGACGTTTTCTAGTAACAGATAGCGCAATAGAATAGCTCAAGTGGAAAGGAACACTTCCTATTTAAACTTCTGCATCCTACACTGTTGGCAGTTGTGTGTAGGTGGCAGTTACGTGATTTTATTTCTGTGATTACAAAATAGTCGAATGTATGCACTGGGTAGGCGAGGCAGCTAGTTCATGGTGATTCGGTCAACCAAGTAAATGAATTTACTGAACATGCTGCAAATTACTACAGGGAGCCTGTGTGTCAGAATTTTCATCCAGTGTGGCGCAACTGCGTTACGATAGAAAAATGACTCGCAGAGAAGAGGATTTCGTGGTCTGTTGGACGGATGGTAGGTTGTTATACCTATGGTCTGGGTTCGATTCCCACTTCTGTCAATGATTTTAGATAGGGAGAGACAGATTCCATTCTCTCCTGGCTACACCAAGTGAAGGAGATATAATGGCTGCGTGGTCTGGAAATTCACATTAAAGATGATATTCCTTCTTTACCAAGTAGACGGTAGGTTGAACCACAATAAAGTCTGGAGTGGCGACATGTAGAAACTCTATCACCAGTAACCTTTCTTATACTAGTTATTTATTTCAAGTGACAACACAAACGCTATGTATGGTCACAGGACACTTATTCCATCTTTTATTTGAGCTTCTGTATGTCGATAAAATTGGTTCTGAACTGGGAATGCAACTCAGACCGCCCTTAACGCGGAATTTGGTCCCTTCGTGGCAATACAGCTCGGCTACAATTTGTTGTTTGTTCAAAACTGCAGATTCCTCAACACCTTCACATATTACGCGTGAATGGGATCGAATCCTGGCCCGGCACTAAAGATTTAATTATGTATTATCAAGCTCTAGCATGAGAACACCTATCTGTTGGTGGATAATAATTTCGATTTTTAATGTATTTTCATTCGCTGTCAACACTAACGATATCTGACGTTTTTAACTCCCAGTGAGACACAGAACTATTTGCGAGATGACTGTAAGTTCAAGATGCTATTCTGAGCAGCTGGTGGAGAAAAATTCGGTAGCTGATGTCTCTTTGTGTGTAGTCAACAACGATATGTGTGGGGCTCTATTCCCAGTGAGCGCTGAACTCTTCGTCATATTATTTCAGTTCAAACATGCTCACATGTCACTGCTGGTGCAACAAACCCATATTTAACGTTCGTTTTCTCTAGAATATAACAGCGATAGGTGCCGGGCTGGACTCCTGGGAAGGAAAAAATTAATGTTTCGTCTCGTCATTTCAGTTAAAACATCTAGCTACTGCCGCGAAATTCCGATATGTCACATTTGACTGTGCTTCGATAGCAATCCGATTAGGTTCCGGGTTCGAATCCGTGTCCAACACACAGCTTTACCTCACGGCATTTCAAGTAAGTTACTTGTGAAGAAGCAATATTTAACATCTCTCGTAGTTCGTTAATAGGGACAATAGATGCTGGGTAGGAATTCGCGTCTGTTAAAAATGTTTGCGTTATGCAATTTAAAGTTGATATTTGCTAACTGATACTGTCTAAAATCGAGGTATATCACTCTCTGTATGCCTAATCAGGAATGACTGTTAGTTTCCGTCAGTCACGAAATCTTTGCTTAGTCTGCATGAGCTGGGTTTGAATCCATATGCAGAACAAGACGGTTCGTCGTGTCATTTAATGTTCATACATATTCTCAACTAGCTGCTCGTGAATAACTTAAATTTTTAATGTCATTTTGTGTTAAATAGTTCAAATGGTTCATATGGCAAGCCGGCCGGAGTGGCCGTGCGGTTCTGGGCGCTACAGTCTGGAACCGCGCGACCGCTACGGTCGCAGGTTCGAGTCCTGTCTCCGACATGGTGTGTCTGAGGTCCTTAGGCTAGTTAGGTTTAAGTAGTTCTAAGTTCTAGCGGACTGATAACCTCAGAAGTTAAGTCCCATAGTGCTCAGAGCCATTAGAACCATTTCTGAAGTATACGAGTATTTACGAACAGTACAAGCAGGATTGCAGCGAACTGATCACTTAGTGCAACATGGAGTACCTGTGTAATTAGTCATTCCAGCTGCATATCTGAGGGTAAGATTTGTTAAGCATTTCATTGCAGAATTAATGTAATATCCGCACGATAATCTCTGCAGTCATACTTTATTAGGAGCCCGCGATTGGAGTACCATGTTCGTTAAATCGGATTACTCAAGCTGAGGCCAAATAAAGACAAGCGAAGACGCCACAACACTATCTTTACTTAAGTAGGTAGTCAGCGCTAAAGTATGTGCGCCACCATTAACGTTACTGTAAGCAGTTTGACAACGTAACACCACCACAACTACTGACAACCTGAACCATTATCATCACGCAGTTGTGACAAATGGTTCAAATGGCTCTGAGCACTATGGGACTCAACATCTGTGGTCATAAGTCCCCTAGAACTTAGAACTACTTAAACCTAACTAACCTATGGACATCACACACATCCATGCCCGAAGCAGGATTCGAACCTGCGACCGTAGCAGTCGCGCGGTTCCTGACTGAGCGCCTAGAACGCAGTTGTGACTCTCAGTGATTACAGGTTACTGATGTTTGTCAAGAATAGCGGAAAGCGCCTCTGAAGTTCCATTTGCATTACGACTAGCACGTGGCCGGCCGCGGTGGTCTAGCGGTTCTAGGCGCTCAGTCCGGAACCGCGCGACTGCTACGGTCGCAGGTTCGAAGCCTGACTCGTGCATGGATGTGTGTGATGTCCTTAGGTTACTTAGGTTTAAGTAGTTCTAAGTTCTAGGGGACTGATGACCACAGATGTTAAGTCCAATAGTGCTCAGAACCATTTGAACCATTTGACTAGGACGGAGAGAATGCTAAATAACAGTAATAGGTCACCCAGCGAAGAGTAGAGTCCACGTATTGTCTGAAGTTCTTGCAGTTTGATATAATGCAGTTCCCGATAGTTTCACACTAACGGGTTCTTTTGGCTATCGAAATACTCATATGGGAATCATAAAAGTGGAATTGCTAGATCACCCAACTACCTTAATAACACCTCATTCTGGATTGAATACGACTCGGAAAGCGACGTTAATTTGACGTTTTCATCCATCTCCTGACGTCTCACTGAATGAAGTCTGAAGTGCACGCACAGTTGTGTTGCCTGCCGCAAGGATTCTGTGAAGTGTTGTGGCAGCTGGCAGTCATTGCTGAATACACACATGTGCAAATAACCTCACTGCTCTAGCAGAACTCGTCTTTGTTGCATTTTTTCCATACGGTAATTAGCACAATAACATAAGGCTTGTTCTGCTGAAGAACTTGATGCCCACAAGTCCTTAAATAATAATCTCCTAGCGGGAGGAATAAATACATGAAAGGAAACAGACTGTTGGACGAAAGAATGGACAGCTCCCTGCTTTTGGCGTTTCCGATAGCGCCTACGATAGGAATCTGGTGTCATATTATGCTTCAGAACTCTAAACTGTTTATTTTTTTACTTCATACTAAAACAAAAGTTGTGATATGAGACGAGGAAATGACTTATATGCTTCTCAGGAACTTTAGTTTTTCGTGTTTATTTTCTCACTTCATATTAAAACAAGGGCGTTAATATGAGAAGAGGAAATGAAATATACGCTTCCAAGACATAATATTTCCTTGTGTGCTATTACTGCAAACATGAAAGCCCTGCAGTTAATTTTTGTATGTTGGATAAGTTTTGATATCACCTCACATTCCTTTGTGACAAGGTTCCTATTGTCTTGGGATTCAAATAGAGTGGACGTTTCATCACTGGTTAATATTCTGATGACTAATGACATGATACCCGTTGCAATTGCTCCATGGCACCTGTGAGTAGAGTCTCACGTTGGTTACTATAAGAACATGTAGGCAGTGATATCCGCTCACTGGAGTCAGAGCCAAGATGATTTCTTTCTGTTTAGGGCGAAGCGTCTGCTGCAGTGTCCACGCTCAGCCAACAAACAAATCGCGGCGGCATTGGGCACTGCTAATCGCTGCACTTGTCGCGAGCCTCGACAACAAGAGCGCACTGTCTCTGCTAACGATACTATGGAGTTAATAGATCTTACTTAACGGAATACGCAGGACGTGGGATGGGTAAAAATTCAGTTTGTAGCTTCCCATCGCATTAAAATACTTTACAGTCATATTTGATGCAATATTTATTGTTGGTTGTCTCTCTAATGTTAATAGTATTGATTCACATCGTGCGTTAACACGAAAACACACACACACACACACACACACACACACACACACACAAACAGTCATTGATTCCTGTGAGGGTGACAACTACTGTGTGTTGAACAACACATGCACCAGTCAGTTCCTCAGTTGGCGTCGAGTGGATGAGATTTTTCAATTACCTTGCACTCCAAGAATTGTAAGGAGGGGACTGAAAGTAAATGGACTTGATGTATGCTAAAGGGCTGCGACAAAGCAAAGCTTGACCGATTATCAGATAACTGTCCACATGGGCTTTGTGGACGAGTATACTTTTAGTAACCAACCCACCCACAATCATTACGTAAGATTTCTCGAGGGCGTAGGGAAATTGATTTCATTAAGTCGTCGACAGTGTAGCGTGATGGTTTACTTCCCACCATACGTTTTCTATATTCGTCCAAAGGTCACTTGCATTTGTAGGGACACATGGCAATGACCTTGTTACCTCTGCCCATATATTCTCTATCTGGTTGATGTTCGGTGATCGTGGAACAAACGGCTACAGCTTCATCCTCTCTTGGCCCTGAAACCAATCTCGCACTGCTCTACTATGATGGATGGGTCTCTGCTCCTGTAAATACATTATGTCGTTAGTTCATATATTTATATTTAAATAACGTATTTGTAATAAGCACAGTGTTTAAGAATTCATTCCCTGTCATAGATAAGTGATCTGGATTCAACAGTCCGATTAAGAATGTGGTTCACCCAGTCTATCATATGATGAGCGTCGTAGTCGGATAGCCACATTAAGACTGACTGGCTGAATCCGATTAGGACGATCTTGTATCAAAATGAAATTACAGAAATCGGATAATTTGAACGTCTGTATTGCAACAATGCTGCGCACATAAATTCCTATGATGGGGTAACAGCTAGCAACTGTCTAAGAAAAAGTGAGAAATATGTCTACTAGCAGCAATGTAACGTAATTATAAACCATGTTTATGTGATGGAAATACTGAATCGAACAACACACATCTATTTCAGTGGAGGGAAGATACACCATATCGGATTTGCTGATGACATAATGACAATAATAATAATAATAATAAAAATCCCGTGTGGCCGATAGGGGAAACCCTCCCCCATATGGATGGTACCGTGGAAATCAAATACTTGTGGTGAACCAAATACTAACACAATCCTGAACGGCTACTCAATCCGTTGAACCCAAAATCCAGACACATCTGAGTGAAAATCACCGCTACTCTGGTCACCGTCTGTTAGCTCAATGAGCTTGGCTGACAATATTTGCTTCCAAAGGCTTCAACACCCTCTGGTCCTGTCCGGTCCTGGTATCACCCAGGCCAAACCAATGAAACACAAGAAAACATGAACTATGCAAGCAAAGGTAACTTTATCCCAGGTGGTACACAACCTGGCCACCGATAGGCGGCAGTTGGATTTTCACACTCTGGGGAGTCCAGGTTAGCACGGCAGAGAATATCGAAGATCTCTGGTAAATTTCCCTACAAGCAGAAAACATTCATTTGAAAACTAAACATCGATACATTGGTCCAAACAAGAAACCTAAATAATCTCACAAAAGAAATCGTCCGCCAAAAAATTCTCATCCTTGCTCTTCAAGAACCACGATTAATTGACAATTAAAACTTGCATTACGGAAACCATGGCATCTTCAAAATACAACAAAAGGTAGCGAAACTCGCACCAATCCTCGGCATTGCATTTCTCGAACACAGATCTATCAACAACTCTGTCGAAGAAATCACACCCATCAACAATCGAGTTATGACTATGCTCATTCAGAGCCCCTATAAAAAATATACACTCAAATGCACATGCCCCCACCAACATCGAAAATAAGGAAAACACCGAAAATGTCGAAAAATTGTGGAACACACTCGAAAAGACTATGAGCAAAATTTACCAAGATGACGTGAAAATACTAATGGGAGGCTTCAACTCTCTATTTGGGACAGAAAAAACCTGTAGAAAAATCATTGGTACAAATTCAACACACCGAAACGCTTAGACCAACAGCACACGTCTGACTGACATTTGCCAACAATTCAACCACAAAAGAATGTCTTCCCACTTAGGAAGTAGCCTGTTCCCAAGAAACATGTTTGGCTACCAGGTGCAAGCTGCTTTCGTTCGCCTTTTGAGACTCGCTGAAAGCCAGATTTTTAATTCTTTTGTAGCAGAGCTACAAGCAGGCAGATACAAACGCAATAAGGGAATCGTAAGACAACGCGCCTTGCTACTTTCAGTAACCCTTAGTGTCAGAGCGAAAACCTTACGGTACTGCCAAATTCATAATGACGACATATTTTTTGTTGTTGTGAATACATAATTATATCTATGAAATGCCACTTTTCATAATAATAGCGGATGATACAGGAAATGAAGTAAATACGGATCTTTTCGAAGTCAAAAGTCGGTAATGTCCTACTAATTCGTGTTAAAATACGCTCAATCGTCTCACAGATACTTAATGCTTTATTAAGATAGTCTGCCGTCGTGATGTTTCTGTAGTAAGCTGAATTTATTTTGTATTAGTACAGTGAATATTTTAATTGGATTTTCCGATAGTTTACTAAACGCAACAGTAATCATCAATGAGAAATTAATCAGCAAAAGAATTTTCTTTCACGACGCCAGTAGAAACCTACTGGTTTCAACGATATAATTATACCAGAGTAGTTTTAAGAGTATTTTCGTCTAGAAATGAATTGCGTCGACGGTTGATCGATCAAGAGCGGGAAAGGTAAAACTTGACGAATATATGACGAGAGGGACAAGTGCTTGAGAGAGGACTTCTCTATCAATACAAGTGCCTGAGAGACGACTTTAATGTCAATCTCCTGGATAGTTTTGTTTCCCAAATCAAGAAGTGCGTTATCATGCAGTAGAACATGTGATGTAGTTGTGTTGCTCGATTTTCTTACGCTGAGACCGAAAGGTGTCTCAGTTGTTGGCAACAAATTCCAGCTGTGTTTTGGTAGAATTCGTAGCCCAAAACTCACTTTTGGAGCTATCAGATGTAAAATATTATGTTCACACTACTCTTTGCTCGAGTTTATGTCTTTTGGAGGGGCTCAGCCTTTCATTTCTTCTTAGGAAGTTAATGATAAAGGCATCATAACACGTCACCAGTTACAGTACTGCATACGAATGCTCAATGAGCGACCTGATGACGTTCAATAATAGTCACTCTGTTGATTTTTGTTGTTTCGAATTAGAGCATGTAGTACTCGTACACCAGACTTCTGAACTTTGCCTGTTGAATGCAAATGTCGCATGATGGTAAAATGGTAATCTATCACATATATCAGTAGTCGAGACTTGCTTAATGTGGAAAATCATTGATGCCAGAACGATCTTTGTTGAAACAAGAATATCTTTTTCTGGCGTATTTTTCCCAAAAGCACTCGCTCCACACACAATTCAAATCTTTCTAGCTGCCTCCTCTGCATTCACCCCTCTGTTATACCAAAAGTAAACGTTGTGTTGCAGATGTTACACCTATTTCCACTTGCGACTCAATTTTACAATGCTTAACTGTAGTTCATGATTCTCAAGTATGCAAAATCCAATGCTTAACTGCAAGATGATAACTAGAACTTCAAATTCGAAAATGACAGTTGATACATACACTGACAGCGTCGCGCCGCGTTCACCTGAGCGGTGCCGGATTTCAGGCGGCGGGTGGCGCCTGGCCGGTGGCCGGTAGCCGCTGCAGCGCGAGGAAACGCTCGAGCGCAAGCTGTTATGATCGCGACGCAGCCACGAGCTGTCCTGCGGAATTGTTTCTGGAATACTTGTTATTGCTGGTGGGTAGAATGTTAAGCGAATTATCTTTGATGTTCAGTCAGACTGATAACTTTAGACCGACTGTGGGAAAAAAAAACAGTTGGACGCGAACAGGCGACTATAAGCTTAGAACGCACGACGCTTGCCACTAGACCACGGGCTCACATAGTCCGACAACGTCTCGGAAGTAGACAATACTTCCTCCTAACACTTCCGCATCTTACAGTGTTGCCAGATTGTGCATATGGCCAGACTTAGAGTTGTCAGGGGCGGTCAGTTTTATTGGCCACCTTAAGTGAATGACTCGGACTTAGTCTCTGTGGCGGCCGGCCGGCGGTCAGTTTTATTGTCTAAGACTGTACATATACCCCTCTACAGCAGGAAATGACAGGGCTTATATTAATGCAGCAGTAATTAATTCATTAAAAATACTCATAAAAGCAATGTAATCCAAATTCAGTCAGACCTCACATGGGAACCTGACTATCTCACCTGAAGTACAGATATAGCTCAGAAAAATGGATCTTCTTTTAACATTACACTTTTAGCACTTAATTGGTTAAATGAGTTCCTAAGATGAATGTGATAATATCACATGCAGAAATCTGCTGTAGAGTCAAGATAATGACCAGTAGTTATATTTCTTCGCAAGTCTTCCAAAAAGCAGTGAAGGTAAACTGCATACTCTCAAACAGGATTTAAGGCATGGTGAAAACATCCTACCTGCAGTTCGTTGTGGAACATCTGGGTAACTATGCTGAGTGTGCCTCTGAAGGTGCTGTGTTTCTGCATTTCGAGGAAATGAGGCTTCTGGCTTTCCTGCAACACAAATTAAAGAAATATGTTATTTAAATCATATGCAGTTACAATAAATCAGATTCCACTCAAGTATGAAAATACACAGAGCAAACCACATATCAACTTTTACATTTATTTGGCTCTGAAACATTAGTAAAACATAAATTAATTCTGAAGACACCCCTCAGACCACATTTCAGTCAGTCTCTACTCCATTATTTGTCTCACAGGTGCTAGCTGTAGTTACCCACATTTATTCAGATGGTTCCCTGAGTACCTGTAAGGGAGTAGGAATCCACAAGAAAGTCTTCATGTATGATACTGACAACAGCCCTCAAGTGATTTGAGGATGTCTGTACTTCTTGGCTCAGGGAAAGAGTTCTGGTTTGGCTGTTGTCCTCAAGCAACCTGGCTGCTGGTGGAAAGAGACTGCTAATAGGGTTGTTTTACAAAAGAGCCTAGTTCCAGTAAACACATTACACACATCTAAATTACAAGTGGTTGCAATGGACCACAATAAATTAAGTTCTGATATTCATTGTATACTTCACACAAGTGAATGTTATGACATTTTCTGGCCTCTCATCATGTACAAACGCATTCCTAGCTTTTTCTTCCTGTTTCTTCGCCCTATAATCTCCCAACTGCTAACTCCTGTGATTTGCTGGCAGTAAAAATTAAGTGGATTTAAGGCTAATACATCCTATTTGCTTCCTTTGGAAGTAACACATACTTTGCTCATTTATGTTGCCTTTTCTCTGCTTTCTCTACCATGAGTTTCCTTCTAACCCCCTCCCTCACACTCTGCCCCATTGTTCTCATTGTCTTAATTGATTTAAACTCTCTTCTTCTTCTTCTTCTTCTTCTTCTTCTTCTTCAACTGTCAATTTTAGGGTTTACTGTCATAATTACACTGAGGTCACTTTTATATTTAATTTATGTAAGCTTGTATTTAATAGTGCACATATTTGGCTACTGATTCTGCTGAATCCAGGTCTTAATCTTTAAATGAGAATTACTATTTTATTTTCTTCTAATTTTCTGTCCAGTTATGGCTTCAAGGGCTAATTTCAGATTTTATGGTCCAAGATCAAATATTATAGATATACCCTCAAGCTTTATAATTAAAATGATAATAATTAAGAGCCTCTAATAAATAACCTTAAGGAAGTCATCAATAATAAAATTTTTATGTTCGACTCAAAGTAGTGATACTGCTTCACAATATTTAGAATATCCTAGTACTATTCAAGCTGCCATAAACTTTGAAGCTGTAACGCAACAGTAGGAATAACATAACAGAAGATGAATTCACCCTGGCAATACTTTCAATACATGATAAAGACCAATCACATCTTAACTTGGATTACCAACAAAATTGTTGAAATTCTTATAATTGGCTAGATAAACACCATGGATTACTTTGTCCAGTTAGAATAACCAAACAGTGAGGAAAAGGATGTAATGTTAAAACAATCCAAAATGATTCTGGAACCTGGGTGTCAACAGTTGTACCTACTGTTTCTTCCATCTCCTTGTCAACTGCTTTCTTATTGTCTGCATAGTACATAAAGTGAGAGCCTCTCCTCCTTGATTTACTTACACAATTTTTCCTTGTTGGTAAGCTCTATGTGTATTTGCTCTATTCACCAAACTGTATTTGTCCTGTCTCAGAAACCTTTTTATGAATAACATTTGTCATGGAATAAAAGTTGTTCACAATAGGAGCGTTTCAAGAAAATGAAATAATAATTACATGTTGCATAACAGTTTCAAATGTAATGAAACAGAAGTATACAGGAGCAGCTGCAAATCAGTTGCTTTCGGCATGGGTGATAAATGGGTCACAGTTACCAGGTCCTAATGGAACAACTCTAGAATAGAAGAATGTGAACTTGCTGATAAAAAGCATGTTCAAGGAGCACTATTTATGAAATAATCATATACAAAATAGGCTTATTTTCTGTCTGTCAATCACTATTCTTATTTCAAAATGACCAGTTTCTGGCACTGTCACACATCTTCAGATTGTATCTCATAGTTACAAAGTAACCTTTACTAACGGTATAATTTTGAAATAAAAATACCAATCAACAGACAGAAAATAAACCTGTTTTGTATAAATAAATATCCTGGATAACTCCCTGTAAGAAATATTAAAATAACTGTATGTTCATTGTCTCTGAACAGGGAACAAACAACGAAATTTTTAAATATTTTATGCTGGTGGTGTGCACAGCCTGTAAATATTTGAAGAGCTTCTTACTAAATCACCAGAAGCTGCCGAATGGACAGTACTTTATTTGCTGCTTGCTTCAATCATGAACACCCACTGGGCAATCCACATAATAGAGGATTGCACAAGATACAGTAGACTATGTGGCTGCAAGCATAGCAACATGTGGTGCACGTACTCACACAACATGTAATATGTGTACCTGACATACTCACATAAAATGTCATTACAGCACATCTGACAAAGGTAGCACAATAGCATCAATTATGGAACTCGAAAAATGGAAATCCATTACATTTCACACCTACTGTTGCAAATAGGATAAATATTGTTGACATAAAAAGAACAGAAAATGTTCATACCTGCCGATGAAACATGCACATGCAATACTTATAAATTATATATATCACTGGCATACACTTGTGCATTACAACCATTACTGTGCTTAAAATACCTACATTTGCACAGCTGTGGTTATGTAAGCACACTCTGCATACTGAAGAAATGAACATCTAATTTCTGTTGTATAAAGGCCAATGCAAATTTTATACACAATCTTACACCACGAACTTCCAATCTTTGATAGCCAAGCAAAGCTCTGGTATTCTCTAAGGACAACAATGGTGCAGTGGAATCATTCAATGATATGACTGTCATATAATTGTATCAACATTTTGTTTATTAACACTTGAATATTTTTTGAGGATAAATCGATTACCAACAGTGTGGCATCAAACTGTGCAGAAGTAACAGTGCTGATCGGTATGTGGTCTTATGAGTATTAAGACTCCTTTCGCTTACTTCTCCTATAATATGAATTACTAAATGTACATAGGCAGTTGAATAAATGGCATATTGTCTAGTTTGTCACTGTATGGCAGCTGAGGGGTACATCTACCTTAATTCACCACATTTTCACATCTGACAATTGGTCATGAGCTTTTCCTGAAATAGTTCCAAGTATTGATGAATGAAATACTGGTGGAGCTATATGATGTTTAAGAAGCATTCAGACTTACTAAATAAATACTACTGTGTTTATGTATTCCCTTGTGTTTATGATTGGAATGTTGTTCTCATGCTCACAATAAACTTCTCTTCAGTTTCTGGTTGTCTGTTGGCTCACAAAGTGCTTATAACATTTGCTCATTCTTGACAATCTTACCCATAATGAACTTGTGATTTATCACATCACAGATATTTACTTCTGTCACTAATACAATGACATCCTTTGCGAAGTATCTGATGGGAAACTTCGCTAGACAGAGTGTGGCAATAGCTACACATACAGAACTACCTTACTGACAGATGTTACAAACTAAAGTGCAAAACACAAAACATTTATAAGAGGCAATTAGAGTCTACATGCTTTGTTCTATATACTTAGCACCTTAAGTGTTGTTATACTAAAGGTACAGAATTAAAAGAATAGACATAAACAATGTGCAAATAATCACAACTTCATATGCACCCATTTTAGTTTGGCTAACACAGACTGGTAGCAGAAGACGACTACACTGAGCTATGCCTAAGGGTGTGCACATGTTGGCTGCAGACGCTGAAATCACTATCCGTCCAGCAAACACTGTCGAAAATACACATTGAAAATATCTCGATTATTTGTGTTTTTCGATTATTTGTGGCTCTTCTCCCTCACATTATCCTGAATAATTGGGAGTATACTGTCTTTCAATTTTCAGTATGTACAGTGTGCTTACAGAACCACAACTGTTTAACTACAGGCATTGTCACTACATGTATGTCAACGATACATATAATTTTTATAATGACAGATAATGCTTCACAATTACTTCACTTCCAAATACATAGCTGGTCATTAAAATTGCACACTAGGAAGGGTGGAAAATAACGAAATTTCACTTATTGTGTGCATATAGTATAATATGAAGAATACATCATTAAATTTGTTGGTGATATGGGAGTATACAAGGTACAAAATGCACTACACGAAGCTGTCACATCTGGCAGCAACAATGGCTCTAACCAGGCTAAGCATTGCCAGAGTGCATCAATAGTAGTAGCTGGTGAGTGGTGGCATGCCAGTCTCTAAGCAACCCATGAGCAGATGTTCCCGTGGATGAGAGATCTGCAGAATGCCCTAGCCTTTCAAGACTCAAACACCCTCTGTATTGAGGTAGGTCATGACAGCACAAGCAATATGTGGACTTGCATTATCTCATTGAAACATAACATTGTGGAGACCTCACAGTAGGGTACAACCACCATTCTTAACACATCAGATACATAATGGCTGCTGTCCAAATTACCTAGAATGATAAACAACAGTTTTGAAAGGCCACAATCCTGCAACTGTTGAATTATGACCTATTATGGTAGACATTTGTCCGAGTTACAGGACGCATAACGTGATCTTCTCACAAACAACCAACATTCAAATGTGATTTCTGAATGAGAAACATACAGTGTAACCTATCCTTATATACAGGATGTAGATGGCATTACTCCTACCTGATTTGTGCATTTGTGCTGAAATGCTAATCGTTTGCATATCCAGGAATGCTGTACACTTCATGCTAATTTCATGTCCCCAACTCATATTTATTGTACGAGGGCTATCCACAAAGTACAATAGGTTTTCGTTTGTGTCCGTTAGGGGCGGGGCTAGCGCGGCCATCTTGGTGTCATGGCATTCCGCCGCTCAGTCGGAATCCTGCCGTGCTAGTGAGAGGTTCGTGCTGTACTCTGTTGAGTTACTGTGACAGTTTGAAATGTCAGCGTTAATTGAAAATGCCGCGAAGTGTGAAGTGCGTGCTGTAATAAGGTTTCTGACTGCAAAAAACTGTACACCGATTGAAATCTATCGGCAGCTTTGTGAAGTGTATGGGGACAACATAATCACTGAAGGTGGAGTGCGTCAATGGGTCATAAAATTTAAAAATGGCCGAACTAACGTTCACGACGAAGAGCGAAGTGGAAGACCCAGCATAGTGACTGCCGAACTTGTCGAAAAAGTAAATGCCGCGGTCCGTGAAAACCGTAATTTCTCAATAACGGAACTCTCTATGAGTTTTCCACAAATTTCACGAAGTTTGTTGCACGAAATCATTACCGAAAAGCTTGGTTACCACAAGTTTTGTGCAAGATGGATACCAAAAATCTTGACAGAGATTCACAAAAATCAGCGAACGGCTGCAGCGTTAATGTTTTTGGACGCTTACGAGAAAGATGGCGACTCATTGTTCGATCGCATCGTTACTGGTGACAAAACATGGGTTAAGCATGTGAACTGCGAGACAAAATTGCAGTCAATGCAGTGGGGGCACACAAATTCCCCCCAAAAACCCAAGAAATGCATGCAGACAATGTCAGCAAGGAAGGTGATGGCGACTGTCTTTTGGGACAGAAAAGGTGTGATTTTTGTGGATTTCCTGAAAAGAGGCACTACAATAAACTCTCAAAGGTATTGCCAAACTCTGCACAACCTCAGAAGAGCAATACAAAACAAGCGCAGGGGAAAGTTGGGCTTAAAGATCTTGCTGATTCATGACAACGCCCGGGCCCACACGGCAAATGCCACTCGTGAAGTGGGAGTTGTTTCCTCATCCGCCGTACAGTCCCGACCTGGCACTGAGCGACTTCCACTTATTCCCAGCAATGAAGTAGTGGTTGGCTATGCAGTGTTTTGATGACGACGCACAGCTTCAAGAAGAGGTAACCACGTGGCTGGAGGCGCAGGCGGCCGAATTTTACGACGAAGGAATTTCCAAGCTCGTCCATCGCTACAATAAGTGCCTTAATTTAAATGGCAACTATGTAGAAAAGTAGTATTTAAGTGTGGCTTTCATCTGTATATAATAAAAAAAAATTTCCAATACTTTATTTATTTTTAATTCCAAAACGTAATGTACTTCGTGGATAGCCCTCGTATATCTCTGTTACATGGTGCAGTATACACCCTGATAAAACTTCAGCTTATACCTTACTGACTGGCTTCATGGAAGTCATGTTATCAAAACAGAGCAAGTAAAAAGAAGAAATCATGTTCTACTTAAGAGGAAGTTATTGGATGTTAAATTTAAGTATGTAAGAACAGACACTCATAAAGTAAAAGTAAACAAATAAGTAAACAAATAAAAATGCTGGTGAACTGAAATTCCCAATTGGAAGCTCAAATAATATTTTTTGGAACTTTGACAGGAAGTTTAAGAAAGAATAGTGTACCTTGAGACTTCATACTTGCTGCAACGAAGTCTACATCAACACCAGCAGCAGTTCCCCAGCTGGCAGTACCCTAGAAATAAAATAAAGTTTCAAAATGGTCAAAATTGACTATCAACTCTATGAAATATATACTTCGCTCAAGCAAATAAACATAATTTCTGAATGTACATTACAGTTTCTATGAGAATCTTAGGTAGCAATGAAAATACTGAATAACAGACAGACTTAATTTTCTTATTGGAATTTAAGGTGAGATCCTGAAAAATATCAAAATTTGCATTTAAATTCAAAATATTGTTCACACTCTTTCTGACAGTGTAAACAGAATGTTTGTAGCAAAATAATGCCTGGAAGAAATGATAACTACACTTTTAAACTCACTGTTTCTTACAGATTATATAGCCATTTAAAGTTAATTCACCCTGAACAATTTCTACCCAAAATAAATATACTATGTTAATTTGTCTGAATTTGATGGTAAATTATTGAAATATTTATCACTGTGAAACGACTATTTTCATGTTTTGAATGCACCTCACTGTTGTGACAGTTAAGTGTTGTTCTGTTTTCAATATTGGCTACAAATGTGAACTGTCATGACTTTAGTTCTTGTAAATGAAGGGTAATTTTTCTAAGTGGGCTGTGTTAATTTAGATTTATTATTGTTATTCAATTAGTTTCAGCTTTTTAAGTCATCATCCAGTGTTTAGGTAGAAAAAGGTGCTTCACGTATAAAGATGATGTGTTTCCTGCCCCCAACTATTACCAGTCAAAACATCGAGAACAGTACCATTTGTAAACCTAAACAAATGGAAGCTCATAATGTTAATACAGCTGAATCTCTCTCTGAAACACACTGAAAGCCCTGAAGATGAAAATGCCTGTACAATCCTTTTCTACAGGGAATCCTGTTTAACTTACATCATTTCTGAAACGTCTCTGTGCTGACTACAGAAACTTGTCAGTAATTACATTGTTTTTTTGTCCTTATCAGTTAATTCTATTAATTCCCATAGTTTTCAAAGACAATGTATTCTGTACATCAGCTACACACAGACACAGTGAACTGTAGCCTGTTAGCTGCCTTTACCAGATAAACGTTCATTTTATGTTACACTATAGAACTAAACTGTGGTATTTAAAATATGTAGCACATTCAAAAGTGTTCTGCAGATGAAATGCAATTACAATGTGGTTGCCCAATAATCTGTGTTCTATAAAATATTTATACAAGGTGCTGGGCCACCTTACAATCTCATGCAATGTACTTTAATTCTCTGTGAAACCTACCTCAGTTTATCTATTATTTGAATCATTATGAGCATTACATCATTTCCTAACAAGAATTCCTCATTCAGAATTTAACACTATCATGGTAGATGTTCCACAAGAAATTTTTTTCCAGTAAATACCACACATCAGAAAAAAATGCACATTAACACTTAAGGACCCTAAGCCCAAACTTTTTAGAGAGAACAATGTAAGCCAAATTTCAGTCCATTTATTTCTTTGGAAGTGATTCTGATTTCTACTGAGAAGCTCAATACAGTATACATAGTCTACCACACTTGGACAAAAAATGTGGTGTACAACCCTCCACCTTTCTTGCTAACCTTGCCAGTTTAAGTTCAGTTTGACAACTGTCAATAAACATCTTATGCTGTTTCAACAAACGACAATGAAGTGTGACTAGGAGAAGTCTTTGCTCTTTTCAGATTAAGTAGCATTTCTTTTCAATAATGTACATAACACAGTTGATCTCAACATAAGAAACAAACATCCTCTACAGCAACAACAGCTCTTCACTCTGCTTCCTTCTCAAACATACAAACAATGTGAAATTACAAAGGGGGAAACATCACAAACGATTAATTTGCAGGCAACTTGTTTCTTTTTCTCTGATATTATAGACAAGTACTGTTCTCTATTCCTTTTAGAATTAAACAGTAACATGTAAATACTGCCAATTTACAATTAAATGTTCTGGGTAATGGTTCCTCAAGGCAAAATTAGATTTCTATTATGTGCACCATGTCTTGCATAGCACAATTATAAATATTCAGCATAAAGCAGCACTGCAAAATTTGATGTAAGATTTAAAAGCTTTACAATTCAGTTTATTTCTTGAAATATCACTCCATTAACAGGTCTGAGCCATAATATTTTATTCTACATAACATATGAATGACAAAAAGGTCCAATATTCTGATACCCATACATTTAAGTAATATGTTTTGCTTATTTAGTTATTTAAAAAAGAAAAGTGTTGGATATGTGTTGAATCTAGAATTACTTTCAAAACTGCCATATCAGTGGCAACAATTATATGGTTAAGTGTCAACTGGGTTTTCTTTTGAAATATGACCACATTTTGTCACAGGTGGCTACACTGCAATGCAGAAATGACCAACACAGACATACATGTTACACAAGGACTGCAATACAACTGTTGAATGTTGAAGGTGAATTCCAGATGCTTGATCCACATTCACGAAATGCTAAAAAATGTTTTTAGGACTGCATCCAAAGGTTCACGCATACTGGGTACCACACAGAGTGGTTGGCAAGAATACAAATGTCAAGAAGGCAGAAGTCCTCAATTTGTTGCACTGTTTCAATATGAACAAAAAGGTATAACACAAATGAAAAAGGCAGCCAACTTAACGGCATCACATAACAGAAAAAAATTTAAAACTTTACAACTGACAAGACAAGTGATGGACAGTTTATTTTGGGATTGAGGATGTGCTGTTGTTGGAATTTTCAGAGCAGAGGTCAACCATCAATTCCTGCAATACACCTACTCATTTTCACCATGTTCAAAAAAAGGTAAAGCTTGCCCATTTATAGCTACTTAGTTTAGTTATAGGTAGTTACTGTTACTGCATAAGAATACATGTCTTGTAGATAAACACTATAGAAAAGAACACAGATTATGCTGAAAAGTGAACAATTGTTATTATGAAGTTTGTCACTATATGCTGGGCAATTTCTCTTGTTTTTCTTCTTAATTACAAAAGAAATAATTTACAAAGTCCTGAGTTTAATCTTTGTATTTATGAGCATACACTTGCTTAAAAGTGTGGAAATGAATGAAAAGTATTTTCAAAGTCTGTTTAGTTCCTCAGCATATATTTATGATTTTCTGAATAGGGAGAGTATGAGTGTTTCTAGCCACATCACACAAGCTGGTCAATTACCTTTGAAGTGCCCTGTACACTATTAGCCATGATTTGAGGTACAAAAATACTGCTGAAATGGATATTGAACAGTTGTGTTTTGTAATATGGATGATGTGTGGAAAAATCATAATGCAAATCTAATATTAACAATAACTTTGCAGTGCAATAAGTTACTGGTGTACTCACTTCTTGATTCAGAGGTGGTTTCACATTTGGTACACGGGGAGCTGAAACAAAGTTGTGAATTTAAAATAAGTACCATCAAAATGTGAGTGCACACGTGTGCCCACACACACACACACACACACACACACACACACACACACACACACACACACACACACACATATTATTGTTATAATATCTGAAGACTGAAATACTGCAGAAAACATATTACTTTGAAAACAGTCATGGCTTAATGGAACATGTTGCACATGCCAAACATATTTAGTGTATTTGGCAATGGTCAACTAAAAAGGAAGAGTGTGTGTGTGTGTGTGTGTGTGTGTGTGTGTGTGAGAGAGAGAGAGAGAGAGAGGGGGGGGGGGGGCGAGAGGGAGTGAGATAAGGGAGAGAGAGCGGCATCACATACCAGAAATAATGTATATATCTATTTTTATTTTCCTATGGTTTTACACCTGGCTAACTACATTTTTACAATGAAAGGTAATTACATAATTATAAAGTATAAAACTACATGTGGGAAGAACACCTGTCATTCACCAATTAATTTAGTACTTAAAGATGCTTTTACTTTTTGCATCCTAATTCTTTTTGTAGACTGATTCATATAAGATGATCTCACAATGAAGACTAACCATCTCTTATTCTGTTCTTTTGTATCCATTTTGTAAAATTTCCTCAATATTGCTTTGATGTTGGCTAGATGTGAGTGAAGAGATTTCAATTTTTATCTGCATCCATTCCTTATCAGTTCTGGGGCAGGACCCTCTTGATATCTCTGATTTTGGTGTAGATGTGAGTGAAACTTCCAGTACAAACTGAGTCGGTAATGCTGAGACAGAAGTCTGCTCAGTGCCAGTATGGAAGTTAATATGTGAATTGGCTGGCATTCAATACAGTGTGCTCGTTACATAGATGTGGGGGTTGGCAAACAAGAGTAAACCATAACCTACATCCATACTCTGCAAACCACTGTGAAATGCATTACGGGAGTACCTCCTATTGTACCATATACTATGGTTTCTTCCTCTCAATTTGGATATGAGGCGTGGTAAGCATGACTACTTTAACTTTTCTGTGCAAGCTGCAATTAGGCTGATCTTGTCCTTGTGGTCCCTACAGACTGATACGCGATACAGCAATAAATGGTAGGCTATAGTATAGCCGTAGATTCCTTGCTTAATACTGGTTCTTGAAACTTTGCAAGTAGGAGTTTATGGAATAATTGATGATTACTACCTTCAAACATCTGACGATTCAGGTTTTTCATTGTTTCTGTGGCACCATCTTGTGGGTCCAGCGAACCAGCAACCACTGGTGCTGCCCTTTGATATCACATCAGTACTATTTGGTATGGGTCCCACACACTTGAAGATAGTTGCACAATTGTTCTGTAAACAGTCTCCTTTCCAGACTGACTGCATCGTCCCAGTATCCTACCAATGGACTGGAAATCCGCCTCGTGCCTTACCTACAACTGAGCCTGTATGACAGCTCCATTTCATATCCCCACCAATTATCATCACCTTGGGTATTAGTATGAGTTGAATGACTCAGTTATGACTAATTGATATTGTGGTCATCCGATCTTATCTATTTCTGCATTTTATGAAGTGCAAACTTCTGCATTTGTGAATATTTAAAGCATATTACCAATCTTGACACCAATAGAATATTTGTGCACTTGTTTTTTCAGGCAGTGCTTCAATAACAGTAACTGAATAACCTGCAAAAAGTCTGAGGTTACTGTTAACAGGGAACTATCACACTTCCCTGGGGCACACTTCAAGTTGTTTCTACCTCTGTCAATGACTCGCCATCCAAGATAACATGCTATGTCCACCCTACAAAGAAACCCCCAACTCATTCACAAATTTCATAATATATGACCATACTTTCATTGATAAACATTGGTGAGGCACTGAGTCAAATGAGTTTTTTGAAATCAATAAATACTGTATCCACTTGATTGCTTTGATCCATGACAAAAGCCTGGGTTGGGTTTTGCATGACATTTTCTGAATTAATTCTGATTTGCACAGATGAGGTTGTTCCGTTTGGGATACCTCTTTACATATGAGCCGAGAGTACATTCTAAGATTCTATAAGAGATTGATGTCACTGATAGCGGACAATAGTTTTGTGGATCACTTCTGTTATCCTTCTTGTAGATGAGTGTGACAAGTGCTTTCTTCCAACTTCTGGACACTGCTTTTTCTCCACGGACTCTAGGACATACTATGGTTAAAAGAAGGGCTAACTCAGTTGCAAATTCTGTACAATCTGACAGAGATTCCATTTGGTATAATTATACCAATTTCAGATGTCTCTGAATGCCACTGACACTAATTTCTATTACATTCAATTTTGTAGCGGTAGGAGGATTAAACTGGGGGAGTGGTCAAGGATACTCATTTATAAAGGAAAGTTTTAAAGTCAAGTTTAGAATCTCTACTTTTGCTTTGTTATCCTCAATTTCACTCTTTGTGTCACCATGAGTATCCGGACACTAACTCTGGTGCCAGTAATACTGCTTACATATAACCAGATTTCTTTGGGTTTTGAGAGAGGTGTTTCAATAACATTCTTCTACAGTAGCCATTTGAGGTTTCACACATTGCCCTTTGATAGAAAAACACATTTTTTTAGCATCTGAAAGTCTTATTACACTACACTCCGCTTGAAAATTATTGTGCACTAGTAGCTGTTAGGAAGTTTCTTTACAGGGGCCATAGATGGTCCCTCTAATCATGAACTGAAACGTGTGGAGCTCATTCTTGAGATATGGCACCACTGCCTCTTTAACTTACTAAATGTGCAAATCTCCCTATTTCTTGTACTTTGGTAGTAATTATTAATATAACTGCCTCACGGTCACCCATTTCACTTTCAATATCGACATCCTCCAAGAGATCAGGCCTATTTGTTTCCATTGGCTTTACAAGATCATTCAATAAGTAATACAACATTTCTTTTCCTTGGCCAATTTTGGCTGAAAAATGTGTAATTTGTTGAGGGACACTGTGAAATATTCACTCATCATCCCTTACAGTTTCATGAAGTTCCAATAGATGGCGAGACCATACATAGCCTTCACAATGGTGTCTGTAACATAGGTGTGTTCAAAGCAGAGACCTGTCACTGAGTTTCTTTTGGCAGAAAACCAGAGCACCGCAGATATTCATATGTGGTTGCACAATTTCTATGGAGACTTGACTGTGAACAAAATCAAGGTGGGTTATTGGGCGAGGCATCTGTCACCATCGCAACAAGGTTGCGCAAACCTGGACTGTTCTTCCTCACCCACCCTACAGCCAACTTCCATCTGTTAGGACCAATGAGGGATGCACTTCATGGGAAGCGATATGTGGAAGATGGGGCAAGTTATTGATACAGCAAGACTTTGGATCTGATGTCGACCAGTAGAAAGGCACCATGCGAGCATGCAGGCCCTCCCAGGAAGGTGGCGTAAGGCTGTCCCATTGAATGGAGATTATGTTGACAAATAGGGTTTTATACCCAAAAGAGTGAGGAATAATATGATTTACTGAAATCCTGAATGAAACTAAACTCCTTTCAGGGCCAAAAGTGTTGCATTACTTACTGAACCTCCTTGTAATATACAAGGTCATCCAAAAAGCTGTTACCACTCACACGGTACTACAAAATTTTAAATTTTCTTCTGTTGCAGACTAGAGATGGCCGCCTGACTTCATTTTGAAGAGAGAAGGAAGGTAGCAGCTTGGATGGAAGAGTGTGGGTCAACCTCAATAGTGACAAAAAAAAAATTCAGCAATGGTTTGATAACGATCCTCCAAGCCATTTAACTATCTGTCAACTGCATGAGAAATTTGAGCACACTAGGTCTATGAGCAATGATTGTACAGGTAACAGAGGATGTTCAAGAAGTATTTGAATGGAAAATAACATCATAAATGTTCAAAAGATATGATGATTATGTGACCATGGAAGTCAAGTAGGTGATTAGCATTAGAAACCAGAATCGGATGAAGCCATATTTCATGTCAGCGGCAACGTGAATAAGCACAATTGCATCACTTGGAGTACAGACTATGACAGCACACTCAATTTTCTCCGAAAGTTAACATATAGTGAATTATTTCAAAGTTCTGAGTACTTGGTCTATATATATATATTTTTTTTATGATCAAACTGTAATGAGAGATTCTTACCTAGATATGCCGCGGAATTTTATTGCTAATAATCTTCCCCTCAATATCAGGTTACTTCCCGCAAGATGGTACACCACCACCTATTCCTTATAAGTTCGACATTACCTTGATGAACCGTTTAGCAGACACTGTATAAGACAATGTGGACCTTTGGTGTAGCCACCACAGTCACCCTACTTGACTCCACGTGACTTCTGGTCATGGGGAATGGTGAAATAACGCATAATCCAAGTTGTCCAATCTATACACATGGAAATGTGTGAATGAACTATGGTATGTATGGAGAAAAGGCTCTGCACATACACCAAGAACCAAGGAGAACAGGTTAAAGAACTGCACTTGCGTCATTTGGAATTGTGTACATAGTGTGTGTTTTTTATATTGAAATAAAAAATAAAATAAGACTAAAATAATAAAATAAAATGAAAGTTAATCCCATATAGGTCATAACATCTTTTTAGACAACCCTATATATTTCCATAATGAGTGGGCTTCTGAACTAGTTTTCAGGAAAAGCATTTAGCAGGATACCTTGTCATGCTCACCACTTACATAACTGTCCCAGTTGATTGATGATCGTAGTATTGGGGTACATTTGTACTAGTGCGCAAAGGTTTTTTTTTTTTTTTTTTAATTTCTAGTTACTTCCAGGGGTGAGTCTGGTGGTTGATAAAAGAACCCAATTATAAGTTCACAACCATGTCTAATACCAAGACTTGCCTACACAATTTCACCTGCAGCTTCAATTTTTATCTCAGTAGATACAAGTCTCTTGTCTACTGAAACAAATACACCACCTCCACTTCGCATTAGCCTATCCTTTTGATATACATTTAGATTTCATAACTGAAGATGCAAGTCTGAGGGTACCTTTACCATTTTTAATATAATACAGATGGACAAACACCAACTGGGCCACATTTCTTACCAGAAACATTGTATGGGACATAAGGAATGAGGAAAGGATTTTTTATAGTGCAGAATGAAGAAACATTTACAAATGCTTTGATTATTTGTAATAGAAAAAGGTGAAAAGGGGGAGAAGTGTAATCTTTCCCCACCGTGAGACATAACAGAGGTATCGAATAAATTTCATCACAGATACTGCTTAAAAAGTACTACATTTCAAATATTTCATTTACCTTAAAGTTGATCATAAATTGATCAAGTGAGTTCAAACTAATGTTTTTTTTTCTTTCCAAATTGCATGACGATTATAAGTAATCTGCCAACTTCTTTCCTGCTGAAAATAAACAGAAGCTGGAAGGTACATAGATGGCAGAAAAATTCTAAAAGTATGAAGTTTCCATTAGAAGCTGGATTTCTTACTACTCTAGCTGCTAAATTTGTATCACCTTTATGAATTCACAACTGTGAAATATACAAAAAAACCTATGAACTAATGCTGGAGATCATCTTTGAATTATTTCATGAAACAGTGGCTTTCACACTGCAAAATAGGATTTTGTACTGTGAAAAGATGATTCAAATGTTAAAATGCAAGCAATAATTGTACCCTTACGTGTATTACCCACATTTCTTTAATTTTTGTCTACCACTTTGAAGTTATGAATTATTAACTAGACTTCTGCACTAGTGCTGAGGTGCAGTACTGATACCCGAGATACTGTCCATTGTTCCCATTGGGTAGGAGTTTTTGAACACTGAGACTGAGTCAATGCAACAAATTTCACCTTTTGGGAAGCATGCTGTATCCTGTGTCAAGGGAACCAAGTTCAAATGGGTAGGGGTCTGTTAATCAGTGGCAGCTGAACACACAGTATACAATGATACCATTCCGGGAAATGGCAGTAAGGGGTAAGAAGGTCATCTTGTGCACTCAGTTTACATATCTCAAGGTCTCATTCAACATGTTGAGACTGTTCTGGCGGACACTGAGGGAACAGGGTGCAACCAGCTTCAGACTGTGATGCATATAGGGATGAACGATGCCTGTCATCTCTGCTCCGAGATCATACTTGGATCATTCGAGTGACTGGCACAGAAGATTTGACCAACCTTGCTCACAGAATTTAAGTGAAGCTCCCAATTCGCAACACCATCCACACAACCACCTCTGGTTCTGAATTGTGCAAAAGGCATGCATCAGAGACTGAGAAAGTTCTGTGACAAGATAGACTGCAACTGCTTAGACTTGCACCTTTGGGTTGGGAACTGTAGAGCCCCCAAAATGAGCCAGGGGTGCACAACACATCAGATCCTGCTACGCAAAGTAGCTTACTCTGTGTGGGTTGCATCCACGGTCTTTTTTAGGTTACACTACTCTCCATTTAGTCTAGATAATGATAGCTGCAAGAAACCCTGACGCATTTGTGTAAAATCCAAAAAATGCACCACAGATGAGACTATTGGAAACTTAGTGATCAACTGCCAAAGCATTTGTAACACAGTGCCAATTTGTGAAGCACTCCTGAAAACCAGTGAAATTCATATAATAAAAGTAGGTATAAAAGCTCGTTAAAACCTGGAATTGACAGAAGTGAGATTTTTGGGGTTAATCCAAATGTAATAAGGAAAGACCAACACCATCTAGATCCACAGCAGTTTAATTCTGTCCTCCTGCATGGTTTGGGTGCTCTAAAATAACTATTAGATTGTAACAGTGAACAGATTTTTCTGATGTCCTGGCCTGACATTGAGGACGATAATTCAAACATACTGGTGCTGGATGGAATAAAGACTTTCTGCATGCAGAGCGTGTCAATCTGACACAAACTTTACTGCTGAACAGTGTACTGTGTTGTAGGTGGAGCCATCTTTGAAGACGGTGATATCATCGATTAATAGCGTAAACAGCCAATCAGTTGCTGGAATTCTGGCAACTGACTGGCTATTTACTTTATTAATTGATGATATCATTGTCTTCAAATCTGGCTCCACCCACAACACTGAACACTGTCCTACAATAAAGTTTGTGTCAGATTGGCATGCTCTGCATGCAGAGCGTCTTTATTCCTTCGAGCACCGGAGTGCTTGAATTAGTGTCCTCAATGTCATGTTAGGACATTAGAAAAATTTGTTCAATGTTGCAACCTAATAGTTATTTTAGAGTACCCAAACCATACAGGAGGATAGAATCAGCCAATCAGTTGCTGGACTTCTGGCAACTGACTGGCTATTTAAATTATTAACTGAAGCTTACTTACAATTGCTGTTAAAGGCCATTTTCAAAATATATCAAGCGACACACAAAAGAGATCCTCCTTATCTGTTTCTGACATCGACAAGTTTTGTCAATGTAAGTCTATACAATGTTGAGTGTGCAGCAATAACATCTATGGCATTTGTTCCCCTCAGTTAATGAGCTGGGGATCTCTCTAGTACAGTTTTTGTAGTATTCATTTGTGCAATAACTTTCTCCACTTTGAGAGAGACAAAATTTATTATAGTCATCAACAGTGTCTGAAGGAGAAAGAAGGTACTGAACTTAATCACTAGTGTCTTGTCATGTCATGGAATGTACAGCACACTATTCTTTCATCACACTGATAAGTTACTAATTCATACTCCTGGGTTGTATTCATTTTCAGAGCACTTTCCTTTCCAAAATGGCTTCTATTCTGCCTCAAAATGCCAGATCAGGTCAAATTAGAAGACTGGTTATAATGGTTCCATGATAAGGAATGTGTGAAAATACGTATACACCATTTGGAAAGCTTATTTTGATTGTAAATTTTGAATTTACTCTTTCCTTGGTATTTGTATCTGCAACTACTTTTGCCCCTTTGACTCTTGGTATTTAGTCACAAACAGTGTGCTGCCCATTCTTTCAGGTGTATATGCTCAGTAAATACATAACAGGAATAGTAAACATATTGTGCAAAGTACGCAAGGAAAAGAAAAGACAGGCAACATCCTCTATGAGTGGAGCTCATGGTAAGTTAGTTGCCGTAACATAATTTTTTTGTTTGTGGCGCTACTTCCTACATTTTCTCTGCAGCATACATATTTGTTGCTGCCTATTTCATTATTTGAAAAGAGTAAGAAACATCCAGACCTGGAGAATGGCTACCCAGTTCAAGGAAAGGCAAATCAGTGTTGTGCAATAAAGTATCAATATTTTGTATGAACAAATTTACAACAACAGTAAACCTTGCAATCAGCTGCTAAGTGTTTGTATTTAGACCACTTTCTTTCTTAACCATCCTTTCAGATTAACTAATAAAACAGCATACAAAATAAATTATTCATTGGAACTCTCATCATTATATTCTCTTTCAAATTCAGTCTTCCAACAAACACAGTGTAATATAAGAATCACTCCCACACTTTCTTCCAGTTTTTTACAAGCCCAACTGAAAACAAAAAGCATTTGTAACACAGTGCCAATTTGTGAAGCACTCCTGAAAACCAGTGAAATTCATATAATAAAAGTAGGTATAAAAGCTCGTTAAAACCTGGAATTGACAGAAGTGAGATTTTTGGGGTTAATCCAAATGTAATAAGGAAAGACCAACACCATCTAGATCCACAGCAGTTTAATTCTGTCCTCCTGCATGGTTTGGGTGCTCTAAAATAACTATTAGATTGTAACAGTGAACAGATTTTTCTGATGTCCTGGCCTGACATTGAGGACGATAATTCAAACATACTGGTGCTGGATGGAATAAAGACTTTCTGCATGCAGAGCGTGTCAATCTGACACAAACTTTACTGCTGAACAGTGTACTGTGTTGTAGGTGGAGCCATCTTTGAAGACGGTGATATCATCGATTAATAGCGTAAACAGCCAATCAGTTGCTGGAATTCTGGCAACTGACTGGCTATTTACTTTATTAATTGATGATATCATTGTCTTCAAATCTGGCTCCACCCACAACACTGAACACTGTCCTACAATAAAGTTTGTGTCAGATTGGCATGCTCTGCATGCAGAGCGTCTTTATTCCTTCGAGCACCGGAGTGCTTGAATTAGTGTCCTCAATGTCATGTTAGGACATTAGAAAAATTTGTTCAATGTTGCAACCTAATAGTTATTTTAGAGTACCCAAACCATACAGGAGGATAGAATCAGCCAATCAGTTGCTGGACTTCTGGCAACTGACTGGCTATTTAAATTATTAACTGAAGCTTACTTACAATTGCTGTTAAAGGCCATTTTCAAAATATATCAAGCGACACACAAAAGAGATCCTCCTTATCTGTTTCTGACATCGACAAGTTTTGTCAATGTAAGTCTATACAATGTTGAGTGTGCAGCAATAACATCTATGGCATTTGTTCCCCTCAGTTAATGAGCTGGGGATCTCTCTAGTACAGTTTTTGTAGTATTCATTTGTGCAATAACTTTCTCCACTTTGAGAGAGACAAAATTTATTATAGTCATCAACAGTGTCTGAAGGAGAAAGAAGGTACTGAACTTAATCACTAGTGTCTTGTCATGTCATGGAATGTACAGCACACTATTCTTTCATCACACTGATAAGTTACTAATTCATACTCCTGGGTTGTATTCATTTTCAGAGCACTTTCCTTTCCAAAATGGCTTCTATTCTGCCTCAAAATGCCAGATCAGGTCAAATTAGAAGACTGGTTATAATGGTTCCATGATAAGGAATGTGTGAAAATATGTATACACCATTTGGAAAGCTTATTTTGATTGTAAATTTTGAATTTACTCTTTCCTTGGTATTTGTATCTGCAACTACTTTTGCCCCTTTGACTCTTGGTATTTAGTCACAAACAGTGTGCTGCCCATTCTTTCAGGTGTATATGCTCAGTAAATACATAACAGGAATAGTAAACATATTGTGCAAAGTACGCAAGGAAAAGAAAAGACAGGCAACATCCTCTATGAGTGGAGCTCATGGTAAGTTAGTTGCCGTAACATAATTTTTTTGTTTGTGGCGCTACTTCCTACATTTTCTCTGCAGCATACATATTTGTTGCTGCCTATTTCATTATTTGAAAAGAGTAAGAAACATCCAGACCTGGAGAATGGCTACCCAGTTCAAGGAAAGGCAAATCAGTGTTGTGCAATAAAGTATCAATATTTTGTATGAACAAATTTACAACAACAGTAAACCTTGCAATCAGCTGCTAAGTGTTTGTATTTAGACCACTTTCTTTCTTAACCATCCTTTCAGATTAACTAATAAAACAGCATACAAAATAAATTATTCATTGGAACTCTCATCATTATATTCTCTTTCAAATTCAGTCTTCCAACAAACACAGTGTAATATAAGAATCACTCCCACACTTTCTTCCAGTTTTTTACAAGCCCAACTGAAAACAAAAAGATAATGCTTGTTTATACTCAAACACATGAACTACCGGGAAGCAGAAAAAGCACATGTAATACTTATGAATCACAGTAAAGAAAAAAGTACAGAAAAAGAATACGCTTAGAGATACATACCTCTACCTTGGTGATCTCTGCTCCAAACTGAGAGGGGTGCCGTTTCTATGAGACTATGTCGCAAGAGCACTACACTTGCATGCCGTCTCACTTTAGGTGCAACATTTGGACAGCTGCAAGCACTGTCATCTTGTGAACCTTGTCGCAGCTGCACTCCAGCAACAAGACCTTTAAACATTACATTTCAAATTTTAGTATAACTGCATATTATATTTCAGTTTAGTATATATCTAATTCTTATTGGTTACAGAGATATAGCTATTAGAATGTAACCCAAAAAACACTTACAGAAAACAAAGGAAAATGATTAACTTCAAAGTTGAATTTCATAAATTCTACCTACAATTTAAACTCACATTCAAATTCTCTTGATGACACCACAGAGGACATATATGCATTCTGTTATGGTGGCAGCACTATTCACAACCTGAATGAGCAGCTTATCATGTTTTTACTTTTTCTTTGTAAACTTTGTCTTTCAACTATCCCCACTGGCAAAAAGGGGTAAAGGAGGTAAAGTCCAGGCATCTTGGTGTTCAAGAATCATGACTATTTCTACCTATCTATCAACTGATGAATGTTTAGCTGATGTGTCATCTGACAACTAGAACATATAGGGAACCCGTGATGTTTGCAAAACATACCCATCCCTCTTCCGAAAATGCTGGAAGTTAGTTTTTAAGAAAGTTTAGATAACAAGAATTTGTAAGATGATGTGGTAACACATAAGGCTAATCAACTGATTGTCTTCTGCACCATACCACACATTTAAAGAGAAGCATTTCACTGATGTGAGCTAAAAATGTTACTGATACCGTCATGAATGGAAGAGGCTTTATCAGTACTAATGGGATTACTTGGTGATTTAGAGTTAACCAGCGACAAAACTCCAATCATATACATTCACTTCCTTCTCAAAGGTGTTATGCATACATAATGTCTGGCATATTCTTGTATGTGGAACACCAACAGGCACAGAAATTCTGCATATTATGCTCGTTGAGGCAACGGCCTTGATGCAGTGGTAACACAGGTTCCTGTCAGATCACCAAAGTTAAGCACTGTCAGGCTGGGCTAGCACTTGGATGGGTGACCGTCTGGTTTGCCGAGCGCTGTTGGCAAGCGGGTTGAACTCAGACCTTGTGAGGCAAACTGGGGAGCAACTTAGCTACTGGACTGAGAAGTAGTGGCTCCGGTCTCGAAAACTGACAATGGCCGGGAGTGCGGTGTGCTGACCACATGCTCCTCTGTATCCGCATCCAGTGACGCCCCTGGGCCGAGAGGATGACACAGCGGCCAGTCGATACCATTAGGCCTTCCAAGGCCTGTTTGAGTGTAGTTAGTTATGCTTGTTGAAGAACTACATTCTAGAAACAGAATAATGTCTTCTAGTTTATCTACACACTGGTCACTTGCACATTCAGATGAAATCTGATACCTACATACTGAAGCAGTCTCACACAGTTTACTGAAAACACAAATACACTTTCTTGAATCTGATAACCTATGGTTACGAAATCATTTACTCTGTTCTCTTAAGGCAGCAGTTTTTAATTACAAACACCGTGCACAAATACCACATTGGTACACTCAGCATTTGTAAATTCCTGTGGCATGCTTAGATGATAGAATACAACTGGCCAACAAATCACAATCACAGCTGAGAAATGAAATCAAGCACAACTCCACAACTTAGACTTTGAAACCAAAATGACAACTGATAAACAGACCTACAAAAGGAGTATCAACCTGTGAAATGAAAACTTATTCTGTAACCAGCTACATACCTGTAACTGATAAAAACTGGACCATGTCACAGGGAATGTTTTATTTGAATTACTCCACAGTAGCACCTTCTGACCAAAAAGCTGGCCCCCTGGCTTGGTACAGATTTATTGACAACATATTTGTGGTTTGAACACATGGTGAAGAACTATTCCAATTCCTATAACTGCTTAACTCCTTTTCATAGCCCAAGTTCACCAGGTCCTCTTCCAAACCCAAAGCCACCTTCCTTGATATTGACCTCCAACTCACTGATGCCTACATCCACACATCAGTCCATATAAAACCAAACCAATAGCTACACACTGACAGGTGCAACCCCTTCCAAATCAAAACACTTCCTTCCTAACAGTCTAGACATGGGTGGCAAATGTATCTGTTCCACCACCAAATACCTTCACACTTACACTAACAACCTTTCACAAGCCTTGTACTCTCACAACTACCCACAGATCTTATTCACAAACAAATCTCTCAGGGAGTATCCTCCTCTCAGTCTCTGACTAACACAGCTCTCACTACCAACAATCTCAGAAGCACCTCTTTGTCACCCAGTACAACCCAGGCCTTGAATGCTACAACATATTACTCCAGCAAGCCTATGAATTTCTCAAGTCAAGCCCTGAAATGAGATCCTCTGTCCCTAAGTTCTCCCTACACCACCCACTGTGGTTTTACCTAGCCCTTCTAACCTCTAAAACGTGCTTGTCAAATCATATGACATACCCAGACCACTATCCCTACCACAAGGTTTCTAGCCCTACAATCATTCCCACTATAAAAACTGTCCCATACATCCACATACTACCATCTACTTCAGAAACATTATTGGTAAATATTACAATGTCAAAGGCTGAGTAACTTGTAAAACAATGCATGTTGTTTACCAACTAATGTGTGTCCACTGCTAAGCATTTTATACAGGCATGACTATCACTAAACTGGCTGAGTATACAAATGGTTACAGAAGAAATGTCTTTCTTGGGAGACATCCAGTATCTGGTAGCTGAACGTGCTCTATAGCATGACTCAAGGGACCTGTGTGAGTGCTATACCACATAGGCCATTTGGATCCCCTAAAATGATACCAGTTTTCACAATCTCCTTAGATGGAATTTTTCCACCAACATATCTTCGCATCTGACATCATCCTGGATTTACCCTCCATCAACGTACAATCACTCCCCCTATCTTTTCTCGTTAATATATTACTATTACCTTTTTTCATTATTATTATTATTATTATTATTATTATTCTCTTAGTCCATCTTCACTTCTCAGTCTGCTCTCATTATGCCTGGACTGGCACTGGCACAATGTTCACCAATGTACCATCTTTGACCAACTACACTCTCTGATACTAGTCCTTCATCTCGGCATCACCTCAACCTCATAACCTCTCATGCTTCAGTCTGAGTGACCTGCCTTCCCTTAATAATCTTCCCCAACTTATCCCTTTCTTGAACTTTCGTCTCCTTAAGGTGTGTGTGTGTGTGGGGGGGGGGGGGTGTCAGGGATGGGGAGGGGTTATGTGTACACTAGTCTTACACAAGTAAACACATTCCATATCAACTATAAACAAACAAATGATGAAATCTGTATCTAATTTGAAAATAAACAGCTTACATAAAACAAAAATCCGAAATATCTGGAGTTGTACTAGATAAAATATCCTACTTCATCTACATCTATACTCTGAAAACCACCTTATGATGTGTAGTAGAGGGCATTTCCTCCTTTTTCTGTTCCAGCTGCAAATGGTTCGTGGGAAGCAAGATTGCAGGTAAGTCTCCGTGTGAGATCAAATATCTCTGATTTTACCTTATTGGTATTTTAATGAGTTATACATGGGAAGAAGTAATATAATGGTTTAATACTTGGTTGACTCTTCTAGGAAGGTATGCTCTCAGAACTTCAAAAGTAAACCACACTATGATGCAGAACACCCCTCTTGTAGTGCTTGCGACTGGAATTGGCTGAGTGTCTTTGTGTTGCTTTCATGCTTACTAAATAAACCTGTAACAAAATTTGCTGTCCTTCTTTGGATCTTCTCTATTTCCTCTATCAATTCAATCTGGCACAGATCCCAGACTGATGAGCAATATTCAAGCAATTATTGAACGAGGGTTTTGTAAGATACCACTTTTGTGGGTGGGATATATTTCCTGAGGATTCTTCCAATGAACCTCAGTCTGGCATCTGCCTTACCTGTGATTAGTTTTATGTGGTCATTTCACTTTTAAATCACTTCATATGCATACTCCTCTTCAGAAAGGACTTGGATAGAATGGCTGCCAGATTCAGAAAAATATCATACAGAATTTCTATAGAATAACATTTAGTTCACCAGCATACACACTGTGAACTGCCCTACAGATGGTGTACCTTCATTTTGGCTTAACAGTGATTACATCAGATTTGTTGGTGCACAGCTAAATCGGACCATGTGCACTTTCACAGGAATGTCCAGAAACATCCACACTTTCTGACTTCCTATCAGACGCCACATAGCACCACGACACTCCCATTAGGGATTTTATAAACTGGCTGAGAATGAAGACCTTCCAGTTCATAACATCTGTACCATCAACAACATCAGGCTTAATTCCAGATGCTCTCTTCTGTGTGTGCAGCAAAAGAACTCCATGAGAATGCAGGCAGTATAAGTGAATGATAGATTAAAATTATGTCAGTCTAACACTACAACTGAACAACTTGATACCTTGTATTTCAAACAATACTCCTACCTTGTATTTCAAACAATACTCCATGGCTTGTGGAACAATGCAAAGTCTGGTTTGTACTGAACAGAGTAAGTACAAACAGTGTGAGAGGCACAGGGTCACTATTCAAATAGAGTCTAGTGCCCTTGCCCATCTGTGAGTAGTTCTGAACAACAAAACCTCAAACCACACAGCACATCAACCATATGTGCCCACTTTGAGCATCCCCTGGGAATGCAGAGGAGTTCCTGATGGCAACAGCAAACTCTACTGAATACATTAGAAACTTGGATGTTTGTTTACAACACTTTCTTGTATATCTTGTGTTTGTTATGTGACACAGCCTACACATTACACACACAAATAAAGAAGATTCAATTGGCAATCGATAGTGCTTGTGTACTTACTTGTGCTCCCCTTCCACTGCTGATTGCCCAGTACAATGAACTATTTGAGTCAAAAATTTGCTTGTCACTAATATCTACATTAAGATTATTTTGATTCAAGCTACAACTAAGATTAGGAAGCTCACTCTCATGGTGTACTGTAGTTTGTACTTCAGCTCACTATACATTTAGTTCATTGATATAATTATCTCAACTTGTAGTTGATATGTTTCATTATTTGCATGGGCTGTTAATTTCTGTAACTCATTTCTCATCTCACGTGGATGTTTACAATAATTTAGCCTTCAAATTGTCGACATTAACAGAAAAACCAGACAGCTCATTCATCACATCCACCTGTGGAGGGGGTTAAATGACACAATTCTATGTAAGGAATCAATTTAAAAATCACACTCCTGCTAACACCACTGCCACCTCTTCATCAACAAATTGCTGGCAGAAATTTTATATGAAATGGGCCTGCTAAGATTAAAGAAGAAAGAGGGAAAGATTGGTCTGAGGGCCATGTCGGTGCCAGTCCCAAAATTCATCTGAAATTATTAAGAAAATTATGGGAATTCTAAGGACACACTGTGATCCATCAATAGAGAACTGCCAGGTAGGTGAGTTTTGGGCAATTAAACAATATGATTATTGGTGGTCTTACTATAATTGTTTATGAGAAGAACAAGATTAAAATATGTCTGAAATGCAATCATTTAAAAATTGTTTAAGTTGTTATTCAACACCTTCTACTAATTATAATGTACAGGATGATTATTATTAAAAGTTCAGTTTCAAAAGGCTGTAAAAAATGAACCACTGCTCAGAATGACAGAATATTATAGAAGAAGGGGGAAACGTTATATAAAAAATATTACCACTAGATGGCGCTTAAGCAGCAGAATTTGCAAAACAAAAGATATGGGGTGCATTGCTATTCTTCAGTTTGTGTCTGAAACACTCGGTGTGACTGTCTCAGTGCACGATTATGCACTGCTGGTAAAGTTATTTTACAAGAACTGTGACTGTATGTGTCAATAATGGTGCAGAAGTTCTGGACACTCAAGGATATGAAAAAAGGTGTCGGTCAAATCTCTGTCAGGGGTCTAGAGAAAACAATTAAGAAATTCGAAAAAGACACATTCTTTTGAAGTTCAGTGTGACAGAGGGAGGAAAACAATTGATCTGATGTCAGTAGAAGATGTAGCCACAGCATTCAAGGAGGGATCAAGCAGTGATGTGCAAACATGCAGTGCACGGAGAACTGCCCGAACTCTGGACTTCCTTGTTAGTATGGTGCATAAAATTCTATGGAACATTGCTAGTCGTACAAAAGACCCATGTTCAGGAGTTACTTCAAGCTGACCTGCCAGTAACACAAATGTTTGTTCTAGAGTTTCTTGCTCACATGTGAGTGGACAATGAATGGCCATGGAACATTTTTTGGAGAGACAAAGCCAACGTTCATCTCCAAGGGCATGTCAATACACAGACTTGCAGAATATGGAAAACAGAAAATCCGCTCGCACGTCAAATGATACCATTCCATTCCGCACAGGTAACTGTGTGGTGTAGGTTGACAGCACCATTTATCTTAGGGCCATATTTTTTTTTAAGAGATGGGCTCTGCAGATCCTGTACCATCACTTGTAAATGCTATGAAGGCCTTTGGTGCACCAACATCATTCCAACACTTCAACATCATGGATGTAAGGATAGGATCATTTTTATGCAATATGGCACACCTTTGCACAATGCACAGACAGTGAAGCAGCTGCTGCAGAGCCATTTTGGAAATTCTAGAATTATCAGGTGCCATTTCCCTACAGCTTGGCCATCCAGATCCCCTGACCTTAATCCATGCGGCTTCTGGCTGTGGGGTTATCTGAAAGATGCTGTGTTCAGTGCTCTGATTACAAATGTTGCTGAATTGAAGGAATACATTGAGGAATACATTCTGATTGTGACACTCGAGTCATTCCAACCTGTTGTGGAACACACTGTTTCTCAATTTCAACCTGCGGCACAAAACGGTGGAGAGTATAACATATCTTGTGCCTGTCTCCCAGCTTGTGTGGTCCTGCACATTGCACCGTGCTGCAGGTTTAATGAGCAACTCACACCATAGCCATTGTATTGTGATTCATCTGTCATTTGTGACTGAACACTTTTACACTATGACATTTACGGTGCCATCTGGTCGTAATGTTTTTTTCTTTCCATAATGTTTCTCCTTTCTTCTATCATATTCCACTCAAATTTGATGACATTCTGAGAGCAGTTCTTTTTTTACAGCATTCTGAAACTGGAACTTTAATTATAATTACCCTGTACCAGTACTTTTAGAGAAAAATGTCAGTTGGAAATATCTTAATACAAAATGTTGACATAATACTACCTCAAGATATCACAAGCTTCAAGAAAACTGAAAATATAGTTTTTAGTCTGTTTATTGATCTGCTGCTTTGTTATACATGTTGCATAAAATATTTTATTTTTCTGTATGAAATTCTAAAAAACAATATATGATACACAGAAGAACAAAACAGTTTTCAATATTTTACCACGTGTCTTTCTTCATGTTTCCTGACAATATCTATTATACCATTTGAATGTGAACACATGCAGCCCTTTTTTTGGACAAAATGAGTGAATATCTTCCATATTGGTGAGATAGATTATGAGAAGTTCAATGTTGCGGCATGCAGGAATCTGAAGGGACAATGTCTCCCTTTATTTCATTACAGATGTCATTGAAATGTAAATCAGAAACTTACAGGAAAGCAAATGAGGGTTTAATATATTGTTGATGACAAGGTCATTAGATCTGGAGCACCAATTCAGTTTGGACACAAAAGGAGAAGGAAACTGTTTGTGTACTTTTTAAAGGAATCATGCTGATATGACTGCCCTTGTAAACTGAAAATGATTTCCACATCACCAACTGCAGCATACAACAAAATACACTGAAAAAAAAAACAACAACAAATGTTTACACAGCATCTGTCAAATCTTTTTGACAGCACATTTGATGGGAACTGAGCTGCCATGCAACAATACTAACAGAAATCATGAAGTAATTGGTACAAAATACCTACACTCTTGACATATGGAACTAAAATGAAGTATATGTGAGTTAATTTGCAAAACCATGTAAAATATGCACACACACACACACACACACACACACACACACACACACACAAACAGGGTTAACTTGCTGCCGATTATAGTTTGCAAACAAACTGGATAAACTGAGTTAACTCTGGATAATCAGCCAAGTGCACAGAGAGAGTGGCTTTTCACACCTCCAATCACAATGTTATGCAAAAATGACTTGGATTAACCCCCCCCCCTCTCTCTCTGTGTGTGTGTGGGGGGGGGGGGGGGCGTGCGTGGGGGGTGGCACACAACAGCAACCACTAACTCATTGTTTATGAGTTAACTATAGCATCTTGGATCTGGATCTAATCAGTGGTCATTTGTATGATGATGATGATGATGATGATGATGATGATGATGATGACGACAACAATGTGGTCATGTTGTCACATCCTTATTGTCACTGTGAAATTCCATTGGAGTTACTTCTGTTGAGACATTGCAACTATCCAATATACCTTCATGTAACTTGTTTTGGAAGCACCTACAATGGATCTGCACCTCAGAGAACTATGGCATGGCTTCATGTGAAGGACATGAACAATGTCTCTGTGGCTGTCTCCTCAGTGTAGAGCCATCATCCTTGAATCAACAGATTATGACCCTCAAGTGACGTAAAATTCAATGTTGGTCAAACTAGCGCTTTACTAATTTTTCTAATAACCTGAACTTCCATACACATATAACAGTCCATACTAGGTCACCTTGATTGTAGCTTATAAGTCTGTGTGCAGCGTTATAATGTCCATGGTCCTTATTCTGAGCTTACAAGGTCCATATGGGCACGAGCAGTCTTGCTTCCTCAGTTTAGGCGATGAGCAGTTTTATGTAGCAGTCTTCAGCACCATTAGGTTGAAGCAGAAACCAAGTGTCTGTTACTGCTTCAGCCTTTCATCCAGAGACCACGAAAAACACTATGAAACATGGAGTGTCTTGCTTTGCTGTATTATATGTCACTGTCATGACAGGGTCTGTAGTATCCAGTCTCTCTGATGTCAAACACACATCAAGAGTATGTCAGAAGACAGCAAAATAAAATGTGAAAACAAATTGAAAGAGTTTCTCCCTGACAACTCATTTTATTCCTTAGAACAAATTATATTACTGTGAGAGCTGGTGGGTAGGAATTACTGACTCACAAGTTATAAATGTTTAGCATGTAGCCATATTTACAAACTAATTTGTAATGTGAATGTAAAATGATCCATTCCTCGTCATTACAATTAATCATGCAAAATGAGCCATGGAACATGAAACTATCTAACTAATCTGCCAATGACTTATTAAAACATTCCATGAGACCATTTGTTTGCAGGTGATAGATGGCCATCAGTCATCCTGTGGATGATGTTGCGTTATAAAATTACTTTCGACATTAGTATCGACTGAAACAGTTTTAAATGGTCAAAGATCATTACACATGGTGCCACAAGCTTCAAAATTATGCTTTTTACAAGAAACCTAGAAACTTCTGGAGCTATGGCAGCCAGGTCAGCCTTGCCGGCAGCATAGTGGCAATAATATCCACAGAAAATAACAGTTTGGATTTCAGAAGAGTTGTTCTACTGAGAATGCCATTTACATGTTCACTCACAAAATTTTACAAGCATTAAATAATAAAATGATGCCACTTGGTATTTTCCGCAACCTACTTAAGGCATTTGACTGTGTGAATCACAATATATTTTTCTACATAAATTGAAGTTTTATGGGATTGATGGTAGAGCCAACCAGTGGATAATGTCATATCTAACCAAATGAATGCAGAAGGTTGTACTTTGTAATTCAACCAATGTGGTCTGGAGACATTATTCTGACTAGGGTGAAATTAAGTACACGGTTCCTCAAGGCTCAATCTTAGGTCCACTGTTGTTCCTCATATATGTGAATGATCTTCCATTTAATATACAACTGGTAGAATTAAGTATTTTTGCAGAGGACACTAGTATTGTAATCTATCCAAGCATGTATACTGAAAGAGTAGAAATAGTAAACCAATGTTCCTAAAAGTATCATTGACTTTTTTTCCGTGAATGGTCTGACCCTCAATTTTAAAAAGACACAACATATTCAGTATAACACATGGTGAGGAAATAATAAATTGCGTGCAAACTTCAAAATCCTTAGGTGTTAATACTGAAGAGAACTTAACTGGAAAAAACACATTCTTTAACCCCTAAAACAACTTAGTTGAGCAACATTTGCATTTAGAATCATTGCAAATCTTGGGGAGAGACAAATCAGTAAGTTCACATATTTATGATGTCATATGGAATAATGTTCTGGGGTAACTCATCTTTATGAAAGAGAGTCCTCATTGCTCAAAAATGTGCTACAAGATCAATACATGGTGCACATCCACGATCATCTTGTAGACATCTGTTTAAAGAGTTGGGCATACTGACTACTGCTTCACAGTATATTTATTCCCTCTTTGAAGTTTGTTGTAAATAATCAACTGCAGTTCGAAAGGAACAATGCTGTACATAATTACAATACCAGAAGGAAAAATGACATTCATTACTCCACATTAAGGTTGTTTCATCACGAAAGGTGTACACAATACTGCAACAAAAATTTTTGATAACTTACCCAAGGATATAAAATGTCTGACAGATAGCAAAATAAAATTTGAAAACAAACTAAAAAGGTTTCTCCTTGACAACTACTCTACACTGTAGAAGAATTTCTATTACTGTAATGTGTAAAAGGTGGTGGGTGAAATACTACCCCAAATCTGCAGATTTTTACAAAGAAAGAAAGAAAGGAAGATAAACAGAAATTACTTTACAAATGTTTGGCATGTATCCATATTTAAAAATTAAGTTGTGATGTGTATATAAAATTACTCATTACAATTTATTGTGCAAATGATCCATGGATCATGAAACTAACTAATTACTAGATGAGGCGGTCAGTACACAGTACCATCCATGTATCCCTAATTGTTAACTTGGGAATTCTCCCGAAGAGGTCAATTCAATTTTAGTAAAATATAGCAACTACAGGAGGAATTGGTATCAGATATCCAAGAGGTGACTAAGGTCCATGCTTCTATCGTTGGCATTCCCTACAGTGGCTTTATATAATGCCCTGCAGATCATGACAGAATTTGGTGTGAGACATTTAGTTGTTTCAGTATTAACTAAGCAGTAAAAAGTTGTTTAACATTGTCACATAACAGTCAAGAATGTAGGATGAGACAGAGTAATGGGGGTGTGCTAGTGGGCTCCACACTGGGGATACTATTTTCTTGAAATAAAATGAAGACTTGCCTTCATTTACATTTATAGCAGATAACTCTAGAGCTGTTTAGTTTGCAGATGAAACAAGTATTATTGTTACTAATTGAGGCCAGGAACTTTACTGGATGGTAAAATTGGCCTTGGAGACAAGCATCTCTTCGGTGCCAGTGGAGGGGCAGATTCTTCAATTCCAGTAAGTACACATCACCTAGTTTGTTAACACAATTTTACTTATTCTGACATCCAGTTCAGCTAGAATAATGGTATGATTAGTGAAACAGAAGACACTAAATTTGTGAGGCTTGGGGCAGATGGCAAGCTTTCGTGGAAGGCTCATATTCTAGGCCTGCTGAAGAAGTTGAAGACACCTACCTTTATGGTTATATTATTATTTAGTCAGCACCACTGATATTATAAAACTTAGTTCATTTCACTTACTTCAATTTGTTGATTTTATATGGAATAATACTGATGGGGAATTTAGTACAACACAAAACAATTTTTCCCACGACAGTAGCGAACACAATGCAGTATGTGGCATTAATTTATGAATTTCACATAGGCCTCTATGAAAAGTGATGGCATCTTGCACATTTACATCACAACACATCCACTTACTTGTGAGATTTATATGTAAAAATATTAACTTGGTTAGGAGGAAGAGCAGCATCCATTCAGAGAACTCAAGACAAAGTAGTAATCCTTATGTTGTGAGCACATCTTAAACATTGTTCAAAAAAGTGCTCAATATTCTGCAATATAAATTTTCAATAGGCTTCCACAGGGTTGAAGGAAGGAAGGAAGGACGGAAGGAATATTAGGGTTTAATACCCCGATGACACTGAGATCATTAGACACAGAGCACAAGCTCAGAATGTTTCAAGAATGCAGTAGGAAATTGGCCATGCTCTTTCAAAGGAGAGGCCTGGAGCGATGTAGAGAAATCACAGAGAACCTAAATCAGGATAGCCAGACTTGGATTTGAGCAGTCGTTCTCCCAAATATGAAAGAAATGTGCTAACCACTGTGCCACTTCACTCAGTAAAAGAGCTGAACAGTGTTTCTGACAAACCTCAGGTTTTAAAACCAAAGCTGAAGACTTACTGCAGATTAGCTCCTCCTATTAACTGTAGGAATAGTTAATACTTACACCATGGAGATGTATTTCACTAAAATTAATGAAATAAAAGACAACACTTCTCATACAGGAGTACTTTAGATATGATGATCCGGCAGCTGTAACTGTAAGTTAGTAAAGTAAGCTGGTAAGTGTGAAAGACGATTATTGCTGCTCAAGTTCATCCAGTCATTGTGATTAATGTTTTTACAAATTATTACAGACCAATACTAGGATGGATCCTACTAGTAGGGCATAGCAGCCATCTTATGATTTCCTTACCCACCATGAAGACTTCTGAAATAAAATACATTACTATATTTTACATATAATATTATTATTATTATTATTATTTTCAGTGGCATTTTAATTCTGGTATTCAACAGTGCTACATTTTCATTATTTGTTCCCCCACTCCCTGACCTCTCCTCTCGATAAGTTATCAGTTTTATGAAATAGTCAATAAAATTGTGACACTGACAGTGATGGTCAACCAATTAAAAAAATTAGGTAAACAGTGTATTTCACATGAGTAATTTATTTGTTGACATTAAACTTCATATGCCCAAATGAATAAGTTGTCTACACATGTTGAAAGAGTTGCATAACATCTTCTGGGCCAACAGATATATCAGTAAAACAGCAAGAAAAGGCATGAAGTTTAGCAGGAAAGGAAAGTTCCATGTCATGCAGTTCTCTTGTGTCACAGACATCAGTGATGAATTAGGCAAAATTCTTTGCTGAGGATGCATTTTAAGTATCTTATAAGATGACATAATAGTAAAAGCAGAAGGATTTTAATGATACCTTGAAGATAAAATGAAACAACACAGATTAGAAATATACAGAAACTGCTCAAGTAATTAATAATAAATGTGTATGGGATCATGCTTGCAACACTCTCACTTAAATTTGGATAGAGTACCAAGGCTCCATCCATCCACCTTTGCAGTCAGTGTAAGTTTAAGTATAGCAGAGATACGCAAATATTACAGTCCATCCTCTGAATTTTTTGTTTTAGTACCTATTCTTGTTATACAGCTACAAATCACGTTTAAGTTGTTGAAGAAATTAATAACAATGATTTTCAATCAGGAAATAGTATTATACATGCATGAAAATAAAGGAGGCACTTACCATAGCTAAATGAATCATCACTACGGTTGATTTCCTTCAGTGAGGCATGTTTGTGTCGCGCTGACAGCTTTTCATCTTGCCCAAGTGCAGGAACGTGACCACTACTGTGTTGATATTTGTGCTGGTCAACAGTTACTGTAGCTTTTTTAAAGTCAGGTCCACCGCTTTGGGCCACATTTCTTGCAAATGGCTGGCTGTCTGTTGCTGCTAATAATTTGGAGTTCCCTTCTTCCCTTTCTTTGCAAACTGTTCTTCTCACTAACCTATCCACATGCTGAGTTTGTTGTTGACTAACATCTACATTCTTAACAAACACACTATCACTTCCTACAGTACTCTGCTCACCAAAGAACTGTGCACTGGCTGAAGCGCTACTTTGTCCTGGGCACGGTTCTCTTTCATTTTTCGAAGCACTGTTCCCTCTTATAGTTTTGCTAACCAAAGTAGGTTTTTGTTTACTAGGAGGTGGTACTGGTTTGTTTAGGAACCCCTTATGGTAGCTCACTTCACTTGAAGACACACGATTTGTAATTATGTCATCGTATCTTTCAGTCTGAGGGACAAAAGATGGTTTTGCTGAAACAGTCAGTTCAGGTTTCACATCGTGCAAATAATGAGACTGCTGAGGATCCAATCTACTTCCACTACTGCTACTGTCCCTAATGACACTTGAAGTCAACTGTTCATGATTCGCCCATGCTGGTTGAGAAAGTTTTCTCCCAACAGGCAATATTCTGCTGTATTTTGAGTATGTGCTTTCTACCTTTCTGTGTTGATTTCTGCCCTCTGGTTCACACATGACACAAGAAACTTTTTCATCCCTGCAAACATGAGGTGATATTTTGCTTTCTTTCACAGGTTTGGCCACTCTTTGTTCTTCAGCTCTTTGATGGATACATTTTCTGTTTACCGCTTCACTACAGCAATTCACTGGATTTTTTTCAGTCCTAACTGATGAACACTTAATTTTGTTTTGTGAATTATGAGGCTGTGGCCCTCCTGCTCGAGCACTTCTTTCTCCCCTTTCATCCTGGACCACTGGGTGTACAACATCTGCATGAGAATGTGGGGAGAGATTAGAGTAGATTTTGGCACCCTGCACCAAATCACTCTGAATTAACACTTTGGAATTACTTTCCTGCCTATCTGAAAGAGTTTTAGCATCACGAACCTGTATATCACTTTTTGACCACACACTATCACTTTCACAACATTTTACACAACGTGTATCTGAGCCAGATACCTTATCAGTGCTGACAGCTTGTCTGAAGCTATTCCTCCTCTCCCTTACGCCGAGTCCTGTTACAATGCTAGATACCTTCTTCTGAATTTCACCATAAAGTCCTTGGTTCACTGGCTTTACATAAACACTTGAAGAAGCATGAGACTGTCCACTACTTAATGAGTTTCTGTGTTGACACACAGCATATTTTACCAAATTTGTTGCACACTGCTTACTATCTTTCCAACCTCTTCTATCATCTAAATCAGTCTTAGACAAATTGCTTTGACATGTGGACCTATTCTGAGGCCACAGAGCTGCTTTTGCTTCCGATTCCATACTACTGCTGCTGCTGCTACCACCACCACCACTAACTGACATTCCTTGCACTTTCCTTAGGTTACCCTTCAGTTCTTCAGTGCCACAACATTCCAAACTGCTGCTTCTATCACTCACAGAGTTTGCTAACCCATGCAGTTTCTGGCCTCCATCATACCTTTGTTCATTTCCTGCACCTGCTCTGTCTGAAAACTTAGGTGGACAACTATTCAAACTCGGCTGGTTAAAGACGGTCCCCGTTTCCAACCCTCGTCTTTCAGATCCTTCAAAGTGATGTGAAATGTTTGTACCTGAGGACTTATGATTCACTGTGCAGTCTTTTGCTTGCTGCGTTGCAATACACTTTCCTGAACCAACACTTTCACTCCCACAAAATTTTTGACTTTTTACCAAGTTTCCTTTTCCTACTGAAACCAAAGACAGTTTTGACTGATCAGAAGAACCTAGAACCCGTAATGACTTACTCCGTTTTATAGGAAGAGCTGGCTGAAAACCAGAACAGTGTGAGGAACTGCTTTCTTCTTTGGGTTCATTCACATTGTGCTGAACTGTCTTTGTTTCACTCTGCCCAAATCGACTCGGTGATAACTGCTTCAAGTCAGGTTTACAAACTGCGCCGAGAGAATGGCTGCGAGTGACCTGTTGTGAATGACGCACTCTGGTCGGAGGATTGGTTGTTTCAAGATCTCCTAGATTCCTCTCAAATATAGCTTTCAGTTTTGCTATCCGCGGTTTCTGTGTGGACGTTACTGATGTCATGACACTGGAGCTGACACTTTCCTCACTAACACTAGTCCTTTCAGAAGCTAAACGCTGTTTCTCTGTTAGATTTTCAACTTCTTTTTCTTGTTTGGAAGCTGCTGTGGAAAGTCTCTTTTTATGTGGCAATGGAGGAGCAGCAGAATTAGATATTTCTTTTTCTCTGATATCTTGTTTCTCTGAAAAGTAGAAAATGATAACTGAACTTGGAAAGTTACTGCCAAGTACAAAAATAGTAAATTACCACTAGTTTAAATAAATAAATCTAAATGAAAAACATGATGTGACGTGTGTCCTATAGAATTAATTTATTTTGTTAAGCAGTTTCCAGTTTACAAGGCCATCATCAGACATATTGTGTTTTTCATTTAGAATTATGTTGTGCAACCAGGAAGCTACAGAAGTATCAGTTAACAAAATGATTAAACATAAGGCAAATACTAAGAGACATTGAATATTCACATTCAGACTTGAGCCATAGCATGTAAATTACACAAGCCCCCTTAAAAAAGAATTCAATAATAATAATAATAATGATAATAATAATAACAACAATAATAATATAGAAATAATGTATGTGATTTGTAGAATACTTTCATGTATATGAGTATTCAGAATACAGGTTGTAAACATCCACAACACTCAAATCAGAAAGCAACTTTATTACATAAACACATTACAATGCACAGACACAGCTGAACAATCCCCTGAATAAAGAGCAATACTAACTGTACAGAACATTGAAGTTTACAGATTAATCTAAAATTTTTTGAATCTAGGACCTGGGGAGAGAACTGAATGACAGCTTAACTACATATGCAGAGGTTTTGTTAACAGCTGCACAAGAAATGCGAAAACATTGTGAATTATCGAGTAAAGTATTCACTGCTTTTTCAAGCTGGTGGAAAACTTTGAAATTCAAAAAATGTGAATTTGTGAGAAAGGAAAATAAGTTTCTGGGGCACATCTCACAACATCTGGCATCGGTATGGGCCCAGAAAAGTTAACAGCAATTGATAAGTGTTAGTCTCTCAAGAATAAGAACCAGCTTGAAGCATTTCTCGGCTTTGTGGATTTCACCACAAGTTTCCAAAGGGGCAGGCTTTTAATAGTCCACATTTTAATAATCTGCTAAGAAAAAAATAGTGCTTTTATAAGGACTTTGAAGAACTGGAAAAGGAACTATAAGGAGAAATCAAACAAAACTGAATATCTCCCACAATGGGACCATGGAATGGTTCCATTCAAAAATAATCACCACACATGTTGAGACATTTATCCCACAGGGAAACGAGATGATCAATTCCTGTTTCGTAGAGTGTGGTCGACTGCAGACGGGTCCACAACTGCACTCAGTCTTGAACTTCCTTATCTATCAGAAACTGACATCCACATGTATTTCTTCATGTCATCAGAGATTTGAAAACCACATGGTAAATGATCCGGGCTTTACTGGGGATGTTGCAGTGTTTCCCAAGCAAATCAATAAGGCACAGCCTTTGTCTGATTGGCAGTGTGGGGGTTACCATGCAATAGGATGATTTTAACTGACAGCATTTCTGGGTATTCTGACTTTATGGCGTGTTGTAGTTTCTGTAAAGTGCCTTTGTAGTGCTGTGCATTGGAAATCAATAAAGCTTAGGTATGGTATTGTGAAAAATCCAAAATTTGTACAGTATTACAAAATTTTCAATGATATTTTTTATGGGCATAGAGATTTTTATACTGAACAATGGTAAGTTTGTTGGCAATCGCAGTTTGAAACTGAGGTAATAAATTACTTCCCTCCAGCATTACGGCACTGAAGACCTAAGAAGTGCACTGTAAAATGTTCGAGTGTAATAATAACCATCAATAATGTGTTGAAGAAGGTAACAGATCGTTTAAAGTTATCCAATATTTGCCACAGGGCAAAGTGGTAGACAACACATATAAGGGACCCATGCAAAACATAAAACCAAAAGATAATTTCAAATTAATTAATTAATGGATCTCTACGGTCCCCCCTCCCCAAGGACTTCTGGGAATTTTACATGCACATCAGTAGTGTTGGAAGTCTTCTCCAGATTTATTAAACTATACCTAATGACAAAATCTGACAATAGTATTCCTCCTATAGTGTTATACACTATTCAGACAGTGTAACTTGGCACTATATCATTAACTAATCATTGCCAGAGCTGAAAGGCTTAAGTGGCAGAAAATTATCTTAGGACCAAAGAAATATTGAATCCCTCAACCACTACTCAATGGCAACCACTACTGCGAGAATGATCACTCACAGGTCACATGAAAGCTACTGCACTGCATTGGATACAATTACAAAGGAAGAAAGGAGATTAGGGTTAACATCCTGTCAGTGACACCATTACCGTTGAAAGTTTGAACTAGAAAGGGTGGGAAATTCATTGTGGTCTGTCTTAGGAACAACACTAGCATTTGTCTTCATTTGGGAATCCAAGAACCTCATCATGAATGATCATATAGAGATTACAATATTTCTGTTCTCAAATTTGAGTCCAATGCTTTACAATGCTTTAACCACTGTGTTTTTCTGCTTCGTGCCAAGGTTACAGAGAACAGAGAACTCAGATATGCAACTCCATGTGCACAGAATGTACTGAGTGGTAGACTGTTATGATCTTGATGCTGAGAAAATATACTTTGGAAACTCACTGGATATTGATGTGGATGTGTAAGGTTTGTCTGTTCAAAAAATGGTTCAAATGGCTCTGAGCACTATAGGACTTAACATCTGTGGTCATCAGTCCCCTAGAACTTAGAACTACTTAAACCTAACTAACCTAAGGACATCACACACATCCATGTCCGAGGCAAGATTCGAACCTGCGACCGTAGCTGTCACGCAGTTCCAGACTGAAGCGCCTAGAACCGCACGGCCACACCGGCCAGCGTTTGTCTGTTCCATTAAGGTAAGCAGGCAGCAACCTGTGGCACAATTGCCTTCAGGATATCTTATACAATAGAGCTTTAGAGAATAAATGACACTGTTAAAAAAAAATTAAATTAAAAAAAAAAAGAAAAAAGAAAAAAAAACTTGAAGACTGAAACAGGGCGTATACGCGGACAAAGAAAATAAATTCCCGGATCCTGGATATCCCGTTTAGAAAATATACTTTTTCCCAGGCAAAAATACACGTTTTCCGTGCTAAGTGACAGTAGGTTTTCTGTAGATTTTTCCTTGGAACTGTAAAACTTATCAATCCTTTGAATGGTTACACTGGCGTAGAACTTCCTGGAGAAAAAAAAGGGGGGGGGGGAGTTTTGGAAACACTTTTGATGAGGAAAAAGGACAGAAGTTTTGGAAAAACCTTTGATGTTCAGCAACATATACACTGCGTATTACGAAAGTATAAATTCGGTTTGCACCAAACACATGAAGTTAGCTTCCAGAGTGTTGAAATCGAGTTTGCGATGTCCTTTTGTAAGCTAGTCATATCTCATGCCACGTGATCTCACCGACTGATGACAGCAGATATTCAGAGCATAGGACACGTGTTATAGTCATCCGATAGCAAGATCACTGTTACATAGTGCAAACACACAAAGAGGAAAAGTTAATGGTTTACATTAATATACATAGTATAGCTACAAGAACAGCTAAGCTTTCACATATAATATTGGTCTTGAAGATTAATAAGCTACAAGAGGAGGAGGATATTAGTGTTTAACGTCCCGTCGACAACGAGGTCATTAGAGACGGAGCGCAAGCTCGGGTGGGGGAAGGATGGGGAAGGAAATCGGCCGTGCCCTTTCAAAGGAACCATCCCGGCATTTGCCTGAAGCGATTTTAGGGAAATCACGGAAAACCTAAATCAGGATGGCCGGAGACGGGATTGAACCGTCGTCCTCCCGAATGCGAGTCCAGTGTGCTAACCACTGCGCCACCTCGCTCGTTAAGCTACAAGAGAAGCTAAGCTTCTGCATGTAATATTGATATTTTTTTGAGAATGTTACACTTTAAGATACATCACACAAATATGCCAGTAAATTTAAAATAATGATATAAATGTCTGGTCTTCTGGGCTCGAAATTCTTGTAAGTGGCTGGTCCTCAAAGTGTTCAGTTATAAACGCTCTGTGATTTAAGAAATTCATCCCATTTTCTCATTCATAACATAATTCATCTTGCGTAAAGAGAAATTTACTTTGAAAGTAACACTTTTCGAACCACTGTTTGCAATACTACCCCGAGACGGTTAGAAATAGGTTCTATTTAGCAGTTGCCAGAGAGTACCAGAAAACAGGCATTATTGCGTGTGCACAGCTGCAGTGCTGTAGGAAACTCGCATGTTCGTATGTACAAATCACTACGAAATCTTACATTATGCCATAAAAGAAAAAGGACATCAGAGGATACTCCAAGAGTATCGGGATTTCGTAACCATATTAAAACGCATAATTCGGCTTGCAGTGCAAATTGGTTTTTTCCAGATTCACAAAGAAGTAGGTCCCATCTGGTATTAAGCTTTTCAGTGTGGTTTTTGGAATGTAAATTTTCTGAGAGGACCAGTACTGTACTATCTCATATTTGGTTCTTTATTATGGTATAATGCCATACATGGCAGAAGATAAAAATGTGCACTTGACATTCAGCGAACAGTTGGAACTAACCAATACTGTGAATGAAACACTTTGTTTCAAATAAATTGCTTGCCTCAGATGAAAAATGAATAAAGCCAAATTTCTTTAGCAAACTGACAAAAATAACTTGATTGTTCTGCAAGGTGATTATTGCTTGACTGCTAATAACTTGGAAATAAAATCAGAAAACTGAAACCAATAATATATTTTTGCCCTCCATAATTACATGAAGTACTTTAATTCACTTGATGGCTCTCGGCCACAGAAATCTGTTTTGTCTTCATTTGATGTGGGAGCTGTAAACGAAGAAGAAACAGCGAAATCAATATACGCAAACACGGGTCACGTGGAGACTAACACCCTCCCCACTACAACTCAGACAACCCTACACATGCGCTAATCTGGCAGCTAGGGCGCGCAAGAAAATTTTTTTTCGTTAGCATCTGGCTGCTTGCTGCTACTGCCGATACAGCTAACAGCTGCATTTCAAGTAGCGGGAAGCGGGAGAAGGTACTGCTCATACGCGAGTCAACTGCGCATGCGCATGAGCCTGCTGGCAACTGGTTAAACAAACCTAATGTAAATAGTTGTGATGTTACGCTCATAGAAAGCAGTTTATTGTTACGAAGTATTACATAGTCTTTGCCCTAAGGCCTTTGACATATTTTTGCTGTTTGCAGACTCCTGTGGTGCACGGTGTTTTGTTGTTGTTAATGGCTCATTTCCTTTGCCACTAGAGTTTTATTTTTTTTCCTCTCGTTGATATTTTATTGCTGCAGTATCATTCTCCAGTAGCAGGATACAGTAACATTCTTTGCTAGTATCAATTCTTACCAGTTGAAATTACAAAAATTTAACTGAAAGCTAAAACAATGAGAAATTCCCGGAATTCCGAAAAATTCCCTGGTTTATCCCGGTTTTCTCTCGGATGAAAAAATTCCCGGGTTTTTCCAGGATTTCCCAGTTGTCCCGGGTCATATACACCCTGTGAAACATGATTTGAATTCAAATCTATAGTCCAACCACTTAATTTCACACAGTTTCTCAGTGGTTGAAAGGGGCCTGTACCAAAATTCAAGACATTTGGTTTTTCGGACTAAAGTCAAAGCTAAGCTGCAAATCACATGTTGCTGGCCTGCTGTAACAACTCAATGGAGTTGTTAACTGAAACTACTCACAGCAAAAGTAAGATTGTTTAATTTCCGTCTGTAAATTCATTGATGTCATTTTGGAATAATTTAGTTCCAGAGGAAAAAAAAAAAGTGGTCTTATTACAAAGGCAGGACACCACAGCATTTTCCTTTTTATATCAAAAGTTCTTTTTTCCATTTTCTAACAACTCATCACTCTTTTGACTAGTTTGATGTTATTCTCCACTTCTTCCTACTTTGGGCCAATTTTTTCATCTCTATATACCTATTATAGAAAACATCCTTGGTAACCTGTCTTACACACATCTGATCATTGTCTACCTTTACAACTATGTTCTCTGTTGCTCCTTCAAGTGCCAATTTAACTGTTCCTGAATGCTTTATCTAACATTCTATTAAAGTGCCCTTTCTTCTCAAAAGTTTCCCATGGACTTCTTTTCCCCTCCTATTCTTTAAAATAGCTCTTCATTTTCTATTTTTATCTGTTTACATTATGTTTACCACTACAGTTCAAATGCTTTCTGTTTCTTGTTTATGTTTCCTCTTCCACACACAATGGAGTGACTATCAGCTAATTCTGTTGGAAGATGCAGAAAACCCCATCAGTTATGTTCTTGTTGAAGGATTCATCCCAATATTTTTATATCATTATGGAAAGAATGTACCAATATGCCAGACAAGGATTTGAACTCATATAATCTCAAAGATGAGTTCAGTGTTTTAACCACAGTGCCATTTCACAGAGCTGCAGCTGAGATACAATGCTGTATCTGTCTTTATCACTATCTTCCTGCTAATGTTACCAGTGACATTTACCAGTTATGCAATTACCACTCACTGATGACTGACTGAAATTTTTCTGTCTCTGAAAATTATACTTCAACAGGTTGCTGCTAGCTGTGGAATGCAAAATTAGCCAAGGAAGTCATTACCATTGTGCTTACTTCAAATAGACATCTGAATTGAATCTACAAGCTGTCTAATAAATTTCTGTGTTTTTACAGTTGTTGCATTCTTACTGAAACTTGGTATAAATTAACCAATGTTTGCAATGTATAGCTGATACTATGAAAAGTATCTTAGGCATAATAAAACTTTGTTGACCAACAAGTGTTACACAACTTTCCTCTTCATGTGGCTCTGTCATATACACATTATTTTTAATTACCACCGAGCTGGAAAGACATTACTCTATAATCTCCCTGTCATCTTTGCAATGATTTTAACTTTCGGGTAGGACTGGGATTTGAACCTAGACCCTGCCTTTTGTGGGCAGCCAGCTACCAATTATGCTGTCTGTGCACATTTCACAGACTAATTATTTGAAGTTTTAATTCATCATCATATGTTTCTCTCCTTACATTCCAAATTGCAAAGAAACTCTCCTGCTGTGCTGTTAAACTGTAATAAATGGGTAAAGTGAAATAGCTCAGTGTCTTACTCAAGAGTTGTTACAGAGATAATATACTTTAGTTTATGAGCAGTGAGGAGTGGTTAAGTCTAACAATCTACTACTTCCAATCCTGTGGCCATTCATCATAGTGTACAGTTGGCTGGTGGTCATACTAACATAAAAGGCTATGCAGTGTTAGCAGCAGAGTTAGTATATGACATGGCTACTTTTTCAGGTGGCCTGGCCTCTGATGGGGCAGGAAAAGCCTGTGACAGGGCTGGAATAGGTGGAGTAGGTGGTGCTGGGTTGGTGGATTGGCCAGGCCTTGCACCTTGGTCTGTGACACAGATACGGTCCCAATTCACCCACCCAGCACCTCTTACTCAGTCCTGTCAGGGGCTTATCCTACCCCATAAGAGGCCAGGCCACCTGTGATAGCAGCCACGTCATATACCAACTCTACTGCAAACACTGCACACCCTCGTATGTTGGTACGACTACCAACCAGCTATCCGACTACCAACCAGCTGTCCACCAGAATAAATGGCAACTGGAAAACTGTTGTCAAGAACAAAGTTGACTACCTGATGGCACAACATGCTCAATTTCAATGGCTACTACACAATCCCAGCTATCTGGTTCCTTCCCTCCACCATCAGCTTCTCTGAACCACACTCCTGCAATTGTCCTGGCCTCAAAGTCAGGTCACCCATAGCCCCTACACCCCCCACCCAACCGTTTCCCCTTCCTCTGTTGTGTCATCCCCTTCCAATTCATGTTCCCATGTAGCTTTCAGTGTGTGATGCTTCCCACCAGCCGTTACAATTGTGCCGGCTCATATACCTGCCACTTCTCCCCCTCACTTTCTAAGCTGGCAAACCGGCCTCCCTCCAAGCTGCCAGTCACCCACCTCCAGTACCTCTCATTGTCTCCCACCTTCGTGTCCCTCTACCCACCACACCCAACACTATCTCCCCCCCGCCCCCCCCCCCCCCATGCCTACCCCCATAACCAGCACACCTGTGGCATTGGCACTGTCAGTCTATCTGGCACCATGCAGGGGCTTAGGCGCGCGCATGGGGAAGGAAATTGTCCATGCCCTGTCACAGGCACCATCCTAGCATTTGACTGGTACAATTCAATAAAATCATGGAAAATCTAAATCTGGATGGCAGAACATGGATCTAAACTGTCATCCTCCCGAATGTGAGTCCCTTATGCTAACCATTGTGCCACCTTGTTTGGTCCAAATGTGAGGGAGAAAGTAAGTCTTACTAGTGTTCAAAACAAATGTCAAATTTTAAAACTCTTTAACCTGTTACATACTTATTAACGTAACATAAATGTAAATTAGTATAAAGTTGTATTTACTGCAATGAAGCTGAAAGTGCTATATTACTGGCAGATGTGTGCAAAAGAAAACGTTTAAGCTACAGTTTTCAGAATTTTTAACTCTTCTAGTAGTAACAAAGGACAGGAGGGGAAAAAGGAAACAAAATCGAACATGCAAACTAAAGACTATGCCATTCAGTGTCAAGTAGAACATACAGGGTGTCCAAGGAGGACTGATCAATATTCAGAAATATTACAGGATCGATCATTTAAAGCAAAAAATTTGATATGGACATATGCCCTATTCCGAATAGTTTCCTAGATATGACACATAAAATGTACATTGTTATTTATTTTCTGTATTAGCCAATAAATTGTAAAGTTTACACACATTTAACAGTTAGTAAACATTACAACACACATTTTATAAACTATCAATTGAAAAATACATATTTTAATGCATTCACCTTCAAACACAGTCATACATGTCACATTACAGTTGTACAGTTCACAATAAATGTTCAAATATCCCACCATCAACTTTGATGCATTTATGCACTCTTGGGAGAACATTTTATGTGTTGCTTGTTTGAATGCCTCTGCAAATTTCCTAATGAGGGCAGCAGTGTCCCTGATGTGATCAAGCAGTTCACCTTGTGTATCAGGTTTTTTTCTTTTTGTACACTTCAGATTTAATCTGGTGATCTTGGGGGTCAGTCAATTGTACTATCAGGACCAATGCAGTGCTTAGTGTAATTCCGCCCATTTCAACAATGTGCTGCTGTTCCTGCACAAGTTGTTGAACTAAACATTAAGAATAAAAATGGAACTTGGAAGAATATCTATTTCCCACAATGTGCTGAAAACTCTGTAAACATTCTATGATCAGAAATTTCATGTGGCAGAAAGTGTCAATGGTATTCTTCAACAGTAGCAACAGCACATCCATTATAGACGTCCTAAACATGCACCATTACAGTTAACAAATGCTTCTCTCTGACACACTCTCAACTCTTCACAGTACTTAACTCACAACATACCACGGACAAACTGCATGTTCAATGGGTTAAACCATTCGGAATAGAGCATATGTCCATACGATGCTTTTTACTTCAAATGAGCACTCCTGTAAAATACCTGAATACTGACCATCCCTCCTGGAACACCCTGTGTAACATTCAGGAAAGGTATATAATAAGGCTTGGGAATAACAACTGCTTTGTATAAGTGTAAAAATCATAACGTATTGGTATCTCTGTCTATTTAACTAACAAGTCATTTTTCAACACTTACATTTCCAATAACATCTATCAAATAGAAAATAATTTATAACAAATCATAACTATTGTTTACCATACCTTCACATGGTGTTTCTATTACTTCATAAGTTGGTTCCAAATTTGAATCAGTTGTCTCTTTCACAAGTGGCATACCATTTAGATCAATATTTTCATAAGGATGTGAATCAATCATCCGTAACTGCTCACAAAAAAGTTCCCTGACTGCATGATGTACCAAAACATACTGTTCTTTCGTCTGGACCATTGCTGTGCGTTGTTTACGCATTTCACGCACTAGGTTGAATAAACTAAAGTCACTGGTCAGTTTCTGAAAATCATTCATAAATTATCATAGTATAATCTTACGCAATCAAACACACACTTAGACAATACACATATAAGAGACGAAAGGGAGAAATGAATATGTGGACACTGGTCTTGATGTCTGAAACACTACACTTCCATTATAATGTAATTACTCTATTTGTTTCCAGCACTACATTACGAATATATTCTGTCTGAACACGTCAATATAAATTTGTAGAATTTTCAATTACCATGGTAACCAATATGTAAATTTTTCAAAGTATTTCCAAAATTAAATAATTTAAATACTCCTTACAATTAAGTATTTTACTAAGTACAGGGCAAAAGAAGAACAAAGTCTGGGAACAATGATAACTTCATAAAATATGTTCCACATGAAACACTTTTTTCTAAAAACATTGTATTATGTAATATTTATATTAGGCTAAGTTCATAATTTGGTAGTAATGGAGACCACTCACTGAATAGCAGAAGTATTGAGCCATCAACAGGCGCACACACACAAAAGATAAAGGAAACTTGCTAGCTTTCGGAATCAATCTTTTCTTGAGCTAGTGTGTGTGTGTGTGTGTGTGTGTGTGTGTCTGTCTGTCTGTGTGTGTGCGCACTTTAATTCGAGAAAGGATTGATTCAAAAAGGAAGCAATTTTTCTTTCCCTTTTGTGTTGCCTGTAATCAACACAATGCTTCTGCTATTCGGTACGTGGTCTCCTTTGCTCCTAAATTATCTAAATTCTACCAGAACTTTCCTACTATAAATGTGTAGCTCTACTTGCTATAAAGCACTTATTGAGTTTACAGATCACACTACTTAGTACTAGTCTCACCAGCTCCTATTAAAGAAAAGTACTATCAATTTATTTGTTATAGTTATGATTTTGGTTATTTATTTTTAAATTAAATCAAGTCCATGTGATGTTCTGGATATAAACTCAAACAATATATGTATCTACATATGCATACTCCATCAGCCACTGTACAGCACATGGCGGAGGGGACCTTGTACTACCACTAGTGTTATCCTGTTCCCCTCACAAACAGAACAAGGGAAAAACAACCCTCCATATGCCTCTGTGTGAGTCCTAATTTCTCTTATCTTCACAGGCCTTGTGTGAGTATGTTTGTGGCAGTAGAATAGCAATTTTCTAAATTTTCTCAATAGTGTCTCGTGAAAAGAATGCTGTCTTCCCTCCACGGATTCTCATTTGAGTTCATGAAGCATTTCTATAATACTTTTATGCTGATTCAACCCACCGGTAACAAATCTAGCAGTATGCCTTTGAATTGCTTCAATGTCTTCCTTTCAGCCGAACTGATAGGGATAACACACACTTGAGCAGTACTCAAGAATGGGTCACACTTGTGTTCTTTCTATACATTGTCTCCTTTATAGATGAGCTACACTTTCCTAAAAGTCTCCCAATAAACCAAAGTCGACCACCTGCCTTCCCTACAACCATCCTTACATGCTTGTTCGATTTCATATAGCTCTGCAGCATTACACACAGATATTTAATCAACATGACTGTGTCAAGCAGCACATTACTAGTGATGTATGTTTAAGACATCTTGTATCCTTCTACAGTTACTCAATGATGATATCTTCCCATAAACCACAGCATCATCAGCAAACAGGAGCCAATTGCTGATCGACTTGTCCATCAAATCATTTAAGTATATGGAGAATAAGAGCAGTCCTATCACATTTCCATGGGGCACTCCTGATGATATCCTTGTCTCTGATGAACACTCACTATTGAGAACAACATACTGGGCCTACTACTTCAGAAGTCTTTGAGATACTCACATAACTGGGAACCTATTCTGTACACTTGTTAACAGTCTGCAGTGGAGCATTGTGTCAAATGCTTTCCGGAAATGTAGTAATATGGAATCTGCTTGTTGCCCTTCATCCATGGCTGCAGGATTTCATGCGAGAAAAGGCCAAGCTGAGTTTCGCACGAGCAATGCTTTCTAAAAAAGTGCTGATTTGTGGACAGAAGCTTTTCTGTCTTAAGGAAATTTATTATTTTCAGAGTCAGAATATGTTCAAGAAATCTGCAGCAAACCAATGTTAAGGATATTGGTCTGTAATTATGTGGGTCTGTTTTTTTACCCTTATTATATATGGGACTCACCTGCACTTTTTTACAGTTGCTTGGGACTTTATGTTGGGAGAGAGATTTATGATAATCGCAAGCTAAGTAAGGGAGCACTGCCACAGTGTAATCTCTGTAAAACTGAACTGCTATTCCATCCAGAACTTGGAGCCTATTTGTTTTCAACACCTGCAGCTGCTTCTCCATGCCAGGGATGCATGTTACTATGTCCTCCATATGAGAATCTGTCTGACAGTCAAACGAGTCTGTTTGTAAAATCCTCTGGTGTGAACAATTTCTTGAATGCAAAATTTAAAACGTCAGGTTTCCTTTTGCTGTCTTCTATTGCCACACCAGAGTAGTCGACAAGTTACTGGATAAAAGTATTTGACCCACTTAGCGACTTTATGCAGGACCACAGTTTTCTTGGGTTCTCAACAAGTTCTTTTGCTAAGGTAAGATAGTGGAAGTTGCTATATGCTTCACGGATTGAATTTCTTACAGATGGATGAATTTCTACTAAGCATTGCCTGTCAACATTAGTGCATTCTTTTTTGAACCGAAAGTGCAACCATCTCTGCTTCCTCAGCATTTTCCAGATTTTATTATTAATCCACGGCGTGTCTTTTCCATCTTCAATCCATTTACTCAGTACATACTTATCCACGGTGCAATTTGCGATAAGTTTAAATTTTGCCCGTAATTCCTCTACATCCATCATATTGTAACTAGATGATGTCCATTCACTGTTCCAGTGGTATGCTAACAACTGCTTATCTGCTATTTTTATCATAAATACTATTCTAGCCTTACTGATGTGTTTATTAACTTTAATAATCATTGTCGCTATGGCGCCATCATGATCACTATTCCATGTCTCTATAGTGACACTGTCGATAAGCTAAGTCTGTCTGTAGCTACAACGTTAAAATATTTCCACTGAGCCGGGGGTAGTCTAACTAGCTGTTTAAAACAATTTTTGGAAAACATGTTCAAACATAACAGACATAACTGTCTGTCCATACCACCTGCAATGAATTCATAAACATCACTGTTTATATTCGGTAGATTAAAGTCACCTCCAACTAATATTGCATGAACTGGGTATTTCAGAACTACTGCATGTAGACTTTTGAATGGGTCTACAACTGATATGGCAAAATTAGGTGTCCAGTAAAAAATGTCCCATAATTATCTTTAGTTCACCTAAGCCTGCTGTACATTTCCAGGTAACTTCACAGTCAAGACTCATTTTTGACCTTGGCAGACACAATATTTTTGTCAACAGCAATGAACACTCTTCCCCCTTACTGTCCAGTCTCTCTTTTCGATAAATGTTCCCTGCCTTGCTAAATATTTCAGAGCATTCTATTTAAAGTTTCAGCCAGCTCTCGGTTCTGAGAATAATTTGAGCATAACTTTCTTGGGGTGCTGTAAATTCAGGAACCTTGCAATGAACACTTTGCCAATTTACTGTTAAAATCATAACAGTCAAAGTGCATTATCTTCTACGCAGTCTGATTTCACTCTCTGTATATTGACAGGCAACTGTTCACACAGATCCTCAAACTACTGCCTAGCCTAAAAAATCCCCATGTGCATTCAACAAGTACTCTGCTACTCAAGTAGCCAGTTCCTTTGTGTAGTGGGTTCCTGACTATCAAGGGAAGTCCTAAAATTCTTCACCCCACAATGCTGGTCTAGAATTCTGCAGCCAAGACCAACACAGAACTGGTGGAGCCTTCGGCTGAGACTCTCCATCCTGCTCCAAACCAAAGGATCTCGATAAATTCTTTCAACGATGCTGCTAATTGTCAGCTCTGCTTGCATCCTTTGTGGAGACCAGCAGTCTTCAACTCTTCCACCAACCACCCATACGAATTGAAGATCGCCCAAGCAACAGATGTCACTGGTGCTGACACGAGCCCGAAGCTGCAGATGACTTCACCCAGTACGCTCAATAGCAGCAGGCAGAGGCCTCTTTCACATCTCTGATGAGGTCACCCAGCGTATGTACCAAGCGCACACTGGCATTCTTTCCAGCCCTGGATGCTGCTTCCCTAAGGGGCTTCATAACATGCCTAACATTGAAGCTCCCGATAACTACTAAATGCCTCCCCCCCGTGTGCCTGCTCAGAACTTGCTGAAGGAGCAGCCACCCGTCCATTCAGAAGGTGAATGAGTGAGACTAGATGGCCAGCCTCCATGTTGACTTTCTGTCTTGAGTGACATGAATGCATTACAACAACCACTCACCCTGCGGTGAATGTGGGTACCTGTGATAGGTATACTACAAGGTGCCTAAGCAACAGAGTCCATGGATGAAACAAACATCATCTGAGGTGTCCCATGTGATGCATCTGGTGGTCCGCCACCGCTACACCACAAAGCAGTAGCCTGAAGATGCTGGAAGGCTGTTCACAGTTGCTAGAGACCATCATTCACTTTGTTGGTTGACAGGTCTTAAGGATCCAACAGGACGACTCGCCAGGTGGGCACTATGTCTTCAAGAGTATGACATTACTATTGTGTATAGAAGTGGAAGAAAACACCAAGATGACGACTGTCTCTCAAGATACTCTGTGCAAGACCATCAAGACTTTGATGAAGATAGTGACTGTCTCGCTGCACTCCAGGATCTGTCTGCTGAGCAGAAGGACACCAAGATATCTCAAATTATGCTTGCCTTAAATTGGTCAAAGGATGTGAAAGGACAATAGTTAATGGATTACTTCACAAGAAAGACTTTGAACCGTTTGGAAAGAGGTGGCTACCAGTGATGGCTAAACACATGCACTTAGATGTTCTACAGAAATTACATAACATACCTGAGGCCGGAAATTTAGGATTTATTAAGACATACAATAGGATCCACAAGTGATTTTTCTGGCCAGGTTTATTTAGGAGTGTCCGTCACTATGTGTTGCACTGTCGGAGTGCCAGAGAAGGAAGGCAGTTCCTCAGAAACGACCTGGCTGACCCAAAATTCCACCAGCCAAAACTCCTTTCCAGTGTGTTGGGATTGACCTCCTCGGACAATTTCCAATGTCCACTAGTGGCAATAGATGGATTATTGTTTTCACTGATTATCTGACACACTATGCCATTACAAAAGCCATGAAAACAGCTGAAGCATTCGAGGTAGCCAAATTCATCGTAGAAGACGTTGTATTAAAAGAAGGTGCCCCAAGGTCGTTAATTACGGATCGAGGGAAAGTTTTCAATCGAATCTTGTGACAGAGATGAACCTTCAGTGCTACATCACTCATCACATCACTGTCTACCACCCGCAAACTAATGAACTTACTGAACACCTCTTAAGACCTCGGCCGACACGCTATCAATGTTCGTCAATGTTGAGCAGGGCAACTGGGATGAGGTACTACCTTTCGTGACGTTTGCCTACAACACCGCCAAACAAGACACCACAGGATTTACGCCATTTTTCCTGTGCATGGGCACGAGACGACGACAATGATGAACACTATGTTTCCGCTACATCCTGATGACGTGGACGACGACTACATTGGCCAGGTGTTAACCAGAGCTGAGGACACTTGGCAGTTAGCTTGACTCTGCACGCTGCAGGCTCAAGAAAACGATCACCGAAGGTATGATGCGAGCCACCTCCCTGTTGTCTACCAGCCTGGTGACCTCGTCTGGATCTTCACTCCTGCTCGGAAGGTAGTCTCTCTGAGAAGCTCCTCATGTGCTACTTTGGACCTTATAAGGTTGTAAGACAGTTGCCTGATGTTAATTATGAAGTTGAAGATTTCGACCCCGACACAAGATGACGAAAGATCAGAGATACGGTCCACGTCCTTTGAATGAATATAATCACCCTGCAACCCAGGGTAAATTCGAAGCTCCAGTGACAGGCAACAAGTGGAAAGGTGACAAAGAGTGTAGCCACTAGGGAAGTTCTAAGAAGACCACCGCAAGGGCGAACATCAGTCATAGAGGGTCGGAGTATGTAGGACCTATGACTTGTTCCCGAACTAGGAGGACATAACACCGAGATGCTGTTCTCTTAAGGAGGGAGTAATGTCACATAAGAATCTGAGTAACACTGTAGTGTAGTGGTTATGATACTAGGCTGTTGCATGGAGGTTTGCGAGTTCAAAACTCACCTGAACTGTAAAATTTTAATTTCTATATTCGGTTCGAGTACATTCTAGAAGTATCCACAAATGTCAAGAATCATTGTACTGGAATGTTCTGTAACTGTCTATATACAATAAGTGTTCTGGCCGGAGGCAATTCACTCCGCGCTCTTGTATGTGCAAGTGATGAATAAACCTTCGTAAAGTGAAGTTAGCATTCGTCATTCATATAATTACACCTTCTTCTACGTGACAATATTTGAAGTGAATTTTGTTACTGCACTGTGTACTGAACACCAAATATGCACTCATATTGTTGCAACACAGTTTGTTTATAATCACAATTATATAGAGATTAACCACATTAAGTTCTAAAATCCTGACACTTCCTGGCAGATTAAAACTCTGTGCCAGACCGAGACTCGAACTCAGAACCTCTGCCTTCTAAAATCCTATTCTGGCATGAACTGTTCTGGAACAAGTTGTAGTTTTATCATGAATTGTTTCAATAGATTTTTCCTTTAGTTCCCCAGTCTTTGGCAATTACCTGCTTTGCTCTTCATCATGCCCAGAACAGAACATCTGTAGCCACCTAAAAATCACTGCTTCATCCCTGAGCTTCATAGATATGACATTGAATGAATGATGCTTTAAGAATTACAAAAATCTAATAAAAAATAGAATGACACAGGCATTTATACCAGTCACCAAATTTATACAGCACACAGCCACATGAAAATTGTGTGTGTTTCTATCAATAACAGCCTTAGCATGGCACATGCAACAAAATCAGTTGCACTAGACTGTAGCAGGGTTTCATCAATGAATCTTATTTTATGGATGAATTATAATATCACAGTATTCAAGTATCTTACTTCTTCTCAACCACTGTTCCTACCAAAAATACCTGTCATGACCTAAAAAGTGCAAATTCAGAGAAAATTTTATCTGAAATAATGTAGAAATGAAAAAGAACAATGAACAGAAGTGATAATTAACTATAAAATCTAATCTTTATGTTCATAAAATGTTTACTTACACCAGCCCTGAGTAGACCCAAAACATAATCTATAGCACATATTGTGCCCGTGCGGCCACAACCAGCAGAACAATGAATAAGCACAGGCAAAGTTTCTGAAGCCTGGGTATCTCTCACAAGGCGAACCATGTCCAGCAGAGGTCTCACCAGTGGTGGCACACCATGATCTGGCCAAGCAGAGTAGTGAAACTGGCAAACTGTACGATGTTCTGCAATAGAAGTGTCAAAATTCACACAAAATAAACTTTTTGAGAGTCATTAAAACAAGACAACTGGCAATTTATAGTCTTCAATACTGGAAGAAGCTAAAATAATGAGAAGGTAAGAAGAACATGGTAACTTACCTGCCTACAATTTTGTCAAAGGAATAATCATAATATAATATGATACAAACATCTCAAGTGAGGACACAGTAAAACCAACATATTCATACATTCAATCTTATGGGTTTGAAGCACAACAAAGAAGTTGCTTTGTTAGGGTATAAATGTAATCCCAACAAACCTCTGCAGCATGTTGTCAGTGGCTTTCCATACAAGCTGTGATCAGAATTTCTGTAAAGTGCTCTCCTTAGTTGTACTGGATGACATAAATTGACAATAACTATATCACTGAAAGAGAAATGAATATCTTCTTTCATTCCAGTAACCTTTGAGTATTACGAAAACTTACAGTGATCTTCATTTAGTTAGTTACTTGCTTCTGTGGCACAGTGGTCAGCTTGCTCTACTGCAACAAGGAGAACCTGCGTTCAATTTCTGGTACTGCCAATGACTGTTTCTTGGTGGGAAAAATGGAACAAGACCTATTCACTGTTGTAAGAACAACTGAGACATCCCATGACATGTTAAGTAGATGATAAAGTAGCAATGGGTAGGCATTTAATGGTCCCCTGGACCTGATCATAGAATTAAGTTTTGATTTTCATTTTTAATTCCAAAGCAGGCAGGTATTCTGATAATGCACTCTCAAGCAGTTGACAGCATCTGGAGACTTCTGCAGTTCCTGCTTCACAGATCCGTCTCCATGGTCCGAAGGTGGTGTGCCTTTGGACTGAAACCAGTCACCAATCAATATGATTTTGCAATCTAGACTGTTTTTATAACTACAATTGTGAAAATCAATTGTTTTCCCCAAAATGTGTTCAAAAATACGTCTTTAACACATTGCTCAAAAATACAGATGTATTCTATAGTCCCATCAAAGATTTCCACTTCAAACCTGCAGAGATCCACACTTTGACTCTGCAACAGAATGGGCTATAAACTCACATTTTAGCAGCATAATGGCTCTCTACTCATTCACTATTTCTACACATTTAAAAAGGCAGAAGAATCCAAAACAAATTGAATGTAGTTGGGAATATGGATGAGCAATTCTACCAGAGATTTTTCAGTGACATGTCACCCACCAAATTGCAAAACAGACCAAACACCTAACCACTAAGAACTTGACATCTCTAGATCGCCGGGAAAGCCTGAAGAGTTACATCACTAAGAACTTGGCCGTTTGCCTGGATACATTCACACACATTTTTATATAGGAAAATGACCAGCAAACTTGTCTAAAATTTATATAATATGCAGTGGATGTTTTTACTGTTGTTGTTTTATTCTCAAAAGTTTTCTGTTTTACTGATTTGTTGGTATGCCTTACTGATAGACACTGAGCACAGAAGTTTTCAGTACAGTGAGGAAGGCAGCACAAATGGTACAGTGTTTACTATGGAATAGGCCCAAATATAACAAAATTACTAAAACAATTTAGAACTTAATATAATATGATCACAATATGACATGACTAATGATTTACAGTGCACTTTGGAAAATTTATTATATTTCAAATTACTATATCCTAGGAACATGTACCATGGCAAAATGTGAGGTTTTATTAGCATAGTCAATGGATCAATTAATAAAAATGCTGAAATTTTCAGAATTCTTGACAAGTTTATTAAAAATAGAAGTTTTAGCAAAGTAGTGAGGTTGGTACAATGATTACATTCATACAGAATTCAAACAATGAAAAAAGTCCCGAATTGTTTGAGTTCATTGTTTGAATTAACAGTGATCAGGCTTGTAGACTTCTTAAAGAATAAATGCAAGGAATATTATGTTCATCTCAGTGTGAACTATACATATATAAACTCTTACTGCATTATCATTTTGATGTTCCTGCCTAATATTATACATACTTCATCTAAATTACAATGTTCCACAACTTGCAAACGTTAGTAAATCTGATAAATTACCACACAACTCTTTAATTAATGAAATGTTATAAGAACTATGGAGCCAGAAAGCGATTGCCAAGTGAATTCAGTCATGGTGAATATTCATTTAATGGACCAAGCAACAAATTCTTTCTTGCATTAGTGTTTCATGCACAAAAGGAAATTATCTGCACATTTATTAAGTCAGGTTAATTTTAAACTATTGGTTGTTTTTGAACTTAAGCCAATCAGACTATTTCAATGCACTTGCTTCAAATGTATTGATTACAAACATCAAATGAAGAATGTACAAGTTACCTCATAATAAAACAAGTGAGCCTAACAATGAGGTTTAAAAAAAAAAAACAATGCCACTGAAAATACCTTACATCTTCACACAGCTCATTTTATACTAAGTAGCACTGTGAACTTTACCCAGATGATAATATAAGTCTCAGTGCTGCTTGCTATCTGTGTGAGACATATTAATGCCATAGGAATTCTTTGTTTTCTCTATATAGTTTTATGTTTTCTTTCTCTTGTGTTTTACCAGGTGTCTTCTAATATACGTAAGTTCATTTTCATTTGGTTTGCTTAGCACCCTGATTTATGTGAAGTGCATTTCATGTAGCTGAATACCAAACATATATTTTGTAATCAGCCCAAATATCATTATTTCACCAAAAAAAATCTAATTTTATGGTTTATTGTCCTCATTCAATAATGTTCTCCACTGCCTTTTTACATATTTGAACACAATATGAATTACATTCAAGAAATATCAGTTTAACACTATTGAAAAACACTGGTCATTATGTGCATAATATTTAACAGTTTCAGGCAAACCAAATTAAAAAAAGTTTCATGGATGTACTATGATCCACCACTTGGTACATGCTTTAGAACACTCAAATTCCTAAAGGAAATATGATCCGCTTGAGAAACGTTTCAAATGTCAGTTGCAAATGCAAGAACTGCTATTTTAAAAGCTACCCCCATATACTTACACAGTAAAGGAGACAACACTGTATTTTTAAGAAGTTATATGATAGTTTATATAGCTTTTTAAGCAGGTCAATAGAGGAACTTATGAAAAATTTCTTTTATGTGCCTACAACCCCATACGTTTACAAACTTTGTTTACATTGCTGAAGTTATGAAGTCATGTACTGAACAGAACAAATGGTTAACACATTCTTAAAAATGGTGTGCTGCAAATGTCAGCTTAAGCTGCTCCCACTCACCAAAGAATGAGATTTCTTGATAGAAATGCCACTACACACATGATTCTGGTATTCCAAAGACACAATAGATATTTTCCAAGCACAAAGGAGAGATGTTTTTTAAAACAATGAGGCCAACCACTCCTCATGCTATATTGAGGCCAGCCACTCCTCATGCTATATTACTTTCTTTAATCCATCTGGGACTGCATTTTAGGTCGTACTAGGTCTAAATTATCATTACTGCTCTGTTATCACAAGATTAGAAATTTCCCGCCTTGTTGGTCATATAGATCTACTGTAACTGTCCCAAATGCCCACTGAATACTGCTGTCAGGGTCTCCAGCTTAGTGTAATCAGTACGTATTTGTTTCATCTGCAATATTTCTTAGCTGATGATGGATCGTTCTGATTTGTGCTTGGTAGCATATTACAAATTGAATGACAGTTGAGCATTAACATCTCTCTCTCTCTCTCTCTCTCTCTCTCTCTCTCTCTCTCTCTCTCTCTCACACACACACACACAAACCACCATCATCACCAACACCAACACCAACAAAATCAAAAGCTATTCTGTGCATTCAGATAAAAGCAATTGTTAGACAAATGAAATACTTTTCCAGAATTTTATATACTCTCCTGATCAAAACTGTCTTAAATTGTGGAAAGTGCTTAAAATTTTTCACATTGTGAAACAACACACATAGTTTGACAACAACATTACTAACGTTTCCTCTTTTTCAAACTCTGCTCCTTCTGCAATTAATTCAAGTGCTCCTATTAGCTCTGTGTTAATACTTACCTTTAACTATACTAAGAATGTTGTTATAAATATCTAAATATTTCGAAAATTTACAAAATGCTTTCTGCAAATGAGTCAAAAGACAAGCCTCAAATATGTTGATATTAGGACATGATACATTGTACTGTAGACACCATACAATAATTGGTGGCATATGAACACTTGCAAGCTACATATCCAAATTTCACAATCTAACACACATTTCATCACTTCATTCATGGAAACCAAACTAACCTTTACATCTACATCTATACTCCGCAAGCCACCTTGTGGTTTGCTTCCAGCAGGCCTCCATGTGGGCTCAAATCTTTCTAATTTTATCTTCATGATCTTTTCGTGAGGAATGTACACTCTTATAATTTTAACAATAAACCACACCGTGAAGCAGAACATCTATCTTGCAATGTCTGTCAATGGAGTTGGTGGATCATCTCCATGACACTTTCATACTTACTAAATGAACCTGTAATGAAATGTACTGCTCTTCTTAGGACCTTCTCAATTTCCAACATCTTTCCTATCTCATACAAATCCTACAATGACAAACAATATTCAATTACTGGTTGAACAAGTGTTCTATAAGCTAATTCCTTTATTGATGGACTAAATTTCCTGAAGATTCCTCCATTGAATCCCATTTTGGCAGATGCTTTACTTGCAGTTCATTTGATGTGGCTGTTTCATTTCAGATCACTCTGTATGCATTCACCTAGATATTTTATGGAAGTAACTGCGTCCACTGATTGTTCTGGAGTTTTGTAGTCATACAATAAAGGGCCTTTTATGTAATCGTAGTAAGTTACATTTGTACATGTCGAGGGTCAATTGCTATTCCCTGCACCAAGCACTTGTCTTCTGAACATCTTTCTGCACTTCACTTCAATTTTCGAGCTTCGAGACTTATCAGTACACAACAGCATCATCTGTGAAAAGCCTCCTGTAACTTCCAATGTTGAAAACTAATGGTCCTATAATACTTCCCTTGGGCACACCCAAAGTTATCTTCACCCCTGAAGACTTCTCTGAGTTCAGAATATCATGTTGTGTTCTGTTTGCTGGAAACTCTTCAATCCTATCATGCAGTTGGTCTGAAATTCTGTACACTTATATTTTGTTCATTAGGTGGCAGTACAAAACTGTATCAAATGCTTTCCTGAAGTCAAGGATCATGGCATCTATCAGTGTTCCTGTATCTACTGCTTTCTGGATCTCGTGGAAGAACAGAGTGAGCTAGGTTTCACAAGATTTCTGCTTCTGAAATTAACTGTGGTTCCACTAGATGTGATTTTCAGCCACCAGAAACGCCATAAGACATGTTCCACAAATCTACAACTGACCAATGTTGGGAATACAGGTCTGTAGTTTTGTGTCAGTCTGATGACCCGTCTTGAAAACGGGAATCACCTGTGCTTTTTTCCAATCACCAGGAACACTGTGCTCCTTCAAAGACCTATGGTACACTGCTTTTCTACTGCTACCTTTATGTCTATTGATCTCACTGTCTTTTCTGGTATTTAATGATTTTGCTTCTATCATAAGTCCACTACTTTTAGTGCTGTGACATCACCATTTTCAGTCTATAATCTTAGCTCCTCTTTCCTTACTCATCATTTATTTATACCTATCTTCTGCCAATTTGCTTTTTTTCCTTTTTTAAATGTATGTCTCCTTGAATATTTACTGTTTCTAACAGTTTCATATTGTTCTACTACCTTTCCTCTTGTACGTTAGCTGACTGCTCCCCAAAATAAATTTGGTATCACTTTTTGAAGATAGAAAAAATCAAATCCCATTCCTCTTAAAGTTTATTCATTATTTCACTAGTTCCACTTCTTGGAGAAGTGATCTTTATTTCTACACATTCACAATTTTATGAATATTTCTTGGCTCCTGTCAGTGCTAGTGCCATTTATTATAGTTTGACCAAGCTAAGTGTGTTCCTGGAAGAACAACAGTGTCTCTTGGAACTACCCCAGGTGCAGTCTGTCTAGGAAACATTTTGTTCCTTCCTTTTTTGTATTTCTTGTCTAGAGTAGAGTATTGGAAAATAAACTGTCTGGTCACATTAATGTGTCCACCTGTCAAAAGCCTTTCGTAGCATAGACTGCTGGGAGATGTGCAGGAAGAGAGCGAGTCAGGTTCTGGAAGGTACCGATAGGGATGTGGAACTACACTGACACCGGTATAATGGCCAGCTGCACTAAGTTTCTCAGCTCGGGATTGGTGGTGCGTACAGCCCGATCTAGATAGTCCCACAAATTCTCTATTGCATTTAAATCTGGGGAGTTTGGTGGGCAGTAGAGTGCTCGAAACTCATCCTGATGCTCTTAGATCAACACACACTGCGAGCTTAATGACATGTTCCCCTGTCCTGCTGGTAGGGACCATGGTGCCAAGGAAAAACAAACTGCATGTAGAGATAGATATGGTCCCGAAGGATAGATGCATACTTGTGTTGATTCAGTGTGCCTTCCAGAATGACAATGCCACCCAGGGAACACCATGGAAATATTTCCCAGACCATAACACTCCAATGATTGTTGCAGGGTGTTTGCTTTCATATGTTTCATGTTGTACATACCAATAGAGCATAAAACGTGATTCATCTGAAAAGACCACCTGCCAGCACTAAGTGGAGGTTCAATTGCAGCACTGGCATGCAAATTCCAGCCTTCACCATCAAGGAACAGCAGTCAGTATGGGTGGATGAACTAGTTGCCTGCTGCAGAGGCTCATACACACCAATGGTCACTGAACAGTCATTGGCGAGATACTGCTGGTAGCCCCTTGATTTATCTGAGTGGTCAACAATTGCATGTTTATTCATCTATACCCATCTCTGCAGTCATCATTTTGTATAGGACCATGCACAGCATACTGTAATCGCAGCAGCACGTGGACAGTTTAAAAACTTAGCCATTTCAGACATGCTTCAGCCCTTGGCTGGAAAGTCAATTATCGTGCCCTTTTAGACATTAGATAAATTTCTCCATTTCCACTTTACAACAGTGACTGCACTGTTTTCCATGTCACGTTGAAATGCTTTATATACCCTCCACTGTTAGCGCTGCCACCAGCCATCTGCAAATGGTTATCATACGCTGACGCCGAACATAGGTGACGGGACTGTGTGTAACACACCATACTCAAGGTTTAATATTGCACTTGCTCTAAGTCTATGAAAAGCTCTGTCTGTTTTCCTCTTAAGCACAAAATGGCACAGTTCTGCCTCCCATCATCAGGCACAGCTTTAACTTGGTTGAGCTACAAGAAAGCAAGTAGACCTTATTTGCCATTAAAAAAGCTAGGTTTCAAATGGATGTCCAGCACCATAGCACCCACAATAAATGAATCTTAACAAGAAGATGCGATCAGCAAGAATTTTCTATAGAAACTGATGAGAAGAAAAATTTAATATATTCTTCATTTTGCAAGAAAGTATTACAGTTTTGCAAGAGATTGTGAATGGAATATGTGAATGATACAAATGGTAGTAGCTTACCGGTAACTGACTGACTGTTTGTGTACTTCAGCATCATAGTCCGCACAAGGAAGTCAGGACAAACTACACTAGCCTTCACTAGACGAACAGTAACCATTCCAAACTGCTTCTCTTGTCCTTCTTCCTCTACCCAATAGTTCTCACATTTGTGCTGTAAATTAAAATCAAAATAAACTTACAAACAAAGGTTTTTAGTACTGAAGCTAACAGTATTTCCCTGTAGCTACCAGCATGTTACAAAATATGAAAGTGCAAAAACTCCTAAATGAGTTTTAAGACAATTTTGTTCAAGTCAAGGGCAAACAGGAACAACAAATTTCAATACAGATCTAATATAACTTCGGTGCCTTTCAGTAACACTGGGAAGTGTTAGAACATAATTTTCTGCAAACAGGGAACTCTTACACAAAGATTATCCAGAAACTACCAACACAAATCACGGAAAATAATATTAAAGTACTATATTTGTATATCAACTTGCTGTACTCCTCATGTCATGTGGTGTTACATTTCCACATAAACATCACTGATGTGTCCATACATTCTAGGAGCCAGGGTATGAAGATTGTTTTAATATTCTTCTCTAGCAAAATAATTGTGCTATCATTACATCTTGAACATCACTGCTGTCTGTGTTACACCTGACTAGGTATTTCTCTACCTTTGAAAACAAGTGAGGGTCACTTTACTCAAGTTCTGGACTGTATGACTGAATAACACAAACTTCCTATGCAAAGGACAGTATCAACAATTCCAGTGTGTCCGTGCGATGTACTTCCATTTACTGTCACACAGTAAATAACTTAATTGCAAATTAATTTACTCAAATATAAGACAAGCATGAATAGAAGAGACTATTTTTTCCTAAGAGGCTCTTTGAGAAAATTTTATTTTAACATATTCTGAAGAGTAATGACAAACTGTTTTATTGAGGTAAAGCATCTGCCTACATAAGTTAACATTATACCCATTCTAAACTTATGCCATTTATTGATTGTCTACATTTTGATACTACAAGGAGAAATGAAATAATCACAATAAACATCCCCTCCCCCAACCACCCGTGGACTAGACCTTATTGTGGTGGGGTGGCTCAGGACCCAGCGATCCAGATGACAAAGCAGGGAAGCTTACCTTGCTGCTCTTGTTTACAATGTGGGATGCTCAATGGCAATGAGGTGGTGATGAAGACCATCAATATGGCAGAACTGGCAGAAGAGACATCCTGCAATATCCACTTTACACCTGACTTACAGCAAGCAGCAAAGTGGTCATTGTCTGATCAACACAGAAGCAGCTGGAATTATTCTTCTGGGGCTAACACTCCACTGCTAAAAAACTGGACTTTGGTTAAAAACTTGAGATAATGAAGTAACAACGCATTGCAGGAAACCAACTTTCACCCCCGGTGATAACCAATTCACTGCTGTCAAGAACAGCACAACCAGACTATTGGCTTGTGCCGTGTCTGGACTAACACATAAACATTGGGGAGTCAGAGCCCTTTGGCAAATTTTGTCATAATACCATGACCTCCTTTGGCACACTAAACATAGATTGTTATGAACAGGAAACTTTCATTAACTAGAGCAAACCGTCAATGAACAAAAATATGACAGAAGACAACTACAAAATATTCCTCAACGTGAAGAAAGACATAGCCAAATTACTCAGAAAGATCACAAAGAAATATGAAAAGTATTGATAACTTGGAAATCTAGAAAGAGTTCAAAAGAAACAACACACAAAATTTCTGTAAGCATTTCAAAACAAAGTTCATAGGATGTCAACCACGAAGTCTCTGCTTCAAGAAAGAAAATGGACCACTGGCTCTAAACAATCAAGAAAACTGCAAGGAACTAGCCAGATTTTTCAAAGAACTACTTAAATGCCCAGAACAAATAAAAAGATTCTAACCACAAGAACTTGAGGACACCAATCCAGGTTCATTCCATCAGATGAAGAAGAAATAGCCAGAGAGATCAAAAGACTCAAAGACATCAGGGGAAAATCAAATCATAGTAGAAATTTTCATATCAGCAGGGTCAAATACCATAAAAGAAACCATCAAAACCATGCATATTTGGCAAACACAACAAATTCCAAAAGGCTGGAAACATGAGTTAACTCACTTTTCACACAAAAAGGAAGACAGAACAGATGTAAATAACTACTGGGGAACTTCACTAAAATCAGTTGCATACAAAATTCTATCTCAGTGTCTTCTCAATAGATCACAGAAACAACTTTAACCAAAAACTAGAGAATATCACGCAAGATTCAGTACGAGCCATCTGTGTCCAGAGCAAACCTTGAACCTAATCTTTAGGCGTCCGAGAATTTGTAACAAAAACTTACCCTGCACATATGTTTATTTCAAAAGCCTATGACACAGTTGACCACAAATAACTATTCCTAGCATTAAAGGTCTGGATCTAAAAGACTTGCAATCATAAAACAGACACTGATAAATACAAAGTCCAAGGTTAAATTTATGGGCGAATTGTCAGATTCTTTCAAAATCAAAATAGGAGTAAGACAAGGAGATGGAATGTCTACATAACTTTTCAGGTGTGACCTTGAGAAAGTGATATAAGAATCACTAAACAGAAATCAATCCTCAAAATTGACCAACCAGTCACTTTTGGCAGAAGCAAATTATCTACAGATTTACATGCATTTGTACACAATTTTGCTACAGAAGAATGCTGAAGATTAGATGGGTAGATCACATAAGTAATGAGGAGGTATTGAATAGAATTGGGGAGAAGAGGAGTTTGTGGCACAACTTGACCAGAAGAAGGGATCGGTTGGTAGCACATGTTCTGAGGCATCAAGGGATCACCAATTTAGTACTGGGGGGCAGCGTGGAGGGTAAAAATTGTAGAGGGAGACCAAGAGATGAATACACTAAACAGATTCAGAAGGATGTAGGCTGCAGGAGGTACTGGGAGATGATGAAGGATAGAGTAGCATGGAGAGCTGCATCAAACCAGTCTCAGGACTGAAGACCACAATAACAATACACAATTTAGCAATATTAACTTGTGACATTTCATCAGCCCATACTCAGACTGAACTCTTGAAAGAAACTGCAGAAAAAGTCTGTCTCCAGATATTTTTTGAAAAGACAGAGTACATCACCTGCAACACAGCAGCACAGCAATTCATGAAGATAAAATATGGCAAAATTAAAGAAAATTCCACAAGTCAAATATCTTTGTGAAACCATTCAGGAAAATGGAATCAAAACAAAAGCAAACGAAATTAGATGCCAAGAGATAGAAACTGCTTATCGACTTACCCAAAATACGTACAACAACAAATGTATTGCGAAGCACACAAAATCGAGACATTACAATTTGGCAATTAAACCAGAATGCCTCTATGGATCAGAAAAAATTATTTCAAACGGGGCAACAGACATTGTGAAAAAGAAATGCAAAATCTTAAGACAAATTCTAGGCCCAAAACTAATAGACCTGGCTTGCATGCCACAGTGCTCCCTCCATCTGGCTGCACATTTTCCCCACTGCCACGCCACTCTGTCTGAGCTTGAGGGGGGAGAAGAGGGGGAACCTGTGAATGCACTGTTATTTAGATGGCAACACAGTCACAATGAATATGACTTCATTTCATATTTCTCATCAATATAAATAAAAAATGAAACAATGTTTCAGTATTATTTAATTTTTTTGGTGAGCTGAAGACAATACAATTTTTATCTGGTACAAACTATAAGTACACAGACAGGTGCGGACAATGTCACAGATTTTCGCACTGAGGTTGTCACATAATCATGACTTATTTAGTTTCATAGCTGAAAAAATGCCTTTCACACACACATGCTGATCAAAATATTATAGCACTTTTGCAACCTCATTATGGATGTGTGGAAACTTTATCTGGGAAAACTGTGTAGACATCCTGGGTAGTTTTAACATTAAAGGATTAGGCTTTTAAATGAGAATTACACTGCAAATCAGTTCCAGCTACACGTGCACAAGGGCACTTCCAACTGAAATGGCAAACAGTCTCAAAAACAGATGTAAGATTGGCTGTGTCTTCATAACATTTAGAAAACTATCCTTGTAATTCTTTCAAGGCCACAATGAATTTTTAAAACTTTGCATTTGCTTTAACACCAGTGAGATTAGAGAACTGGACTGTGTTTGTCAGAACTTGACCGAACAATAATGGGTTTATATTTATTTATTTTTTAAAATGAAATCACATCAAATCATAAATAACTTGTTTCTCACCTTGCAGTGGCCTACTGTGGGCAGTGTACAGTCAAGTACACTTAAAACACAAGGTCTCCAATACATTCCGGATGTTCTAATTTTGTTCCTACACTACTTTTTTCTTCCCAGATCAATCAATAGGGGTTTTTAAACTGAAAACTTGTTCCAGGCATACCCACTGACTCAACCAATGTACTTGGCTGTAATTGCAACTGACAGTGGAATAGTGCGTGCAACTTGAGAAATTTTTCTATTCATACCATCAAGTCCTTCGTGTACTCTATGTCTGCAAATTTACCACAAAGTGGTTCTTGGTATACAGAACAATGAATCCTGCCTCTTCATCACTGTAATTTTTTGCTCTTTCATTGTCAACTAAATCCTTAAATTCTTTCTGCGTCGTATTGTAATATCGTTTCATTGCAAATTTGCAGTACCCATTGATTATGCAACTGTGTAATATATGTTGAGAATTTTCATCCTTCTCTTCTGTAATTCCCACTCATTTTTAAACAATTGTGATGATAGGTAGCTAGACTGCCTCTTTTTGTGCAAACAGCTACTGTTCTTGTGAACACTCTTTATACTATAAACAAATAGTGAAGGGTAAACAGTGTTGGCATCATGATTCTGCCCAACTGAAAAGTGTCATGCTGACCGAAAACTGCCTCATGGAAATACTAAATGAAATGTCGTACTGCAGTAGGTGCTTCCAAGAGGGATTGAACAAAGCCGAGACAGGCCGAGCCTCAGCCTGCACATTGGGTTCGCGTGCAGTTTGGCAAGCCATGGCCAGCCCCATTGAAGATGAACAATTCTGCCTCAGAAGCAACCAGGAAATCAAACAATACGCAAATATCCATAGTGGCATTAGAAGACATAGGTAAAGATTCTGTGGACACATTAAAAGAATGAGCCTAGACATACAAAACAAATGGCAGACTTTTTACAAAACGAATGGTCAATTTTGTTAACATTAGGAGAAAAGCCAAAATAAACACAATGAAATGGCTTAGTGAAATCCGAACTGTTCTGAAATTCGCAATAATTATTCCAGAAGATGTCCAAAACTATGAGATCTTCTTGTCCAATATCCACAAATGGAAAGCTGGTTAAGAGCAAAAACCAAAGAAGACTGGAATAATAAGGTCTGAAGAGAGAAAGGAAGCCCACAGGAAGAGGATGAAAGAAATATGGGGGCAAAGGAAAGCAAATTCCCAACTCAAAGTACTATATGTATGTATAATGAGCTTATTTGCAAATAATAATAACAATAACAATACCAAAGAGAAATGGTTTACATTAATTGTTATCTTCACTTCCTTTTTTGTTTACTTAGCCAGTCTGTGATATTACAACAATAACAACATTAATAATAATAATAATAATAATAATAATAATGTGGTATCATTATCTGGTTGCATCTAACCAATGACAGGCAAGGAAAGAGAATGTATTTCTATATATGAGCAGCAATGAAATTTATAATTTCGGTCATCATAAATACTTGGTTGTTCCTGTTGATTATATCGCAATTTCCACAGTGGAGGTTATGGTGAGACCTAACAGCAGAGCTTAAATTGCTGTGGGTGAAACAGAAATTAATAAAATTTATAATTTTGGTTGTCATATTCTTCTGAAAATTTTGCAATTGGTGAGGTGGTTGTTATGATGGGACCTAAGAAAACATCTGCCTTCTCTGAATACACAGCAGATTTTCCATCTATATTGATCTGAGAACGTGACAATATTCCTTCACCTGTTGCTTCCAAACATGTTGTGTGCCCATTGCTCTTTTGTTGGCTGTGTAGAACCGGCATCTGACACAACCCTTTTCATTCCCGTGATATTTCACGGTGAGCACAGACAATATTGCTCTATGAAACATGTAAGTATACCACTGGCCTCTATCTAGATTTTTACTATCTCCTGCAGAAACGTATACTATTTTTGAGTATTTATCCAATTTACAATCAGAGTTGAACTAACTACAAAAGGGCTCGGGCAAATTGTAGCTTAAATGTGGTAGGTCTTCATAAAAAGCCAAGGTACACTGTATATGCTCCCATGGTTGGCAGTACAATGAAATTTGGTGTCCACTCATCACTTCCCTCGCCACATTTGTCCTAGTTCCCAGCCAAGCATGTGTCACTGTTCCACTGTTTCCCCTCTAACCCTTCAGAATTCTTCAAAATAAATACGCATTTGATGTCAAATGTCAAAGCTTTATCTGTACATAAGATGATCCTGTACTTTTTTAAAGACGAATTTGCGAAAAAACCTTGTCTTATAATTAGGTAAATACAGTAATTTTTTACTGTCACCTCTTCAACATTACTACTGACTGCTACATCTAGTCACATACCTCTTCAACTCTGAAAAAGAGTGAGAGTCACTTTATGTGAGATCTGGATTGTATGATTGGATTACACAAACTCCCTATCTATAGTGCTATATCACCAGTAGCAATGTTCTGCCAGTCACTGTCACACAGTACAAAAATGAATTACGATAGCATCCATCACTATTTGTTCCGATATGACGATATGACTTACACAGTTTTAGTAGCATTTTACAGACCAGAGTGGACACTGGCATCAGTAATATGTCCCTGAGAACGTGTGTTGACGAGAAGTGCTCTGTAAAAAAAAAAAAATGTTTGCCTTGCAATCGCCCGACTTTTGCCTCTTAAAGGGTTTGGCAAGCAATCCCAATTTCATTACCTGTCATAATAATGCAGAAAATGCTCTCGTTTTTAAGTCACAGCACCAACTTAACTTCACACTCAGTATGATTTGGTACAAACAAGATTATTTTAAATTTAGTTTTTGAACATAATGGTGATGCAGTTGGTGAAACTGGCACACAGTAAAAATAACAGATGCATTTCATATTCTACTGTAGGGAAATGGGGAAGCGACAGATTTTTTACACTGCTGACTAGTATCCATTCTTTCTAGGTAATCCTAATCAAAACAAATTTTCTTCAAGTAAGCAAGCAATTCCATCAGCAAATACCTTTCCAGCCTCCTCCTCATTACAGGCCATGACAATGACTTGAACTTTACATTCCACCACCATACGCCAAAAATCGTTAACTGTATGAGGTAGTGGACCCTGACTGGCAATGTAAGCCAGTGAGCCACTAGCACCCTTAATGAAATTTGCATTGATGTAGTCACTTCCAGGCACGCCAGCATAACCATCGAGAACAACTCGGCTTATATCAACTGAAACAGAAAGAAATTAATGGTTTTTCCCTTATCTATAATATTATAAGCATTGTACACAAGAGCCTATAAGGGTATTATTTTTGTCATGCTTCTCACTTATTAAAATATGAGCCAGCATTTACAAGCTTCCTCATCAGAAAACGATTTTGCAATGAGAAACATATTATTATCATGGAAAGGTAATAATACACAAAGATAATCAGTCAGTATTCATTTAAAACATGTGAAATAGCTGAACAGAGTGAAATACAGTTGACACCAAATCAAGTTCACAGAGTCTTGCATCTCTGAAGCCAGGTATTTTTGCATGAAACTTCGTTGTGGTCCCTGTTTACATCTGTATTGTGTATATCTCATCTCAGACAGCGCAGTGAAATGGTGTCCAAATTAGAGTGGCAAAGCCCTTGTATGCACTCTTAATGCACGCAACAGTTGTCAACATCACTAATAGAAACATAAAGAGACCTTTGGAGAGAAGAAAACCACTTGTATGAATATCAAGAGCTCAGATGGCAACCCAGTTCTAAGCAAAGAAGGGAAGGCAGAAAGGTGGAAGGAGTATATAGAGGGTTTATACAAGGGCGATGTACTTGAGGACAATATTATGGAAATGGAAGAGGATGTAGATGAAGATGAAATGGGAGGTACGATACTGCGTGAAGAGTTTGACAGAGCACTGAAAGACCTGAGTCGAAACAAGGCCCCGGGAGTAGACAACATTCCATTAGAACTACTGATGGCCTTGGGAGAGCCAGTCATGACAAAACTCTACCATCTGGTGAGCAAGATGTATGAGATAGGCGAAATACCCACAGACTTCAAGAAGAATATAATAATTCCAATACCAAAGAAAGCAGGTGTTGACAGATGTGAAAATTACCGAACTATCAGTTTAATAAGTCACAGCTGCAAAATACTAATGCGAATTCTTTACAGACGAACGGAAAAACTGGTAGAAGCGGACCTCGGGGAAGATCAGTTTGGATTCCGTAGAAATGTTGGAACATGTGAGGCAATACTAACCTTACGACTTATCTTAGAAGAAAGATTAAGAAAAGGCAAACCTACGTTTCTAGCATTTGTAGACTTAGAGAAAGCTTTTGACAATGTTAACTGGAATACTCTCTTTCAAATTCTGAAGGTGGCAGGGGTAAAATACAGGGAGCGAAAGGCTATTTACAATTTGTACAGAAACCAGATGGCACTTATAAGAGTCGAGGGGCATGAAAGGGAAGCAGTGGTTGGGAAAGGAGTGAGACAGGATTGTAGCCTCTCCCCGATGTTATTCAATCTGTATATTGAGCAAGCAGTAAAGGAAACAAAAGAAAAATTCGGAGTAGGTATTAAAATTCATGGAGAAGAAGTAAAAACTTTGAGGTTCGCCGATGACATTGTAATTCTGTCAGAGACAGCAAAGGACTTGGAAGAGCAGTTGAACGGAATGGACAGTGTCTTGAAAGGAGGATATGAGATGAACATCAACAAAAGCAAAACGAGGATAATGGAATGTAGTCAAATTAAATCGGGTGATGCTGAGGGGATTAGATTAGGAAATGAGACACTTAAAGTAGTAAAGGAGTTTTGCTATTTAGGGAGTAAAATAACTGATGATGGTCGAAGTAGAGAGGATATAAAATGTAGACTGGCAATGGCAAGGAAAGCGTTTCTGAAGAAGAGAAATTTGTTAACATCGAGTATAGATTTAAGTGTCAGGAAGTCGTTTCTGAAAGTATTTGTATGGAGTGTAGCCATGTATGGAAGTGAAACATGGACGATAACCAGTTTGGACAAGAGGAAAATAGAAGCTTCAGAAATGTGGTGCTACAGAAGAATGCTGAAGATAAGGTGGGTAGATCACGTAACTAATGAGGAGGTATTGAATAGGATTGGGGAGAAGAGAAGTTTGTGGCACAACTTGACTAGAAGAAGGGATCGGTTGGTAGGACATGTTTTGAGGCATCAAGGGATCACAAATTTAGCATTGGAGGGCAGCGTGGAGGGTAAAAATCGTAGAGGGAGACCAAGAGATCAATACACTAAGCAGATTCAGAAGGATGTACGTTGCAGTAGGTACTGGGAGATGAAGAAGCTTGCACAGGATAGAGTAGCATGGAGAGCTGCATCAAACCAGTCTCAGGACTGAAGACCACAACAACAATGGCACATCTAAGAAAATTGAAGCTACAATGGAAACCAATGCTGAAGTGTAAAATTAAATACGATAGATTATAGTAGTTGAGCACTACATGACATAAAGGCAACAATTGCAACAGGGATGCAGTAAACAAAAGATTGTTTTCTCTCTTTCTCTCTCCCCCCCTGCCCTTTTATAAATTTTTAACAATATGAGGATGTATGTAATGGTTTCCATTCAGCTGAAAAGCTATTAGTATTGCTAATACCAGTTAATGAAAGACCTTTCTCCAGGTTTTTAACTATTTCATGTAATTTTTCACAATGAATAAATCTGTTCCAGTTGTATTTGACCAATCCTTTATTTGTATAAAATCGTACACATGACCTGGGTTTGGATATAAATCCCTTCTTCAGGCACTATAAAAAACAAGGAAAACTAAGAAGTTCACAAACTGGATTCTACGGCTTTTATGCTTTCATTTTAATTTCTTAAGCCCATGTCTAGTAATCTGCAGTTGGTTCATAAGTTGCATTACGCTGGCAATGTGTGCTTATTTGCTTTTAGATTCACATTTTTTTCAGTTTGGCCCCATTTACCGGGTGTGGTACTAATTGACTCAGAGAACCTTTTCATGCCTCACCCGCGTGGGATCTCGCAGGCTACATGATAAATTTGCTGGATTTTTTACATGACTGGTACAACTTTCTCATATACAATTAAGATATTACTTGACGTTCAACTTTATATGGGCTCTTCAAATGTTAATTAATTTTATGAAGAATCCCTCTTCATTATTTGTAGTGTCTGAAGATGGGATTTACATCCTGAAACCCAGGTCATGTGTAAGATTTCATCCAAATAAAGGATTTGTCATGTACAACTGGAGTGGATTTATTCATCACGGAAACGTTTAGCAACAGTCATAGATGTCCCATAAAGAGTATATTATTTCATATAAATTAAGTAGAAAATATAAAAAAGACAGGTAATGAGTCACAACACATTGCTGCAGGAGGTCTTGTAACTTGTAAATATTTTTCCTCATACATGACTCAACATTTAACTAGAATAATAATTAAAACCAAAGTTACTTATTGAGGACAAGAATTGCGCCAATGTTATCATGTAAAACTCACCCTGTACATTTTTAAGACAGACATGATATAAAATTTTGTTTAAATGAATACTATGTACTCTTTTCAGTCGTAAATAACATATTTTTATCAATGCATCAGTTCAGCTCTCGTGCATTGCTTCCCTTCAGATTCCTTGTTTTATGCATTTTTTATTGCCTATAAATAATCTGATAAAGTGTGTGACAATTTTTTTTTTTTTGTTTTTTTTTGAGAAGAAACCCAAGTTCACAGTATGTGTGTCACCTCTCACATGTAAAACTGGCTAAGCGTAGCCTGCAAAAGGAGTCTGCAACCAGTAACTTTCAAGTTTAAAATGTCATGAACAATGGTCATTAGACAATATTTGTAGTCAACTATAATCATCCGAACAGCTACACATAACATTTTTTCTATTCACTATAAGTATTCAGTGCCATTATTTAATTTCAAATAATATATTTCGACACGAAAACAACAACAATATAGTAATCAATTTCACAAGCACACACCAACACTGGGGAGGGTGACAAATATATTTTGTTAATGAATAGTATTAATAAAGTTGAGGCATGCCTTACAAGTCAATGTTCACTGGAAAACACATTCTCTGTTGGGCAGAGCCAAAACATTTCTTTGGTATCAATAACAACTTCCCCTCTTTGGTGTGCTCTGTCTTTGGACAGTAGGTACATGACTTGGCCCATTGCTTTTACCTGCATGCTCAAGTGGCGAAGTGAACAATCCAACATTTCACCTTGGAGGGATTTGAAGAGTGCCACTAGTTTCTGCCCTACAATGATGAAGAAATGCCCTTTGTGGAACTTTTAAAATGCCACAGTGAAATTTTAATCAAAACACAACTATGAGAACAGAAAAGCAAGAAAGCAATTGCTATGGCTAAAATACGAGAGTCACTGCGTACTGAATTTGGCATATAATTAAGAAGATTTTAAAAAGAATTTGAAATATGAAAACGAGAGTACAGAAACAAGCAGTTGTGAAATGAACAGGCAACAAACCAATACATCTAAAAGAATAAGAGTAAGTATTCCTCGGTCTGTTGCATGCAGTAAACAATCCAATTCTGGCTAGTGTATCAGGTAACAAAGTATTGAACGATCAATTTTATTTTTTCCATAAAGTGTTCAGCTGACAAGAACTGAACTATATAAACCCTGGCTTTTTCAGTGGCTGTGAAGATATCATTAATGAGGCAGGACCATCATCTGCAAATGTAGTTCTCAGTAACACAGAGCTAAAGTTAATCTTCCAAGAATGACTGAAGAACAGAGGCCAGTGATGTTCAGATAGCTTAATGTCTTGGTGGTGCCCGAGGAGAACAACAGAAAACCACAGTTGCAAAGGAAAACCTGACACTGAAGAAAGAACAAAGACTTACACAGACCGAAGATGATTGCCCCTGTAATTGTTTTTGTAACAAAAAATAATTGATTAAAGTATTATCGGCAACAAATGATTTGTTCCTCAGCGATGAGCATGCATTCTATGAGACTGGGCAGTGCAAAGTGCTATGGAGGTCTGCAGTTGTAGTCTGGCTAAGCGCAGTTCTTTAAAATTGTTAGTTCCACAACTGTAAAATATTTTATAACACTTTCTTCTTTGTGAAGGAAACACCATCACAAAGTTTGCCATAATGTACAGCTCCGCACCATCCTGCACTGAGACACTTACTGAAGTGGCTAAAGGAACTGTGAGCCACATCTCATTCCATGATTCCCATTTGGCTTTATTAATTCCAAACATGGGTCATGGCTCAACTGGTGGAGGGGGTGACTCACCACTGTGGCTGTGCCTTATATAACGCTGACACCTATATGTTTAATGGTAGGGAACCAAGCAGTGACTCAGAAAATGCAAGTTTCAACCAGTGACTCACTTTTATTGATACAATCCCAAATACTTAAGCTCATAAAGGGCAAAACTGTACCATTTAGAGTACTCACAGGGCAGTATATCCTTATAACGGTTCTTCTTGCGGTTTACTTCTTTTTGACCTTCTGAACAACAGTACTGTTCTGATGTTTTCAGAACTTCACTGAAGAGCTTCAGTTCCTGTAACAAATTTTTTGATTAGCTTTATAGTTTGGAAGAGAGAAAAAAAATTGGTGTTTCGGTTAAGTTAATTCATACAGGAACAAGAACTCATTTTCACAAATTTAGCAAACACAATGATAACAGTAGTCACGAATCTACCAAAATCTTAGAACACACTTAAATTCTTAAAGTTAATGGGAAAGGGACAATGGCAAGAATGCACGTGTGACTGGATAATTACTTGCACAGATTATCTTTGTCCAATAGCCCATGATGATAAGTTGGCTTTTTCAGTTGTAATCATACCAAAAAATTTAAATGTAGCTCCTTTGTGAATTATTGCATATGAAGAATAATCTTTTTTTGCATAAGATTATGTATATTTTTACACTTTGAAATCTACAATATTTCAAAGGAAAATTTTACACAGTGTACGAGTTTCTTAATTACCTTCAGGTAAAGTAAAGTGCTAACAGCTGTCTCTAACCTATCAATATTCATGAGGTTAGTAGCTGTAACCAGGAAGCAGATGGTTTCCTCGACTATAGTGTATATGAGAGGATGCAGCTGAGGATCAAACACTATATATCCTTTCTTCTGGGAGTGCTTGTTCTGCAAGGTCTGCAGAAGAGGTCCTGTGAAGTTTGCAAGGTAGGAGACGAGGTACTGGCGGAATTAAAGCTGTGGGGATGGGTCGTGTTTGGGTAACTCAGATGGCAGAGCACTTGCCTGTGAAAGGCATAGGTCCCGAGTTCAAGTCTCGATCTGGCACACAGTTTTAATCTGCCAGGAAGTTTCACAAAAACTGACAGCGGCCGGGAGAGCGGTGTGCCGACCACACGCCCCTCCATACTCACATCAGTTGGCGCCTAAGGGCTGAGGACGACACAGCGGCCGCTGTCAGTACCGTTAGGCCTTCAAGGCCCGTGCAGATGGTGTTTTATCTTTTGGTCCTTATACGAGATGAACATACCTGCATCTTTCTTTCCATTTGCTTGGGACTACTGACAATATGCAAAATTCACAATATATGCAAACTACGGAAGGGTTTCTGTTTCCTTAGCACTTGCCAAATGTTGTTATTAAACCAGCATGTGCCTTTGCCATCATTAACTTTATGCAGCACATACTCATTGAGTGTGTGCTGCACAAGTTTAAACTTTGCTCACAATTCCTCTACTTTCATCACATTCAAATTAAATGATATCCATCAATTCTGTAAGAAGGATGCTAATGTCTATGAATCTGCTCCCCCACATACAACAAACCTCCTTGCCTTCTAGATGCCAACAGTTCTGAATATGAGCAGTTAATAAAGCTGTGTGCAGATAAAAGGAAAATATACCAAGGTACAGTAAAAGCCCATTAACCCAGCATCACACAGTCCGGCATGTTCAATAATCCAGCATTGCTCACACATACTAAATATTTTGGATGTGTTTGGCAGAATTTAGTTACATTTGGCAATGGTAAAGAATTTCAAGTTGTGTAGTGCCAACAATTGTTTCAACCAACTGTCAGGCAGCTTTTGTCTTGCACCAATTGTTTACAGTGACTAAAAAGCATTCATATAAATAAAAAGTAGTGTTTTAAAGCGTAATCATGATTAGTGCTGTTCTATATCACAATTACAGGAATGCTGTGTATTGCTGTGGGAATGTTTTCTCTACCAAACACCTCCAAAACAAAGTGGAAGTAAAACACAAATATCTTACGCTTACATTACAACAAAAGTTTGACATCTGTATATATAGACTGTTGAAGAACCAACTTTATATTCTTCCATAATCCTATTTCTATTCCCATCTTCCTTAATCTGATTAATGATAAACTTTTGTTGTATTGTAAGTGTAAGATATTTAGTTTCTCTTGCACTATATATAAAAGTCAACTTCAAAGGCTTGCCTCACAGACAGTGGCAGTAAAAGACAATGAATCAAAAAAAGCTTTGAAAAAGCCCAAACTACATCAGTTTGATGGAATTTTGTCCAAGTGGTTCTGTGCCAAAAGGTCTGAAGGAAGACAGCATTAAAATTTTTCAGGTGTTCTACAACTGTTAAGTAAAACTGAAGAGGACAAGAGGAAAACTACAATAAATTCACAGCAATATGTGGCTGGCTAACCACTTGCAAAAAACATGGATGAGCCAGCTACCCTGATAACACATTACAAACATAGCTCTAAAATTTTAGGCAACAAGTTCGACAATTCACAGAAGTTTAAAAGTTGTACTATTTGATTGTCACCTAAAATAGACAGTAAATCTGTCAGCAAGTGACCTGCCACCCCTTGACCCCAGAATAAAACACAGTCTAGTAAAATGTGGAGCACTGTGATCTGTACACCACAAGCATCACATGTTGGAGGGTCCTCTCGTTGGAGCAAGAAGCCACACATCATACGGCTGTGGCCTATGCAAAGACTAGTAAGGAGGACCACATCCTGACTACGCGGCTGGAAGGTGGTAGACCATGACTAAGTTGTGGATTTTCACAGACACAGCTACTCACTTCCAGCTACTCTTCTTCCCATCGATGCGACTGTGTACCTCAACAGCAAGGTGACAGCATGCAAGTGGATGGCACACTGAACTAATTGAGGATTGTGACATGCCTCCTTGGCTGCTACATCCGCTCTTTCATTCCCCGCAGTTCCCCTTGTGCCCAGCACCCAGCAGTTTTCATAGTTGGAGATGGGTGTCTAGGTTGTCGTAAGATAATGTGTTCAAAACAAAGAAAGGAGTGCAGCCTCTCCTGTATTACACTAAATCTAACATTACTCTTGGTCTCCACAGTAACCAAGTTGGCAGGCAGTTAAAACCCTGGAGTTGGGGTTGTACTTGCCCCACATCATGTGGCTTCAGCAATCACTGCACATGGATCCCAAATGGCCTTGCTGCTTGTAACCCTCTTAAATAATAGAACCCAGAATGTTGTCCTTGACAGCGAGTGTTCATCAGAGACAAGGGTATTGCCAGGAGTGCCCCAAGGAAGTGTGATAGGACCACTGTTATTCTCTATATACATAAATGATTTGTTTTGTTTTGTTTTAGGGCGCAAAAACAACTAGGGTAATATGCATCCATGCCAAATTGTAGAAAACAAAGACAAAGAGAGAAGTTAAAAGTGACTACTCTTCAATCCCAATCGATGCAAGAGAAGACAGCGAAAAACAGGGACGTGGAGAAAGGTCTAAAAAAATATGCCATACAGAAACGGAGATTCAGAACTAAAAATTAAATGGCCTTTGCCATTTTGATACGATGGATAAAAAGAAAAACGTGGTTGACAGTCTGTACGTTGTTTGCTAAAACGGCCGATAACTCAGATGACAAACACAAATGGGAAAATAAGCAGTTAAAGAAAGGGCATTCCGTCAGGAAATGGCAGACAGTGAAAAGCTGGTAACAGTGTGCACAAAGTGGTGGGGGAGCACCACTTAACAGATGGCGATGGCTGAGGAGACAGTGTCCAATATGCAACCAAATTAAAATGAGTCAGAGAGGCCTGGCAGGAGACAGGCCATTATAGGGCTAATGGCAATAGCAAAGAAGACGACTCTCAGGACGGAACCCTGAGGCACACCGTTTTCCTGTATAAAGGTGCCTGACAAGGCAGAACCCACACGTACCTTGAAAACTTAGTCTTTTAAAAATTCCTAAGGAAAAAAGGCAGGTGGCCACGGAAGCCCCACACGTAGAGAGTACGGGGGATGCTAGTCCTCCAGCAGGTGTTGTAGGCCTTCTCCAAATCAAAAACCACGGCCACAGCCTGGGATTTCCATAGAAAACCATTCATGACATGTGTGGACAAAGTGATGAGATGGTCAACTGCAGAACGCCACACTCTAAATCCACACTATGCGATGGTTAGTAAATTGCGAGACTGGAGCCACCATAACAGCCGGGTATGAATCATACGTTCCATCACCTTGCAAACACAGCTGGTGAGAGAATTGGGGCAGTAGCTAGAAGGAAGGTATTTGTCCTTACCGGGCTTAGGTATGTGTATGAGAGCGGCTTCATGCCGGTGTCTGGGAAACGTTCCCTCTGCCCAGATGTGGTTGTACGTATTAAGCAGAAAGAGCTTGCCCGCAAGAGAAAGGAGCTGCAACATCTGAATGTGTAGAGCGTCTGGCTCTGGGAAGGAGGTCGGGAGGAACTGAGAGCTTGATCTACCTCCCTCATAGTAAAGGCGACATTGTAGCACTCACAATTCTAAGAAGAGAAGGGTATCGCCTGAACCTCCTCTGCTTGTTTCCGATGGAGGAAGGCGGGTTGACAGTGGGAAGTGCTCGAGATTTCCGCAAAATGGCTGCCCAAGGTGTTGGAGATAACAATAGGGTCCACAATGACATCGTCTCTTACTGTCAGGACAGAAATTGAGGAATGGATCTTAGTCCCAGAGAGCCATCAGAGGTTGGCCCACACAATAGGATTGTGGGGAACTGTTAAAAGAACTAGTGAATGAAATACAGCTAGCTGTTTTGCTATCCAGAAGGACACAGCAACACTGTGCATGCACCTGTTGATAATGAATGCAGTTTGCTATTGTAGGATGACGTTTAAAAATGCGGATAGCATTGCGTTGCAACATGCCTCAGTTCACCAAGGGACCAGGACACAGTATGGTAGAGAGGAATGGAACATTCTGTGGCAGTAAGGATAACCTTTGTAAGATATTCCACCTCGTCATCACAACTGGGGAAATGTTGTTCTTTAAAGGTTGCCAGGGAGGCATGAAGCCTCTAGTCGGCCTTAGTAAGCTGCCACCTGGGTGGGCACGGAGGTGGGATAGGAGTCAGCAAATGGATAGCACATGGGAAATGTCACTTGTGTATGTGTCAGAGAGAGCGGACCACTCGAGACAATGGGCAAGCTGGTCAGTGCAGAAGGATAGGTCCAAATGGGAATAGGTATGCGTGGAGTCTGAAAGGAATGTAGGTGCTCCTATGTTAATGCAGAATAGGTTAAGTTGATTAAGAATATCAGTAAATAGGACACCTCTCGGAGAGGTTCTGGGAGAACCCAAAAGGGTATGGTGGGCATTAAAATCACCGAGCAGCAGAAAGGGGTGAGGTAGCTGTCCAATAAGCAGGAGGAAGTCTGCGCTGGTGACACTGTATGATGGAGGGATGTAAATGGTACAAAGGGAAAAGGTCAAGTGAGGAAGGAAAAGATGAACTGCAACAGCTTGAAGACCGGTAGTCAGAGAGATGGGCTGACGATGAATGTCATCCTGTATGAGCAGCATGACTTCCCCCATTACATGGAATGCTAACCTCGGGGGGAATGTCAAAATGGACCAGGAAGAAATGCGAGAGCTCAAAGCAGTCGTGAGGATGAAATTTTGTTTCCTGAAGGCAGCGAAAAAGTGGACGCTGTGATTCTAAGAGCAGCCATAAATCCTCTTTGTTGGATCGAAGGCCACGATCATTCCATCGGAGGACAGTCATGATGAACACAAAATGAAGGGGCACCACATCGGCAGCTGCCGAGTGCCAGCCTTCGAAGACTCGCTGCTACAGGGCACAGAGGCAGGGGGATTCTGCTCCATAATGTCTACAGAAGCATCGGCATTCTTCTGCTGTAGGCCTGCAGAGTCCAGGGGGTTCTGGCTGGGCGAGGGCATAACATGGCGGCACCATAGAAGAAGATCTTTGAACTGGCAAAGGAGAAGACTGTTTGCCTTTGTTTGGCATCTTCAAATCTTTCCAGCTGGCAGAGGAAGACTCAGGTGTTGGTTGGCTGGAGGGACATATGAAGTCTTCAAGGGAGTATTCCTCCTGACCTTTCCAGCCTGCCAGATGCGTAGCTGGTGACTCCGCCCCATGGGGTGAGAGTTTGGTGGCTTGTAGCACAGCTGAAGGAGACGGGGAGGCTATCCATGATGCTGGACGATTTCACTATTAGAATATATGGTCTGACTGTGATAACTTTAACCTTCTTCGATCTTTGACAGAAGATCCACTGGATCAAAAGTGAGAAAGAGTGTGTGTGGGCACTAAGGAGACACCTACTATTTTTCATCATCCACTGGACGGCAATGACACCCTGATGAGAGGTACGTTTGGATTTTTGCCTCAGTCAGACCATTGAGCAGTCTAGTGTAAATAACACCACGGGAAGAACTCAGCATTCACTGAGCCTAGACACAAACAGGATAGGCATGGAGGAGTGAAGCTGCAAGCAGTTGTTGTGCTTGAGAATCAGAAGCAGTCTCCAAAAGTAAAGTTACATTGCGTAAACAAGAGCAGGATTTCACAGACCAGCAATTGCATCAACACCTTTCTGAATAATAAACAGATTTACAGCTGTGACAAACTGACCGCCTTCAGTACGTGAAACCACGAGAAACCTCGGTGCAGCTGGGAGGGTCTTTGAATCATTGGCCTCATTCCATTTACGTTTCATAGCCACTGACTGAGAAGATGATTGGCTCATTGCAAGAAAATCTCCCATGATTGCCAGCGTCTCTGATGGTGAGCTCCTTCCAATTGGGGACCCCCTACAGAAGAGGGCGAACCTGACTGAGGTGATTGTTCACACCTCAGGTCACACCTCCCGAACATCTAACAGAGGGACCAATCGGCAATTTGGGAAGGCAGCAGCTCAGGCAATCACCCCTCCCTGGGCCTGGCCTGTACCAGGGGGGATGTGCAAACCCTACCTGTCAACTTGGGGCTGGGAATTACACGTTACCCAGTCACTTGTTCCATGTCAGATGCATGGACCTGCCTTCAGGAATACACAGGGAGGAAGAAAAAGAGGAAACTCAAATGCCAAAGCGGAGGAAAGATACAAAAAGGTGAATGAAGGAAGAAAAAAGGAGCAGTGGAGAGTATTCTGATACTGACTACCGAAAATGTAGAATACATTTCCAAAAACAGCCCAGACATATTCACCAAGGCATGCGAAAAAGAACAGCAAGAGCATAGACATGCAGCGTCAAAGGGAAAAGATGCTGCAAAGGCTGGGGCCTCGTGGTAGCCAAGCGCGAACCTGCCAAAGAGCAGCAAGCCCCCTGGGGGGACGTAAATGACTTGGCGGACCGGGTGAGCAGCAATCTGTGGTTGTTTGCTAATGACGCTGTGGTGTACGGTAAGGTGTTGAAGCTGAGTGACTGTAGGAAGATACAAGATGACTTAGACAAAATTTCCAGTTGGTGTGATAAATGGCAGCTACCCCTAAATGTGAAAAAATGTAAGTTAATGTGGATGAATAGGAAGAACAAACCTGTAACGTTTGGATACAGTATTACTAGTTTCCTGTTTGACACAGTCAAGTTGTTTAAATATCTGGGCATAATGTTGCAAAGCGATATGAGGTGGAATGAGCATCTGAAAACTGTGGTAGGGAAGGCAAATGGTCAGTTTCGGTTTACTGGGAGAATTTAAGTAAACAGTTCACCTGTAATGGAGACTGCATATAGGACACTGGTGCAACCTATTCTTGAGTACTGCTTGAGTGTTTGGAATCTGTACCAGGTCAAATTGAAGGAAGACATCAAAGCAATTCAGAGGCGGGCTGCTAGATTTGTTACTGGTAGGTTCGAACAACATGAGAATGTTATGGAGATGCTTCGGGAACTCTAATGGAGGGAAGGCGATGTTCTTTTCGAGAAACACTATCGAGAAAATTTACAGCAACGGCATTTGAATCTGACTGACAAATGATTCTACTACTGTCAACCTACATCTCACATAAGGACCACAAAGATAAGATACAAGAAATTAGGGCTCATACGGAGGTGTATAGACAGTCAGTTTTATCTTGCTCTATTTGCAAGTGGAATAGGAGGGGATAAACAAATAGTGGTACAGGGTACCACGCACCGCACGGTGGCTTGCGGAGCATCGATGTAGCTGTAGAACAATTGGAGAATAGGTGTTTCCGAGATGGACAAGCAACACTATGGCACACAGGTGAATTCTGAACAATGATGCATGCCTGACACACCATGAGGAGCTGCCGCCAGATGGTAAGTGGCAGTTCCCCAGTCTCAGATAAGAAGGCCTCACTGATCCATATACTGGGCACCCATAGTCAAGCTGCAATCACACAAAAGCCCTATAAAACTGGAGCAGACGCGCCCTGTCTGTTCCCTAAGACATGTGGCTAAGGTGCTTTGAGATGTTCAGTGCCTTCTGGGTTCTGGCTTCTAGGTTTTTCAGGTGTGGTAATCACGAGAGTTTTGAGTCATATGGGGGGGGGGGGGGGGGGGAAAGAAGTCAGACACATTAAAAATACAATTAGACAATTAAAATGCACTAACACACAGACTCTTATATGCAGAAAACTGAAATCCTGTGCAGCCCACTCCTCTAAACTCTGCCTTGTAAGTTGCAACTGATGAGTCACTGTTCTAACACTGGAGGAGGAATGGAAAACTGCATGATCATCCACAAATATGGAACACTGCACAGGACTCCTTACTGTAGAAGGTCATATTTAAAATACTGCCCTGAGGAACACCATTCTCCTGCACAAAACTAACTCGGGACCTAAAAAACCATTTAGATAGGAAGGACCATGTGAAAATGAGGAAGTGGTCATCAAAGCCCCATTCGTGGAGCTCCCCTAGAATACTGTGTCTCCAAATAGTGTCACATGCCTTGCTGATGTCAAAGAATACTCCAATACAGTGATGGTTACGTAGGAAAGACTGCTGTATAGCCAACTACAGCAGGGTCAGGATGTCAACAGTGAATCAAAATCTCTTGAATCCACACTGAGAGTGGCTAAGGTGTTGCCTGACCTCTGACCTTCACACTAAATGACTGTTAACCATTTGTTCCAGGGTCTTTCCTACACTGCTCATTAAGGCCATGTTCTAGTAACTACTGGGATACGTTCGTTTCTTTCCTGGTTTAAAGAGAGGTATCAATATTGCCTCTCTCGGTGAATTGGGAAAGTGACATGTCTGCCGTTTAAAATTAAACAGGTAAAAAGGATTTCCTTTCAGACTCACGGGGAAAGGGCAGTTGTAAGAATCATCAGAGTTGGTTGGTTGGTTTTGGGGTTTGATGGGGGCTAAACATCAAGGTCATCAGTCCCCAGTTCCAAACAGACATACTTGTAAAAGGCCTATACAGTAAAAGCGTAACCTCTGCACCCAGAGGGAGGGAACACCAAGGGGTACAGAGCTAAAATGAACACCGCAATAACACAAAATGGAGGACACTTAAATGGAGCAGAGCAAATAGTTGACTAGAGTAAAACAGACTGCAGTGGTTGATGGATCAGGTAAAAGGTCAACCACTCAACTACAAACGAAGAACCTCCAGCTGGAAAGCGTTGATAGAGGTACCAACACAACTTGTAACCATAAAAGACACTATTTTGGTATCCACGTCACAATTAAAAGTCACTGGAGTGGGTGTAGCCTGAGGAATCATGCGAGAGCACCCACACTAGAGCGAGTGATAAAACCCAGCTGCACGGATAAAACGTAAAACTGAGTCAGCTATAGAGGCATCGTCACCGAGAATTAAAGGAAGTGCAGCTGGTAAATTAAAGGACTGCCGCAAGGGGGCTAAAAAGGGGCAGTCCATCAGCAGATGGACCACTGTCAGCGCTGCATCATAGCGACACTTGGGCGGGTTCTCACTACGAAGGAGGTAGCTGTGGGTCAACCGCGTATGTCCAATTCGGAGACGGCGGAGAACAACTGAGTCCCTACACGTGCTACTCAAGGATGAGTTCCATACGGCCGCGGACGACTTTACCATGCGGAGCTTATTTGGCGTGTTCAAGACAGACCATTCAGAGCTCCAGACATCGCAGACCTTGCAATGTAGGGCTGACCGGAGGTCTCTTTCCACGAGACCAAGCTCCAGGGGTGGCGAAGTGGTGGCCTGCTTGGCCAACCAATCGACACATTCGTTTCCTGGAATGCTGATGTGGCCCGGGGTCCACACAAACGTCGCTGAATGACCACACTCAGCGAGAGCAAAAACAGCATCTTGGATACCGCGCACCAAAGGGTCCCGAGAAAAACACTTGTCGAGTGCTTGCAATCCACTCAGGGAGTCACAGCATATGACAAATGACTCCCCAGGGCAGGAGGAAATGTGGGCGAGTGCATGATAAAGAGCAACCAGATCCACAGTGAAAACACTGCTCCCACAAGGCAGGGAATGCTACTCAACATAGTCACCGTGGATTAAAGCAAACCCAGTGCATCCATCGACCACAGAACCATCGGTGTAGACTACATCTGCATCGCAAAACGAGGCAAGAAGAGCCAGGAATTGTTGGCAAAGACTGGCAAGTGGAACGGAGGACTTGGAGTCGCAGGACAAATCCAATCAAAGCCGCAAGCAAGGGAGGGACCAAGGAGGGGTAGAAGAAGAGGGCCGGGAGTATGGAGGTAGGGGAAAGGACTCGAGTGACGAGAGAAGGGAATGAACGCGGACCACGATCGGGAGACCCGACCTAGGCCACCGTTGTGGGGAGGGGAGTGTAGAAGATGGAAAAAGGAGCCTGCGGTTTGGGTGGTTGGGCGAGGCATGGACGCGGGCAATATATGATGAAAGCAACTGTTGTCGGCAGAATCGTAGGGGAGGGATTCCAGTTTCTACAAGAAGGCTAGTCACCAGACTAGTGCGGAAGGCACCTGTCGCCAGTCTGACGCCACAATGGAGAATTGGGTCGAGGATCTGCAACGTTGAAGGTGCTGCTGAGTTGTACACCACGCTCCCGTAGCTGAGACGGGACTGGACTAAGGCCTTATAGAGCTGTTTAGCCTCTGTGTAAGTGAGCCTGTCCAAGGTCTTACACTCCATAATCTGCCATTCTTTCTGATAAATCGTGCAGTCTGACAAGCAAGGTGAATGTTTCTGTCCGCAATTGACACAAACAGGGGGCGGCGAACATGGGACGTTGGGGTGGGAGGCACGTCCACAATCCCGACAGGTAGGGTTGGTGTCACATCTCAATGACATATGCCCAAACCTCCAGCACTTAAAGCAGCGCATGGGAGGAGGGACGTAAGGCTTAACATCACATTGATATATCATCACCTTGACCTTCTCGGGCAGGGTGTCTCCCTCAAAAGCCAAGATGAAGGCGCCGGTGGCGACCCTACTATCTTTAGGTCCCCGAAGATACGTCGTACAAAGTGGACACCGCGGCGTTCCAGATTTGCACGAAGCTCGTCGTCAGACTGCAACAACAGGTCACGATGAAAAATAAGTTCCTGAACCATATTGAGGCTCTTATGAGGCGTAATGGAGACTGCAACATCACCGAGCTTGGCACAAGCAAGCAATGCCCATGACTGTGCTGGGGATGCTGTCTGTATGAGGATTGCTCCAGACCTCATTTTAGACATGCCCTCAACTTCTCCAAACTTGTCCTCTAAATTTTCCACAAAAAAAACTGAGGCTTTGTGGTCAGAAATGAGTCCCCATCTGTTTGGCTGCAAACCAGAAATCAAGGAGAATACGTCTCACCAGGTAATTTAGACCACCATTCCTCCCCTGGTGTGGACAGGGAAGGGAACGATTGGGGGTCATACTGTAAAGCATTGAACTTTCCTTTATTAGAGACTCGTGCTTGTGCACTATTCATATTTTGTTTCATGGTGGTCCCACGAGCAGCTAGGGGAAGGAATGTCCACCCAGACAGAGCCCCACTTGCCTGGGTAGGCCTAATACAACTGGGGGGTGGCAGGTTCCCCAGAGGTCGCCCGCTAGCAACTGTTCTACCTGAACAGCCACGCAACTCCTCGACATGCAGCACACCTTGAGATTGAGGCTTTTTTTATAGAGGTTTATACCATCCTCGCGACCCAGGCAGTTAAGCCAAGATCCCCGGGCTCTGTACCATACAACGTTCCACCGTCGCACCCTACAGTGGTTATTGAAGCACGCTCAGAGCTTACGGTATTGAGGACTGATGGCGCTTCCCAGTCCCCAGCTCAGGGACCCCGGGGTCACCAAGCCCGTACCCAGCAACGAAATGCTGAGCCCCCTGAGGGGCATCAGAATTGTTGCATCTGAAGTGGCACAGTTGCGGCAGAATGCTGGAGCCTGGCTAGCACTGGCAGTAGTCATTGCCAAATGCTCTGCAATCACCTGAGCGATGTCTCCAGGTGTTGTCTGGAGACACACCTTTTACAGCACTGCTGCTACTGGTAAACAACTCTGTTTACTGGAAATCCTCCTGGTGGCTTCCCATACTTTTGTAGAACAAGTAGAATGGTTGATAGAATCCAGGAACACTTGCAATGCCCTTTTCTTGCCCCCCTTAATAATGTATCAAACCTTGGCTCTCATGACTCAAAAAGCTGTGAGGTTGTCTCGTGTTGGGTAGCATTTAAACCGTCATAGTACCGCCCGCACATCTGATCCAGATTGCTGAGCAGCACTCATTGTTCCACCAAGGTAAATGTTGCCTCCTAAGATGATCTGATGACTTTGGGATGGATAAGGCAGCAGTATGGTGGACTGCTCGTGTCATGAAGTCCACCCATTCCTGGACACTGCCTTGGTTTTCAAACACAGCCAGCAGGCTGAAAAGCATCCCGTTAGCTCTGCTGATTGTCTGTTTTGGTGGCTTCCTTTCAGGTAATGCTCCTTACAGTATGTGGATCCACAGTGGAAAATGGTCACTGGAATGAAAGGCATTTGCTTCCCGCTGAACACAGTCTGCAAGGGCTGGAGAGCTAAAAGAGAAGTCAATGGCAAAGTATGACCCAGTAGCAGCTCCTGAGACATGAGGTTCTCCAAAACTTGACCCCTAGGGCAAGTTGAGTTTGAGCCCCATAACACATCATGGGCATTGAAGTTTCACAGTAGGAGAAATGGGCAGGGCTGTTTGTCTAGATGGCCTTTGAGAGCCTCACAGTCTATTGCATCCTGTGGAGGTAAATACAGTGAGCAGATAGTAATCCTCTGACTCACAGGAACTTCCATGGCTACTGCCTGTAGGTCAGTAACCAAGGCAAGTTAGGCCATCCTTGCAATGGAGGGCATAGTCCCATAGCACCGGGGCATCAGTGGCTTTAAAATGTGCTTCTTGTAAACACAAGCACAGGGGGTAAGCCTGGGCTAGAAGTTCCCGTTCATCCACATGTGTCCTGAACCCACTCATATTCCACTGCAGTATGGGAGCTATTGATTAGGGGCTTGGACCTTCACCCTGACTCTCAATGGGGTGGGGAACCTGCAATGGGTGGAAGTTCAGTCATGGGGCAATACAGTTGCCCTGGGCAGACTTCACTTTCCATTATTTCCAAAGGAGACTGATTACAAACGTCAGATTGAATGACGTTGACATAGTCTGATGATTTGCTACTTGTTTTGGCCCACTGTTGATGCTTCCCATTTGCTTTATTTCATTAAGCAGGCTTGGCAGAAGCTACTGCAGAAATGGTAGATGCAGTGATGAACTGTTTACTATACTCTGTCTTTGGGGGGCCATGGGTTCTGAAGTACCTGCAGCTTTGCAAATGCACTGGCAAACATAGAGGTGTTAGTGAAAACACTTGCAATGTCCATTTACGTATAAGCATTAGCTGTCAGAAGAGGCTTCTTAAGGGCTGAAATGAAAGGTGTAGTGAATGAGGGAGGCTGCATGGCCTTTATAGATCTTTTTGGCCTCACTATATGGGATACACCTCATAGTTTTCAGCTTCTGTACCTTTTGTTCTTCAAGGAAGGTACTGCTGCCCCTACTCCAGAGAGGGTGACTCCTAGTGCAACTGACACTTTGGGGCAGATGAACAATCAACTCTTTTGTGAGTGGCCTTACCCCATTTGTCAGAAGTGAAAAGAGTAGTGGGGGACATAAAACCACATGCTTATGCAAAGGAAACCTGCCTTCAAATGCTCTGGAAGTTTTGTGCTGTTAAAAGTAAGTATACATCAGTCTGACTTGGCCAGGTCGCCATCCACCCATTTTATTATATTCAAGATGTGGAGCTCCAGAGGAGTTTAGTTTTACAGAGGTTTGTTGCTTGTTGGGAACTAGCAGTTTCAAGCAATAGTGTCCAACTGTGTAAGTGTTTCACGGACTTTAAGGTGCCAGCAATGCCCTCTTAACCTTTTTGGATGCAGAAAGATGCCACTTCTTAAAGCTGCCTTCTTTCCTCTTAACTATTAAAAACACAGTCTAACTAGCAGTATGCATTCTGTCACAAGAAACAAAAGTAGTGGAGTTAATTTCTGTGTCAGGAGGACTGGCTACATGAGCCATCTTGTGAGATTGGCTGTTGCTACTCACCAATGGTACACCCATTCCATTGAGAGTTGAAGAGTTTAAGTTTGTGGTTTTTTTTCAGTCCCAAGAGTAGCTAGAGAAATAAGGGCCTACCCAGACAGAGCCCTGCAAGCCTGAGTATGTCTTATGCAACTGAAGTGCGGCAGTTTCTCTAAGAGTTTGCCTGCTAATGACTGTTCACCTCACCCGTCATGCATCTCATCAGCACGCAACACACCTTGAGACTGTGGACTTTTTTACAGAAGCTTTTACCATCCTGACGATTCAGGTGGTCAAGCCAAGAGCCCGATTTCCTGTGGCACACAATGTTCCACTGCTGCACCATACAGTGGTCGCAAAACAATGTCCAGAGCTTAAGCGACAGACGAGTAGCAGCACTTACCAGACCAAGCTCAGGAACCTCAGGCTTGCCAAGCCCATACCCAGCAAACGAATGCTGAGCTCCTGAGGGCTGTTATATGAAGAAAGAAAGAGACAAACAAGACCACTTTTTAAGGTTATCTCAAGTACTTTCTATGTATGTGGCAACAGAGTTTTGCTAAGTCAAAGATGAAATACAAACTGCTTGTAGATTGAAATTACAGCACGAGATCCTGTGTTAGCGTGAATACGGATTAGTTGAAGTAACACTGATGTAACATTAAAATGTAGGTGGATAACAAACACTGTGTATCACCTTACAAGTGATTAATTATTACACCAGATAATATTCAAAGTCAAGAAAGCTCAGGAAATAGCTTTCAAGTCAAAAAATGTAAAGGACACAATAAACAATTATGATGCATAAAAAAAGACATTAATTAGGTGCAGTCACCTGGCCATATGGACCCACCATGAAATGATGAGTAATAATAATAAATGCTCAGAATCACATTCATTCAGTCCTCACAACAAGCTCCTAATAAAAGGCAGTTTGCACCAGGCATGTATCTGTTGCATGTGGAACATTTTGATGCTCATTTAGTATAGGGTTTGTGTGTGTGTGTGTGTGTGTGTGGTTTTTTTTTTTTTTTTTTTTTTTTTTTTTTTTTTTTTTTTTTTTTTACCGAAATGAAAGGAAGCTCGAGGAGATAACTACATGCTTGCAATTGCACCAATCAGTAGGAAACCAAGGTTAATGTCCGCATATGATGAGCAGACCATAATTACAAAACAACTGAAGGCACTGATATAATAATCTGGTACCAGAGCATAAATGTGATTTACTGACCTAAATCTCCAAAGTACAACATACAAGTTTATTAACTGTTTAAATTTTTTACGAGAATTTTGGAATTAACTTCAGACAAAAATCTTTACATGCCAAGAATCAGGAAATGTGTATACTCTGTTAAGTACAGATGCTCTACCTATCGGTGATATATAATTATTGTGACTTCCTTCTAGTATTAGTTTGTCTACTGAAATCATTTACAGGTTCCCCAATCCTGAGGCCTAAGTAATTTACACTATTTTAGGTTCAATAAACAGCCCTAGACAAAAGGGTTATAGATTATTAGATCTTGAATCACCTCAGATCCCACTCCTCATTCTGCCTGTGTCAGATGCTATTTTATGTGAACTGTGTAAATAGCGGTTCTAGGCGCTAGTCTGGAACTGCATGACCGCTATGGTCGCAGGTTCGAATCCTGCCTCGGGCATTGATGTGTTTGATGTCCTTAGGTTAGTTAGGTTTAAGTAGTTCCAAGTTCTAGGGGACTGATGACCACAGCAGTTAAGTCCCATAGTGCTCAGAGGCATTTGAACCATTTTTGTGTAAATAGCAGGGTAAGAAATAAATACATTACAAAGAAAATGTACAATTCAGTGAGATATTTAGGGAATAATTTGCTTTATTCTATCAGATGATGTATATGATCAACTTTAGACTGAAATTAAGTGTATATTAATACATTTATTGAAATCTATGGCATTGATGATACATATATTGTGGCGAAAAATGTGAAACTCGTGCATTTGCAGTGAATGTAGTGTAAAACATGTTACTTTCAGATCAAACACAACTGTGAGTGCCCAAATTTAAAAACAAATAGAATGATAAACATGTCTTGTCTTTCCTGGCATATGATGATTCTGAAATGTTCTCAGATATTTAGCCAGGTGCCACCATGCAAACAGTGTGTTATTTCGACATTTCCAGGCAGTTCTAATGGCTGATCGTCTTCTGTTAGAAACCATACTTATCTGTACTCTGAAAAGCACTAAATTCTGCCCCAATGCTGATGACACTACCAATGCCTCATTTTTAGCAGTATGGTTGAAAAAGGTGCCCTTGTTGTTTCACAGAACGCAGCAGAGAAAATGTGGCATGAAACATACTATAAACGCACAAGGGTCATTCCACCGAAGCCAGATGTCTCCAAGGAGATGAAGAATGTGCTGAAACACCTCATAGAAGATACTGAGACAGTCACCACAGAAAAAGGAAATTCTACAGTCTTGCTACCACTTCAAGAATGCAAGAAAAATGTACAGCCTATTAGAGGATAATGCCTATAAGAAAGTAGATGATGATCCAACCAACTGTGTGTAGAGGAAGCCAACATAACTTCTCTAGAACATTATACATGAAAAGAGTGAAAAGACTTCATCCACAAGTGGCTGCAGCTCCGAAACACTAAGCATTACCTGAAGTCCTAAAGACGGGATTCCACTCCATACCATCGTAAGCAACACTGGCACACCAATGGTATCACCAGTGGTATCCAACGTGTTCATGGAGGCATTTGAAGAAGCAGCTCGTGAGTCAGCAATCCAAATACCCTCATGTTTTTTTCCAATACACAGATGATATGAGACATATTCAGAAAGTAAGTGTACTGTGATCATAACAGGTTGTGGTTTTGTGTTTTTTGAGGATTGCCTAGAATGTATGATAGAAGGGATCCCGTGGCCAGAAAGAAGCATTGCAGGAACACAATACTACATAAACTCATGTTGCAGTAACCAGTAGCATGAAAGACATCAATATGAAACCCTGCCAAGTGTGAGCCGGGTGCCATGATACACTTCCTACCCGCGAAAGGAATTACATCTACTGTGTGTTTTTTTTTTTTTTTTTCAAATCAAAACAGTTTATGGTGAAGGTGTAATTAACAGAATGAGTGTGTTTAAGTGATGTAGGGAGTTTAGTGGGGTCAGAACAAATGTACACGATGAACAGACAAGTGGAAGACCTTCAATTTTGACCGATAAGTTGATGTAAAAAATCGAAGAAACTGTTCGTGAAGACCACCAATTTACAGTGTATAAAATTTCTGCAGTGCTTCCACAGCTCACCAGAACTTTCTTATACAAGACACTGACAGACATTCTGGGATATCAGAAACTGTGTAAACAAGATGGGTCCCAAAAACGGTGGCCGCAGCACAAGAAAAATCAGATCAATAGCGCCTGTGAGTTTCTTGAGCGACTTGAATTGAAATGTGAGAATTTTCTGAGCTCTACTGTGACTGAAGATGAAACATGGGTGGTTTACTACACACAAGAGACACAAGAAGACGGTTGTCGCAGTGTCGTCACACCAATTAACTATCAGCCAAAAAATTCAAAATCACAATTTCAGGCACAAAAATCATGGCCTCAGTGTTTTGTAAGTGAAAAGGCATAAGTTTGGTCAAATTTCTGTCTCAGGAGGAGACAATCAATACACAACAATATTGTGAGAACCTAAAACAACTGAAAAGGGGTGTTCAAAACAAAAGGAGAGGAATGCTGATGGGGCAAATGTGCTTCTTGGTTGGCAATGCCCAATTTCACACAGCCTCAGTCACCAAGGTGCTTTTGGACTCACTTGATTGGGATGTTCTGTACTACCCCCTGTATTCCCATGACTTGGCACCTTCAGATTATCATCTTTTCACCTCCCTGAAGCCATACATGTCTGGGATTAAATTTTCAAATGCGGTCCTGAAAAGGGGCAGGAGCTGGCAGGAGAGTTCTTCGAGGAAGACATAAAGAAGCTTGTGCCACAGCTCACCACATGTAGTGAGCAGGGTGGTGATTATGTAGAAAAATAGTCAACATGTGTATCAACAATACCCTCTAATTTTTTTCAAATACACTTTTTCCAAATAAATATAAAAATCTAGACACTTATTTTCTGAACATGCCTTCGTAATCTGGCAACAAGATTTTTTACAACACCTGAACTTGATGTACCAAAACATCAGATTCATGAACAGAACCAACTTCTGTTTCTGGGAGTGCGAGTCAACCGTAGACCAGATGGGAAACAGAGAGTGTTTACAGCAAACAAACACATACAGATTTGTACCTGCATACCTCCTCCTTTCATGTGCCCTCACAACGAGAAGGCAGTCTGAGCACACTAGTGTACTGAGCTTACAAAATCTAATCAAGAGAGTTTGGCAGTAGAATTGCAGAACCGCTAGGCAGTTTTCTCAGAGGAACAGTTAAAACCACCTTCAGAGCCAATGAGTCTTTAAACTGAAGAAAGCTAGGCCACAACTTTCAGAGGAAGAAGAGCAACAAGTTGTGACAGCATTTATACCTAACACAGTAACACATGTAGCATATCAGTGGAAATTAGAAGGATACTCTTGGAACGTAACATTAAGTGTGTATTTTGCTCACTGCCCAAGACAATATCCTCAGGAGGATCTATTAAGGATGACTTAGGACTCCCAACACCATGAGTCTAACACAACCATTGCTAGTGAAGGAAATGTGCATAGGTCAGACTATCTGAATGGTATAGGAACGATGTGCTAAGCACATGCATCACACTGCCAACAAAGGCAACGGTCAAAAAGCACTGTAAAGGATAAAACAGCATTATGACAGCAGCAAGCTGTTAAAACAGGCCAACACCTTATGGGATTCTATTTTAAAAGAAGCGATAGAGATCTAGCTACATGATGAACTGATCAATAAAGGCAGCAGTTTGCAACAAAGTAAGGCTTGGAACTCAGCCGTGGGCTCAAAGCACACTGACAATATGTGGATAGATCCACTTGTGTCATGCTAAATGAAAAGCTGGGACCATAGCATATGGATGGCCATCACATCAGCAGCACTCCATCACCAGCAGCAGTGGCACAAAGACTGAGGACTGCAGCTCATGCCCCACCTCATTACTTTTCCCTCCCTCCTTGCCAGTGTAACAATTCACAGGTACCATGGCCTCAAGATCAACAGCTGGAGAGAGAGAGAGAGAGAGAGAGAGAGAGAGAGAGAGAGAGAGAGAGAGAGAGAGAGAGCAGGTATCTAAGACAACATTCAATGGAAGACAGTTTGTAATCAGGACTGCTGAAGGTGGCAATAAGTCAGCTTTTCATAATATTACACCATTTGTGTGACATCACCCAGATGAATACCCGAGGACATTTCAAAACATGCTTAAAAAGTTTATGTGAAGGCAAATGAGATTGTTAACTAAGAAGCAAAAATCATGTTGAACACAGAACACCACTTACTGCATCACAAAATATGAATGGGATCAACCACCAAAGGTACAAAGCATACTAATCTGTTTATTTATTAAAGGTATATCTGCTACACTCACAACTGTACTGAGCATTTACATTGATTCAGTTTTCCACAATTACCAAACTGTAACCCATGAGACAGTGTACAATTATCATCATTCCTTTTGCACTGACTAACTGTACAAACACAAAAAAATAATGTTTAAAAATGAGGGACTCTACAATAAAATACACGAATTATTATTGAACCATGATATCCTCACTCTCATTTTAACTAAAAATTAAAAAAAATCATGCAAAATAAATTTTATTTGTGCAAGTACTCTGTTACCTGCCACCTTGTTTAAAATTATGATCCATTATATGTAGCTCACAAATTTATTCACATAAGGAAATAAAATCACACAGCCTTTTGGTTTTTATTTTCAGCCTATATTATACTGTGAAATGTTAGGGCTAAGATAAATATTATTTCATGCCAGTGGTTACATGATAGATTGATAATGCTGGTCACGGAGCACTTTTTCCAATGGCAGGGCTTTCACCTCCGAGTTGTACCCGTTAAATAGGAGTCGAGGAACTTTCTTACAGCTGACCTCTCTGGTCTCAGGGATCATCATTTCGTCGAATCACACATATAAGGTGAGGCACCTATTTCACTTTCTGAGATGCTAAAAATATTGATAACATATTTTCGCTCTGACAGTCACCATGGTCTCGTAAAATAGGAAAAGGTGTGTAATAGTAACCTTTTTTAACTACTGATATGCAAGTACCAAATTAATTTTTCAAATGAAATTATGTGGTTCTTTTGGTTCCTGAACAGTAGCTTTAGATGAGTTCTGGTCCTGTTTATGCATTCTCCACACATTAGTATATTGTCATGCAGTTTTTCATTACTAAGAATAACCGTAGACCTAAAAAAATATTCACAAATTAAAAATGTCATTAAATACTTTACAAACATGTCTCCTGAGTACCAATACACTTGATCAGCCCAGACTGATTCCACTACATTTCTTCAAATCTTAAGACTGGGCAATACACAATTAATCAAGTAGCTCCCATCTCAGTGAAACCTTTTATTACTGAGAGAAGAATAAAATTCTGAATGGTGTGTACTCAGGCCACCATCGAGAACATATGGAAAACCTAATTTTATATATATATATATATATAATTTCTCTTCAGACCTACAAAATTGTTATATTGCTTAATTATATATTTTTATTTGCTTTTTGGCTGCTAATCATTATAACAACATTTGAGGCACTGTTTTAAATGATTGTGGTTAGCTGTTCCTTCACCTGTGACAAAGGACAGTCCACGCAAGCTATACATAGCTGCTTGGTTCTCGTCCTTCACTCTTTCAAAAAACTGCCAGATTGTTGTTCTCTGTATTGACATATAGTATCTAAAAATATTAATTTTTCATTTACAAATGTAATAGTATTCTCAGATAAGGCACTTTTGCAAGAAGAATCTGTACTCTACATAACCTTCAAAATATCTGCTAGTTTGTACGACACACAAAATTTATCAGAACAAGTAGCATCAATATCTGTTCACTGTCTTTCATTAAATGGCAACCTCATCCCATTTTCTCATCACCACCTATGATAACTCGTAGATGATCAGAGGGAATACTGTAGTTGGAAGCTCGAGTTTGTTTGCCAGTTAACCAGATTGCCTAACTAGCTATTCACCAGTCAAATTATTTCCTCTCCAACTGCTCATTGGCTCTTATAGTAATACTGGAGCAAGGAAACATCTCGCGAGTTTGACTGACTTGTTGGTTAACCAGATCCAGTGACCAGCTCTAGTTACTCATGAGTTAAAGCAAAAGACATGCATTTAAATTAGCAAATGTAGTCTACAAAGAATTCATCCAGTTCACCAAATTTAAGCGAAGTTCCAGCTACCAGGGATTTAATATTGTTAGTTTAAGCCAGTACCTTGATTAGCTGATCTTGCAGGAAAGGGCATTTAATGGCTCGAGTTAGGTGAGGGAATCTCAGTTAAAACCTTGCTACTGAGGTAGGTAACGTGTAAATAAGAATCACTATAGGTGGTGTTAGTATATTATTACTGAAGTACACAACTAAAAAGAAAAGTATAGCAGATTACTCCCAGCTGCAAGTAATGATCACTCCTGACCAGAAAAAAATGAGAAATTTGAGCCAACTGCAGCCAAGACCATACATGCGGCTGTGTTTGCCCTTCCAGTCACCGCAGCATTAATGATGATGCAAATATCTTCATGTGGACCTGTTGGCAAGTTGATTATCAAAAAGCAAGCATTCTAAAAGTAGTGTAACATAAGTAGCAGCAGTCTACTATGTAAAAATAAGCCTGTATTAGTGCAAAATAAAACAAAAGTGTATACTCTCCCTCGGGATGTCTAAAAATAGAATTATTCTATGTAAAGGAAATATCACGATAAGTAACTAATAGGAAACTCAAGAAAATTATTTCCTTGCTCAAATAGCCGGCAAACATGAAACACCCTAATAACAAACAGATTATGGCCAATTAGTGTATCTTATTGACTGGCTGTTAAAAATTTTCACTCAGAGCAGAGTTTTCTACTATCAGTACGCTGTTGATTTTTTTTTTTATATATGTAATAAGTGATTTCATCTGCATTCCCAAATATATAATAGGTATCTTGACTCGTGTTCTGCAGTAAAAGGTTACCTAGGAAACATACACAAACACATAGTTTATAGAATGAGATTTTCACTCTGCAGCGGAGTGTGCGCTGATATGAAACTTCCTGGCAGATTAAAACTGTGTGCCCGACCGAGACTCGAACTCGGGACCTTTGCCTTTCGCGGGCAAGTGCTCTACCATCTGAGCTACCGAAGCACGACACACACCCGGTACTCACAGCTTTACTTCTGCCAGTATCTCGTCTCCTACCTTCCAAACTTTACAGAAGCTCTCCTGCGAAACTTGCAGAACTAGCACTTTCAGGAGTGCTAGTTGGTTGGTTGGTTGGTTTGGGGAAGGAGACCAGACAGCGTGGTCATCGGTCTCATCGGATTAGGGAAGGATGGGGAAGGAAGTCGGCCGTGCCCTTTCAGAGGAACCATCCCGGCATTTGCCTGGAGTGATTTAGGGAAATCACGGAAAACCTAAATCTGGATGGCCGGACGCGGGATTGAACCGTCGTCCTCCCGAATGCGAGTCCAGTGTCTAACCACTGCGCCACCTCGCTCGGTCAGGAGTGCTAGTTCTGCAAGTTTCGCAGGAGAGCTTCTGTAAAGTTTGGAAGGTAGGAGACGAGATACTGGCAGAAGTAAAGCTGTGAGTACCGGGCGTGAGTCGTGCTTCGGTAGCTCAGATGGTAGAGCACTTGCCCGCGAAAGGCAAAGGTCCCGAGTTCGAGTCTCGGTCGGTCACACAGTTTTAATCTGCCAGGAAGTTTCACATAGTTTATAATTTTAGTCACATGGTGAAACACTTTAGATATACTTTTCATCTGTCTATACAAACAGGATCACTCTCAACACAATCATGTATGTCTACAAACAAAACAATCTCTAGTGATGTGCTAATACTTTTCTGAGATCACCAATTTTTTACTGTTCTATAATAGTTCTAACAGATTGCTACCAGTGACGTCATTAGATACTGGATTGAGCCATTAGTGACAAGGATATTGGAAGGAACTAAGTTACCTTGAGAGAAAAAGCTAGTCTTTTACCTATAATGAGACAGGGAGGCTACTGACAACCTAAACCAAAATAACCAAAAGCAAGGACAAAGCACATACTTGTTAATTGAAAATTCAAGAACAATGTCACTAGTGTACAGCTCATTTACCTGTACTTATATTAAGTGGCTCAGTGGTGAAGTGCCAGCCTACAAATCTGAAGTTCTTGGGTTCAATTCCTGGTCATTCCTAAGATTTTTATCTGTCACTTATCACTTATTTCACATCTGGCAAAGTTTGCTGAGGTGAAAGATGCCAATTCACACTGTGATTTGGAATCCACGTTAAACTGCAAATCCCCTTTAACTGGCTGGGTAAGCCAGTTCTCAACCCTAGAGGAAGGCAACAGCATACCATCTTCAACAGGCCATGACTAATAAGGCACTGTAGTATTCAAAAGAATTTTTGGATTGATGAAAGCTTTACCTTTTTTTTGTATTAATAGTATTTCTGGATACCAGACTGTAATGAAAACTTCAAACCATTCTAAACTACAACAAATCAAATTGTCACAAAATGAAATACTAAAAAAGTAAGAAATTTAGTAATGGCTTTGAAGAGCTGCTCAAGAAAGGTGGGGTGTCATACCACAGGTGCAAAAAAGTCAAAAGACAGAAGATCAACATATTTTAAATTAAATCAAAGCAACCATGTGAAGCTTTTAACACTGGAAAGCAAAGAGTTATAAATGGACTTCAGAGAAACTTTAGTCAAGGGAGTGAAATCATTCAGTCGGTAGCATCCCGGCCAAATTAACAACAAAATCAAGACAAATAAACATAATTCCAAATTCTGTTTCCAAAATTATTTCACAGTTTGTAACCTGGTGGATTTTCTTAATGAGAATTTGACAGAATTTCTTAATACAAGTGTGCCCAACATGACTGGGAGTGATCACAAGACACTAAGCATTTTCAAGAATACTGGAAAGACTAATCTAGAGACCCTGCAGACCTATATCACATACGCCAGTTTGTAGAACAATTCTGGAATAGATCTTTAATTTTAATGTGATGACTTGGCTCTTTGCTAATAATCTCCAGTGCCAAAATCAGCATAATTTTGGAAATGACAACCAAATTAAATCCAGCTTCCTCTCTATTAAAAACACAGAAGGCTATGTAGCAGTGCCTTCAGGTGGAAGCCATGTGCCTGAATTTACTGAATTCTTCTCATACACTTAATCAATGAAGTATGCACAGGGCTATTACAAATGATTGAAGCGATTTCATAAATTCACTGTAGCTCCATTCATTGACATATGGTCACGACACACTACAGATACGTAGAAAAACTCATATAGTTTTGTTCGGCTGAAGCCGCACTTCAGGTTTCTGCCGCCAGAGCGCTCGAGAGCGCAGTGAGACAAAATGGCGACAGGAGCCGAGAAAGCGTATGTCGTGCTTGAAATGCACTCACATCAGTCAGTCATAACAGTGCAACGACACTTCAGGACGAAGTTCAACACATATCCACCAACTGCTAACTCCATTTGGCGATGGTATGCGCAGTTTAAAGCTTCTGGATGCCTCTGTAAGGGGAAATCAACGGGTCGGCCTGCAGTGAGCGAAGAAACAGTTGAACGCGTGCGGGCAAGTTTCACGCGTAGCCCGCGGAAGTCGACAAATAAAGCAAGCACAGCCGACGGTTTAGAAAATCTTACGGAAGAGGCTAAAGCAGAAGCCTTACTGTTTACAATTGCTACAAGCCCTGACACCCGATGACAAAGTCAAATGCTTTGAATTTTCGGCGCGGTTGCAACAGCTCATGGAAGAGGATGCGTTCAGTGTCAAACTTGTTTTCAGTGATGAAGCAACATTTTTTCTTAATGGTGAAGTGAACAGACACAATGTGCGAATCTGGGCGGTAGAGAATCCTCACGCATTTGTGCAGCAAATTCGCAATTCACCAAAAGTTAATGTGTTTTGTGCAAATGTCACGGTTTAAAGTTTACGGCCACTTTTTCTTCTGCGGAAAAAAACGTTACAGGACACGTGTATCTGGACATGCTGGAAAATTGGCTCATGCCACAACTGGAGACTGACAGCGCCGACTTCATCTTTCAACAGGATGGTGCTCCACCGCACTTCCATCATGATGTTCGGCATTTCTTAAACAGGAGATTGGAAAACCGATGGATCGGTCGTGGTGGAGATCATGATCAGCAATTCATGTCATGGCCTCCATGCTCTCCCGACTTAACCCCATGCGATTTCTTTCTGTGGGGTTATGTGAAAGATTCAGTGTTTAAACCTCCTCTACCAAGAAACGTGCCAGAACTGCGAGCTCGCATCAACGATGCTTTCGAACTCATTGATGGGGACATGCTGCGCCGAGTGTGGGACGAACGATTATCGGCTTGATGTCTGCCATAAAGGGGCACATATCGAACATTTGTGAATGCCTAAAAAAACTTTTTGAGTTTTTGTATGTGTGTGCAAAGCATTGTGAAAATATCTCAAATAATAAAGTTATTGTAGAGCTGTGAAATCGCTTCAATCATTTGTAATAACCCTGTACTTGGATAACATTCAATTAGATGTGCTTACTGACTAAGGAATCCTTACCAAGTACGAGGGCTATCCACAAAGTACATTACGTTTTGGAATTAAAAATAAATAAAGTATTGGAATTTTTTTTATTATACACAGATGAAAGCCACACTTAAATACTACTTTTCTACATAGTTGCCATTTAAATTAAGGCACTTATCGTAGCGATGGACAAGCTTGGAAATTCCTTCGTCGTAAAATTCAGCCGCCTGCGCCTTCAACCACGTAATGACTGTCCTTTGGGACAGAAAAGGTGTGATTTTTGTGGATTTCCTGGAAAGAGGCACCACAATAAACTCTCAAAGGTATTGCCAAACTCTGCACAACCTCAGAAGAGCAATACAAAACAAGTGCAGGGGAAAGTTGGGCTCAAAGATCTTGCTGATTCACGACAACGCCTGGGCCCACATGGCAAATGCCACTCGTGAAGTTCTCGAATCTTTTAAGTGGGAGTTGTTTCCTCATCCGCCGTACAGTCCCAACCTGGCACCGAGTGACTTCCACTTATTCCCAGCAATGAATAAGTGGTTGGCTATGCAGCATTTTGATGACGACGCACAGCTTCAAGAAAAGGTAACCACGTGGTTGAAGGCGCAGGTGGACGAATTTTACGACGAAGGCATTTCCAAGCTTGTCCATCACTACAATAAGTGCCTTAATTTAAATGGCAACTATGTAGAAAAGTAGTATTTAACTGTGGCCTTCATCTGTATATAATAAAAAAAATTTCCAATACTTTATTTATTTTTAATTCCAAAACGTAATGTACTTTGTGGATAGCCCTCGTATAACCTAATATACAATTATACAGGCTGTATCATAAGTAATAGTGAAAAACTGACAAGGATGGAAGTATATTCAATAACATAACCAAAAGAAGTTCTAATGAACATGGGTCAGAAAGAAAGCTGTATATGTGATAATTACGGACATGTAGTAATGTGCCATCACTGATGTTAGTATAAAACATTTTCCAGTTAGGACGCATGTACTTGAAACATAAAGTTTTTGATTAAGTCCTCATCTAATTGGGCTTATATTTCACCCATGACCTAACTTAACAAGAAATACAATACTACTTCAGCACATTGAACTTGTTATAATTTACACTGAAGGGATACTTCCTAGCATCATGTCACACCTCCTACTGCCTGGCGTAGTGCAGCAACTTGACATGGAATGGAGTCAACAAGTCATTGAAAGTCCCCTGCAGAAATACTGAGCCATGCTGCCTCTATAGCTGTACATAATTGCGAAAGTGTTGCTGGTGCAGAATTTTGTACACAAACTGATCTTTTGATTATGTCCCACAAATGTTCAAAAGGGTTCAGTCAAGCAATCTGGGTAGCCAAATCATTCACTACACCAGAATGCTTTTCAAACCAACTGCAAACAATTGTAGCCTGGTAACATGGTGCACTGTTGTTTGGGAACATGAAGCCCATGAACGGCTGCAAATGGTCTTCAAAGTAGCTGAGCATAACCATTTCCAGTCAATGATTGCTTCAGTTGGTCCAAAGGACCCAGTCCATTCCACTGCCCACGCCATTATGGAGCCACCACCAACTTGCACAGTGCATTGTTGACAATTTGGGTCCATGGCTTCATGGGGTCTGTTCCACAATTGAAGTCTATCATCAGCTCTTACCAATGAAATCAGGACTCATTTGACCATGCCACAGTTTTCCAGTCATCCAGGGTCGAACCAATATGGTCACCAGCCCTGGAAAGGCAGTGCAGGTGATATCATGCTGTCAGCAAAGGCAATGGCATCGGTCATCTGCTGCCACAGCCCATATGTTCGTCATATCTCCAACACTGATTTATGTGGTTATATCACGCAGTGTTGCTCATCTGTTAACACTGACCACTTTATGCAAACACTGCTGCTCTGGATTGTTAAGTGAAGGCCACCGGCCACTGCATTGTCCGTGGTGAGAGGTAATGCTTGAAATTTGGTATTCCCGGTACATTCTTGATACTGTGTATCTCAGAATATTGAATTCCATTATGATTTCCAAAATGGAATGACCCATGCGTCTAGCTTCCAATACCATTCTGCATTCAAAGTATTTTAATTCTCACCGTGTGGCCATAACCAGGTTGGAAACCTTTCCACATGAATCATCTAAGTACAAATGACTGCTCCACCAATGCATTGCCCCCTTTATACCTTGTGTATGCATGGCTTGGACTGACAGTTGTCATTAGGGTTAGGGTCCACATTGACCGAGAAGTTTTTAGAAGTCTACAGAAACCAGCTGGATATAGTGGTCCCTATAATAGCACAAAAAACTTGATGAGTTGCTAGTTTAGTGTATAGGGGTCTGAAGATGGTGCCAATGAGGCACCAAAAGTGGTAGCTAAATAAAATTATGCCTCTTGGTATCTATTTCCTTCAATTCTTTGACCAGCCGCAGTTCCATACCATTTACACAAGACAGAATTACAGAAAAGCTGCTACAATTGTCGCGAGGGGTCCAGGCTGGAGTAGGGAGCATTATGGTCTGGGGAATGTTTTTGTGGCATTCCCTGGGTGATCTCATCATTCTGGAAGGCACAATGGATCCACAAAAGTACGCATCTGTTCTTGGGGATCATGTCCATCCCCTACATGCATTTTTTTTTCCTCGACACAATGGCATCCACCAGCAGGACAATGCAGTGTGTCACACAGCTTGCTGTGTACATTGGTTTGAAGAGCACCAGGATGTGTTTACCAAATTGCCCATAACACCCCCTCCTGGTTGCAGGGTATTTTCTTTCAGACACTTCATGCCATCTGAAGAAAAAAAAAAACGGCCACCTACCACAACTCAATGGAGGTCCAGCTGTGGTACTGACAAGGGAACCTCCCCATCGCACCCCCCTCAGATTTAGTTGTAAGTTGGAACAGTGGATAGGCCTTGAAAAACTGAACACAGGTCAATCGAGAAAACAGGAAGTAGTTGTGTGAAACTATGAAAAAAATAAGCAAAATATAGAAACTGAGTAGTCCATCTGCAAGATAGGCAATATCAAGGTTACTATGAGCTCAGGAACGCCGTGGTCCCCTGGTTAGCGTGAGCAGCTGGGGAACGCGAGGTCCTTGGTTCAAGTCTTCCCTCGAGTGAAAAGTTTTCTTTCTTTATTTTCGCAAAGTTATGATCTGTCCGTTCGTTCATTGATGTCTCTGTTCACTGTAATAAGTTTAGTGTCTGTGTTTTGTGACCGCACCGCAAAACCGTGCGATTAGTAGACGAAAGGACGTGCCTTTCCAATGGGAACCAAAACATTTGATCGCAAGGACATAGGTCAAACGATTCCTCCACAAGAAAACACGTCTGATACATTCTATATGACACTGGTGACGACATGTGCGTCACATGACAGGAATATGTTGTCGACCCACCTAATTTGTACTCTTGGCGAATAGGGAAAAAGATTCTTCTACCTTGCCCGATTTAGGTTTTCTTGTGGATGTGATAATCGCTCCCAAAAAAGTGCTGAAAACATTAGAGTTTGTCACATAAACTGCAACAAATGAATGCAGCAGTTTCACAGTCGCACAGTTTTCCCTGTGCTCTGTCAAAACATATGTTTTTAACATTTTCAAATTTTTCCGTGTGTCCAAGCAAATCTGAACATGTCCTGGAACTTTGGAGAGCGAAGTTGATTATGTGTGAGTGCCTGAACTTTGATAATTGTCTGAAAACAAAAAAATAAACATTTTGCCGGAGGGAAGACTTGAACCAAGGACCTCTCATTCCGCAGCTGCTTACGCTAACCAGTGGACCATGACGCTCCTCAGCTCGCAGTATCCTTGATGTTGCCTATCTTGGACATGGACTACTCAGTTTCTATATTTTGCTTATTTTTTTTTCATAGTTCCACACAACTTCTTCCTGTTTTATCGATTGATCTGTGTTCAGTTTTTCAAGGACTATCCATTGTGCAAACTTATAACTAAATCTGAGGGGGGTGTGATGGGGAGGTTCCCTTGTGAGGTACAAATTCCAGCCTTCAACATTGACGAACAGCAGTCACAGTGGGTGAAGGAACCATGTGTGTGCTGTGGAGGTCCATATGCAGCAACTTTTGCTGACCTGTCATTGAGGAGACACTGTTGGTAGCCCCTTAATTCATTTGGGCAGTCAGCTGTTCAATAGTTGCACATCTACTTGGCTGTACACATCTCCACAGCTGTTGTTCACTCCTGTCATCTATGGCCCACGGTGCACCGTAGTTGCCTCGGCACTGGTTTTGCCATGCAAGACGTACTTTAACCACAGCGGCATGCACACAGCTTACAAACTCAGCCATTTCAGAAATTCTTCCACCCTTGGCTGAAAGCCAATGATCATTCCCTTTTCAATGTCAGATAAATTGCTTTTTTCTGCATTAGAACAATGACTGCTTGGTTTTACACATCCCCCTGACAAGCTTTATATATTCTTCGCTGCTAGTGCTGCCACCTGTGTGTGGTTATTGCACGCTGACATCAAAGATAGGTGGTGGTCACATTAAAGTGACTGGACCATGTAGTTTCATAAAGTTTTGAAAGGCAATTCTCTTGGTATTTAATTTTCCTGTTTGTCACATGTAAGATTTTCGTATCTTCTCTGATGTCAAAGAAACACAGTATAGAGCTTCTGAAAGGTCTTCATGCTTGAGGGTGTTCCGGACAGACTGGGTGATTATAATTAAAATGCTGCTACTCACAGAGGCCCAGTATCGGCAGATATCGTATTGCATTAATGATTCATGCTGGTAAACTAATTAGTTCCAACTGTGCCCAGCAGGTGCAAATGTGGCACTGTAGACTATTTGTATGACAACATGGATACACACTATCATTTGGCAAGCAACAGCATAAGTGAACAGGAAGGCTATTATGAAGAGAAACTAGCTTATGTGAATGGCAGTGCTGCACTGAGAGAGTATTGCCGACGGAAAGGTCTGAGGAGAGGCTCCATGTAAATTCAATGATTTAAAGAAGATGATAATGAAATTCATAAACACAGTGGAGCTTGGGGTGGAACCTGGAAGAGGAAGTTTTTGACAAGGTTGCTGTTGCTGTAACTGACTGTGCAGCACATTCCCTGCATAGTGCTAGTGCTCATGCAGTGCCATAAGAACTGTCCATCCCATGGTCAAGAGTATAGAAAGTTCTGCAGTTTATTTGACACTGGGTCCTATACAATATCTAAATTGTGCAGCAAATGTTCTAAATATATTCTTCAGTTTCTTGCATGGATCAAAGCTGATGACATGTGGCTGGGCAATATTCTGTGAAGTGACAAGGCACATTTTACACTACAGATTGCAGTGAATGCTGAATTTGGGGTACTGTTAAACTGTGTGTTGCACATGAAGAACCATTGCACTTGCCATATGCAAATGGGCGGTGAGTATTCAGCACATTTATTCTTGGTCTGTTCTACTTTGAAGAGAATACACCCAGAAGGCCTGTCAGGTGTGCTGTGAATTCTGAATGTTATCGAAACCTCCTTGTACAGCATGGGATTCCTGCTTCGGCAGAATGCAACTGGGTGGAAATCACATTTTCACGCAAGATGGGGCAACACTCATGTCACTCGCACAGTGAAAGATCTGCTTATGCAACCTTCCATGAACATGTTACCTCCAGAGATTTTATAGATGCATGGCCTGCATTATAACTGATCTGAATCCGTGTGACTTTTGGCTCTGGGGATATCTAAAGGAACACGTTTACCAGAGACATATTCGGTCTCTACCTGATCAGAACGCTAGTATACATGAACATGTTGCTCAGATTATACCAGAAGTGCCACAGGTAACTATTGATAATGTGATTTTACGAATGCAGCATTTCTACATCTCTGGTACTCATACTGAACAAATTATTTGAGTGGCAGCTAATAATTAAACCATTATGGCTTTCTCACTTGTTTGACCTTTTCTGCCTACATATTGCTCCTAAACTCTTATATGATAATATTTCTATAAATCTTTCTCACATTCACAATGAAAGATTTGCACCTGGTGGCCACAACTGGAACTAATTTTCTTTTTCCGATTTTAAATTGGTTTCGCTTTAAAACACATACCAAGCTTCACTCGCATACGATAAATACAGCTTACACTGGACCTCTGTGAGTAGCTGCACTTAGTTGGTGAATTTTCCATTCCTACAAAGGTCAAAATGCTTGTGAAATATAAAGTCTCCTAACTTTAATATTGGATATAAATAATTTGCTAGTTTTCTGCATTTTGCTGTGGTCCTGGATTCCTCAAAATACTTTTCTGAAAACTCTCTTTTTTAAAGAATCTGATTTTGTTAATGTTTAAGTCACACAAGTGTACATGATAACACTGCCATAGGAGATAACAAAGTGAATACAAACAAAACAACATGTCAGTGACAATGAAGATTACTGGCATCCTTACAACAATGATAGGATCATTTAGTTTCAGCACAAGATCATGAATATGATACTTCCAACCCTTCATTTATCTTCAGAACTAAGAGTTTAAAAATCTTCACCCATTGAAACGTCCTGGCAGATTAAAACTGTGTGCCCGACCGAGACTCGAACTCGGGACCTTTGCCTTTCGCGGGCAAGTGCTCTACCAACTGAGCTACCGAAGCACGACTCACGCCCGGTACTCACAGCTTTACTTCTGCCAGTACCTCGTCTCCTACCTTCCAAACTTTACAGAAGCTCTCCTGCGAACCTTGCAGAACTAGCACTCCTGAAAGAAAGGATATTGCGGAGACATGGCTTAGCCACAGCCTGGGGGATGTTTCCAGAATGAGATTTTCACTCTGCAGCGGAGTGTGCGCTGATATGAAACGTCCTGGCAGATTAAAACTGTGTGCCCGACCGAGACTCGAACTCGGGACCTTTGCCTTTCGCGGGCAAGTGCTCTACCAACTGAGCTACCGAAGCACGACTCACGCCCGGTACTCACAGCTTTACTTCTGCCAGTACCTCGTCTCCTACCTTCCAAACTTTACAGAAGCTCTCCTGCGAACCTTGCAGAACTAGCACTCCTGAAAGAAAGGATATTGCGGAGACATGGCTTAGCCACAGCCTGGGGGATGTTTCCAGAATGTACTGGCAGAAGTAAAGCTGTGAGTACCGGGCGTGAGTCGTGCTTCGGTAGCTCAGTTGGTAGAGCACTTGCCCGCGAAAGGCAAAGGTCCCGAGTTCGAGTCTCGGTCGGGCACACAGTTTTAATCTGCCAGGACGTTTCATATCAGCGCACACTCCGCTGCAGAGTGAAAATCTCATTCTGGAAACATCCCCCAGGCTGTGGCTAAGCCATGTCTCCGCAATATCCTTTCTTTCAGGAGTGCTAGTTCTGCAAGGTTCGCAGGAGAGCTTCTGTAAAGTTTGGAAGGTAGGAGACGAGGTACTGGCAGAAGTAAAGCTGTGAGTACCGGGCGTGAGTCGTGCTTCGGTAGCTCAGTTGGTAGAGCACTTGCCCGCGAAAGGCAAAGGTCCCGAGTTCGAGTCTCGGTCGGGCACACAGTTTTAATCTGCCAGGACGTTTCATATCAGCGCACACTCCGCTGCAGAGTGAAAATCTCATTCTGGAAACATCCCCCAGGCTGTGGCTAAGCCATGTCTCCGCAATATCCTTTCTTTCAGGAGTGCTAGTTCTGCAAGGTTCGCAGGAGAGCTTCTGTAAAGTTTGGAAGGTAGGAGACGAGGTACTGGCAGAAGTAAAGCTGTGAGTACCGGGCGTGAGTCGTGCTTCGGTAGCTCAGTTGGTAGAGCACTTGCCCGCGAAAGGCAAAGGTCCCGAGTTCGAGTCTCGGTCGGGCACACAGTTTTAATCTGCCAGGACGTTTCATATCAGCGCACACTCCGCTGCAGAGTGAAAATCTCATTCTGGAAACATCCCCCAGGCTGTGGCTAAGCCATGTCTCCGCAATATCCTTTCTTTCAGGAGTGCTAGTTCTGCAAGGTTCGCAGGAGAGCTTCTGTAAAGTTTGGAAGGTAGGAGACGAGGTACTGGCAGAAGTAAAGCTGTGAGTACCGGGCGTGAGTCGTGCTTCGGTAGCTCAGTTGGTAGAGCACTTGCCCGCGAAAGGCAAAGGTCCCGAGTTCGAGTCTCGGTCGGGCACACAGTTTTAATCTGCCAGGACGTTTCATATCAGCGCACACTCCGCGGCAGAGTGAAAATCTCATTCTGGATCTTCACCTATTATTTGATCACCCTGGGCAACTAAATTTGAGCGATACACGACTTCTGCAGAAGAAACTCCATGTTTGTTGTAGTGACATGATATTTTTTTTCCCCTGTATGCTGGAAGACAAGGTTACCTACTTTGTATTTCCTATATAATTTATGTCACTTTAACACGAGCACATGAAATTTATTGTGGAAAAGGCAAATGATTGGGTGGGAATTCTGGTGGAGGAGTACATCTTACAAGAGTCCTATATGACCATGATGATTGTTATTTTGTCTTACATCCTTATCACAGAAGACTGAAGAGATCAGAAAAAAAAAAAAAAAAAAAAAAACTGAACAAGTTACAACTGTTTGCTAACATAAGAATACTATAGGTTAAGTGTAAGCAAATTTAAAGTGAAGCACAAAAGAAAGAAAATTTGAGCACCACATTTCGATTTGTGTGTGTGTGTGTGTTTTTTTTTTTTTTTTTTTTTTTAAATATACCAGTAATGTCATAGAACAATTACTATCTTAGGCCCTAGTCTTGTTTTTCAGTTCATATATGAATATGCCTCATAATATAACAATTGGTTTCATGATGCAGACGCACATTGTTCTAAGAAGTTATTTTTCTGATGACTGGACATGGTTCTCTTGTTGTTTGTTTAAAATATATGATTGTATACATAATACTGTAGGGCTAGTAACGTCTTTTCTACTATTCCCCCCCCCCCCCAAACACAGTTACAAAACTAATAATAATCAAACAGAATTACAATAAAAAGAGCATGAGACAGTATAAGATGAAGCATATGGGAAGTATTTTTGCAAGCACAACAAGTAAATTATAACAAAAACATAACAGAGGGTTGTTTAGGATCAAATATCTGCTCCAGAAATAAAGTTCTTCCTTATTTATTATTTTTATGCAGTAATATCTAGTTAGTGAAGATGAAAATATGAACATTTAGTTTCTAGTTGTACTTTTACCACATAACCTATTCACACATACTCTACAGATGTACAATTCGCACTTAAGTGTGTGGCAGAGGTCTAGATAGAGAAAGTAACACAAATAAGATATGCAAGATGTGGCTGGAAAAATATAAGAATGGAAGGAAAATATA